>NC_057346.1:82536966-83736966 GCF_016509475.1 Prionailurus bengalensis | reverse complement strand
GGTGAGGGACTGTGGTGATTCCAGAACTAGCAAAGACGGGGTGAGTCTCATTAGACTAGATCATGTCCCAGTGTTGATCATGTGCTGAGGTATATCCCAGAATGAGGTTCAAGACCAAATAAGAGAAATCTGTTGTATGTATAAAATCAGCATGTCCCAGGGAGCAGAGCTAAGGTTTAGGACATGGAAAGACCAATGACGAGGAAAGCTCAAGAGGGAGAACTTGAAAAGTTGGTAAAGGGACTGCATTTTACCAGTAATGAATTTTGGCTATGCTGAGAGGCAGGTCCTGCACTAGAAGCTGTAGATTTTATAGTCTTGCTGCAAGGAACATCTTCTAAGAAGGTGGAGAGGGGTGGCAACATAGTACCTGATTTTCTCTTTGGATTCAGTCTTCCCTTGTTTCCTAGGTACAAAATATAAGTAAGACACACGTAAGTATATTTAGTTGCTAGGTGATGGAGGCCTCTATTAATTATTTATGTCCCTCCTGCTACCTGGCTTTGGCATTTATTCTCATCTCATTGCAAGGCAAAGCTCCCTCTGTCCACCCCGCTCCTCCCACCCCCCAACACATACAACATGCCCTGACTGGCCACTCTGGTTAATGCAGTGGTCTTTAGGGCACAGTCTGACTCACAGCCCCAGGGTTTACACTAGGATCTTAGCTCTCAGCCAACTAGCAAGGCTGCCTAGAGGTCAGGTGACCAAGTCTGTGTTGCATTACTCATTGTCAAATTTCAGCCAAATGAGGAACATATGTAAAACTTATAGGCATTCTGGCATCACTCTTAATTAGTAACCACGATCTGAGCATTTGTTATTTAAGCTCATTTAATTCCAGCCAGATTACAGGGTGTTGCAATGCAAGCTGCCTTCTGCATCATCATGCGAGGTTCCATTAGCAGGCTTCAGGGAAGCATGAAAAGTCACATTCAATCATTTCTCAGAGCATACTGTCCTGAGCTAGAGGCAACGTGAGCCTCCAGGGCCACCGCTCTGGCCAGGGTGGACCACCAGGAGTCGCTATCAGGGAGGGACTGCTAGCTAGCACACCTTAGTGACTGCTGCAGGCCTTTTTAATTTTCCACCATATGTTACATAATAAACATCATTTAAGAACCATGCTCTTGTGAGTGTGTATACTCACTCACCCAAGTCATCAGAGAAAAAGATTTTTCCCCATAAAGACGGTGGGATCAGGAAATGCCAGTGCTGACCTGGATGGAGAGTACGATGCCTTATGAAGATTAATGAATTTTTAAAAATAAAAACAAGTGTCAAATTATGGGTTCAAAGGCGCTTAGTTGGCCATGTGGTTGCATGTCAGAGGGCTTGATGTACTGTGGTCAAAATGTTACAGCTCTTTCTAATAAAGCCTAAAACTTTTGAATGCAGAATCTGGCAGAGGTTGTCTCTCCACAGACACGCAGGGAAGACTGTGCCAGAGTGTGCAGAAAACCAGGAAGGCCAAAAGAACCAGGAAAGAGAAAGATGTTCAATAAACTCTCTCTTCTTGTCCTTAGCAGGGAAGGAGGTTATTTCAGGACCTTTGCATTCTGAGGACGATTTGGCTTTGAGGTTCATGTTTTGGACTAGGGAAAAGCAAAAACAAAAACAGAAAATGGGGCAAGTGTAGAATGGAGCCCAAGGGGAGAGGAGGAGTTATCTAAATGTGGTTGGGAATAGTGCGGTGTCATTTGGTTCATCTCGGCTCCCACCTGGGAAGTGTGAGCCCTGGATTCTAGTTCTACTTCTACTCCTATAGAACTTGGGCCAAGTATTGCATTTTGCTGGGTCTCATTTTCCTTACTGGAAAAATGAGGAGTTGAATTACATGACCCCAAAGATCTTTTCCAATTTGAATATTCTATTATTATTTTAAGTGTTGAAGTCTGACTCCTCTATCAGACTTCTTAGTGTTGGATATAAAGCCCTGTTAAAAATGTTCTCTATTTTAAATGTTTGTTTGTTTGTTTGTTTGTTTGTTTAGAGAGAAAGCACAAGTGGGGGAGGAGCAGAGAGAGGGAGAAGAAGAAACCCAAGCAGGCTCCATGCTGTCAGCGCTGAGCCCAACATGGGTTTGAACCCATGAACCATGAGATCATGACCTGAGCAGAAATCAAAAGTCAGACGTTTACCCAACTGAGCCACCTAGGTGCCCCCAAAATTTTCTCTATTTTATTTATTTTTTAATTTATTTTTTTAGTGTTGATTTATTTTTGGAAGAGAGAGAGAGACAGAGTGCAAGCAGGGGAGAAGCAGAGAGATAGGAAGACACAGAACCTGTAGCAAGCTCCAGGCTCTGAGCTGTCAGCACAGAGCCAATGCAGGGCTCAAACTCACGAACCATGAGATCATGACCTGAGCTTAAGTCAGACACTTAACTGAGCCACCCAGGTGCCCCCAGTTTTCTCTATTTTAAAGCAAAAGCAACAAACACAGTAGCAATAAGCCTTTACTAAGGATTTTAGAACTTAAAAACTTGTTTCAATGAACATGTGAGTTTAGGGCCTTCTTTGTGCTCAGTCCTCTGGTAAGAGCTGCTGGAGAGATAAAGAGACATGTAAAGTAACTTCTATCCTCAAGAATCAGGCAGGCCAGTCTGAAGAACACACACATACACATGAAGTAATGAGTAAGTGAGACAGTGTGAGACACAGTGGAAAATTGTGACAGGTCATCTATCTGTGCAAGGGATGTCTGAGGACTGAGTGGTCAGCATGAGCTGGAGCAATCTTAGATCTTGGAGGAGGTAGAACTGACATGGGGCTTTGAAATATACCTACAGAGGAGTGGGAGCAGGGGATAGCCTAAGAAAAGATGAGAAGTCATTTATAAATTATATGATGTATGTAAGCAGAAAGAGGGGCAGAAAAAAACCTAGATGGTAAAGAAAGAATCATTTCATGAAGTAGTGGGAAATATTTGAATGATGTAGAATCAAAAGGAAGACCTTGAAAACCAGCAAAATTTAGAATCTATACCTATATACACATATGTGTGTGTGTGTGTGTGTGTGTGTGTGTGTATGCTTGGTTTTGAACATAGTTTTGAATCATATAGTGGTCTCACTTTGTATCAGGCTGTTTTAATTTAGTATTTTCCTAAGTACTTTTCATGTATTATGTATCCTATATGAACTTATTACACAACTTTAAATTATCTCATCAGTCTAAGGCTACCTAGATTTGAATCCCTGCCTGGCCACATGCTACTTGGGTGACCTTGAGCAACTTATTTGTCCTCTGTAAGCCTCAGTTTCCTGGGGCTCCTGGGTGGTTCAATCGGTTGAGCATCCGACTTCGGCTCAGGTCATGATCTCACGGTCCGTGAGTTCGAGCCTTGCATTGGGCTCTGTGCTGACAGCTCAGAGCCTGGAGCCTGCTTTGGATTCTGTGTCTCCCTCTTTCTGCCCCTTCCTCACTCATGGCTGTCTCTCTCTCAAAAATAAATAAACATTAAAGAAAAATTTTAAAAGCCTCAGTTTCCTATCTGTAAAATTGGAATAATAATGAAGTTTTTATGAAAATTAAAGGCAGAGTCTGGCACAGTGTAAGCAGTCAATAAATGTTGCTCTTAAGTAGATTTACAATAATTTACTTACTCACTCTCCCAATTCAGGAATTTATGTTGTTTTCAACTTTTTACCATTAAAAAAGTTACTGCTGTTCACCGCAGAAAGCTTTTTTGTTGTTAGAATTAGCTATTTCCTTAGGAGAGAGGTTCCCAGAATTGGAATTATCAGAGTCAAAGGGTGTGAATGTTTGAAGATGTTTGTGACAGCTTGCCAAGTACCTCCTCAATGGGTTGTGCAACCTTGCCTGCATGGAGGAGTATCGTCTTCTTTACAAAGCAAAAGAAGTCACCAAGTTGATACGGGGGACTCAGTGTTGTTGGTTGGATTTGCATTTCCTAGATTACTGATGAAAATGAACATCCTCCCATCTTTGTATATGAGCAATATTTTCACTTTTGTGAATTGTTCATTATTTTTGCTTATAAATCTGTTGAAGTCTTGATCACCTTAACATTGTTTTTTCTTGGTGTTTTATATTCAGTTAGTTCTTAGGTGATAGTTAGCAGACACTGGTATATTCCTCCTTAAGCATTTTCATATCATTATTCCACCTTTCTCATCTTCTATATGAGAACAATAGCTCATAATTCTTTAGTATCTAAACAATGCTTAGTGTCTAAAGCAATGCTCTGTATACAGTAGGCATTCAATAGATACTTGATAAACAACCCAAATAATATCATTTTTTACCACTCTGATCAATAGTTTTCCAAAATTTGAAATATATATACATATATATATGTGTATATATATATACATATATATATATGTGTATACATATATATATGTATACACATATATATATATATACATATATATATGTATGTATATATAGCCCTCAGTGCATGGCTCTCAACTATAGTCACATGCTTTTATTAGATAAATATCAAACTTGCATCTTATTACAAAATATATCATTGAGGCTTTGTCAGGGAAGAATAGTGTCTTCGTTTGAACTGCTATAACAAAAATACCATAGACTGGTGGCTTAAACAACAGACATCTATTTCTCACACTTATGGAGGCTGGAAAGTCCAAGATCAGGTCACTGGCAGACACGATATCTGGTGGGAGCCTGCTTCCTGGCTTGTAGAGCCCGCTATACCCTTATATGGCCACCAAGCGCTTGTCTCTATCTCTTTTTATAAGGACACTAATCCTGTTATGGGAGCTCCACCCTTGTAACCTTCTCTAAACTTAACTACCTTCCAGAAAGTCCCATATCCTAATATTATCTCACTGGGGATTAGGACTTCAATGTATGAATGGGGGGGAGGGCACAAACATGTAATCCATAATGAATAATATTTGTTGATAATTCCAAACATATAATCAGACTACTTGTGTCCAGGAAAACACTTCCTCAGTCTAAAATATTAACTCCATTATTCAATAAGCACTTTGGTCTGCAAAAAAGGGGAAAAGATAAGGCACTATTTCCCCCTAATACTCTTTGGGCACAGAAGTTTTGATGGATAGCAGAGGAATAATGAAGTGCATATTCTCCTGGACAGTCTGACGTAAGCAAGGGAAGCAGAGTGGCCTATATTTCATGAAGGAAACATTGACAAGGGCCAAACTGCATGCTCTCAGCACTTGGGTCATTTCATTAGCATTTGTTATTTTTATACATTGGTAGTTATGGATGTCAATGGCATTTTAATATCCCAGAATGGTCATAGTACCAATATACTCACTCCCACTAATATTTCATGGCTCATGGATCATTTTCAAATCAAGAGCCAGGGTGGTAAAATGTCTTAACACTTTCTATAACAGAGCTAGGAGGAAGAAAAAAGGATATTCTCTCCTGGGTATACAATATACTCTCCCACTTAGCTCATGATAACCAACATTATTTTTCATTTATTTTTATGAGATTTATAGGATACATTTCCTCCAGAGAATTCTTTTCAGAATTGCAAGTACTTAGGTGATTTGCTTGCATGCTATTAATTTTTATTTACTCTGTTATAGCTTTTAAGCATTTTAGACTCAGGGATTGCTGTGCCACATCCTCTTAAAGACCCAAACGAAAAACCAACCCCCAGAAGGTCTTTATTTTATGGCCACTACCTCCATGCCACACACCTTAAAAGCAGAATTAATGTGAATTAAACTCTGATCCCACCTACATCATATTACTGCACAAGATATTATACCTTGTTGTAGGGAAAGCACCTTTTGGGTTGTCTGCCCAACTTCTTTCTATGATAATCAACATCTTGGGGAGTAAGAGGTACAAGTGAAATTCCCCAAATCCACTTTTTTTTTTTTAACTCAGAGAGGACTCTACTAGGGCTGCTTTCGGCCCTAGTCTCAGATCTTCCCAGGGAAAATGGGGTAGAGTGACACAAGGCACTCAGCTCATGGCCCTACCAATGAGCTTCCCTCTGCCACATACATTTCCACCTTTTTTTTTAAGTTTATTTATTTATTTTGAGAGAGAGGAGAGAGAGAGAGAGAGGGAGGGAGAATGAATGAGTGGAGAAGAGGCACAGAGAGAAGAGAGAGAGAATCCTGATGCAGGGCTCTATCTCATGAACCGTGAGATTATGGCCTGAGCCAAAATCAAGAGTGGGACACTTAACCAACTGAGCCAGCCAGACACCCCACAGATCCACTCTTTAAATGTAACCCATCCTGTCTACAAATGATTGGCTCAAAAGTAGCCACCTGACATGTTGGGCCAACCAGAGCCTTTTCTGAGAATTTTAAATCAGGAGCAAGACAGAAAGGGGAGAAAAGTGAAAAAGCACTTAAAAGAATGGGAAGGTAGAGGACTGGAGAATGGAAAGACAGAGAGATCAAAAAGCCCTAGAATAGGTTTGACTTGTTACAAAAGCAAAAGTGGCATGACATGGCCAGCACTTTTCTGTCACAGGCATCAAAGGAGCACAGGTGCTTATGTCCAGGGACAGCAGAAGAAGCACATAATTAGAAAGGAGCAGAATACAAGGAGGAGAGAATCTTGATGGCTGTCTGAGTCCTGTGTTCAGTCTCTTCCCTAGGTCCAGTTGTATTCTTGCCTGTGGCCTTAGTAAGACAATCTTTTCTTATCTTAATAAATTCCCTCTCTTTAACTTATACCAGATCAAATTGATTTCCATTGGTTGCAATTAAAAGCACCTCGATATATATAAGTGTCTCTGTCTCCCCAATTGGACCATGAGTTTCTTGAGGGCAGGACTATATTTATCCATTTTGACGTTGCCTTAACATGCCTAAAACAGTGCTTGGCAATAATATGTGCTTAATTAATATTTATGTTAAAATGTTGTTGAATCATCAAGTCATTCAAACATACTCATGAATATTGCATCAAAGAAACCCATTGTGAACATTTTGGGATAATTTTGGCAAATATTTAACAATTGCCACTCCGCTTGGGAGCTAATATACTCCATCCACCTTTGAATGAGATAGAGGTCAGATAATTTCAGATTATTTCAAAGTTGCTTTCTGGCAAGAAAAAGAAAAAAAAGAAAAAGAGAAGCTAGTTTTTACTTCTCTCCAAATGTTCCTTCTAATGTAAAACATTTCATACCTACATATATATTTTTTTAAGTATAACTCTGAAATTTTCCAATTCATAGTATGTGGATACCTACTCAATTTGCAAACATATGCTAAACCCTTACTTCATCCTAGGTACTATATCAGGGACCAAAACAGAAAGGAAAGAGATTAAGAGAGTCTCTGATCTTTTCCCACTATCTAGTGGGAAAGAGAGTTACAAAAATATGTAACTATAGTGCTTGCAAAGGTTCTAGAGTGGAGTTCTCAGTGGAGGAAAGGATTAAAAATCCTCCCAAAGGACACAAGCTTTGAACCAGATATTGAATGATAAATAGGAGTTATTCCAGAAAATGTTTAAAAAATTGCATTAAGTAGTATAAAATGGAATATAAAATAGCAAGGGTGGGGAGGTTGTTTGGGTTGATAGTGAAGGCCTTTACTGTAATTCGCACTTAGAAGTTCAGATATCATCTTGTAAACCATGATACAATGAAACGATGACTTTTTAAAAAGATTGATGGTATAAAATGATCACACGTGTGTGATTTACCTAATTATTCAATAGATGCCATTACTGAGAATTTACCAAGTGCCAGGTACAGTAAATCAATACGTGTATTACTATGTCACACTATGGACCTATGGGAGAAAAGCAACTACAACTAACTGTAAAAGGCATTATCTGAAATTATAAGTATAAATAGCATATGCTAGCTATCCTCAAAATGTTAGTTCTTTTTCCTTGATCTTAGCCTTAGAACTAATCCACTAAACAGAAAGCTCTTTGAGAGTGTGTTAGAGGAGGTCATCAAGAAGATGTGACCACAGGTTGACTTGTGAGCTGGATCCGGGCAATTGGAGGCTCCTTACCCCCTCCCATGTCTTTGGAATGGGACATCCTGCCTGCTATTTCCATACTAGCAGCTGTTTAGGATGTATGTAGTCTTAAGAAAAGGTGTTGTTGAAATCAACTGGACTGAATATGTAACTGAACCTAGTTAAGGCCTCTGTATAAACTTTAGATTCTGGAAGGCAAGTATGGAGATGGAGTCATCTTCAGGCTGCTCAAGTTAAGCTTTCTATGTAAATTCCTTCACTTATTAAACCTGTCACCTACCAATCTGGAGAGGTGTGCCTCATTCTTCAGTTGCTCCTTGCCCTCTGGGTACAGGAACCAGTTTGGGAACCAATGTGGTGGGTGCTGTGATTTATTCCCCTTTGAAACTGGATGCACATAGTAAGAAAGTAGGAAATGTTTTGATGAATAAATTTATTGACAAATTACTAAGTCTCTAGTGAACAGTGGAGGCACAATAGAGTAAGGTCTTATTTATAGTCAGGAAACTCCCACATCCAACTTGAAACCCTCTCTATTATCTTTAATACCTATCTCCTCCTTTCTTCTCCAAGGAAACTGCCACCATAATGACAGAAATTAATAGGAAAAGAAAGGGCAGCCAGGGTGCAAGGCCCATGGTCAGGGTTTTAGGGTTTCCAGGTTACTGGTCCCATACTACTTATAGAGCATATATTACCTTGGACATGCTTTTAACCCCTCTAGAAGTACCCTTCACTCATAGAAGTCTACTTTCTGGCGAGTACCTGGGTGACTAAGTTGGTTGAGCCTCTGACTCTTTATTTCATCTCAGGTCATGATCCCAAGATCATGGGATAGAGCCCTGTGTCAGGCTTTTCTCTGAGTGTGGAGCCTGCCTAAGATTTTTTTCTCTTTCCCTCTGCCCCTCTCCCCTGCTTGCACTCTCTCTAAAATAAAATAGAATAAAATAAAATGAAACAAAACAAAATAAGATACAAAAATATAAATAACAAAATAATAAAATAAAAAGTTTACTTTCTGAGTAATGGAATAATTTAATAGTATGTAATGTGAAGTACTATATAAATAAAAATATGTTAAATGGTAAAAATGGGTTAAAATAGAACCATTACTAGTCCAGTGTTTTGAATGATATGGAAATAGGAGTAATTGATCACAATCAAGAAGAAACAATTATTTTCAGGCACCTCCTAAAACCTCTACTACCTATGTCTTTTAATTCCTCCTCAACCAATAGACTTTAACCAGCTCAGACTCCATCTCTGAGGATGAGGTTTAACTAGCATGAATATTTCTACATAATGTGTGCAATAGTGTCTTTGGGGGGAAAAGTCAAGATTAAAATAGTATGACTGACCTACCTCTTCAACCCAACCATCCTCAATCAATACCATATCTTAGGGCCCCAGGCAACCCACTAGCTCAGGGAAAAAAGTGTCTTCTCCCCATAGATCTGGCATTTTGGTCCAGGTGCACCAGAAGACGAGAGCATTCATCTTCTTTAGAAACTTCTAAAATAGGCACTTGCCAGAGGCAGGGCAGCAGGCAGCAAGACCCACTGGCCCAAGAAATATTTTGAGAACTGAAGAAAATTGTGTCTACCAATGTGACATTATTCCTATTGGCATAACTTCTAAAAGACTCTAGAAGACCACACCAAGGTTAAACAAAATTGAGGAACCATTTGATAAAGGCAAACCAATACCTACTGTTCATCCCCAAAACCAAGAGATCCAGATTCCAGTCCTAATGCCACCACTTAATCTGGTGTCCTAAAGCAGGGAACTTGGGGTCTGTGGGTTTCTGTTTCTTCTTGTATAAAATAAATGTGTTGGATTAGAAAGGTGGAAAAGTGACTCACGTAGTCTCTGGCTAACAAGTTTAAAAGCAATTTACTAGAAGGATTTAAATGGCTCACACAATTGAGGAGACCTGGAGAACCATGCCAGGAAGTGGCAGGGACCAGAAAGGCTCTGGAGACCTTGGAAGGAGGAATTCCTGTACATTGTAACTAATATGTCCATACCAAAGCATTTTGGTCCTTCTTTTCTCTTTTTCTTCTTTTTTTGAATCTGTCTTTCCATCTCTTCATACACTCTTGAGAGAGAGAAACCACTGACCTAGTTTATCTCTCTGACTTCCCACTGGTTAGGTGAGAACAAGACTAGTACATTATAAATACAATGAAATCTGCACATGATTGGGAGTGATTATTTCCTGAAGTGAAGCATGGCTATCATAAATCAGAAAAAGGTAGAACGGACTGAGCAGCCAAAAATCCGTAAGTATCCACTTCAATGGGTGTTAGGTTCCTTTACAGAAGTAATATCCTGGGAGTCCATTTAGGCTTTATTTTGATAGAGGTAATTGACAACACAAGGTGAGGATGTACACTTAAAGGCAAATGGCGGCTCCCCTGAGAGTCTGATTTAGTGAGTCTCGGGTGAACCCATGAATGTATAGCTTCAAAACATTCCCAAGGAGGTATGCTTCCAGGTCAAATTTGGGACCCACCACTGTCCTTCCATCTGTTTAATAGGAGAATACACACACACACACACACACACACACACCTGTCATTATATCATTTGGTAAATATAAAAGCACTCCAGGAAAAGAGAGAGATGAGAGATAGATGATAGATACATTGATAGATAGAAAGATAGATAGATACATTGATAGATAGATAGATAGATAGATAAATGTGACAACTGGATACCCTAACATCATAGTTCCCTAACCTTCTCTATCTTACACTCTAGGCCTGAAGGGCAAAAGGGAGGAGTATTACACAGTATAGTTTAGCCCAAGCAAAAGCAGCAAATACTCTCCCACTCTCCTTTATTAGAAACACTCTATTTAGCAATCCTCCTCCCTCCGGCTGTGCTCACTGCTCCCCCTCCCCACCTCATACGCCATATGCTTTTAATCATGCCCCCACGGTTTCTCTTCCTGCAATGTCCCGGGCAAATTAAACTTGAAAAACAGAAATCTGAGAACTTGGAGCAAACATGGAAACTCGTGACAATGGTGGTAATCAGCAACCAGGCTGAGTCTTCCAGCCTACAGACAGGCAAGGATATTGTTTTGGCGCTCAGTACAATGAAATCCATAGTATACACACTTATGGTGAAAGAGGCTCAGTGCACTCTTTGTGACTTTTCTTAAATTTTCCTCATAGGCTTCTGAAAGTCTATTCTAGAAGGTGCTGTTAGAATAAATCTAGTTCAGATTTGAGGTGGGTGGGTATTCTTTTTTCATTGTCTTTTTCCCTGAATTTCCAATTGCTACATTTTAGGAAACCTATAATATCTTTGACACTGCCTCCAAAATATTGAGTGATATAATTATTTTGGGGGAGAAATCACACTATAACTCCTATCAGATTTTTACAAAGAATTATGCATTACAAAAAACAAAATCCATTCCAAATTCACGCATTTCAAAAGCTAGAAATATAATGGCTAAATCTTCAAATCTATAGATCAGAGGTATCTGCTTCAATTCCTTTTCCTACCAACTTTTAAGATGTGAGACCCTGGGCAAATTACTTCTAAATCTCTGTCTCCATAGTCGTTTATGGCAATAAAAATATCTGCTTGATAACACTGTCTTACAAATTAAAATAGATTAAAAATAAAAAATGATTGCATATATGGTACCTGGCTGGCTTAGTCTGCCCAGGCTGCTATAACAAATTACCATAGACCAAGTAACTTATAAAGAACATAAATGTATTTCTCATGATTATAGAGGCTGGAAAGTCCAAATCAAGGCACTGGTAGATTCAGTGTCTTGTGAGAGCCTGCTTCCTGGGTCATAGATGGCTGTCTTTTCACTGTGTCCTCACATGGTGGAAGGGACAAGGGAATTCTCTGTGGTCTCTCTAATAAAGGCATTAATCCCAGTCATGAGGGCTCTGCCCTTATGACCTAAACACCTCCCAAAGACCACCTCCAAATATCACCACGTAGGGAATTACGTTTCAACATATGAATATAAAGGATACACAAGCATTCAGCCTATGGCATTGGCAATCCATGAATGTTAGATTATTATTATTAATTATTATTATTATTATTATGCAATATTATTATCATTGACTGAGAACTTGAAAGCCAAAGATGCCCAATATCATCAGGTGATGACAGAACCAGAATATGGAGGTAGGTCCTTTTATTTGTAGTAAAATCCACCAATGTGAACAGATGCCCAATTTTACTGGATTTATTGGGATACCCTAGGCAAGAAGGAAAAACATCATAATATTAGAAGAAGCATGTTTGCAGCATGGCCAATGTCACGTATGACAGGCTTCACTTCTCTCAAAGATGAGTTCATCTAAAATACCTACTACTGAAATTCACACATTCACAGCCTCACAAAAATTTATGAGACCTCAGAAGTCGTTAACTCAAACATTTCATTTCATAGATAAGAAATTAAAGTTTGGATTGGTCAGCCATTGAGACACAAACAAGGTCAATTGAGAGATAAGCTAAGAGGCCAGTTTATGGTAGCCTAAATGACCATCCTAGGTCCCTACTGCATTTTCTAAAACTTTATCTGAGGGTCAGAAGAACTCAGTTTGGATTTGGGGCTGGATATACATACTAAATGTACATTTTCAGAAAATTTATCAAGTACCAGTTAGGTATAAGGTTCATGAGCATCAAGAAATTAAATAGTAAAGAGTAAAAGAGTAAAACAAATCAGGTCTGTGCGTAATGAACTTACATTCTAGAAAACAAAATATACATGAAATGACAGATTACAAACTGTTCTAATTGCAATTGTGCTATAACAGCTGAGTAGTCTAAATACACCTGTCTCACACACAGTGTTAGTGTGATTATTACATGAGTGAATGCATGATGGGCATGGAACAGAGTTAGTGAATAGCACTCATCAGCTATTATCATATCAGCTTCCCTATTCCCTACATTGTTTGCCAGTTAGGACTTTATGTGTAAAATGCTTCAAGTCAAGAAATTACATCTCACAAAGTAAGTTGTTTTTGACTCCAGTTTGTCAGAGGTCACCAGGATTTTCATTTCTTTCACAGATACCACTGAAACACTTTCATGTTTGAGAGCTCTTTAGTGATCTTCTCTAGGTTTTATTCATTTTTTCCCCTAGTTCTGGTAAAGCTTGTCCTTTGACAGGTGAAATCATGAGTGACTTAAAATGAAATAGCTTTTAAAAAAATTTAAACACAGAGGATGTTTCTTTTTCTTCACTATTTAAAGAGGTGGGGCAGAGAGCAATGGTCCAGGAGGTTCTTTTCTTCAGTGCTGATCTAAAAGGTCAGGACTCTGTGAAGTTAAATTGTATCTATACTGGAGCTCTAGCAGCCTGCTTGAAGCACAGCTATCCATGATTCTATTCATCTTTCAACCATCTCCTAGCATCTCCATTCTTCCCTCTGTTCCACACTGACACCACATATTCCTCCAAGGCTTATTTTGTGAAATCTCTGCCCTGCTCAAGCTCCCAAGTTATCTCCCTGTTATTGAAGGATCAAGTTGAACTTCTGATGACTTTCTAATCCCAGCTCTGCCTTGCACTCACTGTGTGGCCTTGGGCTAGCTCCTAATTGTTCTAAGCCTATTTTCGATGCATATTAAAGGGGCAAATACCTACCTTCCAGGGTGATTTCAGGATTAAACAAAATGCCATGAAATAGTTTGCACAGGGCTACATTCAGTAAGTTTTCAAAAACTGTTACTGTCCTCTCCTTCTTCTAACAGAGCATCCAGCCAGTGATGAGGGTCTTCAGAGGGTGCTCTGCATGGCCTTTGCCTTTGCAGATGGGACTGAGGACTACGATGGCAAGTAAGAGAAAGGACAACCAGCCAGATGTGAAGCCTATGGCCCTGCTGCAACTGCAGCAATTCCTTCTACATCTGCTGCAGATAGTGGGGTCCCTCAAGTATTGGGCTTTAAAAAATTACTTTAGCTGTTCCTGGGTGGCCCATTGGCTAAGCATCTGACCCTTGATTCCAACTCAGGTCATGATCTCCAGGTTCATGAGATCAAGCCCTGCATCCAGCTCCATGCTGAGCGTGGAGCTTGCTTAGCATATTCTCTCCCTCACTCTCTCCCTCTCTCTCTCCCTCTCCCATTGGCCCTCTCCCCTTTACTCTTTCTCTCTATCTATCTCCCTCTCTTAAAATAAATAAACATTAAAAACATAATTTTAGATCTAAACTGAGCTGGAAAGTGGGAAAATTAGAAGGAAGAGTGCACAAAAGATTCCCTCACTTCTGATACCAACTGTAAGTTCTCAAAACCACCCTCAGGTACAGTCATTCACTAGAAGGACTCACAGGACACATTAAAAGTGGTTATATCCACAGCTACAGTTTGTTACAGGTAAAGGATACACATTACAAATCATCCAAGGTGATAGCCCCATTGGGTAGCGTCCATGAGGGTTTCAAACATGTAACTTGAAATTGCCTTTTCTCTGTGGAATCAGGGCAGTGTTATTCTCCTGGTCCCAAAGTGACAATACACATGGGATATTGCCAACCAGGGAAGCTCATCCAAACCTTGTTGTCCACAGTTTTTATGGAGATCCATCTTAATAGGCATGATTGATTGCCTATGTAGATGATCTCACTCTTGACACCATGTAATCCAAAGCCTGTACCCTAAATCTCATTGTTAGACAATCCAGTGTGATCCAAGAGCCCCACACAGATAAAGACATTCCTTCCAGGCATGACATTCTAAGATTACCTCCCAGAAGCCAAGGGCAAAACCAGACCTCTCTTTGAGCAAGGTTAAATTCTTTGCTACACAGAAACCTACTCTCAAATGCACACTGTCCACTCTAGCTAAGTCAGTTATGATTTCCTGCACCTTGACCTTTTATTCACTCCCGCAGCTGGAATTCCCTATCTTCTTCTCTCTGTTTACCCTTAGTTCAAGACCTACCTCAAGTCACACCATCTCTGTTACAATGAGTAGCTCATTTTAGTCCTTTAGTTTTTTTATTTCCAGTAGTGTGTTTTATCGACGTACTTCCTAGAACTTCACTTCAAAAATATTATGTCTACAATGTTCTGGAGGGGAAAAAAGAGATTATGAGAGAGAGAAATGACTAACATATTAAATCCTGATTTAAGGGAGCTTAACATCTAATAGGACAAGACAGCAGGTGATTTTTATTCATTGTTTAGTGCATATTAATTATATATATATTCTATACAAGGACCTAAACTAGTTGTTAGAATTTATAATTTTCTAGAATTATAGACAGAAAGAAATGTAAAACCCAATAAGAGAGGATGTGGATGGTGGAATCAGATTCTACTGGGTCTTAGTATCACATGAAGGAACTAAGCTTTTATTCTAGAGTTCTTAATGGTGAAACATTTACGCTAGTATGATTTTAGGTGGTATGTAGGTAACTCTTTTTAGTTAGTACTTACACATTTAATGAGTCTCATATAAAAACATTATGTGACTAGCATATTCCAACACGTGATTTGTTACCATTTATTTATTCTGATAGAGAACATGTACACATGGGAGGGGGAAGGGCAGAGAGAGGGAGAGAGAGACTTCCCAATCAGGATCTACACTCAGTGTAGAACCCAATGCAGGGCTCAGTCTCACAAACTGTGAGATCATGGCCTGAGCTGAAATTAAGAGTCAGACACTTAACTGACTGGGCCACCCAGGCATCCTTGTGATTTGTTATTATTACTTAAAACAGGGAAATTATAAAAAGTGGGTAATTTTACAGTTTTAACAACCACTGTGGCCATATTGCTGTATAACCGCTGAATCAGCCCTGGGTATAGATAGTCTGTGGCTATGACTAAAATCATGTAATATCTGGAGTTTGAGAATTACTGCTATGGTTAAGTGAATGACATACTTAGGTATGGCTTTAAGGAAAGTCTCCAAGGGACCATGGTGGAAAATGGACCAGACTGGGATGAGGCAGGAGCTAGAGAGGCCAGTGAAGATACCACTGGAACAGTTGAGAAATAGGGAAGATAGGAATGGGACCAGAGAAATGGGGTTAGAGAAGAGGGGATAGAAATTTAGCATTCTTTATGGCTTGGAGGACGGACCTGAAATACGAGTTGGAAAGGGGAAAAAAATTTCAGTTTCTAGCTTGTGTTATTCAAGATAATGGTGGCAATAACAATAGGAAATATAAAATGAACAAATATGGAGAGAAAGAAAACGAATTTTCTTAGAAAATAGAATGATTCCTCAGTATATTCAAATTTATGATATACTATCTCGTTTCATGAATGTTAATTTTCTCTTCAATTAAAATTTAATCAAGGCAAAAAAATAAGTGATATGCCTTTTTTTATATATGCCAGAAAATGTTTAGCAAAAGAGCACCAGCTATTTATTGGAAGGCTTTGAGTGCCAGTGTCAATCAGCTGTGTGATCCAGTCCAAGTTGTTTAATCTGTTTCCACATCTCCAAATGTGATGATGATGATGATGATGATGATGATGATATTAATATCCACCACACAACAATGCAAAGAGCTACATGAGTTTTAGTTGGGTGGAGGTTGAGAAGTGGTCTTATGTTGGATAAGAATTTCTTCCTGATTGTCTTGAATAACTTACCAACATGCCAGTAGTGAGAAAATGTCTGTCTATGAGGAGGCCAAAGTCAATAACCAAATGTATATTTCTCTCTCAATCTAACTTTGAAAAAGCAACGCTGCCTGATAACTGTATCCAGACATCAAAAGGGAAACATGTTGCCCTACTTAACTCTGCATTTCTTCATCCATGAGAAAAACAGGATTTCATACCTCAAATTCAGTTGTGTAGTCAAAAGGGCTCTCTCCTTTTCTCCTACCTCACCCCTGAACCTTAGTCATCTGAGGTTATGCCCAAGCCTGGTTGTGATTTGTGTTATATATTGTAATGCCTAACTGATGGGTAATTCTCTATTATTAAAAAAAAAAAAAAAAAAACAAGTCAGGCTCTCCAAATATAAAATGAAACCCACCCAGGTACATCTTAAACAGTGTGTTTCTAATGTGGGGAAAAATGTCAGTAAAAGGCTTCCTAGACTCCTCTTTGTGAGAAGACAGAAGGAAAATATCATACTACCAGAAAGAAGAACAAGAGTTCTTGCACGCCTCTTTCATTTGGTCAGAGATCTCAGTGCCTGAGAACACAGGTCGTTACTAGTTTCCAGGTAACTTGTACTGGATATCTTCCACTTGATCCTATAGATCCACAGTCTCTCTTTCTGCACATGAACTTAGTGAGTTACATTAACAGGCCCTCTCACCCTTTGGCTTCTTTTTTGGTCCAGCCAATGAAGACCTTATTATTAAACTCTCTTCAAGTTGTCCAATCCAACTTGTGTGTAGTTTCTGTTTCCTGCTGAAATCTGACTGATACACTGGTCTCAGGAATAAAATAAGGTTCAGAATGTAAAAGCCATACTCTAACATTCAGATTTCTTGTTGCCAGGGTGTCTGATATCCCCACACCTCTTACTCCTTCAGATCATAGAAGGCAGCACTGTCCGACAGAACTCTCTGAAATGAAAATGTTTAATTCAGTGTTGTCTAACCAGCATGGTAACCACCAGTCATATGTGGCCATTGAACACTTGAAATATTGTTAGTGCTGCCAAGAAACTACATTTAAATTTTTACTTAATTTTAATCACGTAAAATGTAAATTTAAATAGCCACATGTGACTAGTGGTTACCATGTTGGACAGTGAAGCTTTAGAAAAATTGCAAATATTATCAGGAAAGAGTTGTACCTTAATTCTTGGCTGGTTTTTAAGTGTTATTGCTAACATTTCATGTCATTTCTAAATCCAGAAGTCATGGGCAGGGGCAAAAGGATCCTTATTTCCTCTTGTCTGTTTTTTGTTTTTCATTTTTATCTCCCAGGATTAAAATCCAAACCCACTGCTCCAATTGAACAGGGTTGCTTTGTTTGCTCTTCTGGTTTCTCACCTACTTCATCACCACCACCACCACCATCTCCACCTAAATCTCTTTTACAAATTCACTTTCTTCTTCCTAGTAGGTGTGAACAGTGTTTCCTGAGTCAAGGTCTTCATTCCTCAACTTACTTTGCTGTACCCATCAGTCACTTACCCACTTCACCTATTATTGCTCTGTAGGTGGTTCCCAAATCTCTGTCTCTAGTCAGGAACTAACTCTCTACATGCATTCACCATTTCTTTATTATTCTTTGAACAAACACTTTTGAGTACCTACTATGTATTAGGTTTTTAATAATATTGCTATAGCTTAGTAACAATAACACAAACAAAAATAATGGCTAATATTTATTTAGTATTTTCATTTGTCAGGCACTGTTGAAGAGCTTTAGATATATAACTCATTCAATCCTTTTACAGCACTAAAATTGGGAGCTATTATAATCTCCATTTAATGGTAAATAAACGGGCACAGAGAAATTCAGTAATTGCCAGAAGCCACACAGCCAGTAGGTAATAGAGTCAGCATTTGAATGCACATAGTCCAGCTCTACAGTCTATACCCTTTACTATGCTGTACTGCCAATGGCCACACCTCTGGTGAGGGCAGACCAGGAAAGTCTCCAACTATCTGTTCCTAGAAGCAATATACTTATATCTCTTATATGAGGCATATTCACAGTACACCCAAATCCAGAGGTTAGTACCCTTTTTACAATTTTCTAGAAACCACAAGATATAAATCGCATGTAACTTACATGTATGAGTTTTCTTTTTTTCCCCTAAAGCCTTTTGGTGGTAAATATTACTAATATGGATCAAAGCCATTCTCTTACACTCAGATAATAGTATTTGGACAAGGAAATCAGACATTATTAGGACAGAGTGTTGTGATAAAAGAATGCCCCACCTCCCCACTCTGGAAGGCAATTTGTCAAAATGTATAAAAAGTTATAAAAATATACATAATCTGTGACTTGGAAATTCAATTCTAGAAATATACTCTGAGAAAATAATCAGAGAAATGTGCAAATATCTATAAACAAAGATGTTTACCTATAGCATGATTTATAATAATGTCAAACTTAAAATAACTGAAATGTGTGGCAAAAGGGAATTAAATATTTTTGTATCCATAATTATATATTAGCAGTGATCAACAATGAGGCTGTGTATGCATTCACAGAGAAAATGCTTATAATCTATTTTTACAGTAGTTTCAAGAGTCTATATAGTATAATAACTTTTTTGTTTAAAGAATTATACATATGTGTAGGAAATTTTTTAAAATCTGAAAGCATATATACCAAATGTTATCTCCAGATTGTAGCATTGTGGATGGGTGATTTTTATACTCCTTCCCTTTCTTATCAATATTTCTATGTAACCTCAATTAATAATTATTTTTAATAGAAATCCACTAGTTTCCTTAATAGGAGGCATATTATTACTATTTTTTTACTGAAACTGAATCAGAAGTGGATATATTAGTATTTATTTACTAGGACATGCTTATTTCTAAAGTCATGGTTCCATAGAAATAAAAAACAAGTCTGTTTATTGTAAATTTAAACTCATCAATCTCATGATAGATTTCTATTTAAATTGTCAGGGTTTAATTTATGGATAACTTTCTTTGACTTTCCCCTTAATTAAAATTTGATTAAGGAAGGCTAACTGTTCCTTGACTGGATGGATGACAAGGGAAACAAACTAATACAAATAAATAAATAAAACAACTGGAATGCAGATCTCTGTTTTGGTATTTCCTGGAGATAAGGATCTCAGAAAGAGTTACTTAATCTTTTCTAACCTCAAATTAGTTTCCCTGTATGTGGAGATAAAAATAATAAATAATTCAAATAAATGTAATGAGAATAAAAAAAGACACTTATGGAAAAGGCATTCTGTAAATTTAAAGTATTACATAAATGTTAATCAGGGAAGGGATGAAAATATTCTTTTCCTCTGTCATTTACTTATTGTGAGACTTCAAGCAAGTCACTTAACCTTAACAATTGTCAAATGCTTCTTCCTTAAAATAAGAGTGGAACAGGGCTGGTGACCTCTCTAGTTGTTTCTGACTGTCATACTATGATTCTACTGGCCTGTTTGTGGCTCGTGACAGCTTCTTCCAGAGCCCTGGAAAATGATATCGACATTGAGCTCATCAAGTTTGGCAGGAAACACGAAGCTGACTTCAGTGCTGATATGTTGATGGGTAGGATGACTTTAGAAGAACTGCTCTGTCCCAGCGTCCTCTCTGAATCATTTCCTCTCCAAGTGAGGGCAAAGATGAAGAATAAAGAAATTCTGAACCGACTGAATATGTGAAAACCAACCCAGAATGGATTCCTAAAGAACCTCATGGAGAAAGCCCTGCCTGGAGAATGAACTCTGTCCCTCTCGAAGGCTGCCCTTGCTTTCCCAAAAGGCTCAGCTGACTCTCCTGCACTGCTTATCTTAGAAAGTCCTATGGTGAAACTGAGTGGTAATGACTCTTTAAACGTATTTATGGTAGCAAAAAAAAAAAAAAAAAAAGTGTGAGAGAACACTAGCAGAAAAGTTCTTCTGACCAGAGGATATGTTACTTATAGAAAATAACTTCTGGGGGAAAAAATGTGCTATTTTTCCCACTTGTGAAAGTTATAAAAATGTCCAGGAAAGTAGAATATGAAAGAAGGAAAGGTATTGATTAGTTACTTCAGCCCCGTCTTGTATAAAGATAGAAAGTGAGACCAAGTGGGGGTAAGGGGGCACAATAAGGAAATTGAATTATCCAATACATACTATGCTCTACTACTGAATAGGACTTTCATATATATTTATACACACACACACACACACATATGATAAATGCATATTTCATATCTATCAGTGGGTATGATACTGAGATATGCAGACAGATTTCATGATACCAACCTATAAAATAGATATAATTTACTCTCTATTTTTTTTAGATAAAGAAGTAGAGATTATGCGAGATTGAGTGACTTCTCAAGGTCACAAATCTAATTAGTAGCAGAGCTTGAGCCTTTTGTCCTTGACGATCAGAATCAGAAAAAAGGATAACTTCTTTTTTCTCCTTTTTTTTTTCCAGCTAAGAACATCCGGCCCAAGGATGAGTAAGCAGACACTAAGGTACTTTTTTAACTTCCTAAAGATATAACAACTTGGATCCCTCTAAGTATCAGCCAGTTATTTCTTTATAGTCTTGCTTTCTATCCTGGCCACTGGCGAGGTGGCATTATTATACTGTGAGTCATCATGCTAATAAATAAATCTAATTTGAAGATACCCCTTCTTCACTTTCTGGCACAATTTAACCCTCCCTACTTCTTCCCATCCATTTCCACTTCCAGCAACACTCCCTGGTGTCTAAGAAGAAAATGTCACTGAAGCAGTTGCATGAAATAAAGAGAGGACAAGAAGATGCTAAAATATTGCAAAACCATGACTTTGGAACAGAACTTTGGGAGACGTTTGAGACGACTTAGAGAGTGTCTTTGATGACAGAAAGAATGCAGAAGGATTGTTCAAGGATATACTAGAGCTTGCAAAAAGACTGTCTGAAAATTATTGGTAGTGGTCAATGAGGGATAGAGAGGGGAGTGGTCAGGTAACAAGTCCATATTTTTTAAGTTCCTCTTCCAAGCTCCCAAAGCAATTCATACTTTGGTTTGCAATTTTATAGGTCTTTCTCCATCTTGGCCATTTCTTTTTGTATCTGTATCTTCAAGGGCAAGGCTTATTGATTAAAAAGATAATACCCAGGGCCTATCCCAGAACTTGGCATAGGGAACATTTTCACAAATATTTGCTCACTTCAAAAATATGGCCCATAGGAACTGGAAGAGTTAAGTGGGTGGTTGAATAGTCTCTGTCTGAATAGCATTTCTTCTTTCAGGGAAGCATCTCTCTCCAATGCTATAATAATTCTTCTTGCTTCAAAATATTCAGGCCCACCTTGGCCCCAGGGATGTGAAACCTGCAAGAGTTCACTCTCTCTCAGACATCTCAGGTCAGGTAAACATGTGTGATCTAAGCCAGGCCAATCAGGGCTTTCCCCAAACATTTTGCTAGAACAATCAGAAAAGCTATTTTTTTTTCTTTTTTCTGACTTCATGTACTCTACAGAACAGATAATTTGGAACTATCATGAGGCCTTTTGCTAATAAGAGAAAGAGAAATGACAGTATGTCTTGGGACCATCCTATAAACTTTTGAATGCAGCCATACCTGAATATCTACCTTTTGTTTTTCCAGTTATATGAGTCAATAAATTCTCTTACAGCTTAAGTTGGGGGTCTCTCACTGGCAACCGAAAGAGACCTGGCCAAGATGATAAATCATGTGGCTTCATACAATCTCTTTCCACACTTTAGATTCTCTCACCCCATTCAGAAATAAATGGTAAGGATGAGCTATAGGCCCATAAAAACTCCATGTAAAGGAACCAACTAAAAATTTCATGAGTGATTTATATTAAAGAAAAATGCATATTGTTAAGTCTTCTAGGGCTGTGAGAAGAGTCTAAGAAAAAGTAACAGTAGAGTATTTTTTTCCCAGGTTTCAAGAGCTGGAGCTTATATATTTAACCTCTCCTCTGCTCTTAGGACAGTTACAGGGCAGTCCACGTGTAGTGAAAGGATTACCAGAAGTGGATTCAGAAGACACAGGCTCAATCATCTGCTATGCTGACCTCACTACAAGCTCAGATAAGGGCACATTCATCTTTTAATGTCTCACATTCTTTATTGCTAACAACGGGATCATAGTAGCTATTTCATGGGTGGTTGTGGGCATTAAATGAAATTATATATAAATATTAAAGTTTGGTACAATGTCAGACTTAAAACACTCTGCATGTATCTCTATTGCAGCAAAGTGAATCATGCAAAAAACATTTACTGAATGTCTACTCTGAACCAGGGTCTGTTTTAGATGCTGGGTTAAAATAGTATTAAAACTAAGGCTACTGCCTTTGGGATACATACACACCACTGGAGGAGAAGTCCAACAAGAAAAAAACAGATGTATAATATAACATAATGTAACATAATAAAATATCTGGAATTGATAAATGCCAAAAAATAAACATAAAGCAAGATAATACTAACTTTTTACATGGGAAGGTCAGGGAAGTCATCACAAAAGAGGTGATTTAAGTGGAGACCAAAATGAGGTAAAGTGATAAGTCATGTGACTGTCTGGGGTAAAACATTCCACACACTCAACTTTAAGATCCTAGAAAACAGGGACAGCATTTTCTGCTTCCATATTCCCAATGCCTAGCATAATATCAACAAAGAATAGATGGTAAAACACTCAGTAAATATTTGTAATAAATTATGCATGTATGATTGAATTATTGGGATCTCAATAAGTGATTGTCAGGTTTTGATCTAAATGATACATTCTGTTTGGGCCAGATGTGGCATGCTTAAACATTCATAGCTACAGAAATAATATATGGAAACAATAGTTACTCTTGTGTTTTGACACTGTTCAATCAAATGAGATCACCTACATGAAAGGCACTGAGGTATTACAGAACTGCTAGTGGGCATATATTTGTAGGTGGCTCCTGACTAATTTAATATAATAAATGTTTTAAGAATGTTATTTTATAGCTTCTGTGATAGAGCAATGTAAAAGGCAAAAGAAAACAGCAATGATGCACTATGAAGCGAACACATAAGGTCTGATCTGAATCAAGTCATCTCCACTGAAAACAAAAATGATAATTACAAAAGTGACTTCTTTGTCATTGAAATGACCAAGAAAATTCTCACCTGTTTGATTATTTTTTTTCCTGTTCCTTTTTTTTTTGTCTTTTTATTTCTGTTTACTTTTCGTTTTTTTAATTCTATTTAATTTGTTTTTTTAATTCTATTTAATTTATTTTTTTAATTTACATCCAAGTTAGTTGGCATATAGTGCAACAGTGATTTCAGGAGTAGATTCATTAGTGCCCCTTACCCATTTAGCCCATCCCCTCTTCCACAACCCCTCCAGCAACCCTCTGTTTGTTCTCCATATTTAAGAGTCTCTTATGTTTTGTCCCCCTCCCTGTTTTTATTATTTTTTTTCCCTTCCCTTCCTTTACGTTCATCTGTTTTGTATCTTAAAGTCCTTATATGGGTGAAGTCATAAGATATTTGTCTTTCTCTGAGTGACTAATTTTGTTTAGCATAATGCCCTCTAGTTCCATCCACGTAGTTGCAAATGACAAGATTTCATTCTTTTTGATTGCCAAGTAATACTCCATTGTATATATACACCACATCTTCTTTATCCATTCATCCTTCGATGGACATTTGGGCTCTTTCCATACTTTGGCTATTGTAAATAGCACTGCTATAAACATTGCATGTACCCCTTTGAAACAGCATACCTGTATCCCTTGGATAAATACCTAGTAGTGCAATTACTAGGTCATAGGGTAGTTCTATTTTTAATTTTTTGAGGAACGTCCATACTGTTTTCCAGAGAGGCTGCACCAGTTTGCATTCCCACCAGCATTGCAAAAGAGATCCTCTTTCTCCATATCCTCTCCAACATCTGTTGTTGCCTGAGTTGTTAACGTTAGCTATTCTTACAGGTATGGAGTGGTATCTCATTGTGGTTTTGATTTGTATTTCCCAGATGATGAGTGACGTTGAGCATTTTTTCATGTGTTGGCTGGTCATCTGTATGTCTTCTTTGGAGAAGTGTCTATTCATGTCTTTTGTCCATTTCTTCACTGGATTATTTGTTTTTTGGGTATTGAGTTTGATAAGTTCTTTATAGATTTTAGATATTAACCCTTTATCTGAATATGTCATTTGCAAATATCTTCTCCCATTATGTCTGTTGCCTTTTAGTTTTGCTGATTATTTCCTTCTCTGTGCAGAAGCTTTTTATGTTGATGAGGTCCCAATAGTTAATTTTTGCTTTTGTTTCCCTTGCCTCTGGAGACATGTTGAGTAAGAAGTTGCTGCGGCCAAGGTCAAAGAGGTTTTTGCCTGCTTTCTGCTTGATAGCTTTTGATTTTGATAGCTTCCTGTCTTACCTTTAGGTCTTTCATCCATTTTTAGTTTATTTTTGTGTATGGTGTAAGAAGGTGGTCCAGGTTCATTCTCCTGCATGTCTCTGTCCAGTTTTTCCAGCACTACTTTCTGAAGAGACTGTCTTTATTCCATTGGATATTTTTTCATGCTTTGTCAAAGATTAGTTGCCCATATGTTTGTGGGTCCATTTTTGGGTTCTCTATTCTGTTCCACTGATCTGAGTTTCTGTTCTTGTGCCAGTACCAAACTGTCTTGATGATTACAGCTTTGTAGTATAGCTTGAAGTCTGGGATTGTGATGCCTCCTGCTTTGGTTTTCTTTTTCAAGATTTTTCTGGCTATTCGGGGTATTTTCTGGTTCCATACAAATTTTAGGATTGTTTTTTCTAGCTCTGTGAAGAATGCTGGTGTTATTTTGATAGGGATTGCATTGAATATGTAGATTACTTTGGGTAGTATTGACATTTTAAAAATATTTTTCTTCGTATCCAGGAACATGGAATATTTTTCCATTTTTTGTGTGTCTTCTTTAATATCTTTCATAAGCTTTCTATAGTTTTCAATGTATAGATTTTTCACCTATTTGGTGAGATTTATTCCTAGGTATCTTATGGTTATTGGTGCAATTATAAATAGGATTGATTCTTTTATTTCATCTAGATACCACCTAAAGATGTTTATCTAGATATCCTGAAGAACAGATAATTTTTCACATTTCAATATACGTTTGAAGTTTTTGATGATTTTCACTTAAATTTCAAAATATCTTTCAAATAAAACTTACTCAGAGAGGCTACATAACATGATTAAGTTACAAATGTCAGGAAAGAACTGCAACCTGTGTCTTATAATTCTTAGTCTGGTGTTCTTTCTAGTCAAGAAGGATTCAATTACTAGCATGGGTTAAAGAATCAGCTCAACTAAAGCAAATGTGAAGTTAAAACTTCTGAAAGTGGCTAAGTGCAATTATTTTAAATTATCTGAGGTTGGATTATTTAAATAGGAAACAGATAAACATCATCATCTTAATTTCATAATCATATTGAACTAACCATGAAAATATAAATAAATATTATCCCAAATATAACAATTTCTATTTATTTAGGATGTCATCAAAATAGAATAGAACCCAATTACAGTTAACTTAAATTTTTAAATTCCTTGCCTAACCTGTACTTTTATAAATTTACATGATGCCTAAACAAGGTTGTATAGAAGGTCCTCCTCACATCATTACCCATTATTTAAATCCCAGTAATTTCAAGACTATCTAGGAAAGAAACTCATCATAAAATGAAAATATTCTCCCATAATCACAGGTAAAAATTCTCTCCACTTTAACGTTGCTTCTTTCTTGCTAATAATGTATTTTCCTACCTTTTAGATTATCTATGAGTGTCATTTTCTGCTATTTAGAATATACTAAATACCTAAAAAAGTATAATACAAACACAATGCAAATTAACTACAAATAAAACTACAAGTCTTGCAAGAGATTCACAGTTCCATGAGATACACTAAATTCTCATTGCAGAACTTCTCAAATTCTCCCAAAGTCCATGACAAAGAGGAATCTGATAAAATTAGATCACTTAATTAATACAAAAGAGAAAATCATCATGAATGATGAGATATGCATTCCAAAGTAAAAGTAGTTTAACTGCAAAGGATTAAGTATAGTCCTATGAAAAATTAGTGCCATTCCAAAATATTTTTTTAATAAAAGCTACCCTCTTAATTATTGTGTTGCAAAAGTCAAATATGTAGTTAAGGTTGTAATATCACACTATCCTACAATTATTCTGGAAAGGTATGGAAAAGTGAAATCGATACTCAATATACTCTTTGTTCCAATACTGAGAACATAGTTGCAATAATAATGTAAATGTCGCTAAATGTAAGATAAAATAAACTGTGTTCAGTGGGGTACCTGGATGGCTCAGTCATTTAAGTGGTTAAGTGTCCAACTCTTGATTTTGGCTCAGGTCAGGATCTGACAGTTTGTGGGATCAAGTCCTGTGTTGGGTTCTGCACTAACAGCACAGAGCCTGCTTAGGATTCTCTCTACTATTCTCTGCCCCTCTGCTGCTCATGCTCTCTCTCCCTCTCTCTCTCAAAATAAATAAATATTAAAAAAAAATTCTAAATAGACTGTGCTCAAGCTTTAAAATCATAGAAAAAATATAAAAGTTGTTTCCTGATTCTTCCAGAAGTGACCTCCAAAGCAACAAGGCTAACATGAAACAAAAAATAAGATATTTGTTCAGCAAAACTATAGTTATCTATCTAAACCAAAGTATAGTAACAAGGACTACATTAAAAAGCATACTAAAGTATGGAAAGACATGAAGATATCCATACCTTTAGAGCTAAATAAATAAATAGATAAAAAGGACAGATTACTTGTCTAAAGTATGTGGCTCTTCATAAGAAAGAAGACTCATCAAAATATAAGGAGAGATGCAAAGCATGTATGCGGTAGTGGGAGCTTCCTTCAATGTAATCAATGTAAGCATGAAGTCTAGAGAAGCTGGGAAGGTCAAGATCAAATGTAATATATATGGAAAACAATCTATCAGCGAGACATAGGAAAAAAAACAAATTTGTATTAAGAGGAGCACTAGGGCACAAATTTAAAACTAAGTAAATTTACTCACACTCTGGCCCACACTAGCACTTTTGTCTCTCCCTCACATTTACACCTGTAAAACTCTATTTGAAGGCCTAAAAATGTTATATTGGGGAAACGAGTAAAAGAAACAGGAAAAATGGCAAAAAAAAGAAAGTCATGCACCAGAAATTTTGGAGAATACTTTGACAAAATATATTACGAGTTTTTAAAACGATAGAGCAACAACTTCCATAAAACAAGAGGACAAAGAAGAGATACAAGAGCTTAGTAATGTTATAATGAAGTACCACAAGATGAAACATTAGTGCACAAAATTCAGAAAAAAATGGAAGAAAAATTAAAGTAAAACAAAAAAGTAGCACAAAAAAATTACAACACTGTTGAAAACACAGGCACTGTGTACAGGAATGAGAAACATAAGAAAATGAAATAAACAGTGATAAAAGTGTTAGAGAGAATATAATATAACAATATAATATAATATAATATAATATAATATAATATAAGTAATAAAGGTTTGGAAATACATGAATGCATGAGTGGTAGTCCACAGAGAGAATATGAATTGTAAGAAAACAAAAATGTTTAGAGCTCTAACTGAAAAAAATTCCAGAAATTTCAAAATAATTTTACTGATTAAAAGAGAATAATATATCCCAAGTAAACCTGTCACAAAATGATTAATACTGAGATATATCCCAGTAAAATTTCTGAACTACAAAATTAATATTCCTTTAAATATCTTAGAGCAAAAGATGAAGTCATTTGGGGCGCCTGGGTGGCGCAGTCGGTTAAGCGTCCGACTTCAGCCAGGTCACGATCTCGCGGTCCGTGAGTTCGAGCCCCGCGTCAGGCTCTGGGCTGATGGCTCAGAGCCTGGAGCCTGTTTCCAATTCTGTGTCTCCCTCTCTCTCTGCCCCTCCCCCGTTCATGCTCTGTCTCTCTCTGTCCCAAAAATAAATAAACATTGAAAAAAAAAAAGATGAAGTCATTTACAAGAGCAAAAAGTATGGACTGGTGTCACACTTCTCTACAGCTTCATTTAAAAATATAAGGATTCAATGCCTTTAACAATCTTTAAGGAAGAAATAAAAGGGAAAAAACAGGGAAAGGAAAGGAAGAGAAAGGATGGAAGAGAAGGAAATAGAAGATAGATAAGAAAAGGATGGAAGGAAGGAAGGAAGGAAGGAAGGAAGGAAGGAAAAGAAAGAAACAAACTAGAAATTTAACAACAAAAAGAAAACAACAAAAAACTACTTCCTGGAAAGTCTAAACATTTAACAACTACTGGATCAAGGAAGAAATAAAAATTGAGTCTGTAATACATTTTGAAAGTAACCATAATTTAATTTTTTTAAGTTTTTATTTATTTTTGAGAGAGAGAGAGAGAGACAGAGCACAAGCAGGGGAGAGGCAGAGAGAGGGAGATACAGAATCTGAAGCAGGATCAGGCCCTGAGCTGTCAGCACAGAGCCCAATGTGGGGCTCAAACCCACAGACTCTGGACTGTGAGATCGTGACCTGAGCTGAAGTTCGGACATTCAATGGACTAAGCCACCCAGGTGCCTAGAAAGTAATCATAATTTATACACACACACTGAGTTCATGGAATAGAATTAAAACAGTGTTCTAAGAAAAATTCATAGTCTTAAAAAAGTATGTTAAAAAATAAGAATGAAATACATAAATCACTGGAAGATTTGATTAAGCATTATTTAATGGACAATAATAGTAAAAATATATAATTATTTCCAAAGATGTGGTAAAAGAAATTCATAAAACTTAACATCCACTCTCGAAAGCACCTCTTAAGAAAAATAGAAATAGGACTTGGAGCATTTTAATTCATGGAAATAATATAACCATTCCCATATAGTAAAAAAGTAGATAAGAATGTCTTTACCAACATTAGTATTTAATATTTTTGGAGGAATTAACCAATGCAGTCAGGAAATGGAAAAAAAAAGAGAGATGTATAGACATTTAAAAGGTGGGTATGGAATCATTATTTGTACAAACACACACACAAATATTTTTTAGAGAAACATTGTGCATATATAAGAAACTGTTACAAATTTAAAAGAATTTAGTATGGTAGCTATATACAAAATTAATGTCTAGAAAATGGCCTAAATATATGCCAACAAAAACTATCAGAAAAAAATGGATGAAAATTCCTTATTTACAAAGGCAAGAAAATAGATAAATTTCAAACTTAAGGAAACAAATATAATATCTACATGAATAAAAATTTTAAATGCTAACCATGGACCCAGGAGTAGTAGACAAATGTAAATACTTGCCATGATCTTGAACAAAAAATCCAATATCACAAACTTCAGTCTTCTCTTAATTAATCAATAATCTGCGTCGCCTGGATAGCTCAATTGGCTAAACGCATGACTCTTGGTTTCAGCTCAGGTCATCATCTCACCTTTATGAGTTTCACCCCAGCATCAGGCTCTGTGCTGACAATGGGGAGACTTCTTGGGATTCTCTCTCTCTCCCTCTCTCTTTCTTCCCCTCCCCTGTTCATTCTCTCTCTCTCTCTCTCTCTCTCTCTCTCTCTCTCTCTCTCATTAAAAAATAAATAAATAATCTTAATGTATTTTTATTTTTTAATTTTATAGGAACTAAACAACAATAATCTAGTATTTTTTAAAGTGTGCTAAAAGGACATAGCCTTAAAAATACTAAGACATGTTATAAAATTTCACACAATGTAATGTATTAATTTCTGGACATTTTCTTGGAAAAGACTAGCTTTAGAATCAAATAATCTGAAATCCATTCAGGCAAAACTCTGGGCCCTGGAAACAAAGAATCCTCATCCTTTGAACTGCTGTGGCTTAAGAGTAACTGCTGAGTTGGCAGAACAGAGTCGCCGGAGCCAAACGCAGACGAGAGGCCCACGGAAGAGGGTAGGAAGGGCGGCGAGGCAGTGCGCGCTCCACGGACTGGCGGGAGGGAGCCGGGGCGGAGGGGCGGCTCGCCGGCCAAGCAGAGCCCCCGAGTCGGGCTTGCAAAAGCGGAGGGGCCGGGCAGACTGTGTTCCGACGGCAAGCGCGACTTAGCGTCTGGGAGGTCAGAAATTAACAGCTCTGCTCGGAAAGCGGGAAGGCTGGAGGACAAAGGGAGGGAGAGCTGCTGAGCCCCCTGACAACAGAGCTCAGTTTGGTGGGGAACAAAGGCGCTCGCCAGCGCCATTTCCCCTGCCCATCCCCCAGCCGAAATCCCAAAGGGAACCGGTTCCTGCCAGGGAACTTGCTCGCTCCGCGCAAACACCCAACTCTGCGCTTCTGCGGAGCCAAACCTCCGGCAGCGGATCTGACTCCCTCCCGCTGCCACAGGGCCCCTCCTGAAGTGGATCACCTAAGGAGAAGCGATCTAAGCCTGCCCCTCCTGCCCCCGAGCACCTTGCCTACCCACCCCAGCTAATACGCCAGATCCCCAGCATCACAAGCCTGGCAGGGTGCAAGTAGCCCAGACGGGCCACGCCACCCCACAGTGAATCCCGCCCCTAGGAGAGGGGAAGAGAAGGCACACACCAGTCTGACTGTGGCCCCAGCGGTGGGCTGGGGGCAGACATCAGGTCTGACTGCGGCCCCGCCCACCAACTCCAGCTATACACCACAGCACAGGGGAAGTGCCCTGCAGGTCCTCACCACGCCAGGGACTATCCAAAATGACCAAGCGGAAGAACTCCCCTCAGAAGAATCTCCAGGAAATAACAACAGCTAATGAGCTGATCAAAAAGGATTTAAATAATATAACAGAAAGTGAATTTAGAATAATAGTCATAAAATTAATCGCTGGGCTTGAAAACAGTATACAGGACAGCAGAGAATCTCTTGCTACAGAGATCAAGGGACTAAGGAACAGTCACGAGGAGCTGAAAAACGCTTTAAACGAAATGCATAACAAAATGGAAACCACCACAGCTCGGCTTGAAGAGGCAGAGGAGAGAATAGGTGAACTAGAAGATAAAGTTATGGAAAAAGAGGAAGCTGAGAAAAAGAGAGATAAAAAAATCCAGGAGTATGAGGGGAAAATTAGAGAATTAAGTGATACACTAAAAAGAAATAATATACGCATAATTGGTATCCCAGAGGAGGAAGAGAGAGGGAAAGGTGCTGAAGGGGTACTTGAAGAAATCATAGCTGAGAACTTCCCTGAACTGGGGAAGGAAAAAGGCATTGAAATCCAAGAGGCACAGAGAACTCCCTTCAGACGTAACTTGAATCGATCTTCTGCACGACATATCATAGTGAAACTGGCAAAATACAAGGATAAAGAGAAAATTCTGAAAGCAGCAAGGGGTAAACGTGCCCTCACATATAAAGGGAGACCTATAAGACTCGTGACTGATCTCTCTTTTGAAACTTGGCAGGCCAGAAAGAATTGGCAAGAGATTTTCAGGGTGCTAGACAGAAAAAATATGCAGCCGAGAATCCTTTATCCAGCAAGTCTGTCATTTAGAATAGAAGGAGAGATAAAGGTCTTCCCAAACAAACAAAAACTGAAGGAATTTGTCACCACTAAACCAGCCCTACAAGAGATCCTAAGGGGGACCCTGTGAGACAAAGTCCCAGAGACATCACTATAAGCATAAAACATACAGACATCACAATGACTCTAAACCCGTATCTTTCTATAATAACACTGAATGTAAATGGATTAAATGCGCCAACCAAAAGACATAGGGTATCAGAATGGATAAAAAAACAAGACCCATCTATTTGCTGTCTACAAGAGACTCATTTTAGACCTGAGGACACCTTTAGATTGAGAGTGAGGGGATGGAGAACTATTTATCATGCGACTGGAAGCCAAAAGAAAGCTGGAGTAGCCATACTTATATCAGACAAACTAGACTTTAAATTAAAGGCTGTAACAAGAGATGAAGAAGGACATTATATAATAGTTACAGGGTCTATCCATCAGGAAGAGCTAACAATTATCAATGTCTATGCACCGAATACCGGAGCCCCCAAATATATAAAACAATTACTCATAAACATAAGCAACCTTATTGATAAGAATGTGGTAATTGCAGGGGACTTTAATACACCACTTACAGAAATGGATAGATCATCTAGACACACGGTCAATAAAGAAACAAGGGCCCTGAATGAGACATTGGATCAGATGGACTTGACAGATATATTTAGAACTCTGCATCCCAAAGCAACAGAATATACTTTCTTCTCGAGTGCACATGGAACATTCTCCAAGATAGATCATATACTGGGTCACAAAACAGCCCTTCATAAGTTTACAAGAATTGAAATTATACCATGCTTACTTTCAGACCACAATGCCATGAAGCTTGAAATCAACCACAGGAAAAAGTCTGGAAAACCTCCAAAAGCATGGAGGTTAAAGAACACCCTACTAACGAATGAGTGGGTCAACCAGGCAATTAGAGAAGAAATTAAAAAATATATGGAAACAAACGAAAATGAAAATACAACAATCCAAACGCTTTGGGACGCAGCAAAGGCAGTCCTGAGAGGAAAATACATTGCAATCCAGGCCTATCTCAAGAAACAAGAAAAATCCCAAATACAAAATCTAACAGCACACCTAAAGGAACTAGAAGCAGAACAGCAAAGGCAGCCTAAGCCCAGCAGAAGAAGAGAAATAATAAAGATCAGAGCAGAAATAAACAATATAGAAACTAAAAAAACTGTAGAGCAGATCAACGAAACCAAGAGTTGGTTTTTTGAAAAAATAAACAAAATTGACAAACCTCTAGCCAGGCTTCTCAAAAAGAAAAGGGAGATGACCCAAATAGATAAAATCATGAATGAAAATGGAATTATTACAACCAATCCCTCAGAGATACAAACAATTATCAGGGAATACTATGAAAACTTATATGCCAACAAATTGGACAACCTGGAAGAAATGGACGAATTCCTGAACACCCACACGCTTCCAAAACTCAATCAGGAGGAAATAGAAAGCTTGAACAGACCCATAACCAGCGAAGAAATTGAATCGGTTATCAAAAATCTCCCAACAAATAAGAGTCCAGGACCAGATGGCTTCCCCGGGGAGTTCTACCAGACGTTTAAAGCAGAGATAATACCTATCCTTCTCAAGCTATTCCAAGAAATAGAAAGGGAAGGAAAACTTCCAGACTCATTCTATGAAGCCAGTATTACTTTGATTCCTAAACCAGACAGAGACCCAGTAAAAAAAGAGAACTACAGGCCAATATCCCTGATGAATATGGATGCAAAAATTCTCAATAAGATACTAGCAAATCGAATTCAACGGCATATAAAAAGAATTATTCACCATGATCAAGTGGGATTCATTCCTGGGATGCAGGGCTGGTTCAACATTCGCAAATCAATCAACGTGATACATCACATTAACAAAAAAAGAGAGAAGAACCATATGATCCTGTCAATCGATGCAGAAAAGGCCTTCGACAAAATCCAGCACCCTTTCTTAATAAAAACCCTTGAGAAAGTCGGGATAGAAGGAACATACTTAAAGATCATAAAAGCCATTTATGAAAAGCCCACAGCTAACATCATCCTCAACGGGGAAAAACTGAAAGCTTTTTCCCTGAGATCAGGAACACGACAAGGATGCCCACTCTCACCGCTGCTGTTTAACATAGTGCTGGAAGTTCTAGCATCAGCAATCAGACAACAAAAGGAAATCAAAGGCATCAAAATTGGCAAAGATGAAGTCAAGCTTTCGCTTTTTGCAGATGACATGATATTATACATGGAAAATCCGATAGACTCCACCAAAAGTCTGCTAGAACTGATACAGGAATTCAGCAAAGTTGCAGGATACAAAATCAATGTACAGAAATCAGTTGCATTCTTATACACTAACAATGAAGCAACAGAAAGACAAATAAAGAAACTGATCCCATTCACAATTGCACCAAGAAGCATAAAATACCTAGGAATAAATCTAACCAAAGATGTAAAGGATCTGTATGCTGAAAACTATAGAAAGCTTCTGAAGGAAATTGAAGAAGATTTAAAGAAATGGAAAGACATTCCCTGCTCATGGATTGGAAAAATAAATATTGTCAAAATGTCAATACTACCCAAAGCTATCTACACATTCAATGCAATCCCAATCAAAATTGCACCAGCATTCTTCTCGAAACTAGAACAAGCAATCCTAAAATTCATATGGAACCACAAAAGGCCCCGAATAGCCAAAGGAATTTTGAAGAAGAAGACCAAAGCAGGAGGCATCACAATCCCAGACTTTAGCCTCTACTACAAAGCTGTCATCATCAAGACAGCATGGTATTGGCACCAAAACAGACACATAGACCAATGGAATAGAATAGAAACCCCAGAACTAGACCCACAAACGTATGGCCAACTCATCTTTGACAAAGCAGGAAAGAACATCCAATGGAAAAAAGACAGCCTCTTTAACAAATGGTGCTGGGAGAACTGGACAGCAACATGCAGAAGGTTGAAACTAGACCACTTTCTCACACCATTCACAAAAATAAACTCAAAATGGATAAAGGACCTCAATGTGAGACAGGAAACCATCAAAACCTTAGAGGAGAAAGCAGGAAAAGACCTCTCTGACCTCAGCCGTAGCAATCTCTTCCTCGACACATCCCCAAAGGCAAGGGAATTAAAAGCAAAAGTGAATTACTGGGACCTTATGAAGATAAAAAGCTTCTGCACAGCAAAGGAAACAACCAACAAAACTAAAAGGCAACCAACGGAATGGGAAAAGATATTCACAAATGACATATCGGACAAAGGGCTAGTCTCCAAAATCTATAAAGAGCTCACCAAACTCCACACCCGAAAAACAAATAACCCAGTGAAGAAATGGGCAGAAAACATGAATAGACACTTCTCTAAAGAAGACATCCGGATGGCCAACAGGCACATGAAAAGATGTTCAGCGTCGCTCCTTATCAGGGAAATACAAATCAAAACCACACTCAGGTATCACCTCACGCCAGTCAGAGTGGCCAAAATGAACAAATCAGGAGACTATAGATGCTGGAGAGGATGTGGAGAAACGGGAACCCTCTTGCACTGTTGGTGGGAATGCAAATTGGTGCAGCCGCTCTGGAAAGCAGTGTGGAGGTTCCTCAGAAAATTAAAAATAGACCTACCCTATGACCCAGCAATAGCACTGCTAGGAATTTATCCAAGGGATACAGGAGCACTGATGCATAGGGCCACTTGTACACCAATGTTCATAGCAGCACTCTCAACAATAGCCAAATTATGGAAAGAGCCTAAATGTCCATCCACTGATGAATGGATAAAGAAATTGTGGTTTATATACACAATGGAATATTACATGGCAATGAGGAAAAATGAAATATGGCCTTTTGTAGCAACGTGGATGGAACTGGAGAGTGTGATGCTAAGTGAAATAAGCCATACAGAGAAAGACAGATACCATATGGTCTCACTCTTATGTGGATCCTGAGAAACTTAACAGGAACCCATGGGGGAGGGGAAGGAAAAAAAAAAAAAAAAGAGGTTAGAATGGGAGAGAGCCAAAGCATAAGAGACTGTTAAAAACTGAGAACAAACTGAGGGTTGATGGGGGGTGGGAGGGAGGAGAGGGTGGGTGATGGGTATTGAGGAGGGCACCTTTTGGGATGAGCACTGGGTGTTGTATGGAAACCAATTTGTCAATAAATTTCAGAAAAAAAATAAATAAATAAATTTGGTATCTCAAAAAAAAAAAAAAAAAAAGAGTAACTGCTGAGTTGATGAAAGGAAAGAGAGAGATAGCAGAGCTAGTGATTACTGAGGGATTAGATCACTTTCAACAATTATTTACTGAATAGTAGCAAGACCCATACCAGCCACTGAGAGATAGAGTTTTATAGCATATAATTAGGACATCCATCCCAAAGCAGCTAACAATATTTTCGTTTTTTTAACGTCTTTTATAAAGTTGGAAAAGCCAATTACTTTCTCAGTCTCCCTTGCAGGGGAAGACATGAGTAGTCATCATGAAAGAAAATACAATGGGGACTTTCAGGAAAAGATATTCTCCCCCAGATAAAACATAATGGTGAGGAGAGAAGCTCTCACCACTGTTGCAGTTCTCTTGATTTCTGACTGTGAATGCAGGCATAAAGTTCTGGATCTGTTTTAGACATCTTGAGAGCATGGACAATAACACTATGAGAGAAAGCCAGAGCAGAAGGGTGTGCATTGCCCAGGTCCTTGCCATCACTAAGTAACTGAATTAGACCAGCAGCTGCCTATCTCCAAACTTCTTTTTTTATGTTATGGGAGAGAAAAAAAAAAACACTATTTGGTTAAGCAACTATTAGTAGGTATTCTGTTATCTGAAATGGAAAACATTCTTAACTAATTTTTTTTTTTAATAAAAGCTAAGCAGATGTAGTTCCTGCTTTCATGGAGCTTAGAGTAATTTAAAAAATATTAAAATGCAATGTTTAAAAAATGTGTTTTAATCTTGTTATTGGCAATTGTTTTGAAATGGTCTTTTACTGACCATTGTCTAGAAATGATTCTTATTCACTGACTCTTTAACTTGTGTAAAGTCCACACATGAGTCTAAATTATGGATTCGTGTGTATGTGTGTGTATGTATGTGTGCGTGTGTGTGTATTACATGCATGCACTAGTACCATAGGGCACCAAATTCAAAGGATGGGCAAGGGGTTGAGTGGATGCCTGTGCCCCACCTGGAAATAACATGGAGAAGATGCCTCTCCTACGTTCTGAAGGGTAGAGCCCAAATTCAGTAGTTAGACCAGTGAGTTGATTGTTAATAAGAAGGGTCATCACTGAATTATCAAGAGGAAAAGACATGAGTCGTCTTGCCTTTACATTTCATGTCCTTCACTGGAAAGGCATGAATGAGAAATTCCATCCTCAAGCTGGTTTCCCTTCACAAGTGACCTGAGGCTCCAACTAAGAGACTGTAGTTGTTATGACTCACACTGGACAAGAGGATTTGCTCCTAAGGGTACAAGGACAATCACTCACACATGTGTACAAAGCCAAACAGAATTTTCCATGAAAAAGTATCTTCACCATCCTGTGTCATGCTTATTAATTATCCTTCCATCAACTGGAAGACAGAGGGCCCCCTAGAATGCCAAGCTGGCTGAGGTAGGCACCACATTCATCACTGGACAACTGGTGGAGGCTGACATAACGTATACAGACCTGATTCCAGACAGAGATAACCCTCCATGGCAAAGGCTCACAGCCGTGTAATTTCCCAGACACCTAGTGTTTAAAAGACAGGTTGACCTTTTCAAGTTTAGCTTCTCAGGATACATGTTCACCTCACCAAGAAAAAAGAAAAAGTAAAAGAACATTCTGCTTATAGTTCAACACAGGAAGTCCCTGCCTCACCTGTAGATATACCGTCAGTCTTCAGGTTTCCAGTATGAAGTAGAGCTAGCAAGACACTGCCCTGTATATAGTTCAACATGTAATCCACTCATTTGCTAAAGTGCATATCAAATGAGATCAAATATTTTAAAACCTTTGAAAACTAAAATATTGTATCGATATACAGTATCAGTGCTGTGAATACTAACGCAAAGTGATAAAGGCTACTAGGCCCTTGTTCAAAAAACTTCAAAATTCCCATTTTCTACAGAATTAAGTCCTAACTTAATTAAGTCCTAATTCTCTTCTCAAGAGACACTATTTATTCCCCTTCCCATGAGGCTCTATAAAAAACAAACAAACAAACAAAACACATAAGAGTACTCAGTTCTACTTTCCAAAAGGCAGTAACGCTAAAGGCACACTTCCTGGTCTTCTCTGGTGCAGTGATCAATTGATAAGAATGATAACCAGAGAGTGAGGCTAGCCCACTAACCACTGACACAGGGCACCTCAACGCAAAAGCAGATCTCTACTTCTCCATTTCAAGTTCATCTATCTTCTTCAAGCAGATGGGGGAGAGGATCTAGGTCATACAGGTTCAAGATTTAGGCTTAATTATTTTCTAATCTAATTATTCCTAGAAAGCTCTATCTAATGTTCCTTCCTTGTCCCATCTGGCTCTTCAGCCAGAAACCTGGAAGTGAAAAGGGTAAGTAGGAGAATTCAAGCACAAACCTATGCTGAGACCCCAACACCAGAGAGCCCTCCATAGATGAGGGAGAAGCATATTCGTTTGAAGAAACAGCATGAAAAAAAGCAGTGGACAGGATAGAATAAGCATCTGGGAAATATTTACTAATCCAATGTGACTGCAGCATTTGAGAATCCACAGACATACAGTAAGAAATGAGATGTAATATGTGTCTTTGTGGACTCTAGAACAGAAGCTGGCATGAAGTGCTATGTAATAGTTTGTTGAAGAAAAACGACTTCATTTAAAATTCACAACAATCCTATTATACCAGTGCCATTATGCCAATTTTACAGTGGAAGAAACTAAAAAAGCCTAACTTTAGAATCTGCACTCTTCACCATAATTAAACTACCCCATACATAATGACTGTGAGGTCTGACACCTGTACAAGGAAGGAATGAAGGTAGGAGGATTGGATAGAAAGAGTCGTAGACTGCAGCCCAGTTCCAAAAATGCTTCCTCTGGGTCAATGGGGGTCCTCCAGCCTAAGTTGCCCACATCTCTCCAGAATATCTAGGAACTGCCTACATGAAGAGCGCCTGGGAGCCAACACAGTGAGAGATACAGAGGGGCATTTTTATCGTCTTGACACATTTTTATCATCTTGACATCCCTAACCATAGCAGTCGGAGCAGGGCTCAGAGTTCAAAAAACCAGAAATCAACTCTAGCAAACATAAGTTTAAGAGGGATTCATAGGAAGGTATTGGGAAGCCTATAGGATTTATGGGAAGGTTGGAGGAAAGGCTTGGGAAATGGGCAGGAATCAAGCGTATGTCTTAGAAAACCTCTGATCAGTGTCCTGTTGCTGGCATTGATGCCACCACTGGATACCAGACTCTGCCACCACTGTCTTTGCATAGTGGACACCACCATTGGCATCACGATTACCACGACTACTCATTAGATATTTCTGCCACCACTGCCACCGGCTGAATAAACTCTGAATTGCTGCAGCTTCTCTGATTTACTAATTCATATTTAAAATATAGGAAGGGGCACCTCATTGATAAGGCTTAATCATATAGCCTGGCCCCCACCTAGGGTTTTCAATAAAAATATAAGATGCACAGTGGAATTGGAGTTTTATATAAACAATGAATTTTTTATAAGTGTATCCCATGCAATATTTGGTACACACTTAAACTGAAAAAATTACTTGTTTTTTTTTTTTATCTAAAACTCAAATTTAACAGTGCCCTTTAATTTAGCTGCCACTCTCCCTTCCAGGGGCCAGCAAGAGGGGAGAGTATGTTTCTAGCTTTTAATGTCTGGTACATAAGGCAATAAACCCTACCTTCCACCACAATTCACACAATGGTAAATTCTCCAATCATGAAAGGGAGATTATTATATTGTGCTGCCATTGATGGGGATATCTACTCCTTAGAGTCAAATTAATATGGCAGCCCTTGTCATAACCAATATAAAAGGAGACCCAGTTATCTGTTACTCAGGGAGACATTTTTAACCCAAATATCTCAAGGACAGGATGAAATGAGCAGAAAGCAATGTTTGTTTTTGCTTCTCATGGAAACTTGGCTTTTACAGATGTGTAAGTACACAGCATTTGATATTTCACGGATTTTTAAATGTCCGAATCTGAGCTTCATCCAGAGACAATAACATGTACAGACACAGAGACAACTTGACTACTACTGCATCTGCCAACTCTGCTGGGCTGGTTGGTTTTCTCAGACACAGACTCTTTGAGAATTTCAGATAGAGTGGGTACTCCGGGCAAGGGATCTTAACTTGGGACTTTGTTAAGATAAGGTTTCAATGAGTACCACATGATCTGCAGAAGTATGGCTTTCAGGAAGCCAACCCTGTCTCTAACAGAGAGGTGTTTCTGCTAGACTCCTGGACCAATCTTCCTGTGCCTGTGTTTTTCAGGTGGACCTACCACCTGGACAGGAGACATGCCCAAGAAGGACCAGGAATCCCTCTGAAATAGGGCACACATGAAAGAGGAGTATTATTGTCCTTGAAAAACACAGTTTCCCAGATAACCAGAACCATGTGTCCCAAGCCTGTGGGGCTTTGTTCTCAGTGGGGTGTTAGATGCTGTCCAACTTTGGAATGTGCTTTCTCCAGGCAACCAGTACCAGGTGGGGGAAAGTATCCTCACTGAGCCCTTCCTCCAAGGCGTCTCCAGCTTCAAGGCCCCCCCAGAGCAATCAAATCACTTCATCTCTGTCTTTTATACATCCTCCTATCAAACTTTTCCAAACAGAAAAGAGGAAAATAATGTTTTCATAGTGTTGCCCCTTCCTAAGTGACACCTCACCTTGTCTAGACAGTTTCCAAAAGAGCCTCTTTTCAGAGCCCTCTTTTGTGTGCTGCGTGGAGAAAAGAAAAGTGTTTTCGAAAAGTCTCACTGTGATTTTACAAAAATGTCTCAGATGATTCTATTTTGTAATTTCCCCCTGCCCTGACACACACACACACACAACAGATTTTAAATCATTTGTTAGCTTACTTTTATTCACAAATATTTATTAAATATATTTATCACTAGGTGCTTAGCAGTATGTTAATTGCTAGTCATAGAAAGATGAAAAAGAGTAATCCCTGCTTTCACAGTTTTCTTTCTTTATATACCTCATGGAAATAAGTATAAAGCTCTATATATGTTCATTTCAGTCAAACTAGTATTTATTAAGTGAATTGGAATTCCCCAGAATAAAATCTCTAGGAAAATAAAATCTTATTGAAAGTATAGTAGATGTTCTTTTTTTTCCTGCCCTTCATCAAAAAAATATTTATTAAATGTTCATCATGTGCCAGACATTGTGCTAGAGTCTAGATATCCAAGAGTAAACAAAACTCTCAGAGGAATTGCTCTTATGGAGATAAAAGTCTAGTGGGAGAGAGACACATTAAAAGATCATACTTAAAATAAAATCATAACTGCCAACTGTGATAACATTTTTGATGGTCCATGTTGGTTAAATGAATAAATGAATAAAGAATTCTATGAAAGAATTCAAGAAGGATATCTCATAAAGGCCACAGACCAAGGAGTTTAGGTTCAATTCAGCATGTAAGAATCGGCCAAGTGATGGAGGTGGGGGAGAGTGAGAGAGAGCAAGGCATTGGGCTATGAATTTATAAATTTTGTGTCAGCTTTCTGAGGTATTCATTATCACCCTCATTTTGCACACAAACTGAGACTCATACTTGAAGTAATTTGCCTATTGATATAGGGCTACACAGTAATGGTAGAGCTTGGATTCAAACCCAGGACTGTATGACTCCAGAATCCAATTCTTTTCATCACACCACATTTCCTCTCCCTGCGACAAGCAACATAATAAACATTATGACTTCAATTCCTACCAGCCCATTGGTCTTTGTGTTCCCCAAATACATTCCTATCTCAGGCCTTGTACTTGCCTATATGTCTGTATACCTCTCTCCTTCCCTCAATCAAACATTTGCTCAGAAGTGACTTCCTTAGAGACAACTTCTCTGACCACATTCACCACAATGGTGTCTGTTACACTCTGTTTACCCTGCTTTATTCTATTTTGTAACACCTGTCGCTTCATGACAGTGAATTTGATGTTTGTTAGTTGTCTCTTCCCCACTAAAATGTAAGTTCTATATAAGTTAAGGACTGTATCAGGCAAGGTCTCAGCAGGACACAGAATTCCCCTCTGATGGTTTAATCCAAAGGATTAAAAGGATTAAAAAGGGAGGCTGACATTTTACAGAGGTATAGGCAGGTTTGAAGAAACAATGAGGAAACATGAGGCATCTAGAAATGAACAAAATCCAGAAGTCATTACCACCCTTAGGCTTAGAGAGAGAGGTAAGGGGAGGGAATGTTTTTCCTGGAACCAGTGATTACTGGAGCTTGGACGAAGGGTTGGTGGGCAGCAGCTGTGGTCATGGAGGAGATGGCCAATGCTGGAGCTGTTGCCCTGGGGCAAGGAGGAAGCCCAACTTCTCACTCCTTCACGCCCCACCGCATCTTCTGCATTGGCTGTCATTGGCCAAACCCAACTATAATAGAGTTAGCAAGGTTGTAGAGATGATGCTGTTTGCAGAAATCAGCCTCCCAAGCACACAGCAGGTCAGAGAAGGTAGAGGATGGACCTGAGAGTGGGGGCTAGTAAGTGGAAAATAACATGGTACAAAGATTTCATTTGTTTTGTTTACCTCACTTTTCTACCACCCAGAACACTGCCTCTCACACTTGGAGTGCTCAACAAATATGTGTGAATAAATAAAATATGTCCCATGAAAGAGGACAGGAGGCTGACATCAGAGCAAACAAGAGTCACCCAGATGTGGTTCAACAGGGACTTCTAACTAAGTGGCAGCCTTGAGCCTGGGACATAAAATCAGACTTGAAAGGGATAAGGTTTCTATTTATTCAGTGTTAAATGCTTCTACACAGTCTAAAGGCCATATAAATTGGGAAACACAGGTCACATCCACAAGTGTTAGGGAATGCCTTCCACATGCAATGTAAAACAACATCCAGCTATTCAGAGGGTCTGATCTGAGCTGGTGTCCAGGTAGAAAGTAGGAGGAGGGAGAAACTAGAAGTCAAGTGCTCATGCTGGCCAGTATCTTAGCTGTGGTTCGCCAGGGTGCAAGTAACAGAAACCCATTCAAATGAGCTACTCATGAGATATAAGGAAAGGATATATAGAAGAGGGACCACTGCAATTACTCTTTCCATCTCTCTTGGGAAAGATGATTCAGTCAGACATTCAGCATTTATTGAACTTCTGCTGTGTGCCAGCCACTGTGCTAGATTCTGAGGTGATCACAACAAAAATAATCTCATCTCTGTTTCTCTGGTCATATTTGATCTTGATTCTCTGTTGCTTTCTCTCATGCTCTCTTTCCCTTTCATTGTTTTTACTTGATACTTTGTGCAGATAACCCCCAACTAACAGTCTATATCCCCCATGCTTTTACACCCTATAAAGTCTAGTATCTACAGAAATATGAAGTTTCTGGGATGCCTGCATGGTTCAGGTGGTTAAGCATCCAACTCTTGATTTTGGCTTAGGTGATGACCTCACAGTCATGAGACTGAGCACTGCATTGGGCTCTGTGCTGACAGTGTGGAGCATACTTGGGATTCTCTGTCTCCTTCTCTCTTTCTGCCCCTCCTCCACTCTCTCTCTCATTCTTTAAAAATAAATAAATAAACATTTAAAGAAATATGAGGTTTTTGGGGTGCCTGGGTGGCTCAGTTGGTTAAGCATCCAACTTCAGCTCAGGTCATCATCTCACAGTTCATAGGTTCAAGCCCCATATCGGGCTTTCTGCTGTCAGCATGGAGCCCGCTTCACATACTCTGTCTCCCTCTCTCTGCCTATCCCCCAATTGTGCTCTCTTTCTCAAAAATAAATAAACATCAAAAAGAGAAATGTGAAGTTTCTGAGTTTCAATTCTAAGTTCCATGAATTCAAGGAGATGATTGGATAATTCTATCGTCCAATCAAGTCATCAGGTAGGCCAGGGGTCAGAGTTACCCAATTCCTTGACTTCTCAACAAGGATGAGAGAAACATACTCTGTGAGGGGAACATGAGCAGTTCTCTAAGAAGGGACTGGAAGTGTGTGTGTGTGTGTGTGTGTGTGTGTGTGTGTGTGTGACTATTACTTAGCCATAAAAAAAGGATGATATCTTACCATTTGCAACATCATGGATTGACCTGGGGGGTATAATGCCAAGTGAAATAAGTCAGTCAGAGAAAGAGAAATACCATATGATTTCACTCATATGTTGAATCTAAAAAACAAAATAAATGAACGCACAACAGGCTTTTAAATACAGAGGACAAACTGGTGGTTGCCAAAGGGGCAAGTGGGTGGGGGAATGGGTGGAATACGTGAAGGGGATTAAGAGGTAAAAACTTCTAGTTATGAAATAAATAAGTGACAGAGATGAAAAGTACAGAATAGGGAATATAGTCAATAATATTGTAATAACTTATGGTGACAGATGGTGACTACCCTTATCATGCTGAGCACTGAGTAATGCATAGAATTGTCAAATCAATATGTTGTACACCTGAAACTGTTTGTCAACTATACTTTAATTTAAAAGGGGGACTGGAGACAGGAGATATCATTAGTACAATGGGCGTCTTCACCCATTCAGCCTTTATATGCTATCTCCATCATTTGTGTACTTCATAGAAGATACTCAAAGATAGGAATGAAATGGGAAATGAAAGGGTACGCAGATGAATATAACATCCTGGCACCATTTGTGAATGTCCTGTGAGAGGAATATACACTCTCCAAAGATTTATCCTTCCAAGTTGCTTGTAAAATATTCATTGTAAATCATCAGATGACCCATCTACACGAAGACACTGCTCTTTAGGCCTGACACAGGTAGTAATTAGCATGACAAGTGGCTGAGAAAGAGGGAGGGTATTTGTGTCTCTAATTTAGTTCTGACTAAATGAGCAACTACAGTGAAGACAGGTAGATCAAATAGAAATTCTTGGCAATCATCCATACTAATGAAAACATATATATTACAATTAAAGATATAAAGCAAAACCTCCTCTAAAAATGTAGGACCTATAGAAGATGGGGTGGTTCATGCTGAACCAAATATAAAGCTGTCTGGAATCTGAGTCATGTGGTGGTCAGTATATTATTGCTTCTTGCCATTGACAGTAGTGGTAATATGTGCATATTTTTTTAAAGCTACCTATGATTTAATTCATTTAAGCCTTGCCTTGTAAGAACTAGAAAAGAGGCAGAAATCTGAAAGGAGAACAGACCCAGGTGTGATGGAGCCAATTCCATTGTGAGAAAAAGAAAAAAGCCTCCTAAGATGCTTCTAACCACGGTAGGGATCAGGATTAGAGGAATTAGAACCATGTGTGGAGAGAATGGTCCTTATAATGTCTCTGCTTCTCAGAGCAGTCTTATAAACAAATGAGAAATGGGCAGTGAAGCTGGAATGGAAGGGCTTGGTGAATGTCATGTGGAAAAGAAATGGCAAGGGTGGCCCACCCCACCACCACCCCATCAATCTAATGTGTAAAGCCTTTAAGACTTTCCAGGAGGCAATGGACACACATATTTGTTTCCTAAGGAATCACAGAACCAGCAGCAACCCTAGCCTTATCAACAATAGCTCCTTCATTTTACAAGTAAGAAAAATTTGGACCCAGAGAGATGAAAGAACAACACCCAAGATTACAGGTCTTCCATGAGATCTGAATGCAACCACTAGAATACGCCTGCGGTAGGCAGAACTCTGTGATGATCCTCTATGATCCTCATCGTTATATACTCCTCTTCCTTTTGAGTGTGGGTGGAGCCTGTGGATACATAGCACTCCTATAATTATGTTACCTTTTATAACAAATGGGGTTTATCCTGGGTCGACCTGACTTTATTAGATAAATCTTTTAAAAGGCTGTTCTCTGGCTGGTTGCAAAACAGGAAGTCAGGGAGACACATTCTGGCTTCCTTAGAAGAAAGCAGGTATCTACTGTAAGAGCTGCCTGAGGGCACCACATGACAAGGAATTGCAAATGGTGTGTAAGAGCTGAGTGCTATCTCTGCCAACAGCTAACAGGAATAAGGGAACCTCAGTCCTACAGCTGTAAGGAAATGAATTCTGCTAGCAACAGATTCAAAGAGGACTCTGAGTCCCAGGTGAGAACTGAAGCCTCAGACAACATCTTGATATCAGACTGATAAGACATTGAACAGAAAATCCAGCCATGTCATGCTTAGACTTCTGACTTAAAGAAATTCCAAGATTATGAATGGGCAATTTTTTCAGCTGCTAAGTTTGTGGTAGTGTGTTATGCAGCCAATAAGAAGAAGAAGAAATTCCCCAAGAGCTTATCTCGATAAGGCTTTTTAAATTTATTTTTTAAGACTTAGAACTTATCAAACCAGCTTGAGTAGAACAGAAAATTGTTACAGGAGAGGGGCAGTTAAAGACATAGAAATCTCATAGAATTGAAGAACAACAATAAAGACAAACCCTAAACTTGGTTTCTTGTAACAGCTTTTACAACCAAATCAGCCACTTCATCTAATTCTATTGTGAACTCCATATTCCAGCCACATGAACTATTCCCAGTCATTTAAACATACTTCCCTGCTTCTAAGACATAGTAGTAAATAAGTTTTGTCTTGGGTGCACAATCTGCTTGACTGGCCATAGCTGTCTGTAGTGTTGTATTGAGGAAGGATTTGAGAGTGTATTTGGGATCTACAAGAATAAGGAGCCAGGATAAAATAACAGGTAGTGGCTAAGCCAAAGCAGGGGATGATAGCCCATGTGCCATCTCTTTGCTGTGTGTCTGCCATTGTTTATTCTCTATGTTTAGCTTGAAATAACTGTTCCTTATGCTAACCTCCTAGCCCAAACTCTCCTCACTCAAGGCATCTCCAAGGAATCAATCTTAATCTCTCTTTACTCTCAACCAATTAAGAATGACCCTCTCCCTCCTCTTAGTCCCAGAATACTTTCTCCCTACCTCTGTTTTCAGATATAATATCATTACGAGTTGAATTTTGTCCTCCACAAAGATATTTAAAGTCCTAACCCTTAGTACCTCAGAATGACTTTATTTGAAAATAGGTCTTCACACACGTGATCAGTTAAAATGAGGTCATACTGGAGTAGGATGTGCCTTTAACCCAATATGACCAGTGTCCTTATCAGAAGGACACAGAGAAGAAGCACAGAAACACAGACCCCTTGTGAAAAGATGGCCTTGTGAACACAGAGGCAGAGAATGCAATTATGCTGCCACAAGCCGAAGAATGCCTCGGGTTTAACTGGAAGCTAGAAGAGGCTTCAGAGGGAGACTGATCCTGATCCTGCTAACACCCTAATTTTGGACTTCTAGCCTCCAGAACTGTGAAAAAATAAATTTCTCTTGTTTTCAGCCATCTAGTTTGTGATGCTTTCATATGGCAGCCTTAGGAAACCAATACAGATATTCTATAGGTTTTATGTAAATTTCTGTCTCCCTCCTTAAATTCTAATCTCCCTGAATATAGGGTCCCTGTTCTATTCATCTTTTTAGACTTCATAACAGATATAGTCAGTAAATTTTGGGTATATGGATAAATAGGTGGATGGATTTATTTATTAAGCCATTCATTCAGCAAATATATAAGTACCTACTATGTGTTGTCAGATATAATTCTAGGCCTTTGGGTATGTACCAAATAACAAAATTAATTTTTAAAAACCTGACCTCAAGAAACATACAAATGAATGCTTTAAACATGTATTGATGCATAATGAACAACTGCCAAAAGAATTTAAGATCCTCCAGTCTAGGCAGGATTGGTTCAGACATCTGAAATAACTAAATCTGTAGAATGAGTTTAATACATTCAGTTTCTAAAGTTAAAGCAGTTATTCTCAATGGGAGCAATTTTGTCTCACCCGCACCCCACCCCAAGGGTGTTTGACAATGTCTGAAGACATAATGGGTCCTTGCAGCTGGGAGGGAGTGTTACTAGCAACTAATAAATAGAGACCAGGGTTGCTCTAAACATCCTACAATACACAGGACAGACCCCACAGCAAAGAATTATCTGGCCCAAGGGGCATCTGGGTGGCTCAGTTGGTTAAGTGCCCAACTTCAACTCAGGTCATGATCTCATGATTCGTGGGTTCAAACCCAGCATCGGGCTCTGTGCTGACAGCCCAGAGCCTGGAACTTGCTTCAGATTCTGTGTCTCCCTCTCTTTCTGCCCCTCCCCGACTCGTGCTCTGTCTCTGTCTCTCTCTCAAAAATAAATAAACATTAAAAAATTAAATTAAAAGAAAAGAATTATCTGGCCCAAAATATCAATGCGGAGAAACCTTGAGTTAGAGAAGTCCAGGGACCCAAGGAAGATATTGAAAAACAAATGAATCTACAGCCTCTCCTATCAGCTAAGCCCTGTGCTGAGACATTTATATATGTTTATGTTTTTTAATCCCATTTTAGAGATGATGAAACCAAGTTTCAGAATTTAAATAACTTCCCCAAGAATAAACATTTAGTAAGTGGTAATATTACTATTAACCCAGGTCTGACTCCCAATGTTCCTTCCCCCCACAGCACAGCTGTTTCATTCAAAACTTCTCTGATTTGAAATTGGATTCTGAATTGAAATTGAACCCAAGGGTTAGGGGAGAGGGGAAGGATATTAAATCCCAATCAGCATACAAAAGTCCTGGGGCCATTGTTATACTGTCAGGTCTTTAAGAAAGCTCTGCAGGGATATGGGCCTCATGAAGTGGGCAACCCAGTGGTGAGGAGGAAAGCAGTCTGGGGAACAAATGACAGGGAAAGTAGGGAGATTGAAGACTCCTCCCTAAATCTGTGAACCAGTTAGAGACATAGGTAATGAAAGGCAATTCTCTAATAATACAGGAGTCCTGTAAACTAACGAAAACAATTGTGAAAGAGGAAGAGAAATAAATGAAATTGTGAGAATACAAAAGCTACAGCAAGTAGAAAAAGATGGACATCATAAATAACTGAGAAGAGGGGTTGGAAATGCAGTTTATTCATTTGTCCACTCAGCTAATATCTAGTAAGTGCCTACTTTGTGCCAAGCACTATGTAAACACTGGATTGTATACTGGTGAACAAATAGATGTGGTCCCTACTATTATGAAGTTTATAGTCTGGTAAAATATGTAAGTACACTGTCCCATAGTAGGGGTGTGTGTGTGTGTGTGTGTGCGTGTGTGTGTGTGTGTGTGTGTATGTAAATATATTTAGTCTCAATTAGATTTAGTAGCAGTCAGGAGAAGCAAGAGGCTATTTTGCAACCTTGAGTTTCTATGTTTTCCCAAATTATGCATCTTCTGTCAGTCTCTTTACATGCTTTCTTCAAGGGTAACAGCATAATGATGATAATAATTATCTTTCTTGTGTTCAAAAAGATTGCTCAGCAGCTTCTGATAAGATTTAAGAAAATGAGGAAAAAGGAAAAAATAGGACTGAATATGGAGTGGCACATTAGAAGAAATTATCTGGAAAGATTAAGCTCTTCAGAAACAGAAAGTCTCTGCAGTGACCTAGTTGAAATGATTTGAAATGTAGTTGGCACTTTAACAATATTATAATCCTAATTTTCTTGTTGTTGTTCCCATCCTCATATCCCCCTCCCACAAAGAGCTTCATAACATTCAGTTAACCAGTGATTATGTAAAATTATAGATTGTTTTGGGGAGGTCTCTGATAAATCTATGAAGCAGGTCAATTGTATCTTCAGAATCCATTCATGCCTAATGCCTAGAAAGATGCCAGCCCATAATAGGTGCTCACTGAATATTTGCTGAATGAATGAATGAATGAATGAATGAATGTTCCTTTCCTTCAAAAGCTCCTCTTATCCTTATAAGATATTCACTATTGTCCCATTTGACTGGAGGGTCACTTTTGTCGCTCCTGATACCAATCATTCATTTATGTATTTAATGAGTACTCAATGTGTGTCAGATGTTACATTACTAGAAACTTCATGATAGAAGCATTATTGTGGCAACTGTTCCTACTAGGTTATTTAGCTGTGTCACCTAGGTTATGATGTACACTCTACAATGGAAAACATCGATCTTCTTTAAATATAATATATGCCAGCAAGAGGTTCTCCCTACTAAAAGGAACAGACCTCTCCCATGAAAGAAATACAGCAGAGAATGCATTCTGTCAAAAAAAATATATACATCCCACAATTACTCACTCCTTGCCCTCCACCCCCACCTCCAAAAATGATGACAGGAGAGAACAGAGACTGCTATAACCTGGATGGGACTCAACCTAGAGCATGCCTTTGCTATGCAGATGAACCAATCCAGAGCCATGCCTCCTGTTTGGCCCACAGACCACAGGAGGTAATATCCTCTGCCTTACTCATCCCAGGATTAGCTACCTGGCAACTAGGGATGATCCCTGTAGCCCAGAACCCACTGAAAATTTTCAAACTAGCCAGTACTTGCCCTGGCCTGACTTGCCCATGGAAACCACGATAAAGGCTCTGACCTAAACCTTTGGCTGGCTCCAGTTTTCTGCTTCCTGACCACCCTGGTGTTTCCCCATGTGGCCCTGCCTGGCATGCCACGCCTCCTGTCTCTAGGTCAACTACATTTTATTGACCATCTCATAAAAGAATACAAAGCACAAGTTCTCTGCTTCTCTGACTTTATTGCCAACTACTGTCCTCACTTGTACTCTTCACTCCAGCCTAAATAAACCGCAGGCAATGCCCTCAAAGCACTGTGACCTAATTTATATCCTGATTTCTATACCTTGTCTTAGAATTATTTCCCTACTGCTTCCTCTTTCCCCATCGAACACAACCTAGAATCTCCTGCTTTTCCTTAAAATTCTGCTTAGATATTAGTGTATTTAGAAGACTTTCCTGTAGCACTACCCCAAAGTCTGGGTGAGGTATCCATCCTGGGTAGTGCACAATAATCTTCTGTATACATCTCTAATAGCACTTATCATGGAACTATAGTTGCCTGGCTTAATTTTTCTGTTTCTTGCATACATAGGAAATTCCAAGAAGGCACGAACTGTGTCTTATTCAGTGTCATATCCTCAGCATCTGACATAGGGCTTGGCATAAAATCAGTACCCATTAAGTATCTGTTGACTACATGATAAGTAGTCAGTAATTTGGAAAAAAAAATATTATACATGAAAGTTGATAAATATTTTCTTCTAAAGATGGGAGTCAACCTTAGCTGCTGCATCCCCCAGAGATAAGATCAGGTCTCATTGCAGTAGACAGAAAAAATAAGTAGGAACAGATGATGCAGCATATGCAGCTCCTTGCTCTTTTTCTGCAGCAAGAATTCGCTTTCACTTTCAGGTAGGCCCAGGCTGCTGTGCAGTCTATTCCATGGCCTCCTCCGGGAGCCCAGAGAGAAGACAACTTGGCACCGAGTGAATGAACTGCATTCTGATGAATTAGGGGGTATTTTCCATCTCATTGTCAGTCTAGCCACACTGCCAAGTGCCCAAATTTGTTGGGTGATTGGGAGGAATAAGAAAAACTAACAGACCAGCCCTAGCCAGTGGTACATTGTAGCTTCCAGGAAAGAGAGAGCAGCAGACTTCCCCTGACCACAAGGAAGTCGGTGGGGTGGGAGGAAAGGGTTCTTTAGAGAGCTAATCTTATATCCTATCTGGGTAACACAAGCCTTTCCATATAAGTCTGTTCAAAGAGTGACCTTTGCTGAGAGCCTACCCTAAGCCCACTGCCTCCATTAAACCTTTCCTAACTCTCCAGCCTATAATAATCTCTCTGTCAGGGCACCTGGGTGGCCCAGTTGGTTAAACATCCAGTTCCATTAAACCTTCCCTAACTCTCCAACCTTTCATAATCTCTCTGGTGGAGCACCTGGGTGGCTCAGTTGGTTAAGCATCTGACTTCAACTCAGGTCATGATCTCACAGTTCATGGGTTCAAGCCCTGTGTTGGAGTAGCCTAGAGCCTGCTTCAGATTCTGTGTCTCCCTCTCTCTCTGCCCCTCCCCTGCTTATACTCCCTCTCTATCTTTCTCTGTCTCTCTCAAAAATAAATAAATAAACTTAAAAAAATTAAATAATAATAATAATAATCTCTCTGGCTCTCCTACTAACTACTGTAGCACTAACTGACCATACATCCATTAAATTGGCACTAAGAACTGGCCACTTTGCCACAAAGAATGCTGGCTGAGTAGTTAATATGAGTTTTATTTAACCATTAAAGCAGGTCTGACTTACCTATCCAACTAAACTGAAAGGTCAGGGACCACACTGTGCACTTCTTTATATGTCCTTTAAATACTCACAGTGTTAAGCATAGTGCTAAGTTTGTGATTAAAATATCAAGAATCAAGTCTGATCTATTCATTCATGGAAGGGCTCACTATAGAAGAATCTACCAAATGGACACAGGAAAGGCTTTCTACAGGAATCAGCTTCTCCTGACCCAAAACACCAGAGTATCAGTGGCAGATCTTCAGTTTACCCTCAGCCAAATGACATCCGATAGACTAGATCAGGTGCTGGAAAATATGAGCTTCTCCATGGATCCTATATCATATGCTATCTATGTCCTCTTATGCTGACAATTTGTTCATAATCTGCAATGCTATCCCCAGAGCTCCTGGAGTTAGAGTTAGGTACCATTGCTACTAGTCTCTATGGGTTTGAATGGGATCGAGGTGTAGGTTTCTTAAGTCACAGTGAGATGCCTGTTGGTCCAGAGAATGAAATTGGACTCTATTCATTTGGCAGATGCAAGTGGGCCCCACCTTGCTATGATATAGGAAACAACGTATAATATTTAATATTCCTTCCATATTCAAAGAAAGATGTTATAAGACCTTAGAGCTTCAAGGACAATCAAAATATAGATCTCCACTCTCAGAGACATTTTAGTCTAGAACTTGTGACTTAGCAAAGGCTGAGTTGACCAGACAATTGCAGTTCAGAAAAGGGAGCAAGCACATCAAAAGGAAAGAGACTTGAGTTGAGCCCCAGTAGATGCATGGAGTTTAGTTAGTGAAAGAGGTCAGTTAGTTAGTGTGAGGTCATTCCAGGGCAAGAAAACTCAGAAAATCAAGGTGTAAAAGCAGAAATGTGCTAGACTCTTCAAAACATAGTGTGAAAATCAATCATTTGCAAAACAGATATGTAAATGGGTGGTTATTCATGTAACAAAAATTCACCATAGGAGTCTCTTTAACAAAATTCAAACCTACTACTTCAGTGGTTTCAGGGAGTTGTTAGAAATTTACACTTCATCTTTTAAGTTTTTCAGTATGCTTGTGAGATATGGCATTCAGTGCTGAGTGCCAGAATAGTGCTTCCTGAACTTTAATACATCTATGAGTCATCTAGGGGTCATGTTGACATGTAAACTCTTATATTTCTAACTACATATCCTAGATGATATGGATGCTGCTGGTCCATGGATCAAATTTCAAATAGAGAAGTACTAGAACACCTTTCACTTTGTCGAAGCAGCTTCTGTTTATCATTACACATTTCTCACTAAACAAACTAAGTGATTGAATCTTTGGGAGAAAAGACTAGATCTTATAAACTGTGTACAATGATAACTAATCAACTTTTCAAAAAAATTATGTATAATAATAATAATTATATAATCAATGTTTTTGATCACTGCTTACCATCAAATATAGATTTCAACCAGAATGATAGTGAAGGAGGGGCACCTGGGTGGCTCAGTCGGTTAAGCATCTGACTTCAGCTCAGGTCATGATCTCACGGTCTGTGAGTTCAAGCCCTGCATTGGGCTCTGTGCTGATAGCTCAGAGCCTGGAGACTGCTTCAGAAGCAGGGGAGCCTGCGTCTCCCTCTCTCTCTCTTCCTCTCCCCAACTCACGCTCTCTCTCTCAAAAATAAATAAAATTTAATTTTTTTTAAAAAAGAACAATATTGAAGGATTTTTATGGCCTATTAAAGGGGTCAGCAAACTATAACCCATGGGCCAAATCTAGATTGTGGTCTATGAGTAGTTTTGTTGGAGCACAGCCACATCCATACGTTTATACATTGTCCTCTGGCTTCTTTTATTCTACAAATTCATACAGAGCTAATTACTTGATACAGGGACCATTTGACCCTCCAACTGTAAAGTATTTACTATCTGTTCCTTTACAAAAATGTTTGCTGACCCCTGGCCTATAAGATTGAAGACATGATATCTGAGTATCTCACTGAATCTGAGCTTGGGCACCTAAGATACTCTTTAAGCTTTCTGCTCTGAAATACAAATGTCCTTCCAAGGACACAGCTTTGAAGGAATAAAAAGTCCTCCCAAATTCTCTTGACTTATCCTTCCTAAGAGGGAATGGAATTGATCAGGAAACCTCCACATTATGTGGCAAATGAGGGAGATCTTGGAAGGTCTGAAGCAAGAGGGCTTTCATGAAACTCAGCAAAAATTCAAAAAACACACTAAATCCTTAGTAGTGGTACAACCCTGTTCATGACTGTCGTGCTATTTCAGGTATGTGGTTGCTCTCACCTAGCCCAGAATCCAGACCAGACCTTGGGATCTGGCCCACCTCACTTGATAAAAAGCCAATCCTGAGAATCTTTGTTTCAGATTAGATAGTGTCTCTTTTAGATTTGGCATGGAATTATGAGAACTTCAAAAATATAGAAAGCAAGCCCCTACCTAACTTCCTGGGAATTTGAACTGTCCTAGAAAAGAGGTATTTGTCTGTCCTAGCCTGAGGCATTGGCCTAGACTGGTGGAGAGTGGAGATCAAAAGAAAATTAGGAAGGATGCATGTGAAGGAGGGACGGGGGCAAAAGTAAGGTTTCCCTAAAAGTTTAGTACAAGGAGAAGTAAAGGCCTCCTGAGAGTTGAACCATAAAATAAACAGAAAATGAAGCAGAGTAAAAATATGAGAGGTCACATTAAAGATTCAGGAGAGCTCTCCTAGGCTTGTAAGACTTGACACTAACCCACATGAAATTATTAGCACTTTGCATCTGGCAACAGATGGGCTGCTCAGTAATAGAAACAGGGAGAGGAAAAGGTGTGAAGGGTGGTTAATACTGGCGGCCCATACCAGAGAAGGGGGTGCATAAGACAAGGGGTTTAGTGCATCTTTTTGGGAGATTTCTACTCGCTTTCTTTCTTCCTTCCCCTCCCTCATTCCCTTCTTTCTCCCTTCATCTCTTTCTCTTTCTTTCATCCCTCTCCTTTCCTCCCTCTCTATCCCCTTCCCTTTCTCTTTTCCACAAACATATATGAACTATCTATTTTGCATCAGGCCCTATGCTATAAAGCCTGGGAATACAATGTTGAAAAAAATCTGACAGCCTGCCCTCAGGAAGTTTCGACATCTAGTCATAGAAGCAGGCATTAATAAAGTGATAGTTCATATAAATATATAATTTCCATAAGTAATACTTGTGATAAATGTTATAAAGCGATAGACAAAACATAATCCTACCTCAGGGCCTTTGCACTTGCTATTCCTCCCATCTGGAACCATTTTCACCTAGATATCCTTAAAGCTTTCTCCTCTCTGCTCACACTTCTTTCTATCAGTGAGACTTCCCTAATAACTCTGTATATAAAACAGCAACTTCCCCTCCCCCACCTCCTTTATACATTATACTTCTTATGTTTTCTCCATAATATACTTATCAGGTTCAAGTATTTTATACACACACACACACACACACACACACACACACACACACACATTTTACATATATATTTATGGATGTGTTTGTGTACATACATGAATGCTCCATGTGTAAAATGCTATACAGTATTTTCTTTCAGTTGCTGTTCCCTATTGTATGTCTGTCTTCATAGAAGGCTAGAATGTGAGCCCCATTTGGGGGCCTTTTGTTCACTGCTCTTGCTATATTCCCAGTACCCACGGTAGGCACTTACTAAAAAAAAATTACTAAAAGAATGAATAAAACTATAAATGATCTGAGAGCATGCATCACACACATTTTTTAAACAGTGGTAGGAGTTAACAAGGCTAAGGGAAAGAAAAAACATGCAGGAAGAGAAGAGCAAGAGAGAAGTCCTCGGAGAGTAAAAGCAAGCCCAGAAGCTAGAGTGAAGAGCTGGCAAAATCATGTTGGACTTTATGAAATAAGTTACTTTTTTCCCTTTGATTCCAAGAGCAATTCAAAACCACTGAAGGTTTTAGGTCAAGAGACGATATGTTCATATTTGCATTTTTTAAATGTCATGCTGGCTACCCATTAGATAGTGGATCGGAGTTATCACCAAGGTGTCATAAAGCATTTGAATCATGCAGTAAACTGCACTTTTTCTGACCCATGCTCACCAAATTCTTTTCTGATTAGAATTCGGCTTTCTAGAATTTAACAAAGAGACTATGGCAGGAATTTTCTAATGTACATGAGAGATATATGTGTCAATATGAATAAATGGATATTCTGTGTTATCTGTCAGTCTCTTTGAGCTGTTTCTATGAGACCCTCCAGAGAGGAAGATCCTGCTTCCTAAAGCTGACAAACCAGGGTTCTAAGGCAATAAAGCTGGGGTTGGGGGTCAGACCTGGGACATCAGTCACTTGGCCACATTGAATGTTCATCTTGCAGCCCCTTGGAAGCCCACCAGCAGGCCTGTCTTGATAAATCCCCAACCTCCAACCCTGTCCTCCACTCAAATCTTTGGACTTCCAAGCAGAAAAATCACAGTTCAACTCTGAACCAGGCTTCTGAGGGCTTACATGAAACTCCGGGCCAGTATAAAACTCAGCTTATCTGGAGGCTGCTCTTGAAGAATGAGGAGTCCTTTGAAGAAAATGTTAGTGGTTCAACAACCTTGATATTCTTTGGGGAACTCCCAATGAGCACCTATAAATATCATTATTTTGGGGTGATGGAAAAGGTAAAAAACAGGACATTTATGTGAAAGAAAATTAAACTAGTCACTTTGAAGCTCTTCAGGGCTTATTTGGAAAGACATTTGTATGCTGAAAATGTGAAACCCAGACAATGAACTAACCACATGGAAGCACTGAAAGAGCCTCCTGAACAACAAAGTACGAATGAAAGTTCTGAAAAGCAAACAACTTATTCTCTTAAGGCAGCTCCATCCCACCAGGTTCTTCCTGCCTGAGCATCTAAAGAGAACAGCCACTGCATTGTCTCCTAGATGTTCCAACACCAAATATTGCCAAAGTCTTCCCAGTCAGCAGGACAACTACATGGTCTGACACACCAAAGTGATCAAAACAACATGTAGTGAAGTCTTTTCACATGGCACCCATGACACGCATGTCTGTATGGTTTTGTTTGTTTACCTTCTAGTTAGTAAAGAGAAAGCTTTCCTTCCAAGACTGGGTATTAAAAGGCATTAATTCTATCCCCAGCTTTGCTACTGACTGGTTATGAAACCTTTAAAAAGATCTAAGCTATAGTATGTGATATTCATTTGTTTATTCATTCACAGCCTTTGATTCTTTAATGTCAGACCCCATGCTATGTTCTTAGGAAATAAAGACGAGTAAGAGAAATCCTTCCCCTCAAGTTGTTCCAAGTTCCTTTGATGCTTTGAGGAGATAGGCAAGGAAAGCAAGTGTAACAATAGCAGCACAATAAGCTCTATACCAGAAATATGTACCGGGTATTAAGTGGGCTTAGAAGCCAATGCAACTCTGCTCATGGGAAGCTGGGAACACATCCAAGATGAAGGTGCAGCTGAACAAAGATTTGAAAGAAGAGTTGACACTCACGAGGGCAGTTGGGTGGACCTTAGGGAATAGAGGATATTCCAGGCAAAATGTGCGGCATGGGCAGTAGTATTAAGGCAATAAACCAAGTGTTTTATTGAGAGAAGCTGTAAATCTTCAAGAGAACAAAGGATATGGTGAGTTGTGCAGGGTAACAACGAACACAAGGTAGAGGGTAGAATGCTGTACCTTGTTTCTGGGCCTCTGACTATATCCCCTTGGTATTCATTATGCTTACAGATACTGACTACTCTTTCTGCCAGTTCCTCGGTGCTTTCTCTAGTCGTAGGAACATGCCCTGTTCATACATAAGGTGGACTAAACTATTGAGGTGTTAAAGCCTCCAGGAGCAACCATGCACCAATGACGGATGGTAGCTCGGTGATAGATGCCTCTGATATAGACTCTGTGGTCTTCAGTGTGCTCATAAGCACATGTATTATTCCCTCCCTTTCCTGTTTCACTTCCCCTCTTGTCTAACATTGTTTCCTAGGATCACTTCCCAAATAAATATATTACCTGCACTGAAGTGTTTGTCTTACTCCGGGTTTCTCCCAAAGATTGCAGTGCAAGTAAGACAAAGTAAGACAAAGATTTCAGTGCAAGTAATTTATTTGGTGATACCCACAGCATGTGTAGCATCGCAATTACTGAAATGTTTACCTCCTGAGGGTTGGGATGGAATATGGATGGAACACTTATGCAATAGCTCTAGTATTTTAAAAACATGGAGGAAATATTAATTACAATGATGGTGAAATTGGTTGGCTTGTTTTATAGGCAAATTTCAGAGAGCTTGAAAGAACAAATGACACATCATTAGCCAACTATCAACTCAAGGAATGATAAGGGATTCCAACTCAGGGATGTCTCCATGGCAGCATTTAAAGAGATTTAATTTCTTGCAGCCAGAAGGCAGACTGCACTGAATATCAGGCCCAAGGTTTGATTGTAAGAATGACAGAGTTACAAAGGAGGCTGTTCACACCTCTGGCAGGTTCCCTATGTGGGAAAGAGGAGTGAGGGAGGCGTAAGATCCTGAGGACAGGAATGAGGGTACTTGGGTGGATCTGCTTGAGAAAATTCAAACCTCAGCCCCCCTCAGCCCTCTGGGCTGGCAGAAGAAGCCACTTTTCCATGGATAGAGAAGAGCCTGGAAATGCTTCCATTGTCTGGAAACCATGCAAAGCCCTCCTTTAAGGCAGACTCATCAGAAGATGATATTCTCCTCAAAATCTGTCCTCTCCCCTAATTACTTTGAGAAGAGTGACAAACGTATTTCACTAATGAAAAGATTTACTTAGATTATTTTTTAGCATATTTATGACTCTTACTAGGTATGATTAAAAAATTTATTTTTGAGTATGCTGTATAAACTCACTGGATATTAAAATAGATTGTATTATAAGATTTATAACCTGTTTTTTATTTACTTGATGAAGGGTAAAAGGGGATAAAGATAAACACAGCCTTAATGAGTTTATTTTTCAAATAACATAGTGCAATAATGTCAAAATATATAGCACATTTTGACCATTACAGAAAATTCTATCAGACCACACTGGTGATGATAGATAGATAGATAGATAGATAGAATATATAGGATGAAGTCTCAGCATGGCCCAAGCAGGGACTTACTGAAATAGGAAGCAACATCAAAATGGCAAAATTACAATCACTTGGGATTTCAGATGATTACTAACAGACAATGAATGTTCCAGAGTCAAGATAGATGGGTGGCCAACAAGGATACTGTTTGACTTAACAAACAAATAAATAGTAAAAATGTAACTCTCAAAAATCAATAACAACTCTCAAAATATATCTACAGAAAAATGAGCAAAATATTTGGGTAGATGCTTTGCCCAAGAAGATATATTAATGGCAAGTAAACACATGACAAGATGGTCAATATCACAGTCATTAGGAAATGCAAATTAAACCACAATGAGATAGCACTACACACCTACTAAAATAGCTAAAGCTAAAAAGACTGACCACACCAAGTATTGAAGAGAATGCAAAGGAACTGGGGACTCTCATGGTACAGCCACTTGGGAAAATAATTGGCCTTTACTTAGTAATTTAAATATATACCTATCATGTCATGCAACCATACATTCCTAGGTGCTTACCTAGAAGAAAATAAAGTATATGCCTATACAAAGCCTTGTACATTAATTTTTAGATATGTTTCATCTGTGAGGGACAAAAATTAGAAACCTAAATATCCATCAACATGTGAATAAACCATGATATATCATAATAATGGAATATTACTTTGAAATGAAGAGTGAACTATACATGCACACAACAACATAGATGAATTTCAAACTAAGAACAGTAAGTAAAGGAAACAAGGCTATGTCTCTTCCCAAGAGCAGGCTTGCTTTTTCTTGTTATAAAAGCATTAAATTCCTCAATCTCAGTGATCCTCAACTGTATTAGAAACCCACTGTGTGTAGTTTCCCCCATATTATTCCTGTGGGATTTGAGCAGTAACAGCATTATGAATAGATACTTTGCATGGACCAAACAGCACAGTGTCCCATTCACCAAGGCTGATATAGTTATACCCACTGCTAAATATTCAACCTATCAGCATTACATACCAATACTGAGCCCCTGATGTAGTACTGTCTCTTAAGCAAATCAACCAATTATTTGTTGGTAAGCTGACTATATATCAGACTCCACTCTAGGAAGGGTAGTAATTAAGTCTAACTGAGGTTGATAAATATTCTGGGTATATATTTTCCTTTCCTCCCTGTAGTATATTGGCCAACATTACTATTGGGTGGCTCACAGAATGTTTAATTCAATGACTATCACTTCAGATAAAAGACTCAGTAAGACAAAAAAAGAAAAAAGTAAAACTGGGCACATGATGATGAGATCAATTTTTTCTACCATATACTACATCATCTAGAAGCTTCTGGTCTGATAGAATGTTGGAATAGCTTCTAAAGTTACAGCTAATGCACCAGCTTGGGGATGAACCCTGTAAAATTGAGGTGTTATTCTTTAAATTTTTTAATGCTTATTTACTTTTGAGAGTGAGAGAGAGACAGAGTGTGAGTGGGGGGGGGGAGGGGCAGAGAGAGAGGGAGACACAGATCTGAAGCAGGCTCCAGGCTCTGAGCTGTCAGCACAGAGACGAACATGGGACTCAAATCTGTGAACGATGAGATCACGACCTAAGCCAAAGGCTGCTCAACTGACTGACCCACCCAGGTGCCCCTGGGGTGTTACTCTTTAAGATGCAGTACTTACTTGTAACCAAGAGCTACTCTGTGATGCTGTGTTTCTAATAAGTAGAATACAAGAATCTGGGAACTCAGGAGTGGGAATAAGGGCCTAGGAATAATTTCTTCCAGAGACCCACTAAGTGAATTTGTGCTTCTCATTTCCATAATTTTAGGTTCTACTGGTTTCCAGGTTGGAGAGATACCTCAACCAGTAAACACAGTAAAATCCTTTGAACTCTGAAACTATTCCTGTTATCTGATCATTTTCGGCTCCTTATTGGCAGGAACAATTGACAGTTTCTATATTGTCAGCAGTAATTAACCCTACTTATCATGAGAAGATAAAACTACTGCTACATAATTGGGATAGTAAAGAGTATGCATGGAACTCAGCAGATTCACTGGGGCTTCTTATTTCCAAATGGTTGATAAACATGGAACCATGAATTTCAGTAACCACATACTGACAAGTGTCCAGTAATAAGGAACTTGAACCCTTCAGGGATGAAGATCTGGGTCACTCTATAAGATGGGCAACATAGACAAGCAGATTGTTGGCTGAGGATGAGATGATTCTAGATGGATGGTAGAAGAAGGAGGATAATAAATATCAGTAGTAGTTTAAGGCCATCTGTATCCACGGGGACTGTATCTTAGGCTACTAATCCTCTTTTCATTTTGTTAAGAAATTGTGATCATCCACCACATTAAAAAAATCAGTAAGAGAACAGAATAACCTTAGTAGAGGACACTAGTCAATCTCACAGGGGAAAAGAGTGGTCTGTAGTAGATGCCGTTCATCCCTACCCACATTCCACTACATTTATTGTTTCTAGAGATGCCAATAGCGTTTTTCTACAAGCTTCTGTGATTTTGCCTGAGGGCTTTCTGTCAATGTATTAGCATGCCTGACCCACACATAGGTTAAGATTGAATTGTTGGAAAGTAAATCCCCAACCACAGAAGTACACTTTGACAAAAATGGACAGAAAAATATCTCAGCTTCCTGGCCCTTCAAATATAACAAATCTGAAGCAACTTCAGCTGGCCTCTCTGAGGCCCCCTGCAAGATCAAGCACCAATTGTCCACAGCAGTAAACTTTTTATTAATCAACCTTATATTCTCTTCCTTTCTCTCCTTGTCTTACTTCACACTAGGTGAGGAATGTGAAAGGTTGTATGGAGGATGTGAAACTGGATGATTTCTATATTCACTTCTACTGTGAAGCTTGTAGTTTGAAGGCTAAGTTCAAGACTCTTCAGGACTTTTCCCTTCATGAGCTCCATATAAATTGAGCACATCTTAGTTCTCCTATACTGGCAGTATGGATTACTTTAACACAGACTTATTTTGCTTTCCTGCTGTGTTATGAATGCCTCTCTGGTGTCTCCAACTAGACACCTCAAGCCATATCATCTAAAGTAGTGAGTTTGCAAGTATTTTGTGCTCAAAGTAATAATAATAACTTCACTCAAGTACTCACAACAATCCCATGAAGTAGGTTCTATTTTTATTGCTCCTATTCTGTATGAGTGTGAGCTAAGAAAGCCATTTCCCCAAGGGCACTCACCTAGTAAGTGGAAGGGTCAGGCTTTGAACTCAGGCACTCTGTCTTCTTAACCATTATCCTTTACTGCCTCTCAAGGACTATTTTTAATCATGTTTTTCCTTCATGAAAACCTTATTTTGAAACATTGTCTGTAAAAACTAATTAGCTATGAATTACCTAATTTTATTAGTAATGAACTATTTTATTTCTTATTTTTTTTTAATTAATCAAAGGCATATAGAATTTCCAACTATAAAGTTGAGGTAACTAATGTGTTAACTAGACCATATACTCTCTATAAAGGCTACTAGTGGAATGAATGAATGAATGAAAAATCTCACCTTATATAATTTCAGCCAAATTGAAATATATTGATGTTTAAGTTAGCCTGTGCAGCTTGGAGGTAGCTTTGTATTAGGCTATTCTAAAAACAAATGTGAAAAACAAATTTAAGGAACCCCATTGCCACCTTGTGAACTCTCAGTGATCCAGGGATTACAAATAATAACTCCTCATCTGCTAGGCTTTTTGTTTTATGGTTTCCCGGATGTTGTTGTTTTTATGTTGTGCTTTTAACCTTTTATTGTATTAAAAAACCCCAAGTCTCTTTGCAAAGGCCAAAATGGACTCCTCAGTTATATTACCTATAATATTCTATGAGACACATTTTCTACGCAAAATACCAGATGATTCTTTTTCCCTTGGTAAACTTAATAACCCCTAGAAAATCCACAACATTTAGTGGATCTTCCTACCAAAACAACTCATTCAGCACTCAGTCACCCAATACCAAAATCCATTGATTCATTCCTTAGACCCAGAACTTATTATTGGTCTCTTAATGTCTCACACTTGAAGATGAACTGACAGTTAAGGATTAGGAGGTGTTTTAGAAAAGCTTTCAACATAGGAGAAAAAATTCCAATAGGAAAACAAATAGAAACAAATTTATACTTAATATCCTCACAATTAAGAGAAGATAGTGAAGATTTGCCTCTATTAAACAAGGAGAGGATGCCATAACAAAGAGGAATAAGTAGAGAAGAATGCACTCTTGGCAATTAAAAGTATCCAAAATAAGACATTCAGTAGGAGGTTTAGGAGAGAGAGTCAAGATAATCTCTCCAAAAGAATAGCTAGAAAATAGAAAAGAAGAGAGAAAAACAAACAAGAAAAGTAGAGGATCACAAGAGAAGGCATGAGATCTACCAATGTGGACACCAGGGAGATTTGAGAAATGGAGAAGTGATGAATTTATTGGAGAAGGGACATAAGAAAATTTCTCAAAACTGAAAAACATGAATCTCCAGAAAGGAAGAACCACAAAAAAGCTAAATTTTTATTTGCCTTAAGACAGGCAGTTAACATCTAAAATTAACAAACCAAGAAGTAGTAATGTAAGCATGTTATTCAGAATAGCAAAATAAACAGGTATGACAGTTGAAATGACACCCTCCGAGAAGTAGATCTGGAGGTTAGTAAAGGGTGGGCAGAAGTAGGGGGCAAAGCGTTGCTGGTTATATATATATATACACACATTATATATAGAATAGATATATATAGACATATGAATATATAAGTCAAAATATATGTATCTCATATACATATTTATTCAAAGATATGTGTATATGTATGTACATATATATTCAAAGATATGCTCTTTGGTATCTTAAAATATGCATTAAAATATGTATTACTTTGATTAAAAAATAAAGATACAGTAGAAAGCTATTTCAAAAAAATAGTTCTTTCCACAACATGTTTTTTTTTTCCTTCTAGGCCTATTGACCTTTTTGTGGCATCTTTTGGGGATGTTTCCATCATGGCATTCCCTTGGAACTGATATGATTAACATAATTTGGGATATCTTCTTGCTATTATTCTTAAGGAAGTGATCTAAGGACTATGCTTTGGGAACTTGGTCTAGTCCAAAGAATTCCCTGCAACTTCAAACATTACAGCTGAGCTAGGGCTACAGTCAAGCAATTTAAGGCAAAAACAAACAAAAAACAGTTGTGTTGTTTTAACTGGTTTCTTTCTTTATCCCTTATCTTTCCTGAGAACTTTGTAAAAGTAGCTGTGATTATGGGAAATGGCTGGTCATGTGTTCAGGCCTCTGGGTACCACCACCTCTTCAATCCATTCCTTGTAGATATGACTGACAGTGTCCAACACAGCAGTTTTCCCAGTGTTAATTATTTAGGAGTTACCCAAGACATGTTTATGGAAAGGAGGAAAAAAGAGAAAGGAGGAATAGGATGGAAAAAAAAGGGATATAGGAGAAGCAACCAAGTTTTTAACATCTGAGATGATATGAAATTCACAGCAATCCACTAGTTGGAGTTTGGGTGTACATGTAGAAAACAGTCTGATTGCTTTGACTTTGATAAAAGACCCTCAATGTGTAATTATTGAGTATCTAAGTGAGTGTCCAGCACAAGATGTAGAAAAAAAACAAACATAAGCGATGACTAATGCCCACAAGTACTTTAAATCCTCTTCTGGAATTCAAAGCTGACAGATGTGAAACAAATAGCAAGCACTTGCATAGCTACTATACAACTGTCATACGGACAGCAAGTGCAAAAGGAATTGGACGTTAAACAAGCCAGAAATTAATGGAGAAGGAACCTTCAAGAAAGAATTACATTTGAGTAATAATACATGCATTCAAATACAGGGTGCCTGGGTGGCTTGGTTGAGCAACTGAATTGGGCTCAGGGCACAATCTCGCAGTGCCTGAATTCCATCGAGCCTCACATTGGGCTCGCTGCTGTTGGTGCAGAGCCCACTTTGGATCTTCTGTCCACCTCTCTCTGCCCCTCCCCCACTTGTGCTCTCTCAAAAATAATAGACATTTAATCATAATCATAATAATATATGCATGCATACACATGATGCATTTTTCATGTGTTCTTTTATAGAATACTCATAACTGTACCTTTTAAGTAATTGTGGCCGTGCCTCCATATGAATAAGAGACTCAGAATACTTAAGAAACATGCTCAATTCACATAGCCAGGGCAACAATGGAATTTAGTCTGATTCCAAACATTTCATGTTTGCTTACTTATTGTACAGAGTTCTAAAGAAAGGGTAAAGTATGGAGAAATAGAGAAGAGGCCACTGTAAGTGAGGGGGAAAAAAAACCTTAAGCCTAGGTCAGCACTTGGGAATCCACAGCAGAACCAGCACAGACAAGCACTTGATAGAGAAGGGAGCCTAGATTTGTTGAGAATTTATGAGATTTCGAGCCAGATAGAGTCTGAGGTAAATTATAGCTCTGCAGCTTACTAACAGCAGGCGAGAGGGAGAAAGTTCCTCAGCCTCTGCTTCCTTGTCTATAAAATGGAACAACTGCCTCCAAGATTTGTTGTCAGGTTTCAATAGCACAACTTTTATTTTTTAAAGAACATCCAGCATAAATTCTTATTTCTTTTTTCCTGATTGAAGTAGAGTATTATTTATGGTGAGAAATAGTGCGAGGTTGTTGGTCACAAACACCTGGTCTAATCATCAGTCAAAACAACCACCTTCACAAGCAGGATTGTACATTATTCACTAGATTCTGACAGTTCCTTCAGTTGTTTTATTTTGACCAGCTCAAGTTAGTCCAAACAGTTTGTGCAGTTGTAGAAAACAGGCTGAATTTGGCCTATGCATTTTGGCATCCTGGACCATGGGATCAAGTGGGGGGAGGATGGAAAAGTACCCGGCAGTGCCTCCTGACTCCAACTTCCTGCTGGTGACATCCACCTCTTGCTGACTCTGAGTCACCAACAGCATGCCTTCCCTCCCCTGCGGCCCATCCGCCCATTAGGCCCTGGCAGTTCTCTTCCTATGCTGACTTCCCTTGTCCGCTCCCACACGTGTGCTCAAGGTGGAGGCAACCCTAATGAGGAAACACAAGGCAGCTGCTGCAGCAGGCATTTCTTCTTCAGCCAGCAAAATGAGACCCCCCCCCAGCCCCAGAGCTCTGCAGGTCACCCCTCAGACACAGGATGCTCCCACCCCTGTGCTCCAGAGCTTTCCCGGAAGACGGGGAATCGTATTAACTCCAGGCTGTTAAGTATGAGTTTTAGAACTCAAAGGCACCAGAGCTACCTCTCTGGTAAAAAAGAAGCCCTCAAAACTTGCTCTTGGGAATTGTCCTGTGTATTCCCAAATGTATTGTTATAAATGAACACCGGGAAGAAGTCGCCCCAAGCTCTCCTTGAAATTATTGTTCCTCAGCCTGATATCCAGGTTCTCCATAATCTACATTTTCAGTCTATTTTCCAAAATTTCCCTCTGCTCCAACTCAATGTTTAGTATGAATTGGACTAATCAATCACAAGGCTTCCCTGGAATGCTTGATAGAAACACAGACTCCAAGATTCTGATTCAGCAGATTGGGGTGGAGCTCAAGGACTCTGTATGTAAGAAGTACTTTAGGTGATTCTACTGATCAGGTGATGAGGGAATATGGTGCCAGCTCAGTGGTTCTCAGTGTCCTCCGTGAGCGATCCTAAGGTTCAGTTAAAATGTCTCAGGTGGTCATTGTAGGAGAGGGGAGTAGTTGTAGCACGGAAAATGTAGAATCTTAAGAAAGTTCCCTGGTGTGTGTTAAATTGTGTCTCCCAAAAAGATAAGGCAAAGTCCTAATTCCAGGTACATATGAATGTAAGTAGGGTCTTTATAGATGTATTTTGTTAAAATAAGGTATATTGAATTAGGGTGAGCCCTAAATCCAATGACAGGTATCCTAATAAGAAGAGGAATTGGAGATTTGGATGCAGAAACACACAAAGACACAAAGGAGAAAGACATATGAAGATGGAGTCAGAAATCAGAGTTATGCTGCCATATACCGAAGAGTACCAAGGATTGCCAGCAACCACCAGAAGCTAGCAAGAGACAAGAAAGGATTCTTCCCTACAGCTTTCAGAGGGAGCATGGCCCTGCCAACACCTTAATTTCATACTTTAAGCCTCCAGAACTGTAGGAGGGTAAACTTCTGTTGTGTTAAGCCACTGAGTTTGCGGTAATTTGTTATGGTAGCCTGCAGACAGTAATATACTCCCTCTGGTTGCACGTGTGCTGTCTCTCTCTGTCTCTCTCTCTCTCTCTCTCTCTCTCTCTCTCTCTCTCACACACACACACACACACACACACACATACACACACACACACTTTAACTAGGGCAGCTTGGTTATTTGGTTTATATATTGGAGTTCAGCATAACATTTCATTTGGAGAAGGAAAAAAAGGAGTTTTACTGTGAACAAAAGTTTGAAAACCCACCATTTTAGCCAAACTGAACCATAAACCATTCCCTAGACACACCCTGACGTTTTTTGATGCTATATCTGCATTCATGATGTTCTTGACATCTGGATACTTTACCTACTTTTCACATGATAAAATATTGTTCATTCATGAGGCTCAACTTGTATATTCTCCTCCACAAATTCATGCCCATTTCTTCAATTAGATATTCCTTCTGCTTTTGAATATGAACTGAATTTTTAGATCTTCTCTTATAGCATTTGCTTTATTCAACATAATGTTCTAGTCATGTGTGATATGTGTTAGTCCCCATCTTGACTCCATTGTGGACTCTATGTTTTACCCATTTTTGTATCCTGCTTCCCAGTCCCATCCAATGCCTTACACAGTGTTTCACACATTCTAATTGCTATTCAATGAACACTTATTCAATAGAAGCTGCTAGTAAAATTTTACAAAAGGTCCTATTCATTTAGTTTAAGTGTATTGTTTAGGTGTGAATCGTTTTTTGATGTCTTATACAGAGTAAACCACTATAAGTTACTTTATTATAACCTAGGTTTTTTTTAATCCATACCGATAAAAACAAATAGCTGAATGTGGATTAGTAAAACAGAAGGAAAAGAGAGACCCAAAGCACAGGTATTTGTCTGAGTGACGGAGAATCCAAGGCTCTGAGGAAAGAGAATTAATGCAGACAGTGATAACAGGGAGGAAAATAAATAAAGTTTTCTCTAAGTTTTTAATCTTGCTTTATTAAGGAACTTAAAGTGGGGAAAGGAGAATGGAGTCCTTTGAAACTATGGTGTGCCAAATAGTCTTCATCCAATATTCCTTATTAATAAAATATAATTAAAAGTCCCAATACCAGTGCTTAGAATTTAAGGAAATCACTTGGTGAAATGCAAACCTGATGTGTATTATCAACATCTTTCATGCTTTCATGAGAAAATAAAACTTTTTCAAAGTTTCTCAAATAGACATTAATCTCAAATCCCTAAAAACCTTTGTTTTACCCAAAAAAAATATATACCTGGCTCTCAAAAAGTTTCCTGGCCCATTTTATTTGCTAAAAGAGTGTGGGTTTTTTCTTACTAAAAAATGGTAGAAATATTTTATTTTGTCCTAATAATCCAAGACAATGGGTTCTTACCATTAGAAGCAAGCAAATAATAACAATAATTAAAAAATTAACCCAAGAAATAATAAGATTGAACTTGAAGTTGACACTATCTTCGTTATATTTTAATATACACTAAGCTCAATCAGCCAGAATCTAGCTGACTAGAGCTTTCCATCTGACATATTTTGCCTTTTATATTTAGGGGATGGAGTCTGATGTCTTAAGGTTTTTAGGTTAGCTTCAAGAATGTTTTAGTTTTAACCATAGTCATCCCAATATCTTTCAGCTTCCATGGCTACTTTCATTGTTCCTTGAATGCTACAAGGGCAGGTTCCCCATTAAGTCATCCACACCCACCATGAAACCTGCTACATTGTAATTTCTCAACAAAAATCTGTTGAATGGATGGAATCTTTATTAATCCATAGAAATCCTGAAACCTAGCCAGATTTTCAGTCCTCCATTAGACTGAGACAGAAACAAGATAAGCAAATATTCAAGTAACTGAGGTGTTCTGTTACCTGAAGATAATGAAGTAAACTCAAAAAGGCCTCTTGTGGAGAGCACTGTTTTACATCAATGTGCTGCAGAGGAAAGGGATTCTATTCTGGTTAATTGGCTAACAGCACTATTTTTTGGGTATCAACAATATTCTCTATTTAGTCATCGAATGATCCCCATCAGGTTACCACGTCCTAGTGCTATTCTATTTTCATAAGTGTTCTTTCGTCACCAACACATTCTCATCCTTCTTAATATTTCCAATGGCATCACTTCACTCCACTAACGTAAAAAACAAGCAATCTAAAAATTATCCTCTGCTGTTTCCCACTCATCCACAGAGAGTGAAGTTGCCATTTATGGACACTTGCTGTTGCCATGTTTTTCAGAAAGTTTGCCATTCCACAAGCTGTTTTTAGCCCCCATACCCACGACACTTCTACAGGCATTTAGTATTTCTTTATCTGATGCTTTTCCAAGGCAATACCTCCGCCTCCTCATTGAATCATGCGGGCTGTCTTTTAATCAAATGATATTTTTTGAAGTGTTTCCTCGCTGGAGCCCACAGGGTTGTTTCTCATATTTTCCCCCACACCTGCTTCGTATACTAACCTAAGGAGAACTACTTACGTGGTTTATTGTCCTTTTTGGAACAGAAATATGATATTTGTCATTTCCCCATTCTCCACAATCTGGCCCAACAGTTGAACATATCTAAAAATATCAACTAATATTTCTTTATTTTCTTGTTCCCCAGAAAGTGATATATTTTCTCTGTTTATATCTGGTGTTCCATAAAAGATTGGCCAGATTCAAAATTATGTGGTGCAGTGAAAACAGCCTGGAAATTAGCAGCAGAAAGATGGGTTCAAATCCCATTTATTAAAGATGTGACTTTGGACACAAAGACAACTGAACCTCAATTTTCTCAACTGCAAAATGGGGAAACAAGGATTTACCTAAGAGAATTGGGTAAGCATTAAATGAGATACTGTACTGTAAGTCACATACCTAGCATACTGTGTGACACATAATAGGGAACCACCAATGCCTCTAATTATAGACCTGTCATAACTCTGGCAAGAGGGTATAGCAGACACCTGCACAGAGGATGGCTGTTCACCAACCATGATATTTTATGTTGAGATAAAAGGAGATTATTATCTTGAGGTTAGAAACAGAATTATCCTTAAGAAGGAAGCAATTTTTATTTAAGAAAACAAATCTTTAAAGAAAAATTTAATAGCTAACATTTATTACAACATTATTTACAATATCTGAGAATAAATCTTGACATATCTCTTGGGAATAAAAAATAAAATCTATCACAGAATAGGCAAAAAGAATTTTTTTAAAGTAACTCAGTCACTCAATGGGAGGAAGAAACTTGAACTTGGGGCATGGGAGAAAGCAGACAAGGAAAAAGAGAAGAGGGAAGAATGAAGAGAGGAGAGTATCTTAGTGAGAGATTGGCATTTACATTAATCAATGTGGTAAAGGGACTTTTTAAAGAGAAATTAAGAATCTCCAATAATTGATTTCAAGTTCTTTTTATGTTATAATCTAGGTCCCTTCCATATCCTCAAAGCCTAACTCTCACACAAAGTTCTAGAAAATATTTGTAAACTTGGGTTTTGTTGTAACAGTTATGGATGTCACAGAGTGGAGCAGAGTTTTCCCTTTGTGAAAACCGTGCTGGACAGATAGACCATGTGTGGGATGGTGAAATAATAAGGACTCAGATCCAGAGAGGAACATGAGAAGAGCCCCCTGGGAAACCTACAGAAGATAATGGACTTTCCACAGGATGGAAGAAGGGAGCTCAAACACTCTTATCAATATGATGATATTTAGAGGTGGGGACTTTGGGAGGTAATTAGATTTAGATAAGGTCATATGGGTGGGACCGTCACTATAAAATTAGTGCCTGTATATGAAGAAACTCCAGAGAGCTTGCATTCTCTCTCCTACTGTACCAACATTGTGGAAAGACCATGTGAGCATACAGCAGGATAGAAGCCATCCATAAGCCAAAAAGGGAGTCCTTGCTAGAACCCATCCATGCTGACACTTTGATCTCAGACTTCCAATCTCCAGGGCAATGAGAAAATAAATTTCTGTTGTTTAAGCCACCCAGTCTATGGTATTTTGTTATGGTAGCCCAAGCAGAATAGGAAATATGGTCTCTGTTGCAACTACTCTACTCTATCATCATATCAGGAAAACAGCCATCTACAATATGTAAACAAATAGGCATAAATCTGTGTGAATAAGAACTTTATTTACCAAACTAAGTGACTGGCTAGATTTGGTCCATGAACAATAGTTTGTCAACTGCTGATCTAGACCAGGGGTTCACAGCTACTTTCCCGTTTTATTTATGGCCCTCCAAATTAAGAATAGATTTTTTTTTTTTAGTTTTAGATGATTACATGTTAAGCAGTTATAGGTATAGACATAGTATCCAATATTTTGCTTCTGTTTTGCAAAGCCTAAAATATTTACTACCTATTCCCTTAAGAAAATGTTTGCCAGCCCCTGTTCTGAAACATAAGGTCCAGTAGATGCCTAATTCCATATTCATTAGGTCAGAATTTCTGTCCCTTATGTTAAGACCCAAAGTTGACATTTAGGAGGGAAACATTGAGGGAAATTTTTTGTGAACTCCTAACTTTCCCCTGAAACTTAGGTTCTGCATTTCAGTAAAAGGTACCACCAAACACATAGTTAAGAAAGCACATAACCTACCTATCCTAATGTAAGCTACCAAAATTATCACTGACGTTACCTTAATCCATGCTATCATCTGCCTCTCACTCAGATAACTATCACAGCCTCCTTCCTAACTACTCTCTTCCTTCTCTTCCTTCCACCAACCACCACCTAATCCATAACAGAAGCCAGATGAAATTTTTAAAATTTAAGTTCCATCTTACCCTTTTACATAAAATCCTCCAGTAGTTCCCTTATTTCATTTAGAATCAAAATCCATACTCTCAACCATAGCCTGCAGAATCCTGGAAGATCTGGCCCCTATATGCCTCTCAAACATTAATAGCAACTGACCTGAGCCCACTTCACTTTGTTCTGGTCTCCTTTGCCTTCTGCCTGTCTCTAGGAGTGGACCATCGTCTCTCTTCAAACAGGGATTTATAGCCTGTTTCTTTTGCTTAGAATAATTTTTCCCTGCCTCTTCATATTAATGACATGCTTTTATCATTCAGATCTCAAATTAAATATCACCTCATCAGATAAGATTGCCATAACTCTCTAAAGTAAATGCCCCCAATTATTCTCCATCACAGCACTTTGTTTAATCCTATATGATGAGTTTACTTTTGTTTGTAAACTCCACTCCTTGTATCCACTTCACCTGGAGCCATGCTTGGCACTCAGTAGTGTAGGCACTTGATAAATATATGCTGAGTAAATGACGGAATGTGACAAAGCTCAAATTAATAATTATAAAACAGCCCAACATTTGTATTGCAATTTGGCAGTTCCTAAAACCTTTCAGACAGATTAACTCATTTAACTATCATTGAAAATGCACAAAACCTCAGGAGTGCACAGCCTAGGATGAAAGATAAAAGTAACTCTGATAACAGAGTTATGTATTATGATAAAGGCACTACCAGTGGTACAAATGAGGTATTTTACAAATAGAGAAAAAACTTTGGAGTTCAGGGGCATTAGAAAAACTGTATCAGTTTCCAATGGCTTCCATAACAAAGTACCACAAACTGGGTATTTATTTTACCATTCTGGAGGCTAGAACTCTGAAATCAAGGTGTCAGCAGAGCTCTGCTCCCTCTGAGACCCTGAGTAGGATCCTTTGCCTTTTCCTAGCTTCTAATGGCACCTGCCAGTTCTTGACATCCCTTGGCTTGCAGTTGCATCACTTCAATCTCTGCCTCTGTCATCACAGAGTATTCTCCTCTTGTTTCTCTGTCTTAATTTCTGCTTTTCCTTCTTATGAACACCAGTCATACTACATGAGGGTCCAACCTAATCAAGTACAACCTCATTTTGACCTGATTACATCTGTAAAGACCCTATTTCCAAATAAGATCACATTCAAGGAACTGGAGGTTAAGACTGCAACATATCTTTTTTGGAACACAATTTAACCCATAATGATAGAAAGTTCTCCAGGGGAGGTAATAAAGACAATATCTTAAAGGCACTTGTATGAAATGTGGTGTAAAAGAAGATTTTATCACTCAGATTACTGCTATGATAAAGCTATATAATAAACAACTCCAAAATCTTAGTAAGTTGTAACAATAAAAACTTCTCAGTAACCAGTCTGTGAGCCGACTGAGGCAGCTCTGCTCCAAGTGGTAGGTCAGGGTCAAGTCTCTTGTTGTGGGACCACTGTTTGCCTGGGGCTTGCTCTTCTCCTGATAGTTAGCCAAAGTGCAAAAGGTCAGGCACTCTAGGCAAGCACACGTGAAGCTTCTGCTGTATCACCTCTGCTAACACTAACTTGGCCAAAGCAGTTCACTGGACCTAGGCCAATATCCAACATACCCAGGAAAGATACTCTGTCTATTCTCATGGGAGGCCATGGCAAAATGAATGAATAATTAAGAACAATTATCCAATCTTCCAAAGAATTGTCACCAAATTTACTCATTGTCTCTTGGGCTCTGATACTTTCCAAGGAGCTCAGAGACAGAGATTCTGGCCTAGACTTTCTTCTACAAGATTTCATGAAATTCTCACATATAGGGATCTTTATTTATACTGTGCAACAATTGCATATCTGATTAGAGATGTCCCAGGAATTTAGATATGAGGGAGACCTCTTTAAAATTAATTAGAGACTGATTTTCACACATACTCACCTTGTACATTTTTATTTTCATTAATGGTCAAATGGGTTTTGCCAGTATAATATACAAGAAGGGCATTGGAGGGAATATGTTTCAAGAGGCCAAAAGAAGGGGAAGGTTATCTTATTTGGGACCACTGGAAAGAGAACCAACCAAAGAAATAATATCCAATCAAAGCACTTAAAGAAATATTGAGTCAGAGTTAGGTGAAAACTACTGAAGTATCAAGTCTCAAGCAGGAGATGGGTTAAAAGGGAAACCAGACAGAGAAAGTGAGGGGAGTCCTAGAAAATTGTCCAAAACTTCTCTCAAGCATTCTTTAGCTCCTCCACAGTGACTGGCATGAATATGACCCATAAGCATGTCAGACTGGCTGAAATATTGATTCAGGGTACACACGTTCCATTGGAATACCCACATTACAGAATAACATGCAAAGAACCTATTCACACTCAAAGAAAGAAGTCATTTTCTCAAAGGACCCATTCCACTCAAGGAAAGAATTCACTATTGAAGGGTGATGATAGGATACAGCTAGCTGTAGTGGGAGAAATTCCCTGTCCGTTAATATGAAATGAGCCGAAGGGGTCTGAAATGGTTCAGAGAGAACTTTGCATTTAAGTAAGTAGAAAGTTTTGCCATGGTATTGACAGAGGAACTTCATAGAGCCAATGAGTACAAACCTCTGTTTTCCAGGATGTTACAAGATGAAATAGAAGAATGAAGGTCCTAGAAACTAGCATCTGAGAAATGCTCGAGATATTTTGACAATGGGAACCTATGGCAAGTATCTATGCATACGTAAAGGACTTTTTCATGGAAGAGGGAGAGGACCTGTTTGTTTTATATGTATCCAAAAAGTAACCCAATAGGTGAATGCTACATTATCAGTTTAACCTATAAAATAGGTTAAATAGAGATAGTGAGCTTTCTGAAAGCCTATGTAGTAGGGGAAGGTGGAATGGAACTTAGGCGTGTTAATTCAGTCTGAGTCTCACATTTTTAAGAGCCTTGGGTCAAAACTTTCAGCATTATTTCTATATGGTATTGTGTATTTAATCACTGTGTTTCCTTACTGTTTTTACGTGTATATAAAAAAATATTTATTTAGTGTAAATATTATAAACGTTACCCTGTCTGGGCATTTAAAAAATATTTTAGGAACCTCCCAAAGAGATTGACTCAGTCCCTTTAACCTCTAAGAACTGCTGTTTCAAAGAAAGAGGACAATTATTTATCTAAAATGTGGCTGAGGTAATTTGTATGCTGGTCATACTATTGGATTGGATGTGTAATATTCCGTTCAAGACAGATATTATTTAACTCTAACTTCTCTAGACTATACTTTCCTTATCTATAAATGCAAGAGGTTGGACTAGCTCAGCTTTCTCCATGTGGAGTCTGAAATAACAATACCTATTCCTGGAATGCTCTTTGCCCTCTCCACTCCCCTTCCCCACACCCTCACCCCACAAGAAACTAACTCACATTCCTCTTTCTGGTTTTAATTTGAATCTCAGTTCTTCGGAGTAAACAACTAAATTTTCAAAGTAGGCTAAAACCTCTGTTAGATACACACCCATCTCACTTAAACTCCATGAGGGGCTGGACTTCTCTATCATCATGCCAGTATTTAGCACATAACATAATACCTCACAAACAGCAGAAAGCTCAACAAGTATTTATTATATAAATAAAAAAAAATTACTTGGAATATTAATGGGCATCAAATGAAACAGGGATTTAATGGTAAAATTCATTTGAGAAACACTGAACTAAATACTTTTGCCAGATTTCTTTTTTACCATTTCAGTCTTTAATATGTAAACAACTATGAAAAGGAAATATACTGCATTTGCTCAATTTTAGGATTTACTTTTTAAAACCATTTTACATTTCTCAAATTCTGTTTCTTATAATATAGTTTTTAATGCACTTTTTTCCCACCCTTCCTTACAGCTCTGCCAAAATCTGTTATTAAGTCTTAATAACTATTTCCTACAATCAATGGTGTCATAGAATTAGGGGAATCCATTAGGATACAGTGTTTCTCAAATATGGTTGATTTTGGAATCTTTTTTCTTTTTCAGAGGTTCTCCTGGGACTATTGTTGTATGGTGTACATTTTAGGGAACACTGGAATAAAAAGCCACATCCAAATTTACTAACCTTTGAGATCACTGGCCAGAATTAGGAAGCAATATGCTGTAAGTAAAACAACAACAACAACAAACACAAATATGACTCCTGAGACTTGAATATTCCAGGACAAAGTTAGTAATCTCAAACAAGTCACTTAAGCAATCTAACTCTCAAGCATTTTGTCAGTAAAAGAGAGATGATGGCATCTTTCCTGCTTACCTCATAGGACTATTATTAGAGAACAACAAGAAAGTTAAATGTAGAGAGGTCATATACTGATTACAGAAATTAGAATGAACAAACAGTTTATGTTCTGCTATTCCCCAAAATACACTTAAATGACAGTAAAGTTATCTTTTAAAAAGGGCTAAACACACACACACACACACACACACACACACACACACAGAGGCAACATTTTGAAAGTTGGAAGGCAAATGGATGGGTGATAATTGATTTAGTAGATCCTAAAATGCTGAAATCTTAAAAGGAAAGCAGATAAATAACTTAAGTTGCACTCCTCCTTAAATTCAGGATGTATTTGTAGGAATAAAGTCCTCGAGAAGGCAAGACAGATAGGTTCTAGAGCAAAAACATCTAGACAGATTAGATGTTCTTCCCATTTAAGGGGAAAATGGAAAGGAGGAATGACCATCCCTTCAGAAAAAGAGAGAGAGAGAGAGAGAGAGAGAGAGAGAGAGAGAGAGAGAGAGAAAATAAAAATAAATGTCCCAGAACTGATACATGATTTTTCTTACTGAAAGTATCCGTTGGATGCCCAATATAATGAAAGAAAAAAACAAAGGAGAAAGAAAGAAAGAAAGAAAGAAAGAAAGAAAGAAAGAAAGAAAGAAAGAAAGAAAGAAAGAAATACTACCACTACATATCATCATAAAATTTTAGCATTTTAACACCAGAAGATAAATATAACCCTAAAGGTCTCCAGTGTGGCAGCAATGAGAGAGGGTAAAAATATAATCAAACTTCTCAATAGCAAAAATTAAGTTGACAGTTTGCCACTGAGTTTGATAGCTTACGGTTATGCAGAAGGTTTAGACATAAATTAGTGACAGGTTCATAGAAAACAAATCAAAGAAAAGTAAGACAATTATTTATCCGGGAAAATAAAATCGCTTCTCGGCCTTTTGGCTAAGATCAAGGATAGTATCCTGGAAAATAAAAAAAATTAGAAAGAAGAGATTCAACTGTAAAATGTGTTCATAAAATTATAATAGTATAAATATGGAAGGCAAATTTAACCCTAAATTTTGATATGACTATATTTGAAGAAGGATTTATTACTTTTCTATTGTGCTATAATAATTTAGCACTCAAAACAACACACATATATTATTTCACATTTCTGTGGGTCAGGAGTTGAAGCACAGCTTAGCTGGGTCTTCTGCTTAGGGTCTCACAAAGCTGTAATCAAGGTGTCAGCTGGACTTCATTCTCATCTGAAGAATAATCCACTTCCAAGCTTATTCAGGTTATTGACAGAATTCTTTGTGACTGTAGGATTCATAGCATCTTTCTTCTTCAAAGCCAACAAGGAGGGAGAGAGTGGGTCTGCTAGTAAAAGGGAGTCTTATATAACATAGTATAACCATGGGAGTGATATCCCATCACCTTTGTCATATTGTATTGGTTAGAAGCAAAACAAAGGTCCTATCCGTACTCAAAAGGAGGAGATTATATAAAGATGTAAACATCAGGAGATAGGGATCATTTGGGCCTGTATTCACATTTAAAATATCAAACAGCATAAAGGGCAGCTTCTATTTTTCTGATACCCCATAGTAGTACAGTTTGTTAGAGTTAGATATAGATGGTATCCTAGCCCCTCCACTGAAAAGAACAATGATTTTTTGTGAATTTATGAAATTGTGTAACTGTCATCAAAATCCAGTTTTATATTATTTCCATTACACTAAGATCTCTCATGCCCATTTGCAGTCTTACCCCCATTCCCAGGCAATCACTAATATGCTTTCTGTCCCTATAGTTTTATCCCAGAGCCTCCACTTTTGTCCACCAAAATGAGCCAGTCTTATGCCTACTTGCTTTCAGAACCATCCTGTTTCCTGCATCCTCTCCAGCCTTGGAGGCAATGGTATCCTGGAGCTGGTTCTTACCAACTCATGAGAGTCAATTGCTAAATACTTGGGAATTTTTCAGTTCTGCTGTTAAACCACTGGTAGCTTAAACATGGCCCTAGTGGGAGTTTTTACATCATGGAAAACAGTACAAATTGGGGTATTTTTGTTTTGGTTAAGTTTTAAAGAGCTGGTTTATCAGTACACTGAGGTTGGGCTACCTATTATTATTAATAGCTAATTATTATTATTATTAATTATTATTACTCTGTGTTACCTCTTGTTATATCCACCCTCCAAGATGTCCCCCAAAGATCTTTGCTTCCTGGTATTCACATCCTTATCTAATCCCCTCCCACAATTAATAGGGCTAACTTGTGTTACCATTAATTTATTGCAGAAATAATGATGTTTTACTACCTACATTAGGTCATAAAAGTCATCGTGGTTTCTGCCTTACTGTCATGTGAATCATTCCCTTTGGGCTCAGTCAGCTGCTATGACTGAGTAATATATGAGTAGCCCTATGTAGAGCCCTAAAGAACCATGGCCTCCTTCTAAAAAATCACATGATTGAGCCATCCTGGAAGCAGATTCTTCAGTTCAGCAGGTAAAGGCTTACTGTAAATTGAAGATAGTATTACCTACAAATGGAAGAAAGGGGATCCTTGTTATGGAACTGAGAAAGTTCGGCAGCACTGTCCCTTTTGGTAACATGAAAGTAAGAAATGAACCTAGTGAACTGAGTTATTTAACTAAGGAGATTTCCAGGTGAAGTGTTAAAGGTGCTACCTCCCTTCTGTTGTTTATAGAGAAATGCAAGCAGAGAGAAAAGGTAAAGAAAATACTGATAAAACAGAGCCAAGAATTGTTGAGTTTAAGATATCTCAGCCTTTCCAGACAACCTATGATGCTAAAATTAAGAAATGGCTTCTAGGCAAAGATCAAATACAGGATATATTCAGGAAAACATAGTCTAAAAATGAATCCAAAGCTGTGGCCTCAGGAAGATTCAAGCCAGTACATTACAGAACAACTCAGTCAAATAATAGAGCTTCCAAGAAGCTTGAAAATATTTACCCTCAGCAAACTCAACAGAAACCCAAGGAAGAGAAATTTATCTTAGAGAAATTTGCAGATGTGGCTTTTTCTATCTAATACCTCAGAAAGAATAAACAAAAAGTAATCTTCATTCCTTGGTCCTATAGCAGTGTTTACATTTACCCTGACTCAAGATGTTGACCTGGAGACACTGCAATCCCTGAAGAGATTTCCATCTCAAAGACAATTGAACACTGAATGCCCTGTGTGACTCCAATGAGTCCAGGACAAGTAACTCTACCATGAGTGTAAATTTGCTTCGCCCCTATGCTTGCAGGAATAAATTTTTAGTTTGTTATGATAATCTAAATTCACTGGCAAAGGGGCTCATTCCAATGACTGGCCTTTCCTTCAATGACCCCATTTCCATATTAAAGGGAAAGCAGACAGCTAATAGAAGGAAAAGGTTATCTCTTTACATCCACAATATTTTACTTATACACAAAAATAAGCCAACAACTACACTGTTCCCAGAAATTATAGAGATAATGGGATAAAGACAGAGAGGAAGAGAGAGAACAGATTGGGAGTTCTTGAAGATTAAAAATAAGTTATTACTACCCTTACCCTGTGTCCTTCCCATACACACTAGGAAACTCTGAAAGAATAAGATTTAATTCAAGAGGAATGAGATATCCAAGGCAGTTTGAAATTTAATGAATTAAGGAAAGTTCTTAAAGAATGTAGAGCGAGAATAGAGAGTGTGTTGCCACAAATTATTGCATAAAATAGAGTCTTCCTCAAACACCAAAATAGAAGTCTATTGCATGCAGCATCAGTAAATTACCTCAATTGAGTATGTACAATAGAACAGGTGTCAAAACCTATTGCTTGAATAAAACAGTAACTTAAAGGCCTAGCTACATATGGAGGACTCTCTCTTTTGGATATAGAGTTAAATGAGAATTTCCCAAGATGACTAACATAGTTCCCCAAGTCTAGTTTCTCTAAGGAGAGAATATCTTGTCCATAAGAATATAGAACTTCATAGTACTGCACAGTTGTATAAATGAATTGCACAGAGGTTTAGATTGGCCCAAGATGACCTTAAATAAGAATGGAGGTCCTTAGAATAGTCAAGAAGTGATGGCCATGGTGTGAAACCATGAAAGAGGTAAACACCTGGGCTTCTCAGATCATGTTGACTGTCATAAATAGCAAAGGGTAGGCATTTGGGAAAGCATTTCTAGGGCTTAAGCTCATTATTTTTTACAGATAATAATAATAAACAACTTATATAATGCTGAACATGTTCTAAGCCCCCATCAATCCTCACCACCCCACAATGAGCAAAGTGCTATAAGGATTCCCAGTTTCCATATAGGAAGTAGAGCTCGGAAGTTAAATAACTAGCCCAATATCATGTGGCTGGTAAATGGTCAAGCCATGCAATGAACTTAAGTCCATTCTCTAAACCATACCAGATAGAGACTTAGTAAATAAAACTAAACTTTTAACTATTATACATAGAAATATCGAACTATTTTATAAATAGAAGTTAGGGCTCTGGTATGGGAAGGAACAGACAAGTATGGAATGCAAAGAGGAAGATAAGCACTTTATAGTTTTCATAATTATTAGATGTAAATTTTAGTTCACTGTATAACTACAAAAGATATGGATTGCATTCTGACATACAGATGCATTCATTTATACACAGTCTGTTGTCCTCATAAGTCCTGAGTTCAAAACTGCTCAAGGTATTATTGTTACCATTATATCTGAAATGGATAAAATAACTAGGATGACTGCTAACTACTACAGTTAAGATGATGATGCCCAGATGTAGCAAAACCAAGAAAGCAGCTATAGGATGCTGTTTCAATAAAGTTTAGTTTTGTCTGAGACTATAAAAGCAACGCCGTCTAATATCATGTTACCAAAATAATGTACTTATTTCTCTAAGTTCATTTAATTGAAAAAGCTTTTGACATTTACAGAAAATACCCTATTTTTACTGATTATTTCTACTAGTGACATTTACTAAAGTTTAGTATGAAATCTAAAGTCTATACAAATTACAAAACTATGTAGTATTTGAGCTATCTTCCAAATTCATGACTATATGAGTCTAATTTATTATGTCTCTAAAGAGGCTTCCACACAATTAAGACTGGTCTGCTAAATAAACTTTGCACATTCTTAACAATGTTCTTTTGTGCATATGCTCCCTGACCCTGAAGGTCATACCATCCCCCCTTAGGATTGAATGGATGAGAATGTAACACATATCCTCAATCCATCACTCTCAAGAGTTGTCTTCCACTCCCCAATCCTAACTGATGGAGACAGGACCATTCAGAAACTATCTGTGGTAACAAATGAGCGTTTTGGAAGAAATTCTTCCATGTTGTAAAAATGACTTTCAAAATGATTTCCATCCCATCCACTCTGAACTGGAAAAAAACAAAAAGGGTACCTGACTTTGTACTAATGGGATGGTGTAGATATTTTTGGGTGGTTGGGGAAGCAATGTAAAATTGAATGCAGATTCTAGTGAACTATTAAACTCCTAATAGGTTATTTTGAGACAATAGATATAGGAATGTAGATTTTTATCCCTTTTCTATAAAATACTGTAGCTATGCTAATCCAAAATTTGTATAAACCAAAACATGTAATTATGAAAAATAAAGAATGTTGTTTAGATACTTATTGTATGGCAGGTATTGAAGTAGGTAGTGAGGGCTGTGACAATCATTAGATAATGAGCTCTTTAAGGGAAGGGATGATGTCTGATATACTTTTGTACCTCAAGTGTCCATTACATTGCTCTGGAATGTTTAGTGAATAAAATAAAATAGATAAAAATTCTCCCTAATTTTAAAACACTTGGTGATTTTTTTTTATTATTTTTAAACATCAGATGAGATGCAGCTTGTTTTTCAGATGGGTCTTAATTGGACTTTGAATCCTTTGACACAAGAAAGGATAATCTAAAAAGTAGACAAGATTGGCCTTGGTAAGATACAAACCTTAAGGCATATCCGATGGATCAAATTCTTTTTTATCTTACTTAAAACGCAAGTGCTCAAAAGAATGTGGCCTTGGGAGATTATTATTAAGACATGGAAGTGCAGCTCAAGAGGTTGCCTCTTGAGAGGACAAGTAGGACAAATATGGTCCTGCTTTGCCTCCCACTGTGGCAGGCCTCCTCTCCTGTAGAGAACCCAGAGTGTAGCCAAGAGACCCTATCTGAAACTGAGAAGATATGGGAAGAATACATGTGAATTTTCTGTGGAAGTAGAGAATAAAAACCAAAATATTTGTGATTTTTTTTAAGTATCAGAGTGAGGGGGGAGCAATGAAAATATATGAAAAAGCTCAACCATGATATTCTTCTGAAATATGGGGTATTTTTTTAGATAGCAAAATTTTATAATTGTACAGAAACTCACTACACAATGTGTTCTATGTCAGGTTGTCCTGAAGGGATATAGAACTGAATACCCACCATGTGACCACTCATTACAACATAGGCAACCTGAGTCACATAACATCCTTGCCATGAATACCATTATTTATATATTTAAGACTTATACCCCATCAATTCCAAAAGGACTTAAAGCAACTTACTGGCTAAAATACAATGTGACTTAACTTACAAGATTTCCCTTAACTAAAATCAATTTCAAGGCAAAGATGTTCCTGTGCATCTTTGAATAGGTTGGACAAGCATTCTGATAAATTTGACAAAATTTGGCTCTAAATATTCTGATAAATCTGACAAAAATGCAAAAACGTTGAGCTATAGCAGTCCTATATCCTACCATAAGCAAGAATTAAATCTAGATACAGTCAAAACTTCTCCTGAAATTAGAATCAAGGAGGAATTTATCATGTAAAACTAGCAAGAGAGAAATGCTGCATAATAATAGCATGGGTGCTATCTTTCACCCCTGTTCTACAGAAGTCAGAGAAAGGCTACTCAAATGGATAATTTTTAAATCAAACCTCTACAAAAGCAGAGAGTATCATAAACTAAAAGTCTCTAGGGTATTTCTGCAGAAGAATAGAAGCAATATAGTTCAAATACTTTGCTTGACTAAATAAAGGGATAGAATATAAAGTCTCCAGTTTCACAGGTACTTAACAAGTTATTTAAATGTTATCTGTCTTAGGACAGCATTTGGCTAATGCTAAATTCATAATCAAATGCCCTAGTAATTTACAGTATCTATACAGGACCTAGGAAGGTGTAAAAAGTCTATATTACTAGTTAATGACAACAGTAACTAACACGTATAGAGGTTTGGTAGTTTTTTGTTTTTGTTTTTTTTTTTCAGTTTGTCAAGCACTGTTTACATCCATTATCACATTAATTTTTATTATAACCCTATACTCAGTAATCAGGCAAGTATTAGCATCAGCCTTCCTTTAGGGACAAAGAAGGCAGGCTCAAAATTGTTCTGTAATAGGTCAAGATGGTGTATCTAGTAAGGAATAGTCAGAACTCAAACCACACTTTTAAGTTCTATTTTACATCCCTAAAATTGTGTCCATTCTACTAAGTATATTCTTGTCATCTCTACCTAAATATCAACCCAAAGTACAATTGTCTTATGAAAGAGGCAGATTTGGTTTGGGACCAGATAAAAGCCTTACTTTAGCAAGCTTTAGTAAACAAAGTGAAAGAAGATGGGAAGAAGAAGGAAGAAGGACGTGAAAATATAATTTGCTGGGCAATGAACCAGATCCTGCCAGATCTTTTGTAGACTACTGGAAGAAAGAAAATTGTCCTCTTCTCATTGAGAAGGCAGAGTTTTGTATTATATAATACAGATCAAAACATTTTCTTAAAATTGCTTAAGGAAGATATTAAAACTATCTATTTTTCCTTTATAAACTTCATCACTTTTGTAATTCTATAATATTTTTTATTGCAATCAGAGCTCCCCCCACCTTGGCACAATTGATGGGGTAGATATAATTTTCTAATTCCCTTCCATTGGTTAGGGGCAAAGGGAGGCTCTGCCACATGATGAACTCTCCCTTCCATGGTCCTGATATAATTCAGGAAACTGGTGGTATTTTTTTCTCCCATAGACTTTTGGAGTTGAAGGCACAATTAGGGATTCCATAACTTGGTTACGGAAAATACTATATTCACTCTATTTTAATTTTCCTTTTTTGCCCTAAGTTTAGATTCCTTTTGTTATACATTCATTCATTTATGCTGCTAGGCTTACCAGGATGGGTTAATTCCAAAAGACAAAACTAAATATGTGATTCCTGAAGGGACAACAGCTACTAATAAACTGCTCTTTAAGGTCTAGCCTTGCTATAAATAACAAAACCACTTTGCCAGGGTCAAAGGATCTAGTCTTCTCAGGAGACAGTGTGTACGTCAGGCACATGGAGCCTATATATATATATATATATATATATATATATATATATTACACCAATGCTATAAGTGCCAGAGGATTGATGAAGGATTGATTTGCGCATGTTGCTTCAAGACCATTACATAGACAAACCAACTGATTTCTTTTCTTTTCACAAGGCAAATAGTAGAAATGAGAAGGTCAAATGGCCTAAGAATATATATGAAAATTCTCCCTAATAAAATGCAAGTCCTTGTGAATTTCTGATAAATCTTTAAACAAGGTCATTTTGGATGACAGAGATTTTCAAGGTATAATCCATGGATATTAGAATTATTTTCCCACAGTTTTGGTGGTGATGTGATCTGAGGCATATGACTTTAGTGTTTACTTGGAAGAGAAACCACTTGATTAATGTGACACTACTGAGTGACCTAACAATAAGGTTAAAAATAGGTTGCATTAGAAGAGACCACTGCAAGATTTACAGAGAAATTATTTATTACATGGGTGGCTATAATGTATGAGGACCAATTTTAAGTGCTAAGGATACATAAGTGAACCAGACAGATGAGTTCTTTGCCCTCACTGGGCCTATAGTCTAGTAGGAAAGACATATAAAAGCCACACAGAGAAGCTATATATTTAGAATTGTGCTGTTTTCATAGAAAATTATAAAAGAGCTATTAGTAGATATAACCTGTAAGACATAACTTAAGCTAGGTGTCTGGAGAACTGAGTGATCAACAAAGGCCTCCTCGAGAAGTTCCTTTTGAGGGAAAGGCTAAAACAATGAGTAGGAGTTAGCTAGCTAGGTGAAGAATGCAGGGATGTGTGTGTGGCCACATGTTCCAGGGTATGCATGGGGAAGATGAGAAGATGAACCTTCCAGGAAGAGGGGACAGCAATGTTTTACGACACTGTGGGAAAAGAGAGGAGCTTATAGAGTGAATATAAGGAGACCAATTGAAGACTATTGCTAAAGCTCGCGCGAGAGATTGTTACAGTTTGGACTGAAGTTGGAGGAATACAGATGGAGAAAAGCGGATGGATTGTACAGGATCTAGAAAGTGATAGGATGTGAGAGGGTAAGACTTTTAAGTTTTGCACATGAGAAAATCTTTGGAGGGAGGTGCCATTTGCTGAGACGGAAATAATAGTAAAATAAACATGGGACCAAAAACGTCCCCAAAGAAAATTATAAGTATGTATGTATGCACACACACACACATACATGTATACACACAAACTATAATTTTGCTTAGAAAACAAAGTTTTAATAATACTTTTTTCAAAAAACAAGAAATAACTGAATTTAAAATAATAGAAGTGTATCAACACGTCACCAATAAATTTAAGAATCCTTTAACAAATATTTATGAGTAACTTGCATTGTAAAGTGCTATTCTAATATGGATATTTTTTTAAAATTTCTCTAGAACACTTTGGAGTATTCCTAGATTAAAAGAAAATATGAAAGGACTTTAAAAGCCTGTGTCAGATACCAAATTTCCAGATGAAAGAGACTTGGTTTTGCCCATCTCTGATGGGAATGGCAGATGTGGTCTGAAAAAGTTAACATTTGTCTGAACAATTAATATTTTTAATTGACTTGGGGATGCAGCTCCTAAAGAATATCTTCTGTTGAAAGTAGCATTTAGACTTTAAAACAGTGTCACATAACTAGGTAGTTACTTGACTAAATGACCAGGACCTGGAAAGTCATTGGGTATCAGGTGGAGAAGACTCCTAGATTTTGAACATGAGTTAACAACAATAGTAAAATAACTTATAGGAACTTCATAGTTTCTAGGACATTTTCATTTTCATAGTCCTATTTGGTTACTGTGGTCTTATTTCTCACTGGGAAGACATGATGATAAGCTAGAAGCCCTATAAAATGTACTGCATTCTGGAACACTATAACTAATGTGCCCCCTTAAAACTAGGAAAAAAACAAGTAAGTTGAGGATAAATTAAGGGCCTTTTACTCCACACAGTGGATAGCAAACTTGCCAAACCAAGAAACACTTTCTCCCAAGAAATAGCCCAGGCCAAAGTTTATTTAAAAGACTGAAATAGATTAAAAGATGACACATCCACAGTGACTTATTAAGGGAAACCCAGGATTTCAAGAGCAAGGTCCCTAACATTAATGGTGGATGCCAAGAAAGATTTAAAACCTACTCTCCCACAACACAGCTGTTGGTGCCTCCATCGTCAATAGTTCTCGGCTAGATGGACAAAAGGTCTGCTCCAAATTGGCAATCCTTATGTTCTTATTATGCATGTTTCATCACTGTGTTCTAGAAGAAGAAAGACCATCACCACCAACCAACATCTTCTCATTCTGGTGTCATCTAAAAATACCTGCAGACAGTATTACCCTGCAGTTACCTCACACTCCTGCCCATCAGCCATAGCCACCTCCTACCTCCCGCTCACTAATAGCACAGTCCTGTATCACCTCCCACTCAGCCAAGCAACACTACTGTAGCTGCTTTAGATACACTCATATCTATATATATAGTCTCATATATAAATATATATTCAGACATATACTCATGTGCACACAAAAACGCTTTTACAAAAGAAAAAGGGAAAGCTAGTTCTGTGAAAGTAGATGCACTTTGAAAAGTTAGTGTGACATGCCATTTGGGAAATAGTTCCTGTTCTGTCTGCATGTCAACCTAAGTGCCCATAGATAGACATTTATTAATCCAAGACAGAAGTATTTGGTTTTGTTAACCCCTGACCCTTGAGCAATTGGAGCCTCCGTTTCCTGAATCTATTACATTACGCTTTATATAACCCTTCTTAAATACTATAATACTATAAACTTAATATTTAAATTATAATATAATTTTTAGATCAGTCTGGTACGTTTTCTATTTTAAGAATATTTTTATGGATATTGTACTAGCATTCAACAAATACCTACTCTACTACTCTTTCTTTTCACTTTGTTTTCCTTTTGTATATTATTATTTAGTAAACTCTTGAGGTATTGGTGTGTCATTTGGAGGCAGAAATGAGTGGGATAGAGAAGACTCAGAAATGAAAGCAGAAATAAGAAAGAGATGCTTGATCTCTGAAAGCAACAGCAGGCAAAACCACTATTAGCATGCAACCAGGGCTTACAGCTGGGAGCAGTGATCTTGTGACTCTTCAACTAATCCGCACCTAGCAACAAGCTCAAATGAACACCATGGAGTAGCACCTAGGGCTGTGAAGAATAACTGAGATCACAGTTGGGGAAGCACTTTGAGGGTGAAAATGACATGGAATGCCAGGGAATGCTTTGATTACTGCTTTATCATGTCATTTATACTGATTGTTAAGCTGACTGTAGAGTGGGCACTGGGGAGAAAGGACTAGGCTCATCATCAGAAGCTCGGGATTCAAATCCTGACTCTGACACCAACTTGCTCAATGACTTCGAACAAATCTCTTCAAATACCTGAGCCTCAGATTGTCCCATCTGGCAATAAATACTTATCCCATATGCCCTACATTAATTAGAATTGTAGGTGAAATGCTTTAGAAAGTAAAGCACAGGGTATGCCTGTGTGATTATGACTGAGAAGCTCCACCTAGATACCATCCATATTCCCAAACTAAAAGAAGTATTTCTCACCTTCCCTGCCCTGAGCTTGTCTTCCCTGTCTTGGTAGAATGTAATCTCCATGGGGGCAGGTATTTGGAACAGTGCTAGGCACATCGTGGGCCTTTAGTAAATATTAATTGCATTAAAAAAAAACTATTCAATTGGCTAAATGAGGGCATGTCATCTGTGACGCATTCTTGTCCTTCTTTCTATTGCATCTAATAAATCACCTGCAAGTGATAGATGTCAGGCTCTGACATCTGTCTACCTCAGTCTCTTCCACTCAGTGATGTGCTGACAAGCGTTTAACAGCATGCTCTCAGGGAAACATTTCTGTCATTTGCCAATTTTAATGGCATAAAAATTTTCCACTATGGCCAATTTCAGGCCACCAACATGATAACACGTTGAGCTGGGGAGAGATGCCTACAGTCAACTCTCAGGGTTGGTATGAGTCAGCTCCAGATCATCATGGCTTCCACTGTTCTCATCCTAGTCCATATCTTCACCCATAGAAGTATAGCTTGATTCCTGGATGGTCCTCATTGTGACATCCCCCCCATCTACATTCCCTGTAGCATGATCTTTCAAACACATACATCTGATCATGTTGTTATCCTACTTAATAACCTTCAATGCATCTGTCTTGCTTATACAATAAAAGGCACTTCCTAATCTGAAGGGTCTCAACATACTGAGACCCCCTTCAGTGCCAGCCTGAATTATAGCCACACTGAACACAGTTTCTACAATACCCTAATCATTTGTATTCCTCTCTATTTCTGCTCATGCTGTACACACTTTCTGGATCTGAATAAGTACTTCTCTTTCCTCTCCACCTGGAAGACCACCTACATATTCTCCAGGCCCAAATAAAAGATCACTTCCTCTTCAAAGCTTTCTCTGATTAATACTTATTTCTTCTTTACCCTTCACTTACCTATCATCCAGGGCAAAATAAATTTCTCACTCTTAGATCACTATATCATTATATCCATATTCTTATAATAACAAATATCAACTTTTCTCAAATTATTTGCTTTTTCTCTCTTTTCTGCTGGCCTGTGAGCTCCCCCTCTTAAGCAAGAGCTGGTTTTTTATGAACACTCAATAGAATTACTTAATTGATTGTTGAATTACTTAACTGATGTATTTCAAAGCATTTTTACTCCAGTACTTTGTGGGTAGAACAGTAGTATCAACTTCACCTGGGACTTCATTGGAAAAGAAGATTTCAGATCCATCCAGATCTAATAAAGCAGAATTTGCATTTTAAAAATGTTTTCATAAGCACATTAAAATTTAAAAATCCATACTAAAGTTTGAATAGGCCCAAAGAATGGTAATTAGAGCCAATTATTGATGAAGTTGACAGGCAAAAATATTAAAATCTTTGGAGGGTAGGAGTCTATTGACAGTTCTTAAACTGAGGAAATACAGCAAAAACAATATTCATAGGTAATTAATCTCTCAGCTTGGGTGAAATGGTTTAAAATGGCGAGATTAGGGCAGTAGTTCTCAACTAAAGACATTTTATCTCCCCTCACCCCATCAGGGAATTTTGGCAATGTCTGAAGGCATTTTTGGTTGTCACAAGTGGAGAAGTACTACTGGCATCTAGTAGGTAGAGGTCAGGGATGCTGTTAAACATCCTACAATGTCTCTGCCAATGAAGAGTCATCTAGTCCAAAATGTTAATACTGCAAAGTTTGAAAACCCTGGAAAAGATAAAGGAAACACAAGAAGCTGATGAGATTATACAGGCATTCAGTGATGAACCATCATTGGTGTTAGGGTGATGCTAGGTCACCTTGGAGGAAGGTGAAAAACAGAGTTCCTTCTAAACAAGCAGAACTTAGTGTGAAGGCCAAAAGAGAGGGAGGTAGAAGATAGCTCTTAGCTTTCTCTTTTGGGTAAATGGAAAAATGGCAGCAACATTGCCAATGATAGAAGCAGCTGTCACTTCTCTTTTCAATAGAATAGATCCATGGAAGCAAGACTCAGAAGGATTTAGGCAAGTCACAAGGATCCTGATTTCACTAAACTCATTTATTGAGCACCTAAGTTCCTGGAGTTGTTCCCTTTCACACATTTGAACTTATGTAATCCTCCAATAGCAACCTTTAAAGTAGCTATTGGTAGATTTTCCTGCTGAAGAAAGTGAGGTTCAGAGAAGTTGCCTAACTTAGTAAAGAAATAATTAGGCTTTAAACCCACAACTTCTGACTCTCAATACAGTCTTCTCTCCAACAGACATAGCGAATGGAATTTTATCAGTTGCCTTTGATTCATCATGACATGGCTGACTATGTGAAAAGGCATTCAGAGGCATGTCCAGGTTCATATCAGAGAATGTCATTATCGATTAGAGATGCCTGTCAAGGACTGGGAGGGAGGCACAGGGGCACATAAGCTGCACATTTGTGAGGCTCATTCTATACTACGTGAACTCAAAGTCACAGACTATAGTCTTAGTCTTTCATTCATTGAAAGGCCCAGATGTACACATTTGAAATTAAAATGATTATAGTTCTAATAGTTAGTGAAGATTGTTCATATTAGATCAAAAAATCTGTACTGTATTTCTTCTTACAACCAATGAAAATGAAGAGGAAAAAAGATTGCATTCAACACACATTATCAATGTTAATTAATATTGACAAAATTATTGTTTATGTTTATTTTTGAAAGAAAGAGAGAGCACAAGTGGGAGAAGGGCAGAGAGAGGGAGACACAGAATCTGAAGTAGGCTCCAGGCTCCGAGCTGTCAGCGCAGAGACTGATGCGGGGCTCAAACTCATGAACCGTGAGATCATGACCTGAGCCAAAGTCAGATGCTTAACCAACTGAACTTAACCCTGGAGCCCCAATATTGACAAAATTATTAATGTCATTGAGCAAGCACAAAGATTCAATCTTGCCTGATTTTATAACACCCTATTCTTTTAAATATCTTTATTAAAATGAAACCAAAATTATTTTCAGTGTATGTCAACATTGATGATCAGAAGATAAACCACCAATTGTGGGGCAAGGGAAGAAATCTCAGTCAACAAAAAGGAAAGGGGAAAGTTCAAGATATTTTCCTTTTCTATGCTTCTTTTTCCCCATAAAGTTGCACCCCAGTTTCCTCCTGACAGCCCTTATTCATAGTTCAGGGCCAAACAAAAATCATATTCTCCTTTTGTCTCTTTCCTTGACCTTATAGATAGAATTAGTTTTTCCTTCATTTGGGTTCTCATAACACAGAATGCATACTTCTGCATAATAAATATTAATGATTTATTTACATGTTTATATCTCATCTAAGGTATGACCTGCCTTAAGTCAGGGGCTGTTTTGATTCATTTTATAACCTTAGCACATACAGCAACACCTGACTCCCAGTTGGTACTCAATTAATGCTTACTGAATTCAATTAGCATAAAGTCAGTCCCAGCAAATGAATTTTTAGGTTGACCTTTTGCTGCATCTCCTTTCAAACGTACTTCATCCTCCTAAGCTGTTTACATTGATCTACACTGTATAAATTGTTTAGTGAAGAATGAGAGATGGGTATCTGGTTTCTTTCACTTAGTACGATGATTTCAAGATTCATTCACATTGTAGCATATATCAGTACCTCATTTCTTTTTATGGCTGAATAATAATCCACTGTATAGTTATATCACATTTTTTAAATCCATTTGTCTGTTAATGGACATTTATTTGGGTTGTTTCCACCTTTTGGCTATTGCAAATAGAGCTGTTAAGAATATTCAAGTACAAATTTTGTTTGAACACCTGATTCCATTTATATGAAATATCCAGGACATATAAATCCATAGAGACATAAAGCAGATTAATGATTGCCAGGACCCAGAGGAAAAAAAGAATTAAGAGTGACTGTCAATGGGTACAGGGTTTCTATTTCAGATGATGAGACAGTTCTGGAACCAAAAAGTAATGTTGGTTGTACAACATTGTGAATTACTTAATGCCACTGCTTATATACTTTCAATTTTTTAAGTTTATTCATTTTCTCATCTTTGAGAGAGAGAGAGAAAGCACAAGCGGGAGAGGGGCAGAGAGAAGGAGAGAGAGAATTCCAAACAGGCTCCATCCTGTCAGCACAGAGCTAGATGTGGGGCTTGATCTCACAAACCGTGAGATCATGACCTGAGTTGAAATCAAGAGTCAGACGTTCAACTGACTGAGCCACCAGGTGCCCTTATACTTTCTTTTTTTTTTTTAATTTTTTAAAGTTTATTATTTTGAGAGGGAGAGAAAGAGAGAGCAAAGGGGGGAGGGGCAGAGAGAGACAATCCCAAGCAGGTCCACACTGTCAGCACAGAGCCCGATGTGGGGCTTGAACTCATGAACCATGAGATCATGACTTAAGCCAAAATCAAGAGTCAGACTGAGCCACCCAGGCACCCCATCAATTTTTAATGGTAAATTTTATGTTGTGTTTATACACACACACACACACACACACACACACACAACTATTTTTGAGAAATGAACAAAGATAACACAATTGGATCAGGATTAGCTACCAAGAGCAAGATTCTTTTGTTCATGAAAAACATTCTTTATTTACACCTGCAGTTCCCCTAAGTTTGCATGCAGAATCTGAGATATTATTTCCAATGCTGATGATTGGAATTATTTCTGTTGCTTCTAGTGATATCAGTGCAACAATGTTATATAGTAATTTTATAATCTATGTCAGGAACCATCACAGTGTTCATGCCATTTAAACTTGGAACACTTCTAAGAACTTATTTTAAGGAAATATTTCATAAAAATAATATAACTACATGCATAAAAGTATTTATTACAAATATGCCTATAACAACTGAATGTTGAGAGGAAATCTTTGTCCAAAAATAGAGAATTGTTACTGAACACATGCAACATTAACATGATAAAAAATCTATGGGAACTACTTAAATATTTCATGTTAGGGGGAAAGAACAGAATACTAAGTTTTTAACTTCCTAGGAATATAATTTATTTAAAATGTATGCCAGTGATTGACATCAGAGAGTTGCACATTGAAATGGACTTAAAATGACTTCTTTTTTCCCCTTTTAAAAATTCCTTTACTATTCCTTTTCTTATTCATTCATTCAAAAAGTATTTTTGAGCAACTACAATGTGCCAGGCACTGTGCTAAGAGTGTGGCCACCATAATGATAAAAGAAGTTTCCTGACTTCAGCAAGCTTTCATTTTAACAGAGAAGATAGAAACAAATAATTACAAAGTTAATTATTTCATTGCAATTGTGACAAGTGGTATGAAAGGAGTCTAAGATCATGTACATATTTCATTTGAGGTCTTTTGGAAATTCCATGTTAATATCTAGTTAACTACTAAATGTAAATGTCTAGAGTTAAGAAGGGAAGGAGGAACTATCAGTACAGTGTGAGGGTTATTAATGTTTGGTAGGTAATTTAAGTCATGATGAGACAACTGCTGTCACTGCCTAGAAGAGAAGCATAAAGTGAGAAGCTAAGAAGTCTTTAAGAATAAAATCCAGAGGAATTCCAAACAGAAGCTGTCTAGACTAGGTGTCAAGAACAGGGATTCTGGAATTGTATTTCCTAGGTTCAAATTCTCAGCTCTGAGAGTCACTTAACTTCTCTGTGTGTCCATTTTCTTATCTGTAAAGCAAAGATAACTTCTCATCGGGTGTTACAAGGATTTACTGAGATAATATGCACAGGGGGCTTTGAAGAATGCTGGCACATAGTAAAGCCATGTAGGTGTTGGCTATGTGAAGGTCAGATATAAGAAGAGAATCTCCCAAAGGATCCTAAAAAAGAATAGCCACAGAAATAGAAGGAAAAAATAAGAAGAATAAGATTAAAAGGCAGGGTAAGAGTGCCAAATATTGTTGAAAGTTTATATTCAATGAGGAATGGAATATTTACCTTTCATTTATGTTACAGAGATGTGGCTGGAGTGGAGAACCGGGGTGCAAGACTGGTGTGGGACAAGGAGGGAATTTTGATTTGTTTTCTCCTTTTCCTAACAAAAGAAATAATATTATTATTTTTAAAGAAGATAAAGGGGTTGAGGGATGGGCAAAACAGGTAAAGGGGAGTAGGATATAAGGCTCCCAGTTATGGAATGAATAAGCCATGGGAATAAAAGGCACAGCATAGGGAATACAGTCAATGATACTGTAATAGAGCTGTATGGTGGTTGATGGTAGCTCACTTGTGGTGAGCACAGCATAACCTGTAGAGAAGCTGAATCACTATGTGGCACACCTGAAACTAATATAACTTGTGTGTCAACAATCCCTCAATTAAGAAAAATAAGGAGAAAAAGGAGGAAGCAAAGAAAAATTCACAGAGTTCAAAGTGACTTACATACCATCATTGCAGTATTATAATGTTATGACTCTGACCATACATTTACTTTTAAAGTGAGTTTTATGCTTTCATTTATTTTCATGTTGATAATCAGGGTCCTTTCATTTCAGCTTTAAGAACTCCTTTCAGCATTTCTTTAATTTTTTAAAATGTTTATTTATTTTGAGAGAGAGAGTGAGCGAGCAAGTGGGGGAAGGGGCACAGAGAGAGGGAGACCCAGAATCCAAAGCAGGTTCCAGGCTCCGAGCTGTCAGCACAGAGCCCTGATGTGGGGCTTGAACTCACTGACCATGAGATCATGGCCTGAGCCAAATTCAGATGTTTAACTGACTGAGCCACCCAGGCGCCCCTCCTTTCAGCATTTCTTATAAGGCAGTTCTAGTGATGATGAACTCCCTCAGCTTATGTTTGTCTGGGGAAGACATTCTCTCTCCATTTCTCAAGGAGAGCTTTGCTGAGTATAACATTCTTGGTTGGCAGTTTTTCTTTTTCAGCACTTTGAATATATTATTCCATTTTCTCCTGGCCTGTAAGGTTTCTGCTGAGAATTCACTGATAGTCTTATGGTGGTTCCTTTCCATGTAACTAGCTACTTTTCTCTTCCCAGTTTCAAAATCCTTTCTTTGTCTTTGACTTTTGACAGTTTGATTATGTTGTGTCCCAGTGAATACCTCTCTACGCTCAGTCTATTTGGAGTTCTTTGGGCATCATGGATCCACATGTTCATTTTCCTCCCCAGCTTTGGGGAATTTTCTGTCATTTTTTAAAGTAAGCTTTCAGTTTCTTTCTTTTTCTCTGCTCCTTTTGGAAAAAAGTTTCAGTTTTATAAGGTATATAAGTTCTGGAGATTTACTATACAGCATAGTGCCTATAGCTAACAATACAGTATTATAAACTTAAAATTTGCTAGGAGAGTAGAGTTATGTTAAGTATACTTACCACACACACACAACAATAATGATAATAAAAATGAGATAGGAAGAAATTTGGGGAGGTGATGGATATGTTTATGTCCTTGGTGGTGCTGATGGTTTTGTAGGTATATTTACGTTTTCCAAACTCATTGAGTTTATATGTTATATATGTACATATTTTTGCATGGAAATCATACCTAAGGAAAGCATTTTGAAATGAAAAATAAAAACTCATAGAGAACATCTTACATAAAGTACCAGTATGGCCTTTAATCCCAATGTCACATAGACTATGATAGCACATAAGAAATTACTCTTCAGGATGGTGACTATGATGATAACCTTTTTTGCTCTGCCACCAGGCCTAAATGTAAAGGCTTAAATATTTCTAATATCCCCTTTAAAGGCCATCCCCTTAATTACTGTCTTAGCTCTTCCCTGAAGCCCCTACAATTCTCTTTGTTAGTGTCCAACTGATTGAGTTACAGAGGAGCTGGCCAGATTTATCATCACAATTGCTCTCACTGTAATTACATTTGGACCAAAATCTGACTAGAGTGAAAGTGTGAGAATTGAGACACTTTTGTTAATAGTGAGGAATGCTTTAGGCATTTCTAGTTTGAAAAATAAATGCTAACCATTGACTACCAAGAAATAGAAAGAGTTGCACAACAGAAGAGTGCTAAATAGTGATGATGATGATGATGATGATGTTAGCAATGGACAACACTAAGAACAATGGTGATTGAACCAAAAAGGGCTCTCAAATACCCTCAGATGAGCATCCATGTAGGGATAGGTAAACACTGGAAACATGCAATCCTGGGTCTCTGGATGGGACTTGAGGGTCCAGCATCAGCAACATCAATGGGACAGGTCAAGGCAGGGAATCAAACACAGATCAGACTAATCATATCCACTGTGAACTGGAGTCTAAAAAGTCACTGAGCACAAAACCTGCTCCAAAAAATTTCAAAGAAAAAAGAATGGGAAAGAAAGAAAAGAAAAAAAAAGAAGGAAAGGGTAGGGAAGAAAGAAGAAGAAAGGGAAACCAAAGAGAATAAAAGAATTGAAACTACAAAGAGCTTAGACTGGCTGGTAGCTTGAGCAGTACAGAGCTGGTTGTTTATTATTTAACCTGTTTCCTCCTTTGTAAGATGGGAGTAATGTTGATGACTACTTCAGAGGATTGTCATGGGATAATTAAATACCATAGGGAAAGTATCTGGCAGATAGGTACATCAGATGCTGGTTTCTGCCTTCCTCAATGATAAGTAGTATCACTCTATCAGCTTCCTGAAGATTTTACACTGCTATTTTTTCTTGAGGCAGCCAGGCCTACCTGTTGGGTCTACGCAAAGAGAATAAATTTTAATTTTAGGGAAGACTTAACCCAGATAAGAAATTGGCTGTACTGGCTTCAAAAACATCTAACGATCTGCCTGACTTTCTGCCCCTGTGGCACTTTGCTCTTCTCAGCTAAAACCACTTACCCCTCTCCTGTCATTTCCCTTGTACCACAGACCAGTAGGGGGAATGCTATCCTTCCTTAGAGCCATCTTAAGAATCTCTGGATAAATAGCTTAAAGTTCAACTTTAAGTTATCCTGCTAATGATCGTGATTTAATCCTACATACAGTGCCCTTCAAATGTGTCCAAGTTTTACCTCTCTTAGCCTTGGCTTCATAGGGTCTTAGATGAATCAGCAACTGTATTAATTGCTCAATACTCATACTTCTTACTGCCCAACCTGAAACCTTGATCTATTGATATTCATACCATGTTATCTTAGTCCTTCATCATGGCTGATTGGACCAGTGGCAAACACCTGCCAAGACTGGCCAATTATATTTCCTCTTCTATGCACTTGGAATCTAAACACTAAAAGTTACTATACTTTGTAGTAAGCCAAGCAGAGAGGTCATGCAGAGCAAAAACTGCCGATTAGGGGAGGTGCAAACCAATTGCAATAAATAAGTGAGTAGAAAAAAATCAATCTGCTGGGAGAGAGGAATGAAACTGCCTGGAGAAGGAGAGATGAGAGCCGGCGTGCCTCCAGAAACAAAGCAAGGACAGGAATAGTGGATGGCTGATGATTTTCCAGATCTCTTGAGGCTTGACTGTAATTCCAGCATTTTATTTATGGGTAATTTTCCTAAGACCACACAATGTGCTCCCTTGTTCTTAAGTTATATGAATGGATCTCTTTTTCTGTTATTGTTTTCCAAGACACCAGGCCCAGAATCCTATCTTTTAATCAGTCTTGGGGAAAAGTATCTCCTGCCAGTGTCTCCTGTCTTAACTCCACCTCCCACCTGCCTACAACAGTTTCCTTCCAAAGGCACCCTCTGCCTTCGGGGTGAGGTGTTTGCATCTGTATCCACACCCTTTGTAACAGAAACTGCCCACCTCCTAGATTTACTACTGTTATCTGCTATATCTCTCATTCTCTTAATAAGGCAATGGATGACAGAGGGTGCGATCACATTTTAAAAATAAAAGGGAAACTTCTGGGAGTTTTCAGGATATAGAAAGAAAGGATATATAAGCACACATGTATACACGCACTGTAATTTTCCTGTTCAGGAGGGAAATGTGGAGAATATCAAGACAGTGGCTTTAGTTCTAATCCTAGTTTTGCTGCATCCAAAATCATATGACTTTGGGCAATCATGGCCTAGCAAAAATTCAGCTTCTTAATCTTAAAAACAGCGATGTTATTGTAAGGATTAAATGTTATTGTAAGGATTAAATGAGAAATGAATATAAAAATATTCTATGAACCATTCAGTGCTACACAAAAATAGGGAACCATAATTTTCTCTATAAAAATATACTTAAAGGCCTGAAATACTGTGTAGGTATCTAAAATACTAATATCAGTAAACTTAGAGGCTTACATGTTTTAAAAAATATTTATTTATTTATTTTAAGAAAGAGAGGGAGAGAGAGAGTATGAGTTAGGGGAAGGGCAAACAGATAGGAGAGAAAGAATCCTAAGCAAGCATGGCACTGTCAGTGCAGAGCCCAAGTCAGGGCTCAATCTCACAAACCATGACATTATGACCTGAGTCAAAGTCAGGAATTGGATGCCTAACCAACTGAGCCACCCAGGTGCCCGAGGCTTACCTTTTTTATCAAGATATAACTGACATATAAGAGTGTATAAGTTTAAAGTGTGCAACTTATGGGGCACCTGGGTGGCTCAGTCAATTGGACGACCTACTTCAGCTCTGGTCATGATCTCATGGTTTGTGAGTTCAAGCCCCGTGTCGGGCTCTGTGCTGACAGCTTGGAGCCTGGAGCCTGCTTCAGATTCTGTGTCCCCCCCCTCTCTCTGCCCGCTCCCCTGCTCACACTCTGTGTCTCTGTGTCTCTCTGTCTGTCAATAATAAATAAACATTAAAAACTTTTTTAAATAAATAAATAAATAAAGTGTGAAACTTATTAATTTGATATTTTACATATTGCAATATGATCATCACTGTAGTGTTAACTAACACCTACATCACGTTACATAATGACCATTTCCTTTTTGTGTTAAGAACAATTAAGATCTAGTCTCCCAGTAACTTTGAAGTTTACAATACACTACTGTTGATTATAATCACCATATTGTACCTTGGGTCTTTAGAACTGACTTATCTTGTAGTTGCAAGTTTGCATTCTTAACATCTCTCCAATTCCCTCATCTCATAGCCCCAAGTAACTATGTTTTTCTGAATTTGGCTTTTAAAATTCTACATATAAGTGAAATCATACAGCATTTGTCTGTTTTGGGTCTGGCTAATCTCACTTAGCATAATACCCTCAAGCTCCATCCATGTTGCCACAAATGGCAGAATAATATTCCATTGTATATATTAGAGAGTTTATTTATAGATTTATAGATTTTATAGATTTATAGATTTATAAATTTATAGATTCCTTAGGAGGGGTCAAGATGGTGGAACAGCATGGAAGTTTTTCTTGTATCTCTCATCCCTGAAATGCAGCCAGATCAACACTGAACCATCCCGCGCACCTAGAAAACTGACCTGAGGATTAACACAACAATCTCCACAACCTGAACCACAGAACTCGGCAGGTACACCGCATGGAGAGTGAACTAGGAGAGAGAAGCCACGGAGGGCAGGGAGATGTTTTTGCTTACAGAGAGAGGACAGAGATGGGGGGGGAGAGTATGGAAAAAGCACCCCCCCAAAAGCAGCTGGAGAGAAAGTGGAAAAGTAGAAACAGCACAGGGACTGAACAAAAAAGGGAGAAAGGAGAAAGGAGAGGGTTTAAATTTCATTAAGACTCTAAAAACAAGGAGAGTGCAGAGTCTGCAACTCCACAGCTCAATACATGGCAGTGCTTTGGTGGGAAGGGCGAATCCCCAGGGGCAGATAGTGAGGTCCAAGGGGTCCATGGGCCACACAGGGAGAGGTGGTTCCCCTGCTGGAAGGACATCTGGTAGAGGCTGTGTGGGCACCCCACAGACAAAGGTCTCAGCAGACTCCAGAGAACAACCACATTCACTGGTGTTGGAACAAGGAGGTTAAGGGTTAAGCTGGTACCAGATGTGTGTTGTGATTTTCCATAATGGCTGAAATGCTGCTGCTACAAGATTACCCAAACTTTTTCTGGGGCGGGATAGCACCCAGCCACAGTCTCTAGGCACCATCAGCAGCGCAGTCTTTCGAATGTTCCTGAGGGCTGGCAAGCACCTGGCCATTGCTCAGTGAGACCCTCCCCCAAGAGGATCTGAGTGAGTCAAAGCTGCAGTTCCTCAGAAGGGAGGGGTTGGAGGAAGGGGCCAACATGGCAGAGAAGTAGGGGGATCTGAAGTTCCCTCATCTCTCAAACAAAGCCATGGTGAGGCCAAAGGACTTTGAACCCCAGGAGTCCAGAAGGAAAAGAGTCAGAGTTGCTTCCAGGGACCCACCTGGACAACCTGACGGACCATAGGTGGGGCACTTCAGGGAACAGACAGTGCCCCACAGTGGAGGCAGGACCCGCCTACCCCAAACCACACCCCTCCATGCCTGGTAACTGCATATCTTCTGGAGCGGGGTTGATGTGGATGAACCAGAAAGCCTCTTCTCCAGACCAGTGTGGTTGCATTGCCTGGTTTAATTCTCCAACAATTCTTATTATATAGATATATTCTTCCTTCCTTTTCTTCTTCTTATCTCTTCCCTCCTCTACTCTGGTTACTCTGGTTGTTGGTTTGTTTAAGCAGACATATTTAATCCATTCTCTTGATACGTGTTCTACACCTCCTTCTTTATTTTCCTTTCTCACTCTCTGGATTAAGCCATATAGTTTCTCTGTCTCATCAATTCTGTCTTTTCTTTTTTCCTGTCTCCTTCTTTACTTTCTCTACTCTCTCTCTGGATTAAGCCATATAGTTTCTTTGGTCAATTTTATATTCTTTTCTTTTTCCCTGCCTCCTTCTTTATTTTCCACTCTCTCTGGATTAGGCCGTATAGTTTCTCTACCTGGTCAACACTTATTTTTTTCTTTTTCCCCTCCTCTGTTATTTCTCTCTTTGTATGGGATAAGCCCTCTTCCCTCAGCACCACCTCCATCCTATTGTTTACTTTTAGCTGGTATTTCTGGTTTTTTGGGTTTTTTTGTTTTTTTGTTTGTGTCCTTGTGTGTTTTTGTTTTCCATTTTTTTTTTTGTTTGTTTGTCTGTTTGATTTCCTTTTCAGGGCTACTTCAATGAACAAATCAAAGCGCATGGGGTGGAGGGTCCAAAACATCACTATGAGTAGGGATATAAAGTAACCAAAGTCACAAAAACAGAGAGCAAATACACTCTCCAAAAACACCTCCTGAAAGGCCAGGCCCTGGATGATCCCTCTTTAATACAGGAGTGCTCACAGAAGCAGTGCACACAACAAGCTTTTAAAACACATAAGGGACAGACAACTAGCCAAAATGATGAAATGGAATAATCTCCTCAAAAGAAAGTCCAGGAAGAAATGACAGCTAAAGAATTGCTCAAAACAAATATAAATATGAACAAGAATTTAGAATAATAGTCATAAGAAAAATTCTTGAAATTAAAGAGAAGTTCTTGAAAAAAGCATAGAAGACAGCAGAGAATCTACTGCTGCAGAGATCAAGGAACTGAAAAATCATCATGATGAATTAAAAAATGTTGTAAACAAGGTGCAAAATAAACTAGAGGCAGTGGCAGAAAGGATTGAAAGGCAGAGGAGAGACTAGGTGAAATAATAGAAGATAAAATTATGGAAAAAGATGAAGCTGAGAAAAGGAGAGATAAAAAAATTCTGGATCATGAGGGGAGAATTAGAGAACTAAGTGCTTCAATGAAACAGAACAATATCTGTGTCATAGGAATTCCAGAAGAAGAAGAGAGGGAGAAAGGGGCCACAGGTGTACTTGAACAAATCATAGCTGAGAACTTCCCCAATCTGGGGAAGGAAACAGACATTGAAATTCAGGAGGCACAGAGAACTCCCTTCAGACATAACTTGAATCGATCTTCTGCACGACATATCATACTGAAACTGGCAAAATACAAAGATAAAGAGAGAATTCTGAAAGCAGCTAGGGATAAACGGGCCTTAACCTACAAGGGCAGACACATAAGGGTAGTAGCAGACCTATCTACTGAAACTTGACAGGCCAGAAAGGAATGGCAGGAAATCTTCAATGTGATGAACAGGAAAAATATGCACCCAAGAATCCTTTATCTAGCAAGCTTGTCATTCAAAATAGAAGGAGAGATAAAGGTTTTCCAAAACAAACAAAAACTGAAGGAATTCATCACCACTAAACCAGCCCTACAAGAGATACTAAGGGGGACTCTGTAATTGAAATGTTGCAAGGACCACAAAGGACCAGAGACATCACTACAAGCATGAAACCTACAGATAACACAATGACTCTAAACCCATATCTCTCAATAATAACACTGAATGTAAATGGACTAAATGCTCCAATCAAAAGACATAAGGTATCAGAATGGATTAAAAAAAAACCCAAGATCTATCTATTTGCTGTCTACAAGAGACCCATTTTAGACCTGAGGACACCTTCAGATTGAAAGTGAGGGGATGCAGAACCACCTATCATGCTACTGGAAATCAAAAGAAACCTGGAGTAGCCATATTTATATCATAAAAACTAGAATTTAAACTAAAGACTGTAACAAGAGATGAAGAAGGGCATTGTATCATAATTACAGGGTCTATCCATCAAGAAGAGCTAACAATTATAAATGTCTATGCACTAAATTCAGAAGCACACAAATATATAAAACAATCACAAACATAAGCAATCTTACTGGTAAGAATGTGGTAATTGCAGGGGACTTTAATACTCCACTTACAACAATGGACAGATTATCTAGACCGAAAATCAATAAAGAAACAATGGCCCTGAATGATACACTGGACCAGATGGACTTGACAGATATATTTAGAACTTTACATCCTAAAGCAGCAGAATACACATTCTTCTTGAGTGCACACAGAACATTCTCCAAGATAAATCACATACTGGGTCACAAGACAGCCCTCAATAGATACAAAAGAATGAGATCATACCATGCACTCTTTCAGATCACAATGCTATGAAACTTGAAATCAACCACAGGAAAAGTTTGGAAAACCTCCAAATGCATGAAGGTTAAAGAACATCCTACTAAAGAATGAATGGGTCAACGAGGCAATTAAAGAAGAAATTTAAAAATATATGAAACAAATGAAAATGAAAACACAACAATCCAAACCCATTGGGACGCAGCAAAGGCAGTCCTAGGAGGAAAATACATTGCAACCCAGGCCTATCTCAAGAAACAAGCAAAATCCCAAATACAAAACCTAACAGCAAACCTAAAGGAACTAGCAGCAGAACAACAAAGAAACCCCAAACCCAGCAGAAGAAGAGAAATAATAAAGATCAGAGCAGAAATAAACAATGTAGAATCCAAAAAAACAGTACAACAGATCAATGAAAACAAAAGTTGGTTTTTTGAAAAATAAACAAAATTGATAAACCTCTAGCCAGTCTTCTCAAAAAGAAAAGAGACAGGACCCAAATATATAAAATCATGAATTAAAATGGATTTATCACAACCAACCCCACAGAAATACAAGCAATTATCAGGTAATACTATGAAAAAGTATATGCCAATAAACTGAACAACCTGAAGAAATGGACAAATTTCACACCCACACACTACCAAAACTCAAACAGGAAGAAATAGAAAATTTGAACAGACCTATAACTAGTGAATAAATTGAATCAGTTATCAAAAATCTCCCAACAAATAAGAGTCCTGGACAAGATTGCTTCTCTGGGGAATTCTACCGGACATTTAAAGCAGAGTTAATATCTATCCTTCTGAAGCTGTTCCAAAATATAGAAATGGAAGGAAAACAGGGGCACCTGTGTGTCTCAATGTGTTAAGTGTCTGGTCATGATCTCACAGTCTGTGGGTTCAAGCTCCACATCAGGTTCTGTGCTGACAGCTCTGAGCCTGGAGCTGTGTCTCACTCCCTCTCTGCCCCTCCACCTCTTGCATTCTGTCTCTGTCTCAAAAATAAATAAACATTAAAAAAAATTTAATTTTAAAAAATGGAAGGAAAACTTCCAGACTCATTCTATGAAGCTACATTACCTTGATTCCCAAACCATACAGAGACCCCACAAAAAAGGAGAATTACAGGCCAATATCCCTGATGAACATGGAGGCAAAAATTTTCAACAAGATACAAGTAAATTGAACTCAACAGTATATAAAAAGAATTATTCAGCATGATCAAGTGGGATTCATTCCTGGACTGCAGGGCTGGTTCAATATTTGCAAATCAATCAATGTGATATATCACATTAATAAAAGAAAGGATAAGAACCATATGATCCTGTCAATCGATGCAGAAAAAGCATTTGACAAAATACAGCATAATTTCTTAATTAAAATCCTCAAGAGTGTTGGGATAGAAGGAACATAATTAAACATCATAAAAGCAATATATGAAAAGCCCACAGCTAATGCCATCCTCAACGAGGAAAAACTGCGAGCTTTCCCACTGAGATAAGGAACACGATAGGGATGTCCACTCTCACCACTGTTGTTTAACATAATGTTGGAAGTCCTATCATCAGCAATCAGACAACAAAATGAAATAAAAGGCACAAAAATTGGCAAAGAAGAAGTCGAACTTTCACTTTTTGTAGACAACATGATACCCTACATGGAAAACCTGAAAGACTCCACCAAAAGACTGCTAGAACTGATACATGAATTCAGCAAAGTCGCAGGGAACAAAATCAATGTACATAAATCAGTTGCATTTTTATACACCAATAATGAAGCAACAGAAAGAGAATTAAAGAAATGGATCCCATTTACGATTGCACCATGAACCATAAAATATTTAGGAATAAACCTAACCAAAGATGTAAAAGATTTGTATGCTGAAAATTATAGAAAGCTTATGAAGGAAATAAAAGAAGACACAAAGAAATGGAAAAACATTCCATGCTCATGGATTGGAAGAATAAACATTGTTAAAATGTCAATACTACCCAAGCAATCTACACATTCAATGGAATCCCAATCAAAATTGCACCAGCATTCTTCTCAAAGCTAGAACAAACAATCCTAAAATTTGTATGGAATCACAAAATACCCCGAATAGCCAAAGTAATATTGAAGAAGAAAACCAAAGTGGGAGGCATCACAATCCCAGACTTTAGCCTCTACTACAAAGCTATAATCATCAATAAAGTATGGTACTGGCACAAAAACAGACATATAGACCAATGGAATAGAATAGAGAACTCAGAATTGGACCCACAAATGTATGGCCAACTAATATTTGACAAAGCAGGAAAGAGCATTCAATGGAAAAAAGACAGTCTCTTTAGCAAATGGTGCTGAGAGAACTGGACAGCAACATGAAGAAGAATGAAACTAGACCACTTTCTTACACCATACACAAAAATAAACTCAAAATGGATGAAAGACCTAAAAGTGAAACAGGAAACCATCAAAACCCTCGAGGAGAAATCAGGCAACAACTTCTTTGGCCTCAGCCAGAGAAATTTCTTATTTGACACATCTCCAAAGGCAAGGGAACTAAAAGAAAAGATGAACTATTGGGACCTCATCAAGATTAAAAGTTTCTCCACTGCAAAGGAAACAATCAGCAAAACTAAAAGACATCTGATGGAATGGGAAAAGGTATCTGCACATGACATATCGGATAAAGGGCTAGTATCTAAAATCTATAAAGAACTTACCAAACTCAACACCCAAAAAACAATCCAGTGAAGAAATGGGCAAAAGACATGAATAGACACTTCTCCAAAGAAGACATCCAGATGACCAACATACACATGAAAAGATGCCCAATGTCACTCATCATCAGGAAAATATAAATCAAAGCCACACTGAGATATCACCTCACACCAGTCAGAGTGGCTAAAATGAACAAATCAGGAAACTACAGATTCTGGCAAAGATGTGGAGAAACAGGAACCCCTCTTGTACTGTTGGTGGGAATGCAAACTGGTGCAGCTGCTCTGGAAAACAGTATGGAGGTTCCTCAAAAAATTAAAAATAGCACTACCCTTTGACCCAGCAATAGCACTACTAGGAATTTACCCAGGGGATACAGGAGTGCTGATGCATAGGGGCACTTGGACCCCAATGTTTATAGCAGCACTGTCAACAATAGCCAAGTTATGGAAAGAGCCTTAATGTCCATCAACTGATGAAAGGATAAAGAAGATGTGGTGTGTGTGTGTGTGTGTGTGTGTGTGTGTGTGTGTGTGTGTATATAAAGGAATACTACTTGGCAATGAGAAAGAATGAAATTATGCCATTTGCAGCAACATAGATGGAACTGGAAGGTATTATGCTGAGTGAAATAAGTCAGTCAGAGAAGGACAGATATCATATGTTTTCATTCATATGTGGATCTTGAGAAATTCAACAGAAGACCATGTGGGAAGGGAAGAGGAAAAAAAATAGTTACAAACAGAGAGGGAGGGAGGCAAACTACAAGAGACTCTTAAATACAGAGAACAAACTGAGGGTGGATGGGAGGGAGGGAAATGGGCAATGGGCATTGAGGAGGGCACTTGTTGGGATGAGCAATGGGTATTGTATGTAAGCCAATTTGACAATAAATTTTATTTAAAGAATGAAAAAAATTATAGTTTCCTTAAGGGCACCACATTTACACTGGAAACCGCAGAGGCTCCCTCTCCCTTCATGTTCACAAAACAGAATCTTCAATGACCTATCAGCCACTGCTGTTTTGCAGTTTACATTGCAATGAAGAGTAGGGACATAAACTGAGCTTCTGTACTGACACATAATAGTCCTGAACCAAACAAACTATATAAAAAATATATTTATGAAGCTTCATTTGGCAGTGATGTCTATGACCTGTTCAGTTATCTATGCATTAATTCAAAAAAGAATTTCGTAGTGGCTTAAAGTGAGCTCAACTCCATAATAGGCATAATAAGGGAAAAAAAGGAAATGATCCAGTGCTTATCCTTAGAGAGCTGTTGCTCAGAGTGAGAAAACAAGATGAGTTCACTTTAATTCAACATTCATTCATGCATTCATCACTCATACATTCAATCATTCAATCAGTTAACATTAATTAAGATTCTACTCTGTGCTAAGAGTAAACTGCTTCAGCTAAAGCAATTTCTTAAAAAATCCCAGTTTCTATTCTCAAGCAGCTAATAATCTAGTCAGAGTCAGAGGTAAAGAAGTAATTATAATTTCTTCTTTTCTTCCTTGTTCCTTTCTTTCTCTTTCCTTCCTTCCCTCATTCTTCTTTTTTCCCCTTCTTCTTTATCTTCTTCCTTTCTTTTTTCAATCTAACCACTATTTACAGAGCCCGTACTATTAGACAAGCACTGGACTCTGTGTTTATAATCAACAGGACAGTACAGAAAAATGCAAGTATAGAATGTGATAGTTAGCCTGAAAGATGGCCCTAAGGATCCCTACTCCTCTGGCATTCACACTCTTCCAGACTTATCTGTGCAACAAATAGGATATCATGGAAATGATGCTTTGTGACTCTGAAAGTTGGATCTTAAAGGACATTTTCACTTTTATTTTGCTTTTGTAGATCACTTGCTCTGAAGCCAGCTGCTATTTGGTAAAGATACTCAAGTAGCCCTATGGATAGGGCCACACAGCAAGATACTCCGGCCTCTTGCCTACAATCAGCAGTAATTGGCTAGGTATGTGAGTGAGCTACCTTGGAAGCAGATCTTTCATACCCACTGAAACCTTTAAATGACTACAGCCCCAGTTGGCATCTTGATGGCTACCTTATGAGGGACTCCAAGCCAGATATGCAGGGAAAATACAGACATTAGATATATAATTACAAGGGTGAGTAGTAGACACATTATGAGATATGTTATTGTGGAAATAGGAAGGGAGTACACAAACAGAAGCATGTTACCAAACCCAACTCAGCAAAATTGAAGAATGCATTACCAAAGGAGGCAGAGTTAGGTCTTGATAACTGACAGTGTTAATCACATAATGGGACCCATCTATGTAAAGGTAAAGAATTATGAACAAATTTGGCAACATGTAGCTAATAAGAGTGACCATTGGTTTTGAAAGGAGAGGAAATTGCTCTCTAGGCATTAAGCAATGAAATTCACATATTGTGAATTGCTGTTGATATATTAAAAATGAACTTTTAAAGAAAGAATGGCTCCCATACCTATGACAAGATTAAGAATATTAGTATACATAAAGAAATAACCATAAGATATTCCCATATGATAAGACAGTAAGAGGCTCATGCCTATAAAAATCTGTCTATAAGGGCAGGGAGGAGAGGATGTTATCAGGCTACCATAAGAACCCTGCCTGCCTCAACAATATATCCCAATAGTGGAGACAGTGGAGACAATAGTGGATGCAGCAGGCTATCCGAACTTGAAGTTACAAAGCACAAGAGAAACATATAACTTATTCCCCTCAGTTTGATTACTGTGCTCTTAAAAGCGTGATGTGTTTGTGTAGCCTGTCTACTCCAATGGAGAGTTAGAGATCTCACTTTAATTTAGTAAACTGGAATTCTGGCTTTATACATCAGGTCACTGTCCCACTGGGGTGGGGGGGGAATAGTATTGAGAACAGATTTCTGGACCTACAAAGATACAAACCAGATATGGCCTCCTTAGCCACCTGATTGGGTAGTGAGCTGGTCCTCCTCTAAATACATTCTCACTGAATTTTCAAGCCAGGTGGCAAAAAGCATGAACTCTGGAACCAACACTACTTGGATTTTAATCCAAGCTGTATGAAATTGGGCAAGTTACTTAATCACTCTGTGCCTCAGTTTGTAAGTTTGTGTAAAATGGTAATTATAGTTAGTGGTACAGACCTCATAAGGTTGTTTTGAGGACTGAATGAGTTAATAACATACATAAAGCATTTAATACATTATCTGATTCCACATTTTTCTATCCAAACTTTCTACAGTGCAAGTAATTTGATTCACTTCTAAAGTACAAATGAAAAATAGAAGACAAATGATGAGAGGCCACATATGGAGGACCTTGGAACTTAGACCTAATTCTATAGGCAGTTAAGGCCATTGAAAGATTAAAAACTAAGAATTGATGTTTAATGCGTAGCATATAACACTCATTGTTGCAGCAGGTAGAGGACAATTTACAAGGAGTAAAAAACTAATGGCAGGGAAAGTAATTAGGTAAATGTAGCCATAGTTACATAAGATGACAGTGGAGACTGAAAAGGGTATGGATTTCAAAGCCATTTAGGAAACAGACATAGTGACCAATTAGATATGAGATTGAGGATAGCTCTGTGGCCATGCTGGGTTAAAGTACAAGCTCCTCTTCCTAGGATGGTATGCCAGTTATTTATTCACTCTGTGTTTCAGTTTACTCATCTTCAAATATGGACATTAACAGTATTTACCTCACACAGATTTTATGAATATTAAGGTTTCAGTAAAATGTAAAGTGTGGATTATAAGGGTATAGAACTCATATCATTGGTATGATACTATAGTAGGTGCTTACGGGAACAAGATGAGCCTAGGAGCATCTTTGGTCATTGGCTCTATGAGTAGGTTGGTGATAATATAAGTAGACAAAGAAGGAAAGAATAGGAGGAAATATTTCAAGATCACAACTCTGAGGTTGGGCTGTCCCAGTATATAGGTTTAATATATGTGTGTCTGTGTGCCTGCGGGCCCACATATGCATGCTCAGTAGTGTCACACTGAGGAAGAGGTAGCTACCATGGAAATAGCAATAACTATAAATAATAGTTTACAGATGAAGACCTTGATCAAGCAGTAAAATATCAACCTCATAAGATTATTACAATGTCTGAATAAGAGAGTATATATAAAAGATTTGCACAATAGCATGGCATCCAGTTAGAACTCATAAAATGTACATAATGAATAGACTTAGTATGGTTGTGCTGTTGCTAATCGGCCTTGCCTAAGGTTAGACAGTTTTTGAATAGCAAGACTGGGATTCTAATCCAGGACCATTCAAGTACAAAGCAAAGGCTCTTAATCATTGTTAGTGTGTAGGTCTGTGGTCCCTACAATGTAGATAGCTAGGAGCTAAGTAGTCTGAAGGATACACACAGACTGAACCATACAAAGACCTTAAAGTCTTAACAGTTGTAGCTGGACAATCTGGTTGGAAAGAAAAGAAGTATTCAGTGTGGGATGAAGAATGCCTTGACTAGAACGATGAATCATAAACTAGATTTTAAAATTCAAGTGGGTGAGGGGAGTTGGAAGAGTGCCCCAGGCAGGAAAATCCAGGTAAGCAGAGTCTTAAGGTGTGAATGAAGAGGAGACATACAGATGACACAGAGAAGCTGTGCTAGAAAGTGCCAGATCCCCAAACAGATTTGCAGACCAGTGGGTGCTAACCTAACTATTCAAATGCCCTACAATTAAGCCCAAGCATTGCCTCTAGGTTTGATTTGGAAAGAAATTTTAGTTGTCAAAAGGAAACCAGCCAGAGCTGTGTTTGCTTGGTGCTGCTTGCTGGAGTTACACTCGTAAGAAATCGTGGGAGGTGCACATGGAACTCCCCACCCACTGGGGTTGATAATCCGAGCTAATTGTACACATTTCCAAAGCCTCCCGTGTGAGAAGGAAAAAATAAAAATGTTCTCTCAACATTTTTGAAGTTCATAAATGTGGCAAATGTTCAATAACTATATTTAACTCCTGTTGCATATTCGCTGGCTCTTGAAATATATTAAACCAACAATTTTATGCACTTGGCAGGAGAGACACTCTTCCCTGCTCCTTTGTCTTCCACCTTTCTAGGTGGTCACCCATGTTTGCCACTATTCTGAAGATCTGGCTCAAGATTTACCTATTCTAAAAGTTTTCCCTAACTAAGCATGCCTCTCATTGAACTCTTCCTTCCTTTGCTTGGCATTTTGGTGTTGGAGGTGAGCAAGGTCCTGGGGGGCAGGAAAGAGGAATGGAAAAATTCAAGGAAAAGATGGAGAGTGCCTAGCATCCACCAGGCAGAAACTCAGAGATAAACAATCAGAATCTGTTCCCCTTTTAATGCTCCCATTGAACCTTATACATTGCTCTGGGTTCTTGCCCCTCAAAATAGGGTCCTTGGACCAAAATCGTCATGAACACCTGGGTGCTTGTAAGAAATGCAGACTCTTAGGCTCTACTCCAGACCTATTAAATCAAAACCTTTATTTGTACAAGATGCCCCAGGTTACCTTTATGCACATTAAAATTCTAGAATCACTGTGCTAATGCAGACTTATCACACTGCATTACAGTTGTTTGTTTCCTTGCCTGTCTCTCCCTACACTGAATTTCTGCAAGGATGAACTGTATTTATAGACCCTACAGCCCAGTACCTAGCCCAGTGTCCAATAAGTAGAAATAAAATAGCTACCACATATTCTGTGCTTATTATTTGCCAGGCATTGATATATACACTTTCCATCATTTAATCTTTACAACAACCCTATGAGAAGGTCACTGTTATTTTCATTCTGCAGATAAAAAAAAAAAAAATCCGTGCTTGGAGATGATAAGTAACTCACCTAAGGTCACAGAACTGGCATTCAGATGATACAAAACACAAGAATTGCTCTTTTTAACCACTATTTTACACAACCCCCCTGGATGGTAAACAGATATTTATGGAATTACAAAGAATTTGCTGTGCACAATAGCAGCTGAGTCTTTGCTTCTTCCTGTCATGAAGTGAAAGAACTAGGGCTGCAGTTTTAATTTGTCAGGCAGTTTCCAAAGTGCAGAAGCATCATGTCTGCCTTCACAGAAATGGCCTGTATCTATACTAAGAATTCTGCACCCCCCACCCCTCTCCTCTTGGAAGATCTGCAAGTGTTAGTAAGCCCTGCAGACAAGCAATCCGTCAGGCAGAAGGCAGCCCAGAGCCCTTAAATAAAACATTCGCGCAGCCTTCCGCGGAGAGCATGGAGACAAATACCGCGGATGTGAAAGGTGTCGCTGGGATTACCAATGACGTGCTAATGGCTGCTCAGGCAATCTCCGTGCCTCCTGCGCTCTGAGTCACCCGCTCCCTTTGGAGCCTGCGCTCACGTCATTAAGGGACTGAGAGCTATTCACACATCACTGACTAAAGGCAAGCTTGAGCCGGGCCTGCACCCCACTGGCCCTCTCCAAAGGACTAAGGTCATGGACAGGAGGCCCTGGAGCTTTTTATCATGGCCACGAAGCAAAGACAAGAAGGAAAGACAAAGCTTTCTCTCTTACTCCCATTCATTCCTTTAGCAAATGCAAACTTCCCTCTTGTTCCAGAATATGTTGGAAACTCTTTGCAGGGAACAAGCAGAATCTTGAGGAGGGCAATATACTTTTGACAGTTATTCTAAAAAAACTTTCTGATGTTAATTTAACTCCACAGACATTTCATTACTAATCAACCCTGGAGCTTTCAGTTTCTAGAATACATACACACATTTCTTTTTTTTTTGGATTCTTTGTGTGACTACTTGGTGGAATTTATTGTAATTTCATTTGTTTGTTCTTGCCAAAGAGAGAGCATCTAAAAGACTAGGAAATATAAGTGTAATACATCCGGTCACCACATTTGCCACCACCCTGACTAAATCCTTTGAAATAAAACATCACTTGGTTTTCCCACGACACACTTCTCCCTGAAATAAAGTCACATGTGTATTGTGGTCATTCTGTCAATATCTGTGACACTTAGATACTTCCAAGTCAACTTTCAGGGAGTCACAACTTGGCAAATCTAAAAAGTACTATATATAGCTGCAAGTTGTACATATTTGAGAACAAAGATCAAATCTGAAAAGCAGAATAGGGGAGTATTTTGGGGTAAGGGGAACAGGTAACAACTACAGAATTACTTTTTCCTGAATAAACCAGAATCTTTTTGATGGCCAGTTTTATCCTATCTCAAAAACAATCTAGTGGTTTATATAAGTTTGAGTTCTTCAAGGTTAATCAAGGTTAATCTTTATCCCAGAAGATAATTTTCCTGATTGGCATAAAATAAAGCTATTCATTATTTAAAGCAAACTGGTTGGCAATATATTTTAGTTCAATTTGCTTTCTACGCTAATATCAAAATATGTGAAATGAAACATTTAGGTCACAAAGAAAATATCACACTGGAAATATTAAGTCAGTCATTAAAATGACTTTTAATAAAAGGAAACAATTTTTTTCAGACTCCTTGAGCTCTGATATCCAGTTTGAGAGTGAAGTTGTCAGCACTGATTGCATTGTTCAGAATGACCATGGAGCCAAGAAAAAAAAAAAAAAGCAACAAGTCTCCCACTTCTGTTAAAATAAGAGTCAAGTTTGGGGCAGTCGGTTGAGCATCTGACTCTTGGTTAAGGCTCAGGTCATGGTCTCATGGGTTTATGAGTTCAAGCTCCACATCCGCATCAGCACAGAGCCTCCTTGGGATTTCTCTCTCTCTGCCCCTCTCCCACTCCTGTGCGCTCTGTCTCTCAAAAAATCAATAAATAAACATTAAAAAAATAAGAGTCAAGTTTAATATAGACACATCTTCCCTAGATGTGGTCCACAGAATATCTCCTTTGGGAAATGTTATTTAGAGAAAATAAGATTTATCTTTTTAAACAAATATGTTTAATTTATACAAGAACTTTTACAAAGGCATGATGGGATCAACTTTCCTTGTGATCATGGGGGCAGGATCAGTTTATTTAAGGAATTTGGGGAATCTGGTGTGTGGAAAAGCCAAAGGGCATCTTTTATTAATCATATGCATCTCGATTTTCGGTCCTTAGGTTAGTTTAAAAAACAAACACATATGTACCCAGATTACAAATTTTAATTGATTTAGAGCTATGTCTATTACAGAGGATCACCAGAATTTATGTTCCATTCTGTTTTCCCCAGTGATTGATAGGGCCTGAGAATAAAGTCATGTTAATATGCAGCTTCAGACTGTTCTGGAATCAACTTGAGGATGATGCCCAAGTGGTTAGAGTGCACATGAGAGAGCAATTCTGCACAACTCATTGGTTGACAATGAATTAATTTCAAGAGGCTCCTTGGAAATCCACCAGGACGATGAGAAAATGGAGTATCAAGAAAATTATCTTGACATGTGACACCAAGACACTGCTACTAGGAGCCCAGGGTACTTGTCCTCTCTGAAGACCTGAGAAAGAAGTCACCACCAAGTACTTACAGTGTGCCAGACACCATTCTATGCTCTTATCCCCATGAACTTATTAAATCCTTTCAATCACCATGTGAGGAAGAAATGATTATTCCCATGTTACTTGTGACTTTAGAAAAGTAATTCACAAGTCATAGGGAGTAAGTAACTTAAGCCTACTTGGAGAAGTGTGCATATGTGTGTGTAAATGGACATGGGGAAGCTGTCCTGGAAGCCCCTTACAAGTGTTTCTGTTGAGAAGAAACCAGCTTTGTTACAGTAGTTGCTTAGAGCATTTTTTAAACTTATTTTAAAAACATTAGCTCAGGAGAGGAATTTTCTAGCTGCTTCACTGTGAAAAAAAATAACTGAAATTTATCTTCAATCTATTTTATTGCTAACCATATTTTCTATGTATTTTTTATCTATTCTTTTAAATAGGGAAGAGGAAGTACCTAGGTAAGGGAATGCACCTGTAGCTAGTCAGAGTCCCAGTAAAATAATATTAGATAAAGGAGCCAATAATAATTGAGGCTATGTAATAAGGCAAATCTAGATATACTTTTAAAATTTGGCATCATGTTGTTGCTTGATAAATACCAATTTTGTTTGTTTGTTTGTTTGGGATCCAGTGGCTGCCAGAGGTCCCAGGACCAGACCCAAGAAATGGCTCTCAGAAGAAATTCTAACAGATCCATACCTCACTCTATCTTTTTTTTTTTTTATTTTTTTTTCCACGTTTTTATTTATTTTTTTGGGACAGAGAGAGACAGAGCATGAACGGGGGAGGGGCAGAGAGAGAGGGAGACACAGAATCGGAAACAGGCTCCAGGCTCCGAGCCATCAGCCCAGAGCCTGACGTGGGGCTCGAACTCACGGACCGCGAGATCGTGACCTGGCTGAAGTCGGACGCTTAACCGACTGCGCCACCCAGGTGCCCCATATACCTCACTCTATCTTAACTGAGCTCCAAGCCAAAATTCATACCCACAAAAGCAGAAATCCCTGGATATTTAGAGGTTCATAATATATGTTCTAATTTCTGGTGATCTCATAACAACATCTTGAATTTTATATAAAGATCTTTTACCTGGCTTGACAAATTTTGGAGATTAAATGATTGGAAATAATTTTGTCAGATTTAACCTTTCACCACATGATGTGGGAATGTTAATCCTCTTTTTTTATCTTTAATTATTATTATTAAAGGTAAGTGGGCAATAATAGAAGAAAATATATTCGTAAAATTAATTTGTCCTCATAATATGAAATTGGTGGGAGCCCATTCATGGTCTAAAAGGGAAGTCTTACATTTTTGATGATATAATACCAAGGATGCTTCAAGCATCAGTTCTTCATTGTTTATTTCCACATTTCAGATTGATATTTTGAGCCAATTTCAAGAGTGTTTATATAGCTCTTAAATATACTGGGATCTTCATCATTACTGTCCTAACATATGGTCATGCTCATTGGTCAAACAAAGAGGCTATGGAAATAAAAACTGAAAATAAAATAAAAATCATTCCACTTTCCTAAGTACATCATGAGTTCCTGAAACGCAGGGTACACTTTTCACTCATTCTTCCATTCATTTAAGAAATAAGTGCCTATCATGCTCTAGGCCTTGTATTGGGGATTCTAAGAAAAACAAGTCTCTGACTTCAGTGAGCTAACATTCTAGAGACACTATCTCTAAATCAGAGTTTCTCAAAAATGGCACTATTGGCCTCTTGGGCCAGATGATTCTTTGTTGTAGGGACTATTCTGTGCACTCTAGAATATTTATCCCTGGCCTCTACCAGAGTGCTAGTGGCAACTCCCTTCACAGTTTGGCAACCAAAAACATCCCCAGACATTGACAAATGTCCCCTAGGAGGGGGGGGGGGGGGGACAAAATGCACCTGGGTGAGGACCACTGGTCTAGATCCACATACCAAAAAGTAACTGACATTGATGAAAGCTCCCTATACTCTTCTTGGTCTAGGTCATCTGAATTTCCTGGTTCAAAAATGAATAGTAGCTATTTTTGGTTTCCTGGAAAAGTTCATGACACAACATTTCCATAGAATTCAAAAGAGATCACCCGCACACACTTGTGAAATTCAAACCTTTCCCAAGCAACTAATTATTTTCAAGTGAAAAAAAAAAAAGAGTATTAAATTCAATTGCCTGGGAGGCTTTGATATCTGTCAGATTGAATAGCAAACAGTTTAGGGGACACTGGCACCATAGAAGGGCAAGTATCTTGTGACCATTGGAGAAATTGTTTTGCCCACCCATACAATTCTATGATCTATATATATCTTTCACCTGGGTTCCAGAAATTTCACACAACTTAACATGTTATCAGTCACCTGAAACAAAAAGCAAAAACAAACAAAAACCAAACAGAACACCTTAGGAAAATCCCTCCATCATTTAGGATCATTTAGATGTGGGGTATATAAAATAGGTTTTCTCTCAAGTGTCAACTCACATAAGTTGGTAGTGGATGCCTGGAGCACTGGGTTCAGAAAAGTTCTAAGACCACACCCATTAGTGTTAAAGAATGTCATGTTTTATTAGTGATGTCTATTCTGTCCACTGAACAGAAGAGTAAATTGTGTATCCCTGCTTTTTGCCATCTTTGACCCAGATAGCTTTTCTGTGATGGTGTCCATTACTTATATAGACTGGTTAACTCCTTAGCTTAATTCTATGAATAGACTTGCTGTATCCAGTTGCATCTAACTCTTCAATATTATAGATGTTATTTTACTTATTTCTACTGAACAATTTATAAGACAATGTTTTTCTTTCTAACATGTTATATGAGGACCAAGTAAAATTAAAGCTTATATCTCAAGAAAATGATTAAGGGTAAGATAAGGCTTCTCTCTTTGGTTTTTCATTTTAGAGACAGATATATAACCTAAGGACATAGACATATACTATTAATATCATTTCTAGGTTCTTCTAGGTTATCAATGTTTTATTGAAGTCTTTATGTCCCTCCTTCCATATAAATACTTACTTACTAGTTTATTCATTTAGTAAATATTTATGTAAGGTCATCAGCACACAAGTAAGATGCCATATGATTGCATCAGATATGAACTCTTCCCTCAAGGATTTTAAGATCTAGCAGAAGAGATAAGAAATGCAGATATTATAAGGTTAGAAAAGATAAAATGATAAATACCACTGCAGAAATTTTTTAAAAACATAGGAAGACCTGAAAAGTTGAGATTCATTTCCAGGTAGGAAATCAGCAAAGAGATTGCCTTTGCGTGGGCCCTGAGGTACTGGTAAGATTATACTGGCGGAGATAGACAAAGGACATAGTTGCAAAGAAGGCATTAGTAAAAGGAGAGAAAGGGATAGTTCTGGAGCATAGATAAAAAAAAAACTGCAAGTTCTCTGTTTCAATGGAACATAGTATTAAAAAGGAAATAGCAGGAAATAAATTTGGAAAGACATAGTAGGACTCAGACCTACACTGAATCGAAAATCAGAGTAGATGACATGATGAAATTCCAATTATACTTAATTAGAAGAGAGAGTTGGGTCATAACCCCCTTCCTTTTGTATTTATATCTCATGAACACAATTCACTTGTTACAAGAATGGGCTGTTTGCCCAGTTACAAAAGGAAACCAGGCATCCTCCACTATGCTGACAACAGTGTTATTTTTATAAACTGGGAGTGGCCTTAAGAAAAGAATGGATTCTTTTACCTAATTACCAGAGAAATTATTTTCAGATATATTATATAAAAATAGAAATCATTTTATTTGGAATTTATTCTTTCATTTTAAATGCTGCAGACTTAAATGTTAACTTAAATAGCATTATACAACAGAATACTTTTTCAGCTATCTGGGGGGACATTTGCAATCTGTTCTTAAAAAATGGTAATATTCTTCAGGGAATATACTGAGGTAATTTTACAAATAAAGCAGCTAGAATATAAAATGGTAATAACTACCATGTTCGAGAGCCTACCATATGACAGACATTGTGTAAATTTCTATTTAATTATTCTTTCTATAAATATTAATGGAATACCTACCATATAGAAGATGTGGTTCTAAGAACTTGGAATAGAATGGCCAACAAAGACAGACAGATTTCTTCAAAGAGCATAGATTCCACTAAATGAATTAATCAAATGATCACAGTGATAATGTATAATTACAAATTGGTAGTAGAGCTGTAAAGGGACAATAGCAACATACTCAGAAAACACATTAAAAAAGAATATGACATAGGGGATGCCTGAGTGCCTCAGTAGGTTAAGTGTTGGATTCTTGGTTTTGGCTCAGGTCATGATCTCATGGGTTCCTGAATTTGAGTCCCACATCAGGTTCCACGTGCTAACAGCACTCTCTTTCTGCCCCTCCCACCCTCTCTCTCCCAAAATAAATAAAATAAAATACATAAATAAGTAAGCGCTCAGTTGGAAAAATCAACATTTAGTAGTGAATCTGTAATACCAACTGTCTAATAGTATTACTATAAGAATTAAATCATTTGAAATAGTGAAGTAGTGAGCTGGAAAACAGAGAGAGAGATGGGGAGAAGAAAGCATGATGAGGGATAGGTAAGACAAAGCATGGATTGAGGTGTAAATCTCTGAACAAAGAGAAAACAGTGAAAGGTTTAGTAAGCATTCAATAATATTAAAAATATTAAAAATACGTATTATTATTATTACTACTCGTAGTAGCAGTTGTTTATAGGGTCTGGGTCTTGCTCACTTCTGGGTAGTTCCCTTATTGGAACTAACACAGAATATTCTCTACCAGAAAAATCTCCTATTTTAATTCATTTAACAAATACATGTCTATTTTCCTAAGTGTTGAGTGCTTCAGTCAACAAAACAGTTAAAGTTGTTGCTCTCAAAGATCTTACACTCTAGTGGAAAAAAAAAAGTCGCTAAATCAATAAACATATAAATACATAACATCTCATTTGTCATGCAGTATAAATGTTATTTAAAAAATAAAGTAAAAGGTATAGAGAAGTGGTAGGATGGCATACTGTTTTATCTAAGGAGATCTCTTATTAACTGATATTTGAGTTGACAACAAAATGAAGCTACAGGGTAAGACAAGTGGGGAGAAGAATGATAGATTCTGCATGATCTATTCAAGAAACAACAGGGTAGTTGATGTGATTGAAGTAACAAGGAATAAAAAAAGAGGTTATAGATGAGGTCAGGGATACAGGTAGAGTCATATGATGGGCCAAGGAGGACACTGAAAGTTATTCTGGGTAATATGGGAAGCCACTGGAGTATTTTTAGAGAGGAGGAATGTAATCTGAATTAGGTTATTTATTTGTTTGTTTCTTGGTTTATAATTTTAGTTAGTTAACATAAAGCACAATATTGATTTCAGTAGTAGAATTCAGTGATTCATCAATTACATATAACACCCAGTGCCCATCGTCACTCTGGCTGCAGTATGGGTGACAGACAGTACAACAGAAAGGGTGTAAACAAGGAATAGCATGATATACAGGGAAGACACAGCTTTGGATTGTCCCAGAATGATAGCATTGGGACATTGGATATATTTCAAAGATCCAGACAGATTGGTTAATAGATTAGATGTATATTATATGTATGGTGTGAAATAAAGGAAGATATCATGGATTGCACCAAGATTTGGGGCTTGAGCAGCCCAAAGAATGAGATAGCCATTTACTGAGATGAGGAGATTGAGAGGAACAGGTTTTAGAGAGAAAAAGAGTTCAGCTTTAACATTAAGATGTAGGTGGCTATTAGAAATGGAAGTGTAGATTTCCAACAGCCAGCTGGATAAAAATGACAAGAATTCAGGGGATAAGTCAGGGATGAAAACATAAACTTAGGAGTCAGCACCCTTAAGGTAGCATTTATAGCCAAGGACTTATGTGATCAACCAAGAAGAGGTCCGAGGAGTAAGTCCTGGGCCACCCCAGCATATAGAGTTTGGGAAGAATAGGCACAAAGGAGACTAAAGTAGGAAAAGAACCAAAGAGAATGGCATCCTGGAAAAATTGTTTCAAGAAACAGGCAGCAATTAATTTTTTCAAATGCTAGTGATGACAAAAGAAGTAAATAGTTCTAGGTCTAAGTGCCTCAAATTTTAAGTGTAATTTCTCTACATTATTTTTTTTACTAGCTTACAGAGAATCTATTCCAAGAGTCACATCTGGCAGTCATTGGGCCAGATTTTATCTACAGATATGTTTTGTTTGGCCAGCTCAGACTTTGTTTTAATTTTTTTTTAATTTGAAAGCCTTTTCAAACTGCTCTTCAGTTAACCAAAGGTCTTGATATTTTGTTTAAAACATGTATATGTTCCTGGGTCTTGCAGGTATTTATGATGATGATATCACATGTTCATACATATACACACCACCACCACCACCACCACCACCACCACCACCACCACAACACCACCACTACCACAATAATTATTAGACTTAAACTTACCTCCTCAGTCATAAGGTGAATTCAAAAGCATATTCTTTGAAATTACCCATTCTTCCTAGTTCTGTGCCTATGGTGGGGAGAGTTATGGACTCAAAGAATATTTTATGCTCTAATTCTAGCACTTTGAATATGTTACCATACCTGGCAAAAGGGACCTTGCTGATGTGATTAAGGTTAATCAGTTGACCTTAAAATAAGGAGATTATCCTGGATTATCTACTGGGTCCAATGTAATCAATCACATGAGCACTCAAAAGCAAGATAGCAAAGCAGAAAGAGCAGTCAGAGAACTTCAAAGTATTAGAAGAATTTGCTACTTTTGGCTTGAAGATGGAGAAGGCTACATGACAAGTAAGAGGGGACCCCAGACATACAATAACAAAAATCTGTATTCTGGCAACAACCTGAATGAATTTGGCAGCAGACTGTGACCCAGAACTCCAGAAAGGAAAGCAGTCCTGCTAATTAATAACACTTTCATTTCAGCCTTTGAGACTAAGCAGAGAATCCAGACAGGTTGCTGGATGGTGGACTTCTGATCTACAGAGCTATGAGGCAATAAATGAATGCCATTTTATTCCACGAAGTGTGTGGTAATTTGTTACACATTAATAGAAAACTAAGGATACTAAGACAGTATCCTTGATAAAGTATTAATATTGAAGTATATCCATGGTTCTCCCAAATCCATCATTATTCAGAGAGATTTCTTAGATCATTCTATCTGATTTTCATCCTATAAATTCAGAACTCTTATCTGTACCATATAACAACACATCTGTTGTTTGTCCTGTCTGGCTATTTAATTCTCATGTTATTTAAATTTTCATGTGTGTTTTTATAACTTCCATTAAAGGCACTGAAAGCTTCTTGAAGACAAGGATGGGATCTTCTATCCTCAAAATCAACTTCTGAAAATATGATTTGGTCATGTCAATGAACTACTTAAATTATTGCATGGCTTACAGTTGCCATTAGTATAAATGAAGTATTTCTCTATTGGTGTGACCAATAGAGATGGTAGAACATAATCTGGGCCCCTCCTACCTCTCTAATTCTAACTCATAAGACATCACGGAATCTTTCTGCTGGATCTCCAGCCACAGTAGCCTTATCTCAGTCTCTCTTATTGGCTTTACTTTCTCCTATTCCAGAGTCTTTGTGTATGTTCTGTTCCTTCTATCTGGAACCCTCCTCCCTCCTTTCTGTGCTTGGTAGATTCCAACTACTCCCTCAGGTCTTAACACAATGGTCACTACTTCCTTTTCTCACATCTTTTACTAGGCTACTAAACCTTTTTATAGGTTCTCACAGTATCACTTCTTCCTTACTACAGTTGCAATTTAATACTTGAATCAGATAATCTAATTAAAGTCATGTCACTTGCCAGTGAATTCCAAGATGGGAGAGACCATGTCCATTTTTGTTCACTAGTATATCTATCGTGCCTAACAGGGTTCCTGGAACACTATAGCTGTTTTAGAAAATCATTTCTTAAATAAGTGCATATATAAATATGGTAGAATACTGTTGTCCCTCCAAGATAGTCACACTCTAATCCCTGAAACCTGTGAATATATCAGATTATATAGCAAAGGGGAATTAAGGTTGCTTATCAGCTGACCTGAAAATAAAAAGATTATCCTGGTTTGTCTGGGTGGTCCCATGTAATTATAAGGGACTTTGAAAGTAGAAGAGGGAGGCAGAAAAAAAGAATCAGTCAGAGAAAGATGTCACTAGAGAAAAGAGTCATGAACAGAACTGTTACATTGTTGGCTTTGAAAATGGAGGAAGAGGAGTGGGAGCCTGGAAAGATGATGGAGTAGGAGGATGCTGAGCTCACCCAATCTAGTTATTTACTCGATAACATCCATATCCGAGTAAATAAACTGGAGAGCAATCTGAAGACTAGCAGCACAAACTTCACAACTAAATATAGAGAAGCTACATCTGAAAGGTTAGGAAGATCAGAAAGGAGGAGGGAAACTTCCCATAGGAGGTAGGGAGCTGTGTATGGGGAAAAGGCATAGAAACAGGCCTTTGTACCAGGGAGCTCACACAGGAAAGACTAATCCCCATAATGTTTGGCATTAAAAACCAAAGGGACTGAATTCCATGAGATTGTAAAATTGGTGGGACTTGGAGCCTGGCACTTTAAAAAATCAGCTGACTCAGCACAAAGTGAGCCAAGAAGGTGAGTGACAGCTAGGTTGCTGCCCTTAAAGAGGCAGCCTGCACAGAGAGGCAACATAAAAATGGCAGTTTACATAATGCCAGAGGCAAGTGAGAGACAAATTTGTTCATACTGATTTCAGAACATGTTGGAGAACTTCTCCAAAAACAAGAGAACTGGAAGATACCATTATCCTCCTTTGCCTCCTGGCATAAACACATAACCACTTGTGGGAGACAGCAATGTACAGACACTTGCTACCTAACAAGCTAGCAGTGCACCATGCCCACGAGTTCTCCTGATGACTTGCCCACTCCAAGCCTGCTACTGTTGGCCCTGGGCTCAAGGCAAATTTTGTTGAAGTCGTGCACATGCCACACCCAATCACCATGCCATGGCCAGCCACCACACCCAGCCATTACCACATGATTCACCTAGCCTCAATCTCCCCACTGCCCCACTATACAGCCTCAGCCACCAAAGTGCTTTGGTGAATCTGACATAAAACTAGTGGCCCAGTGCAAATTTTGCTAACATCCCTGTCCCACACCCAAATTCCCCAGCAGACATGCCTCCTCAGAGCTGGCCCTTCCAGGGTCCCACTAACACCAGAGAGAGCAAGCACAGTCAACAACAGGCAGAATGAAGACAACTTCACTGAAAGGAAAAGTGACTCAGACAAAACAGCAGGGCATAAGCAACACATATAAGATACTCTCCTGAGATGACAGGTTCTGATGAAAAAGGGAAACTGCACTCAGGGCATTCCAGGACTACTTATTCTTAAGCTCACTACCTTCAAGATCAGAAGACATAGCTGACTTTCTTAATACACAGAAATGTCACAGAGAGACAGACAAAATGAAGAGAGAGAGAAATTTATCCCAAATGAAAGAACAGGACAAGGCCATGGCCAGAGATCTAAGTAAAACAGATGTAAGTAACATACCTGATAGAGAATTTAAAACAATGATCATAAAGATATTCACAGGACTTGAGAAAAGTGTGGAAGACATTACTGAGACCCTTAACACAGAGATAAAGAATAACATAACAGAGATAAAGAGCTTAATAAATGAAATGAGAAACATGCTTAATAGAATAAACAGCAGGATGGAAGATGCAGAGGAATGAATTAGTGATATAGAAGACAGAGTAATGGAGAGTAATCAAACTGCACAAAAAGAAAAAAGAATTATTCAACATGAGAATAGACTTAGGTAACTCAGTGACTTAATCAAACTTAATAACATTCACATAATAGGAATACCAGAAGAAGAAAAGCAGTAAAGGGGGCAAAAAATGTATTTGAAGAAATAATAGCTGAAAACTTCCCTAATCTGGAGGGGCAAAACTGGATATCCAGATCCAGGTGGCACAGGAAGTCCCATAAAAGTCAACAAAAGCATACTCACACCAAGACATATTATAATTAAATTGGCAAACTATACTGATAACTTTTTTAATCAGCAAAAAACGATAGTAATTACAAGTGAAAGCCCATAAGGCTAGCAGAGATTGTTCAACAGAAACTTTGAAGGACAGAAGGGATTGGCATGATATATTCAAAGTGCTGAATGGGAAAAAAATCTACAGCCAACAATACTCTATCCAGCAAGGCTATCATTCAGAATAGAAGGAGAGATAAAGAATTCCCAAAACAAAACGAAAGGAGTCAAAAATGAAAATCAGTCAAGAAACTCACAAAAAAGGGATATAAAATGTAATAACATGTACCTAAAACATGGGGTGGAGAGGAGCAAAGAATGGGTTCAAACTTAAATGACCATTAACTTAATATAGACTGCTATTTGCAGAAGAGGTTATATACAAACCTAATGGTAATCAAAAAACACTAATGCACATGCAAAGAAAAAAGAGAAATCCAAATATATCACTAAAGAAAATCAGCAAAACATGAAAGAAAGACAAGAAATGATCAGAGAAAATCTTCAGAAACAATCATAACAAATACTAAAGTAGCGATAAATACATTATTATCAATAACTACTTTGAATGTAAATGGACTAAAAGCTCCAATCAAAAGGGTGACAGAATGGATAAAAGAAAATAAGACCCATCTACATGCTGCCTACAAGAAACTTTTTAGACCTAAAGACACCTTCAGATTAAAAGTGAGGAGATGGAAAAACATTTATCATGCAAATGGATGTCAAAAGAAAGCAATACTTATATTGGAAAATATAGACCTTAAAACAAAGGTTGTAACAAGAGACAAAGAAGGACACTATATAATAATGAAAGGGGCAATCTAACAGAAGATAAAACAATTGTAAATATTTATGCACCCAACATCGAAGCACCCAAATATATAAAACAATTAATAACAAACATAAGAGAACTAATTGATATTATTCAATAATAGCAGGCGACTTTAACATTTAACACCCCACTTACATCAATGAACAGATCATTTAACAGAAAATCAACAAGGAAACAATGGCTTTGAATGACACACTGGAACAGATGGATATAACAGATATATTCAGAACATTCCATTCTAAAACAGAATACACTTTATTTTCAAGTGCACATGGAACATTCTCTAGAATAGATAACATATTAGCCCACAAAATCAGCCTCAAAAAATTTAAGAAGATTAAAGTCATACCATGCATCTTTTCTGACCACAATACTATGAAACTAGAAGTCAGCCACAAGAAAAAAATTTGGAAAGACCACAAATACATGGAAGTTAGATAACAGGCTACTAACCAATGAATGGGTCAAATAGGAAATCAAAGAAGAAATTAAAAAGTACATGGAAACAAATGAAAATGAGAACATAGCAGTCCAAAACCTTTGAGATGAAGCAAAAGTTGTTCTAAGAGGGAAGTTTATACAATACAGGCCTACCTCAAGAAGCAAGAAAAATCTCAAATAAATAACCTAAACTTACACATACAGAACTAGAAAAAGAACATCAAGCAAAATCTAAAAACAGCATAAGGAAGGAAATAATAAAGATTAGAGAAGAAATAAGTGATATAGACTAAAAAAAAAAACAATAAAACAGACCAATGAAACCAGGAGCTAGTTCTCTGAAAAGATCAGAAAAACTGATAAACCTCTAGCCAGATTTATCTAGAAGAGAAAGGACTCAAATAAATAAAATCACAAAGAAGAGAGGAGAAATAAAAACAAAACCACAGAAATACAAACAATTATAAGAAAATAATATGAAAAACTATATGCCAACAAATTGGACAACCTAGAAGAAATAGATAAATTCCTAGAAACATACAAACTACCCAAACTAAAATAGGAAGCAAAAGAAAATTGAACAGACTGATAATGAGCAAAGAAATTGTATCAGTAATCAAAAAACTTCCAACAAATAAAAGTCCAGCACCAGATGGCTTCACAGGTAAATTATACCAAACATATAAAGAAGAGTTAATACCTATTCTTCTCAAATTATTCCAAAAAATATAAGAGGAAGAAAACTTCCAAATTCATTCTATGAGGCCAGAATCATACTGATCCCAAAAACAGATAAATTACTCCAATAAAAAAGAGAACTGCAAGTCAATATCCTGATGAACACTGATGCAAAAATCCTCAAAAAAATACTAGCAAACCAAATTCAACAATACATTTAAAAAATCATTTACCACAATCAAGTGGGATTTATTCCTGGGTTGCAATGGTGGTTTAATGCTCCCAAATCAATCAACGTCACACATCACATCAATAAGGGAAATCATTTCAATAGATGCAGAAAAAGAATGTGACCAAGTACAACATCCATTCATGATAAAAAAAAAAAAAACCGTCAACAAAGCAGGTTTACAGAGAACATATCTCAACATAATGAAGACCATACATGAAAAACCCACAGTTAGCAACATCCTCAATGGGGAAAAACTGAGAGCTTTTCCCCTAAGGTCAGGAACAGAACAAAGAATTCCACTCTTTCCACTTCTATTCAAAATAGTACCGGAAGTCCTAGCCTCAGCAATCAAACAGCACAAAGAAATAAAAGGCATACAAATTCATAAGGAAGAAGTAAAACTTTCACTATTTGCAGATGATATGATACTCTTTATAGAAAACCCAAGACTTTACCAAAAATTAAAAAAAAAAACTTCTAGAACTGATACATAAATTCAGTGAAGTCACAGGATACAAAATCAATGTACAGAAATCGTTGCATTTCTATACACCAATAATGAAGCAGTAGAAAGAGAAATTAAGAAAACAATCCCATTTATAATTGCCCCAAAAATAATTAGATACCTAGGACTAAACCTAACCAAAGACCTGAAAGTACTGTACTCTGAAAACTATAAAACACTGATGAAAGAAATTGAAAATGACACAAAGAAATGGAAAGACATTCCATACTCATGGACTGGAAGAACAAATATTGTTAAAATGCCTACACTACCCAAAGCAATCTACACATTTAATACAATCCCTATCAAAATACCAAAAGCAGTTTTCACAGAACAGGAACAAACAATTCTAAAATATCTATGGAACCACAAAAGACCCCAAAGAGTCAAAGCAATCTTGAAAAAGAAAAACAAAGCTGGAGGCATCACAATTCTGGACCTCAAGTTATATTACACAGCTATAGTAATCAAAACATATGGTACCAGCACGAAAATAGACATATAGATCAATAAAACAGAATAGAAAACCCAGAAATAAAGCCACAACTGTATGGGCAATTAATCTTTGACATAGCAGGAAAGAATATCCAATGGGTGAAACACAGTCTTTTCAGCAAATGGTGTTGGGAAGGGCACCTGGGTGGCTCAGTCAGTTGAGTGTCCAACTCTTGACTTCAGCTCAGGTCATGATCTTGTGGTTCATGAGTTTGAACCCCTGTTAGTGCTTGGGATCGTCTCTCTCTCCTCTCTCACAGCCCCTACCTGGCTCACACGCTCACTCTATCTCTCTCAACATAAATAAACTTCAAAAAAAGTTAAAAGAGAAAACAAATGGTGTTAGGAAAACTGGACAGCAACATGCAAAATAATGACCACTTTCTTACAGCATACACATAAATAAATTCAAAAGGGATTAAAGACCTAAATGTGAGACAGGAAACCATAAAAATCAAGAAGAGATTTTTACCAGAACACAGGCAGTAACCTCTTTAACATCAGCCATAGCAACTTTTTTCTAAATTGCTTTTTTCTAAATGTTTATTTGTTTTTTAGAGAGAGAGGGAGATAGACGCAGCACAAGCAAGGGCGAGACAGGGACAGAGGGAGACACAGAATCTAAAGCAGGCTCCAGGCTCTGAGATATCAACACAGAGCCCGATGTGGGGCTTAAACCCATGAACCGTGAGATCATGATCTGAGCCGAAGTTGGATGCTTAGCCAACTGAGCCACCCAGGCGCTCTACAACTTTTTTCTAGATTATCTTCTGAGGCAAGGGAAACAAAAGCAAAGATAAACTGAGACTACATCAAAATAAAAAGCTTCTGCACAGGAAAGGAAACAATCAACAAAACCCAAAGGCAACCTACAGAATGGGAGAAGATATTTGCAAATGACATATTCAATAAAAAGTTAGTACCCAAAATATATAAAGAACTTATAAAACTCAATACCCAAAAAATAATATTCCAAGTAAAAATGGGCAGAAGACATGGACAGACATTTCTCTGAAGAAGACATCCAGGTTGCAAACACATGAAAAGATACTCATCACTTACCATCAGGGAAATGCAAATCAAAACTGCAATGAGACATCACCTCACATCTGTCAGAATGGCTAAAATCAATAACACAACAGATGTTGGTGAAGATGTGGAGAAAAAGGAACCCTCACGTACGTTGGTAGGAATGCAAACTGGTACAGCCACTCTAGAAAGCAGTATAGATGTTTCTCAGAAATGACCCAGCAATCACAATACTGGGTATTTATCCAAAGAATACAAAAACACTAATCCAAAGGGATACATGTACCCCTATGTTTATAGCAGCATTATTTACAACAGCCAAGAGATGGAAGCAAACCAAGTGTCAACTGATTGATAATTGGATGTGAAAAAGATGTGTGTGTGTGCACACACACGCACACACATATACAATGAAATATTATTCAGCCATAAAAAAGGATGAAATCTTGTCATTTGCAATAACATGGATAGCTCTAGAGAGAGTAAATGGTAAGCAAAATAAGTCAGTCATAAAAAGACAAATACCATATGTCTTTATGCTAAGCAAAATCAGTCACAGAAAGACAAATACCATATGAATTCACTCATATGTGGAATTTAAGAAACAAAACAAACAAGTAAAGTGGGGAAAAAAATAGAGAGAGACAAACCAAGAAAGAGACTCTTAACTATAGAGAACAAACTATAGAGAACAAACCAAAAGAGAGGTGTTGGTTAAAGAGGTGTTGGGGATTAAGGAGTGCACTTGTCATGATGACAACCAGGTGTTGTATGGAATTGTTGAATCACTATATTGTACACCTGAAACTAAGATAACACTGTATAACTAATTGGAATTAAAATAAAAACTTTAAAAAATGGAGAAAGGGGGACATGAGCCAAGCAATGGGGGTAGCAATGGGGTACATCAAATATGTAAAATTCCAGGAAATTAATTCTACCCTAGAACCTCCAGAAAGAACACAGACCTGCCAATGCCTTGATTTTATCCCAGTAAGACCCATTAAGTATTTCTAACCTGCATAATTGAAAGATAATGAATTTGTGCTGTTTAAGTCCTTATATTTGTGGTAACTTGTTAAAGCATCAATAGGAAACTAATACAACAACTTAGACCACTGCTTTGCACACAGAAATTTAATACATTTCCTAATTGACTTTAGCTCAAAAAATATTTATTGAGCAAAACTGAATTGTTAGTGTACTGTGACAAAATATATGTAATTTCGAGCTGGAAAAAATCTTTTAAAATATTACCTCTAACCTCTCTCTCATAATGCAGATAAAAAAATTGAAGCTCAAAGAGGTAAAGTAACCAGCAAAAACTAGCTGGTGGGAAAGCCTCAGGAAGACCACCTATGTTGTAAGATAAAGGAAAAAATAATGAAAAGAGAAGGGAAACAGCTTTGGATAATCTGTTCTACATATGGTGATCTCGAGGAATAACAAGTATTGCAGCATTTTCCTGCCTTGCAGACCAAAAGGCTATAAGGTCTCTACCCAATTTTTTAAAAGAATACTAAATAACAAATACAATAACAAATAACAGATTGGCTGCGAGAGGAGAAAAAGTACTCTTTGAGTAGGATTTGCCACATGGGATTAGTGACTATCTCATTATCTGTTTCTTGAGTTAAAAAAAATTGCTCATATTATATAAATAGATTCCTTTACTCTTTGGAAAAAAATTATGTGTTTAGGTTGTAAAATGAAATGCTGGCAAGCCAGAAAGCTAGCTCTTATGCTAACAAATATCAGTGGTTTCTTTTGTGTCATAATATAGCAGGCCATTGGTTCATGTCAATAGTGTCACTTGTTTTTTGCAACAGAGTTTATTTTAAATTGTACTGAGACCTAAATATACATGTCTTCTGTTGTCTACCAGATCTAGAGGATTTTCAATAGATAAATAACAAGCTGGTACAAATTGAATACACAAATAATTCATAACATCAGTGCCTTTCATGTTAACAATGGACTTCAGTTACAAATTGCCATGAGAAGGAAAAAGTACTTGTACTTTCAAATAGTGGACCTTCTAAAAAGATAATGGTCACTGTGGAACATTAATATTATAGCCTTGGTTTCTTCTTTCAATCACTAACATTTTTTTAACCTGGCCAACTTTAATGGAAAACATAATCTTACCATTGCACAGGTATTTGCAAACCTCAGTAATATTAGTAAAACTGATTCTGGTTAATAGAGAAAATGTTGTGCAAGTGCAAATCGTTATTAAAGAGGCTGTGTACACATGAGAGAAAAATGACTAATAGTAACATATTGTTCTAGGATGTCTTCCCCCAAGCAAGGCAAAAAATATCAACCAGTCAGTCAGGCTTTATTTAGTACCTAATCTGTTTTCAAAAGCATCCAAGCCTGGGAATGCATGAGAAACAGGTGCTCTCCACATTTACAAAAACAACTACTTCTAAAGGCTAGTAGAAAACTTACTATATTCCAGAAAAAATTACCTGGGTTAGTCATAATCTTCATACCAACCCTGCAATGTGTAAATTTCCATTTCCATTTTACAAATGAAGAACTAATGGAACATTGCAAGGAAGTATCTTACCACAGGCTATATAGCTAGGGCATGTAGAGTCTAGACTGACTCCAAAGCAAATGTTCATGTTCTTCCATTCACTCTGCCATGCCTCTTCAGAAATGGTGTAACACATTGCCAAGAACCATAGGTTTGGGAGGGTTGTCATAAAGTAAACTGCTGTCTTTGAGAATCAGTAGAGCGTGGTGGTTAAATGCTAACACTTTGGACTCAGATCGGTTGGGATCAAATCCCACTTTCTCCAGTTGCGAAAGTTGCCTGATGTGTCTCAGATTTTATTTATATTATCTCACTCATAGGATTTTTATGAGGAAACCCATATGCCACACTAGCTTCCTTATAGGATTGTTTAGAGATAGCACATAGGTGGCACTACTTTCTTCATTATGTATTATTGAGTAACTCATATACAGTACTTAAAATAGAGCGGGACCCATAACTGACACTCTATGAATGTTAGCTGTTATCACTGTGAATCAAATCATGAGGGGGTAAAATGGATAAGGCTGTGACAGCACTGAATTAATAAACCAGAAAAAATTAGATAGAATTTATTTTTCCCAAGCTTCATTGAGCATAAACTCAAATATGTAGTGGTCCCCAGAAGTAAATCATGTAAGTTACTGGGCCTGACTTCAAGGGGCTTTCAGATCGATCTACATTTACCATTGGGGCCAGACTAGAAAAAATGAGTTTATGTGGTTGGTTTCCAAAGAGTCCGACCCCAGATTCCACCTGACTCAAGGCCATGTTTATTTGTTATCTTCAGCTTACACTTCAATCACCCTCTCCATTTCTACTGACCTTCCTCTTGGAACACTGGTTCTCACCACCTATTCATATCTTCTAGTCAATCAAAACTGTTGCCCCGAAAATCACAAAACCCCTTCCAGTCTACATACATAGAACTTCTCCAATCCTGTCCCAGCTAAACCCTCTAACACTTTAATGTAGTTTTCAAAATACATGTTACTATTTCATCCCACATGACTTCTGATATCAGGGCTCTTTCACATTGTCCTTTTGCCATATAATTATTAGTCCCTCCAGATCCAGCTTAAACATAACTCCTATACAGAGCCTTCTATGACCTGTTCAATCTCACTCCTCTGTGTTCCCTCTGTATTTGTGTCTATATTTCCCCTATCAAGTTGTAGAACAACTGGTCTTGATCGCTTGTCCCTGACAAAGTCCTTAAACATATAATACCTGGCTCTATAGTAACAATTCAGACTATTTAATTAGTTTCTACTGTACTCATATTCTATGCCACAAAGGTTAGCACTTGGCTTTGCACATATGACTTGGTAGTATTGTTGCAGGAGCAAAACTCATAACTTGAGCAAAACCACAATCAGCATATCAACAAATAGTTGGTGGAGTTATTTCTATCTTCCTACCTCAATTCTCTGGGGCTCCAAAGAACTTAGTATCTAATTGAGGGAAAAGAAAATTGACTTAGGTGACTAGATTCTTAACTATAAATTTCTTTCATATTCTCTTCTATCTCCTTAACTATGTTGTCCACAGTGATAGTACTTGGAAGATAATCACTAAAAAGTTGATTTATGGGGGTGTCTGGGTGGCTCAGTCAGTTGGGCATCCAACTTTTGATTTTGGCTCAGGTCATGATCTCCTGGTTCATGGGATTAAGCCCCACATCAGGCTCTGCACTGACATCATGGAGCCTGCTTGAAATTCTCTCTCTCCCACTCTCTCTGCCCCTCCCTTGATCACTCTCTCTTGCTCTCATAATAAATAAATAAACTTAAAAAAATAAAAAGTTTATTTGTATTATCTGTCCTATAGTGAGTATCATTGGAGACAAAATCTTCCAATGCTTAGAAACCAGAATTACAGAAAGGCATACAAATGTACACATGAGTGAGAAACTATTTAGAAAAGGAAGACTTTGGGGAGCCATTTTTAAAAAGAATTAATTCTGAATATAAAAAGGAAATTACCCTAAAGGATATGTATAAAAGCAGCATGAGTGTTCCTTATATAAAATGAGAACATTTTATAAAAGAATTTAGGGAGCAATAAAATCATCTTTAAATTTTATTATTTTACAACTATCCTTTCTCTTTGATAATCATAATATAATCTATGACCACTGTTTAGCTCATTCACATAGAATTATCTGGCAAAGAGTGGCAGAAGACAAGCAAAAGTGCATTGGTTTGTGCCTCATCCAACCTAGAAGAGAAACTCAAGTAAATTCTGCTAACAGAGAGTAGGAAATCCTTTTCTGATTTTTTTCTCTAGATCCTCAAAAATTCAAGGTGACTTGCAAATAAAAACAAAAATTATGCTCTTCTCCTATCCAGCTGTCTAGTCCAAAGCAAATTCCATGGTAGACCTTCTAATAGATCTACTCTCAACTCTTAAGGAGAAAGCAAAAGAATATAGATATAAATATGCATCTCTTTTTTTCACTTATTTACCCAACAGTTATTGAGCATTTCCAAAATGCAAGGCAATGTGCCAGTTACTAAGAATGATAAACAAAAAAACTAAAGATAAATAATAGTTAACAATTACTGAGTGCTGAGAACTTCACATGAATTATCTTAAGCTTTGTGACAATCCTTGAGATATTAGTATTTTCCTTATTTTACAGGTAAAATATAAAGAATATTCCTAAACCTTAGGAAGATTAAATAACTTTTCCAATGTTATATTACTTATAAAATAGTAAATTTAATATTAAGCAACATGTGACAATATAGACAAGAGGTTTCATAGAAGAGATAACATTGAATTGGGCTTTAAAAGATGAACAAGTGCATTAGTCAGATTATACTGGGATATGTTGTGGTAATAAACAATCCCAAAATCTCAGCTACGATCTCTTTTTGTTCTTATATTACAAATCAATCATGGCTCAGCTGGATATCTTTTTGATTCTGCAACTAGGTTGACATAATATGTCCTACTTGAACATATCTGATGGCAGAGAAAAAAGAATAATTGACAGAACCATGCAGTGACTCGTAAAGCCGCTCTTCAGAAGTGACCTAAGTAACTTTCATTCACATTTAATCAGACAAAGTAATTTACAAGTCAAGTCTGCTATCAATGAAGCATGGAGGTAGAATTCTCTTATGAAGAGAGACAGCAGTCCTTGGGAATTCTATTATAGAAGGTTTAGACAAGTGGAAATGGTAAATAATATTCTAAACAGAGGAATATTCTGCCCTTGACTCCCATCTCTACCAAAAGTAACCATTTAAGTAAAGAGTGAAATTTCAAGTCAATCTGGAGCATTATTTCAGAAATTCAAAAAAGGAAAATGATTTGGGAATATTTGTAGGCTGATCTGACAAAGTCAGTTTAAGAGAGAGGCATTGAATGAGAGGGAAAAAGAAAAGAGAGACTGACTCAGGCTTGCAGGACAAGAGGAAATTTCTCCTCCCTACTGTGTGCCTAAATGTCTGGCAATAGTGACTATACAATTTAGACAGGAACACCAAACACCACCATCTGCTCTGATCTACTCTCATGACTTTGAGCTGGGCTGGGCATTCAAAACCACCTGTCTAAGCTCATAGCCTTCAGATCTGAGTAAATTGGCCACTCACTGTCCACAGCATTAAAGTAAAAAAGGCAATTCTTCTGCTAACACCGTTTTTTTCTCTAAAGCAACCTACACAGCTGAAGTGATTTTCCCTTGGAGAACAACTGAGCTCCTGAAGGGTTGAAATTGCCTTAAGATAACTTTCTGAGTTTGATCCTGGAATCAAAAATAAAACATAGGCTATTTTCTTTAATTTTACAGTGAGCTCTCACCTCCAAGGAGACTTCATCTAAGGTACAATACTACAGTATCCTGTGAATACAGCAGAAATGCTAGGCATACTGAAATTTGGCTTTGGCACCAGATAAATCTGCACTCTCTACCTGATGACCAATGACCTGGGGTGGACTTCAATTCACCTCTGTGTGTTAACAGCTTCTTTACCAAAGTCAAGACTGTCACCTAGAGATTTCCAAATCTCCTTCAGTAGCTTAGTTATATTTTAATCTGACACACGAGAAACCCAAAAAGAATAACACATGTCATTAGAAATTCAATTGGCCTCTTGGAGCTTCCACAGCCCAATCTGAAAGCAGCAGAACTGAGACTTTTAAGCCTATGTGACCCAGGTGCCATTTTAACCCTTTGTGGTCATTTGATAGAAGAAGATGCTGAAGTGTGTGTTGCTCTGTGGAAGGGATAGCTAAAAAATCAATTTTCCAGAATCTCTGTGCAATAAAACAAGAGTAGAAACTGTTTCACACAAACCTCTAGGGATGAGAAAGCTACATTTGAGAGAGAACAAAGCGCCTAGGACATTAGAATTTTGACACACACTTCTTACAAGTCTGAAAGAAATTGCTTGAAATAAATTCTGATGGTTACAGACCACTGGGGGAAACTTTTCAAATTCTAACATTTCCCTCAAGCTTACCAAACAAACAAACCATTACCAAACCTAGATAAGTAAGTAAATTAACTTAAAAATAAATTTTAAAATGCCCTGTTAATCTGGAAGGTCCTCTGAGCCTTACCCACAGAGTGGTGTTCAAATCTCGGAATTTTTAGCCACGTGATTGAATTAGAAATTCTATAGCCTTGGCTTGAAACAAACTTTGGAAACATCATTTCAAAGCATCTTCAAGGGTTCTCAGCAAGCTCCAAGCCAATGTATTTCAAACATTTTTACCTGTGTCCCTGTGAGTGGTGGAGAAAAGGGAAAGCCTGGATTGTAAGGACCCAAGGAAATTCAATCAGAGTTTACTGCTTTTATATGTATTACATATTCGAATTCCATGAAATGTTTCTCTTGAAGAAAGGATTCTAGTGCTTTGGGGAAAAACAAAACCACGTGAAAACCTCTGCAGGAAAAATTAAAGAGAAAGCTTAAAATGGAAACAGGTTCTAGGGTCCCTTAGCTCCACCAGATCTGTAAGGAGTGGGAAGGGGTGGGAGAGTGGTACAATGATCCTTAGAAGCATAGGCAGCAGAGCAGAAAAGAGGAAAGAAAACAACTCACCACCACGCTACCCTCATTGTGTGCAAGTTGCCCCTGGCAGCAGCTCTGAAGGGTGTCATTCTTTGCTAAATGTTGTAGGTAACCAGCTGGGCTTGTCATGCCCACTTAATAGCAGTACTTTAAGAAAGTGTTGTCATTTCCTTGTCAGACTCATTTCTCTACCCTCTATTATCTTTTCAAAATTGTATTACAAAATATTATGAGCTTCCTGTATCAGACACTTTGGATCTTAGTCACTCAATTATTAAAATTGTATGATTTTTTAAATTGCCATTATGTGTGGGCTGTCTTTACCAAAGCGACGAAGCAATTGAGTTAACCCAAATGGTGCTATGATTGCAGGATCAGAACACGGAAAATTATAGTGTTGGAGAAAAAAAACACAGCTATTTCACATCAGTGACAATAAAATCCTGGGAAACTCACCATGACACCATTATGCTAGACAGAGCAGAGCAAATGCTCCCAACATATTACCATGCTGAGTAATAGGAAAACAATGCCACTTAGGGCTGTTAGTTCTATACCAAGTTACTCAGCTGTAGTAAATGAGGCCCTCTGGTAACATGCTCCACGTGCCACAACAAGAGCATTTCTGACCACCATCAGCCATTTCTCACTACACCTGTGCCTGTCACCACACGGTCTCCATGTACCTGTTGTCACAACTGCTGACATCCAGAATTGGGTCCTCTGCCTCTCTCAGTGGACAATTGTGAGGAAAACTCCACAGAGACTGGGTTGTGCAGGATTCTTCCGCAGGCCCCTCTGGCTTTATGATATCAGCTTATTGAGCTTGATGAGTTACTGACAAGGCCCCTCTGTAAAAGGAGGGGGAATCCTCAGGTGCCAACTAGAGTTTTTTTTAAATGTTAATTCATTTGGGTGGGCGGGGAGAGCGTGTGCAAGTGGGGGAGCGGCAGAGAGAGAAGGAGAGAAAGAGAATCACAAGCAGGCTCTGTCCTAATAGTACAGCGCCAGAGGCGGAGCTCGAACTGATGAGCCATGGGATCATGACCTGAGCTCAAGTTAGACAATCAACTGACTGAACCACCCAGGCGCCCCCCAACTAGAGATATTTTTAAAGAAGCCAAGCAATATTCCCATTTCCCAGTACAGATAACGTACTAATCGTCTAGGGTCCTATTTCCTTAGTTTCTTCAGCATAGGCAGCTGGGCTCACTTAACACCAACTTGCAAATTCAGCCGAATTCCAACCTCTAAAGCCAATCATGCTGCTTGTCAAAGAAAATGACCTACAATCACCTAGGCAAGGAGCTTAAATCCAAATGCCCAAAGGGGACACATGGCATATAAAAATGGAGAGAGATGTTACAATAACTTTGATAGTAAGGGGTAGTGGAAATCATGGTAAACTTGAAAGTCAATCCTCATCAGAAGGCTGCAGCACAGTGCAACATACTCTTCCAGAACAAACATAAGAACAGCTTTAGCAAAGCTTTCAGTTTGTTTTTGAAGATACCACAAATACAGATTTTTATATAAAATAGGATTTTTTAAGTGGGCATTTTTTTTCATTTTTTAAAAACAAAACATGTTTGCCCACTGTGTTAGTTTCTTATTGCCTACTATATGAAATTGCCACAAATGCAGTAGTTTAAAGCAACACAAATGTATTTTCTTAAGTTCTACACGTCAGTAGCCCAAAATATGTCTCACTGGGCTAAAGTCAAATTGTTGGCAGGGCTGCCTTCCTTCTGGAGGCTCTAGGAGACAATGAGTTTTCTTGCCTTTTTCTGTGTCTAGAGGCTGCCTGCATTCCTTTGCTAATGGCTCTTCATCCTCAAGGCCAGCAATAGGGCATCTTCTAATCTCTCTCTGACTCTAACACTCTTGTTTTCTTCTTATAAAGACCCATGTGAATACAGTGGGTCCAACTGGACAATCCAGAATAGTCTCCTTGTCTCAAGATCCTATACTCCATCATATCTGCAGAGTCCCTTTTGCCATGTAAGTTAACATATTCATAGATTTGAAGGGTTAGGGCATGGAAAACTCAGGGAGCCACGATTCTGCTTGCTATGCCTCCATTTTGCAATAGTCCAGGAAACTTAAAGACTTCAGAGGCTTGGCCTCATTTTAGCCTTGAGCTGGTTCTTATGCCCTGTACAACACACCTTCCTGCCCTTAAAACATCACCTAGCTTTAAAGGTCATACAATGATATTCTTAATCCAGGCTGTGGCTTTGAGCTCACTGAAAGGAAACTGTTGTTCCAGGACTTCAATTTTTTACCACTGTGGCTTTTCCATACTGCCTGGATCATCTCCAGGGATGTCTGCTGCTCTCTCTACCAAACAAGTCCTTGTCCCAGGAATTGTAGCTTCATTTTTCAGGGGTCTGACGCCAGTTACTCTTATCTTCAAACCTTTGAAATTACAAATACCTTGGGAAGGATTATACCTTTTTACTTTGTAGACATTCATCAACCATCATTTGAGCATAAGAATAGAACCTAAGATGGATTCCTGGGCCCAATGGGTGTCTCAAAGACAAAGAAATGGAATATTCAGAGGGCTCCAAGAATATACTTTTCACTGCCTTCACCAGTAAAAATGGACTTAGGCAGGATCCAATTTTTGATTCCAGTTATCAAACTGAAAGTATCCCAACAATGTGTTCAAGTGCAGGGACGTATCTTTTTTAACTAATACAATGCCTCCCAGGACCTCCCTGATTATAGCAAAAGCTCACCTGTCTCCTTCTCTCAGGGGAAGTTGAGGAATGCAGTAGCCAAACAAGGACCAGATTCCTGCAGCGGCAGAGAAAATAGAATGAATATTGCTGACATTGGGTTGTATTTTTCCTTTACAGTGGTAATGAGTTTGCTAAAACTTGACGCCCAAGGCCATATTGTTTATTTAAAGAAACCTTAGATTTCCAGACTGATCAAGGCCGTAACAGAATCTAACATTGCTTTGTGATAGGCAGTGGGTCATTCTCCCTGACAGAACAAAAGACTGGAACCCAACCAGAGGTTTCTGCCACCACATCTTCTTTCTTATTCTCTCCCCTCTCCCTGGACACTTGGACATTCCCCCCTCCTTCCTTTCTCATAATTCTCTTCTCTGGGAACTTTTTCCTACCCTCTTGTGGGATAGGAGTAGCTACATAAAGGGAATATTTGTATATTCTCCATTTGAGAGTTAGTTTTGTTAGATGAAATTTGACCTATAGTTTCTCACCCAGAACATACTTGTGCTTTCCCTGGAGAGCCTGTGGGACCCTAGGAATAATATGTATTGGTTCCAGCCTATACCCACAAATAGCAGAGATTATACACAGAAGTAACAGACTGCTGGACCCAGTGCTGCATCTGTCCCAAAGACATGTTTGACTGCACTGTTTTACTAAACTGTCAACATGTAAAAAATCAAGACATTTCACTATAAAATTCAGATAATCAGACTTTCCTAAAGAAATGAGATGATCTGGCATCACTGGACCTGCATTCTTGCATGTAGTACAGTCCTATAACTCAGTAGTGGGTGACTTTTAAATGGGCACAGTGTCTCCAGTTTAACCCAACTACCTGATTAGCCCAGTAGGCATTTGCATTTAAAACCCATGCAGTATAAGGTAGTGGTTAAATGTATGTAGTTGAGCAGGATTAGGTCTGATTCCTGACTCTGTATTTAAGGCCTCTGAGGGCATTGCTAAAGCTGCTGGTAAGATAGAATATCCCGTTGCCACACAGTAGGAGACTCTAAATTCTTTTCCTGCATTTGAATAGTCTTGCCTTGAGGATTCTAAAAACAAGCTGACCATTGATTGGTGCTTTAAGATTGCCTTGTCATCTACAGATTAGTGATTTGAAATGACTTCTCTTTCCAATTATACTTATTACATCTGGCCCACCTCCAATGTTCCATGATGTAGCACTGTGAGTGGGATGTTGCTTTTTCTGTTTAATACTTGCAAACTCATAGCATGGCTGAGATGGTCATTTAGTGGTGAAGGATACAATAACAGGGCCAGGTCACTTCACCCACACCATTCCTAGTGTCAGCTTCCTGGGGAATGAATTCCATTTCAGACACCAGCCTATGCTCAATATCACTTTTAACACAGTCCTAAGGTTGGGCAGGAAACTTATCAGTGCCAGATACATATTTAAAATTTAAAAAATAAAATGTTCTCAAGAAACTGTTCATTGGGCCACTTTATTTTCAGGATGCACAGGAAATGTTTGTCTTACCAATTTGAAATAAATGTAATTGACCTTTTAAACACAGAACCTGAGTGATTTGGAGAAAAGAGAAACAGTTCAGCTTAATTCTATCAGAATGAATAACAATGGTGACTCTTCTATAAGACCTTCAGCTAATAAAAGCAGAATGTCCCTTCTAATAGTTATTAAAAGACCGGATATACAGCGATATGAAGATGGAAGAATTAGTAGCAGGAGTCCAGTTACTGTGTCCCAGAGTGAGACCATGAGAGGAACATGACATTGCTAGGCAACGCTGTGCAGTTAAACAAGTTTTCACTGGCTCAGTGTGGTATAGTAGGTAGGAAGCAAGATTCAAGAAGAGCAAAGGGAAAAAGGATGCAATTATTTATTTTAATCAAGTGGGGAATGGAAGAAACAAAGGCAGATACACAAATTAGTCACAGCCAAATTTTCAGGATATGAAATGCGAATTCTAGATAAGAATTCTAGAAAACCTTAGGCAATCACTGAATTAAAGATGATTTTTAAACATTGGGATTGGAGGTATTAGCCAGGGACTGTGCTTTACATACATTACATTATGGTAAGAGTAATTATACCATTTTACAGATGAGGAATAAGGCTCAGGGAGGTGACCCATATGCCCAGGATTTGAGAACTAGAAACAGAAGAAGCCAGGCTTTGAATATACTCTTATATGATTCCAAAGCTAATGCTTTTCCCACTATTATTTCAAGCTGTGTCCCTTTATTTAAGAACAACTCTTACGCATGTCTCCTTAGCTTTCCTGATCCTTCAAGATTTTGAACATAGCAACATATTTTGTTCAGGAAAGTTCATTAGTGTGAATAATGTGTGAAGTTAGTGTGAAGTTATTATTCATCTGTCCATTCATTCATTTAATGAATGCTGCCTTCTCTCTCCCAAGCACAATTTTAAACGCAGGAGATAAAATGGTGGGGGGAAAAATGAGTCCCCTGCTTATTTGGGCATTAGCTTGAAAGGGCTTGAGAAACTAACAACAAATGAGTGAAAAAATAGATTATATTATCTTAGGTGGAGATAGATGCTATACAGAAAAATAAAGCAGGGCAAGTGGGATGGGGCAAGTAGGTTGGCCTAAACAGAGTGATCAGAGCCAGCCTTTCTGAGATGTTATCAATCTACATTCTATGACTAGAAAAGGCTATTTAGCTTATTTTTCTGCTATTACTGTTTCGATTATTTATATATTCACTTATTCATTCAATTTTCTGTTTCTGTACTTCTACTCTGAGGAATCACAGGAATGTATTTCTTTTCTAACTTCGTGCCTTGACCTGCTAATGCATTACTCTCCCTAAATGAATGGACTAAAACTAGGATTTCAGATGCTTTGTGAAGACCTGCTCCACTTTAGTCATCACTTCTTAATTGGTGCTTTGCTTCCACTCTTACACACTACTGTCCATTCTCCACACGGCAGTCATGCTGATTTAAACATGCAAATCAAATCATAACATCCTTCTGCAGGAAACCTCGTGATGATGTCCCTTGGAACTTAGAAGAAAATCTGCACTCCTGAATGTAGTGCCACGATCGGGCTTCCACCACTTCTCCAACCTCATCTGTATAACATTTTCCCTGTGTCTTCTACTCTATTATTAGCCATTGCTATGATTAGGGATTTTATTGCAACAATGGGATATTATTGAGCTCAATATCTGAGTCGATTATCTTAAACATCCTTTCAAACTATTTTTTCCTTCCTCTCTATTCTAAAAACAAACAAAGAAACCCCTGCAGAATAAAATTCTAGCTATTTTGACTGGAATTCAGAATTCTACCTTTACAACCCTTCTTTCCTTCCTTCCACCTTTCTTGCCACTCAAACTAACATGTGATATGTGACATACATATACCTCTCAATACCCTCCTCTATTCTTTGATTTCTACCTCTGAAATAATTACACACTTTCTGCCTCTCCCATTTCCAATTATCTACATCTTATCTAAATTTTTAATACCTGGCTCAGCTATCATCTCCACTAATAAAATATTCTTCGATTCTCCCAAAAGAACAGAAGCTCTTCCTCATTCTCAAATGGTACATCTCACTTTCCAATTTGTATTGCAATTTTCTGTATTTGCCTTATTTTTTTCTACCAGTCCATAAGCTCCTTGTATTAGGCAGGGTAAATAATAGCTGTTGTGCTAAACAATCCTATAATACCAATGGCTTAACTAAATAAGTGTGTGTGTGTGTGTGTGTGGGTGTGGGTGGGTGATATCACAATAGGGATAGGGCAGAGGAAGGGAGGTGGGGAAGGAGACTCTGCTCTTTTCAGTCATTTAGGATACAGGCCGCTTCTTCCTTCTGGTGTCAGTGCCATCTCCTGGGGCCTTGGAATCTTCTACTTGATCATCTGAATCTTATTGTAAGCAAAGGAGGAGAGAGAGCATAGAGAAGCTATACTCTTGACATCCTTGGTCTAGGTGTGACACATATCACTTCTTCACATATCACTTTCCATCCATGATAAATGGTTGCATGGCCTCAGCTATGTACAGGTGAGGTGAGAAGGTACATTAGCAGTGTGCACAGAAAGAGGAGGAAATGTATTTGGTGAACGTCTAGCCAGTTTCTGCCACTGTCTCCAATTACAGATCCAGTCAGAATCTCCCAAAGACATACATAGTGCCTTAAACGTTATATATACTCATTACTTACTGCCAAAAAAGTAAAGATTAATATGGTGAGAGGACTCAGTCATGAAGCTTTCTTTCCATATCCTCTAGCCTTGCTTCTCTTGTCAGCTTCATATTTCCCGTTCTTCCATGTGGAGAAAGTTTGAATTACAGCTTTCTGGTTAATTCTGTTCTCCTGTTATAGGCATAGAATCAATATCATGTACAAATATTCCCTGAAGCATATCTCTTCTCTTTTGCCTTCCTGTGGTACCTGATATGTATATATTACAGTAAATCACTTGTAGTATGATATCTAGACTCAGCATCACAAAGATTATATTTCTGTGAATTACTAAAATATGTTGAAAATTAATAAAAAATTAATCTAAAAATATTGATAATAAACACTACTAACTTACTCTTTGGTAAAGAAGAAATCATGAAGGAAATTTGAGCAGAATGTCAACAGATTATGTGTCAATACTTGTGTAATATAGCTAAAGCAGTACGTAGGGGAAAATAGATAACTTTGAATATTTTAATCAAGAAGCAAGAAATATAACAGAAAGGGGAAAAAAACAGATGTTAAAAAGGACAGTCTGTGATACTGAAAGGAAACCATATGGACAATATGATTTGAAAGCCCGTGAGCCACATGGACACCTTGGAAAGTAGCTGGGTATAAACTGACCAACCAAGCTAAAGTGTCCTCCAGCAAGAGGCTGAAGGGTGTATTTATGAGAGTTCAGCTTGGAAGAGTCAGAAAATGCCATGACTAGAACTCAGTGCAGTGGGAAGAGACATGCAGAGCTTCTGAAAGATTACACAGAGGTACCCCAGAAGAGAGCCAATTTAGGCCCTTTCTTCTTATAAGGAACCGTGAGCCAGGAAGGAATTAAAATATCATAAAAACTTTTCTTTTGGTTTCTAACCTTTTTTTTAAATCTCTCCCTCCCTCTGCCAACACCAGAGAAACTAGAATTAAAATAGTGACGAAGGAGAAGTGAAAAAGCAACAGATACCCCTTCCCACTCAGGCTGTGGCCTGACCAGACTCAAGGCTATCAAGAAGGTAAACACCAGATAAAAGCAGGACTGAATTTTTAAACTTCCTAAATAAGACTGGACTTTTTTAATATGTGAAAGTGACCAAGAAACAATTGGAGCAGCCAGAGATGTTACTAAGGGATGGGAAAGAGGTACACAGTGGAGGATGTTTGAAGTAAGCAATTGAAAAAATAACAATAAAACTGTTTCATGCTTTTATCCTGCAAAAATCAGACTGTTGCGTAAACTAGTTTTTATTAAAGACAAATGATCTAAGTATTCAGTTCAAGACCTGGAAAAAAAATTGCAAAGGAGTAAACCCAAAGAGATAAAAAGGAAGGAAGTAATAAAAATGTTAGAAATCAATGAAATAAAGAACAAGAAGGGGAAATAGAGATTGTTAAGTAAACCAAGAGTGGGTTCTTTAAAAATAATAGTAAAATAGAAAAAAACTTGACAAATTTGATGGAGCAAAGATACAAATAAACAATTTTTGGAAGGGAAATAACTACAAAAAATAACAGATTTTTTAAGTTATGTAAAATACTTTGAACAACTGAACAACCATACTGAATTGCATTTAAAATATAAATAAGGGGCGCCTGGGTGGCTCAGTCAGTTAAGTGTTTGACTTTGGCTCAGGTCATGATCTCGCGGTTCGCAAGTTCGAACCCCACGTTGGGCTCTATGCTGACAGCTCAGAGCCTGGAGCCTGATTTTGATTCTGTGTCTCCCTCTCTCTCTGCCCTTCCCCCACTCATGCTCTGTCTCTCCCTCTTTCTCTCTCTCTCTCAAAAAAAACCATTAAAAATATAAATGAAATTACTAAATATCCTGAAAAAAGAAACAAAATGTCAAAAGAGGCATATGATGAGCTAGAACTTTTGAATACGCCAAAGCTCATTAAAGAAATCATGATAAATACAGTTTTCAAAACTTCCTCTTCCACAATACCCCCCCCCCAAAACATTTTAGACCATGATAGTTGTGTGGCTGAGTTAAGCAAACTTTAAAGAAACAGATAAACTACTATATATTGAAGTTGCTCCAGAAAATCTAAAAACAATGAAAGTTACCCAATTCATTTTGAAAGGCTAAAGTATAACATTTATTTATTTATTTATTTAATGTTTATTTATTTTAAGAGAGAGAGCACACATGAGCAGGGGAGGGGCAGAGATAGAGGGAGAGACAGAATCCTAGGCAGGCTTCATGCTGAACGTGGAGACTGATGCAGGGCTTGATCTCACAACCACGAGATCGTGACCTGAGCTGAAATCAGGAAGGGGACACTTAACTGACTAAGCCACCCAGGTAAGCCACCTCTACATTTAAATAAGATAAAATAAAAATAAATCAGATAGTCACAATAAAGAAAGAAATTTTATTTATAAACATGGATATGAAAATTCTAGATTATCTAACTAAATTCAATAGCATATTTTAAAAAATAAGACAAACAGCATTCATTTCAGAAATTCTTACCTGGCTAAATATCAGTTAAAATGTAATTTACTATGTGATACATTTAAGAAGACAATTCTTATGGTCACTTTAATAGATACAAAAAAAGCATGTGATAAAAGTAACACATTTTGTTTTAATTTTTTAAAACCTCTTAGAAAACAAGAAATAGGAAAAGAACTATTAACTTGATAAAGATAATAATGGTAATAATAATAGCCTGCTAACAAACGAAAGCAACCATAATTATTACTATAAAATTTTAAATTTGTATCTTTTGAGGCTGAGAGAAGAAAACAGTATGTACTATCATTCCAGTTGTTTAACATGGTATTAGAGGTCTTGACCAACATAGTAAAATGGCAAGGGGTAGAGTGTGATAGTAATTAAAAAAGAAGATACAAAGTTGTTACCATTTTTTAAAGACTTAAAAAATGATATATTTACATGAAAAAAAAAAGAAAATCAAAAGGCAAACCATTAGAACTAATAAGATTTCACCAAAGTAGCCAGAGAAGAAAATCAATTCTCTCAAATCAGTAACATCCATCTTTGTCAGTAATAACTGGCACATAACATGGCAATAAAAAAAACCAAACATGTCTAGGAATTAAACTAATAAAAGTGCTCAAGTCCTTTGTGGAGAAAAATCTTAAACCTTTTTTAAATAACCTCCCTCTCCCCAAAAAACTTGAATAGATAGAAAAGTTATTCATGGAGATGACAGCCTTGTAAACATGTTAACTCCATCAAATGATATATGTTTAATGTATTCCCAATCCAAATAACACTGACAAATTCAACGAATTTATTCTAAAATTTTTAATGAAGAATAAACAGCCATGAATAGAACAATAATTGATAAGTCATAGTAATCAACAGTGTGGTCCTGCTCAACATCACTCATCATCAGGGAAATACAAATCAAAACCATAAGGAGATACCACCTCACACCTGCCAGAATGGCTAAAATTAACAACTCAGGCAACAACAGATGTTGGTGAGGATGCAGGGAAAGAGGAACCCTTTTGAACTGCCTGTGGGAAAGCAAATTGGTAGCCACTCTGGAAAACAGTATGGAGTTTCCTCAAAAAATTAAAACTAGAAGTACCCTACAACCCAGCAATTGCACAATTAGGTATTTATCCAAAGGATAGAGGTGTGCTGTTTTGAATGAGCATATGCACCCCAATGTTTATAGCAGTGCTATTGACAATAGCCAAAGTATGGAAAGAGCCTGAATGCAGACGAATGGATAAAGAAGATGTGGTATATATATATATATATATATATATATATACATATATATATATATATATACACACACACACACACACACACACACACAATGGAGTATTACTCGGCAATCATAAAGAATGAAATCCTGCCATTTGCAACAATGTGGTTGGAACTAGAGTATGTTATGCTAAGCGAAATTAGTCACTCAGAGAAAGACAAATATCATATGACTTCACTCATATGTGGAATTTCAGATACAAAACAGATGAACATAAGGGAAGGGAAGTAAAAATAATATGAAAACAGGGAGGGGGACAAAACATATAAGAGAATCTTAAATAGAGAGAGCAAACTGAGGGTTGCTGGAGGGGGTGTGGGTGGGGAGATGGCTAAATGAGCAAGGGTAAGATTAAGAAGGACACTTGTAATGAGCACGGGATGTTATATGTAGGGGATGAATCACTGGATTCTACTTCTGAAATCATTATTGCATTATATGCTAACTTGTATGTAAATTAAAAAGAAATAAATAAAAATTAAAATAATAAATTATAAATAAATAAATAAATAAATAAACCCCCAAAACAAAAACAGTGTGGTCCTTGCGGAGAATTAACAAATTGAACAATGGAATATGGTCGAAATCTACAAACAGATCCCTTACTATGAGAATCTACCATATGATAGAGGTGGCATCAAAGATTACTGGAGAAAATATGAATTATTTAGAAACTGGTGTCAAGAAAAAATAAGTCATATTTTACACTTTACACATTACATAAAAATTAAACTCCCAATCAATTAAAGATCTAAATAACAAAGACAAAATTACAAAATGATAAAAGTTGAAGTAGGAGATTATTTTTTGATACTCTAGGTAGGGAAGGATTTCTTTAAAAAGACTCCAAATTACAGGCCATAAGCAAAAAAAAACTAATGAAATTACATAAAAATTAAAGATTTTTGTTTAATGAACATCATTGTCAAAGTAACAGATGGGTGACAGACTGAGAGAAGATATTTGCAATATCAAAATCTGACAAGAGTTTAACATCCAAAAAAATACAAAGAACTCCAGAAAATCAGCACAAAAACCACAAGAAACACAATGCTTAATAAATGGTCAAAAACTAATAAAGACTAATAAGTGGGCGAAAATTAAATCCATAAAGTGCATAGAAGATGATGCAAAATGATTAAGATTAACTGAACAGGTGTTCAATCTCACCATCACTCAGAAGAATCCTGAAAACAATAATGATATACCAATTTTTACCCAAAAGACTGATACAAGTTACAAAGATGTAGAGTGTTTCTGAGAACATCAAATAAGGATTCTCACTTTGCTAAAGGGTACCACTATGAAAAGCTAGGTAGGTTGTAATTTAGCAAACCACCTCCTGAGTATATAGGCCAGAGAAATATTCACAGACATGTCCAAATTAGACAACAGTATAATCTTACCCTATATTTAGACTAATAAAACTGACATTTTGAACAGTCTTAAGTTCACCTCTGTGGTTAAATATTGGGTTCATTCTCCTTTCTACAACATATTCTCAACCCTCCCCCAAGGGAAACAATTTTATAGTCTCATCTTATCATGACATTAGTCTCTATACCAGTCAGAACAGGATAGGTTTTGTTGCAGTAACAAACATTTTCCAAATCTTATTGGATTATAATATTTTCCATTTGTCCTCTTTTGTATACTCTATGGTAAGATGGCTGTGATCAATCTGACTCTAAGATCCAGGCTGACAGAGCTGGAATTATCTGGAACATTGCCAGTCACAGAGGCAGAGGCAAAGCACATGCTACATGTCTCTACATTTCATCAAATACAGTAACATACATAATTAAGTCTAAGCTCAACATAGTGGAAAAGAATAATCCTCCATAAGGTCAATTAATATTGATGAACAGCCATATTCTACTACAGTGGATGTTCCTTGAAGCACTGTTTATAGTAGCCAAGAGTCAGCTAGTCTATGTGTCTACCAAAAGGGGGAATGAATGAATAAATGGGACATGTTGCAGGGAACCTGGGTAGCTCAGTCAGTTTAAGCATCTGACTCTTGATTTTGACTCAGGTCATGATCTCATGGTTCAGTTTGTGAGTTTGGCCCTGCATCTGGCTTTGTGCCAACTGTGTGGAGTCTGCTTGGGATTCTCTCTCTCTTCCTCTCTTTTTGCCCCTCCCCGATCATGCTCTCTCTCTCTAAAAATAAATAAATAAAACTTTTAAAAAACGGGACATGTTGCTTCATGAAGTCTTCAGAACTAATGCAGATTTCTCCCACTATTTGAAAGTAGAATGTTCGCATGAAAACTTTCATAAGCCAAAATAGCAAAAAGCAAAGAAGCAAATACCACTTCATAAAGGCAAAATCCTCTTCATATTTCTTTCAGTTAGTGAAAACAAGTACCAATGCAGGTTTTTCATAAAAGCAAAGTGGCATAAAATGAACTTTCAGAGAACAGGGGAAACCTGTAATACATTTAACACAGCAAAAATAGACACAGCTAAGCACTAAGTTCAAATTTTAAAAAGAAATAACCACAAGTTAAATTTATAATACAATACAATGCCTGTGTTTTCAAAAATATTATTAATGAAACAACAAAATATGTTTTTCAAGGAAAAACATATATCCAAATAAACATATGGAAGATCAATTGGAAGGAAATACAACAAACACATGGGATCGGGATGGGTATCCCCAGGCATAAGGAAATTAAGTGGATATTGAGTGATTCATATAAAAATAATAAAGTAAAAATAAAATAAAATAATAATAATAATAATAATAATGTCTTATGATGATTGTTGATAGTGTACCATATACTGAATATGTCAACTGAATTCTGTTCAATAGGTGTTCATTAAGAAAGACTTCTAGGTTCCCTTTCAAATGCACACATATGACTTGAGAGAGATAGTGTATTTAAACATTATTTCACATATATTTTCTTCATAAAATTTTCTGGTTTCCATCAAACTCTTAAGGAAATGAGACATGGGCAATGTAGGATATTTTACAGGAAATTGGAGTGTCATAAAAATGCCTGTCACAGGCAAGGTATTTAATAAGTAATATCAGTTTTTATACAGATGGTGCTTTGTCATATATGTTATCTTATTTAACCATTATAACAAGTAAAGGATTTTAACTGCAATTGCTTATATGAAGACACTAATAAAGAGAACAGGTGAGTGTATTGTCCCAAGTTTACATTAACATTTAAGAAGTCAAGTTATAATAGAAATTTCCAACTTGTGAACTCTTTTTTTTTTTCAGCCTTTCTCAGGTATAATTGACAAATAAAACTGTAAGATGTTTAAAGTGTACATCATGATGATATACATATGCATTGTGAAAGGATTCCTCCCATCTAGTTAATTAACATATCCATCACTTCCTACACAGACACACACACACACACACACACACACACACACATATATGGATACATGTTTGGCAAAAGCACTTAAGTTCTACTGTCAGCAAATTTCAATTATATAATACATTGTTGTCAACTATAGTCATCTATCAAAATTTCAATTGCACTTTTTACAGAAAAAGAAAAAAAACATCCTAAAATTTGTATGGAACTATAACAGATTCCAAATAGCCAAAGTAATCTCAAGAAAGAAGAACAAAGCTGGAGGCATCAGACTTCCTGATTTCAAACTATATTACAAAGCCATAGTAATCAAAACATGATCCTAGCATAAAAACAGACACAGATATTAGAACAGAATAGAGTACAGAAATAAACCTACACACATATGGTCAATTAATTTATGACAATGAATCCAAGAAAATACAATGCAGAAAGGATAGTCTTTTCAGTAAATGGTATTGAGAAAACTGGACAGCCATAAGTAAAAGAATAAAACTGAACTGAATTTACACCATCCACAAACATCAACTCAAAATGTATTAAAGACTTAAATTTAAGACCTGCAACTGTAGAACTCCTAGAAGAATGTATAGGAGGTAAGGTCCTTGACATCAGTGTGGACAATGATTTTTTAGATTTGATACCAAAAGCAAAGGCAACAAAAGCAAAAATCAATACGTGGGTCTATCGTAACAACTTTTTTGAAATTTTAGAATTCACTTTTGTGAATTTTTGTCTAGTCTTCATTTGACTCTTAATACTCAGTCTGACACAAGAAAAAAGAATTATTTACAGCTCTAAGGAGAACGCGGTTTGAGTCTGGAATTATAGGAGCCTATAAAAGCCCTCAACCCTCTTTCTTATCAGCTCTGTATAGTTACATCAAGAACAGTACAACTGTAGCTAGTAAATTAGACTGGATGAACATAGAAACAACTTCTAGAATTTTCTTTTTCTACATTATGTAAACATTGCCTGGAAATACAATTTGTTCTGGTGCAACTTCCCACAGGTAAAGGCAACATGGTTAAGTGGTTCACATACTTCAAATACTACCACACCTTAATAGGGGGGAAAGTGTATACTGGAAATCTTTCAAAGCATGTTGGTAAGTTTTCCAATAGGTAGGAAAATGTTTTGCTTCAATATAGAATAGATATCTTTAAGGCAACATCAACGTAAGATATTAGATTAAATGGGCCAGACACAGCACTATAGAATGGCATATAATTTGTAAAGAATAAAAAATAAAAGATATTATGTAATGTCAAGCTGGGACCAAAGAAAGATTAGGGGTTTATTGGAGCATGAAAGAACCTTGAATTATGAATATATAAGAGAGTGAGGTCAAAGCAATAAACAATCTGCTCAAATATCCACGCCATGCTGAGGAGCAACCAAAACACTGTAGATGCAATTTAATCCCTTTAAATGTGCCAACAAAATCTCTAATATTTAAAACAAAAAGTTGTGAAATCACCCTCCGTAGATCAGGAGTCAGAAAACAACAGCCCATGACCTGTTTTGTAAGGCCTGCAAGTTAAGAAGGGTTTTTATATTTTTAAAGGGTTGTTAGGAAGAAAAAGATGGAGAGGCACCTGGGCAGCTCAGTCAGTTGAGCAACCGACTTCAGCTCAGGTCATGATCTCATGGTTTTTGAGTTCAAGCCCCGCGTTGGGCTTTGTGCTGACAGCTCAGGGCCTAGAGCCTGAAGTCGGCTTCGAGTTCTGTGTCTCCGTCTCTCTCTTCTCTTCCCCTGCTTGTGCTCTGTCTGTCTCTCTCCCAAAAAATAAATAAACATTAAAAAAATTTTTTTAAAGAAGAAGATGGAGTAGAAAGAAAAGGGTAGGAAAGAACATGACAAAGACTTTTCTCACAAATATGGTTCACATATTAGAACATATTTGGTAGTTAATCCTTTACTGAAAAAGTTGGCTGACCTCTTTGTTCAAGATCATGAAAGGCATGTTTCTATGTTGGCAAGAAATAGCATGAAAACCCCAGAATACTAACACAATTGTACAATATAGTTTACCCAAAAAGCAGAGGTCAACAACCTACAGCGAGCTAATTTGTTTTCTTGTTTACTTATTACTAAGTAAACTTGTTTACTTTTGAGCTATAATAGCAGAGTTCAGTCACTGTAACAGAGACAGTGTGGCCTACAACAACTAGAGTATATACTATTTGGCTATTTAACATAAAGTGTTGATTCTGCAGTAAAGGACATAGCAAGATTCCTGCTAGTCACTAGATACTGTCCCTTTTTATATTAGTAGATACTGACTCCTTAGAAGCAAGGGACACATTGGCTGTTTCTAAAAATGTTTTAATCATGGTGGATATATTTCCTTTAATGGTTTGTCCTTCTAGCTACTGCTGTTTTGTGCTCCATAAGGTTGCTCTATTCTTTGCTCCTGGAAATATAGATAGTTGTGAAGACACAATCCTTGCTGACATAGACATAAGGCCTATTGATCTCATGATTGGTAAAATTCAACCAGATCTTTCTTTCTTCCTTCCCTTCTTTCTTCCTTCCTATCTTTCTTTCTTTCTTTCTTTCTTTCTTTTTTCTTTCTTTCTTTCTTGTAGGTTCTTCACCCAATGTGGGACTGGAACTCCCGACCCTGAGATCAAGAGTCATATGCTCTACCAAATGAACCATCCAGACATCCAGACTTAGATAATTCTACCTCAGATGATAAAAGATTAAGATTCTTTAGTTGAAACATTATATGAATAAAACTTGAGTTGAATAATTCCATTGTGGATAAATTGGTGTAAGATGTGTGTGTGTGTGTGTGTGTGTGTATCACAATACATTTATCTTTTCTACATGAGTTTTGTTGAGAACATTGCCATTTATATCATATTATTACATATTGAATGTCTCCTTTGAGAGTTTTTTATGAGGACACTTGATAAAATGTCTCAGAATTTGGTACCTGGCATGATTTTATTATGTAGGCAATGTGTATATGAGAGCTGATTGTTCCGCGTATCAATTTATTGCCTCTCAGTTCTAAATTCATTCTTCATGGCCTGTTATGCAAAAAATGTATCTGGGCCCATTAAACATTTTTATGCTGTGCCAACTGGCATATTTTTAAGCTTTGTCAGCAGAGGGTGTTGGAGGGACATTGCAGGAGGAAGGGTTTTGCTGTCTGGTTCTCCTGTGTTCTCTCAGCTGACTCCTAAAGGCCACATGGCTTCCTCAGTGCCCAGCTCCTACAGAGTAGGCAGCTTGTTCAGCACCAAACTCCTGCAGCATGTAGTTTCTCCAGTACATGGGAACTAGAAGGACCCACTGGCCAGCAGCTTTCCCCTGCATCCTTTTCAAGCTGTGTCTGGTGAGACAAGGTCCCATGTACAGCTTTCCTGGGAACCCTAAAGGACAGATTTCAGGCAATTTCCAAAGGGCATATTGCCAGCACCGGTGACTTCTTTACAATCCAGAGAGCTACAGCTATGCCCTCTCCACAGGTCTGGATCTCATTCCTGGGAGAAAGAAGGAAGTATCTCCCTTAGGTACTCTATCTCAGTCCTAGGAGTAGTGGCTGCTCCTTATATATGTCATTCCTATGTTCTTTGGAAGTTATTTTTATTTCTTAGTACTCAATATCTTGTTTCAGCCTCCAGGTACAGCTGATAATTCTTTATCTTAAACTTTCTCTGTTAAAATTACTGTGTGGTTTCTGTCTCTCTTCATTAGACCCTAATTCACTACTTGTCTCTTTGGCTATTTGTTTATTTAGAAAACTAAGACTTAGATTGTACATGTATCCACGTACATATAGTCACATACACAATCATATAATGTATAATTTAATAACTGAAATATTTTCTTGTATACATCATTACATATTCTATAATCTTTAGAGAAATGAATTATTTTTAAAATACTATTTATTGAGTGCTTACTATAACACATTTAAACAAATACATCTGAGAAGTTGTGCTAAGTATAAATAATTAATTATAAACATATTAATATATGTTTAGCTTTTGACCACCAATCCCTGAAGAGTCAATAATCCAGGAATGACTATTTCAGGATTTTAGCACTGCCTCCAGGGCTGCCACATTGCACAGCTGGCTCTTGTGCCTTGAAGTCTGGCTTTATTAAAGTCTTCTGACTCATTGCCGAGGCTCTTTCTAACACTGAGCTCACATATGCTCTTACCACCCGCTTTGTGCTAGTGGCACCTGCTACGGCTGACTTGACTACATCCTTCTCATCTACGTGAGCAGTTCTGTTCCTTATAGGAAACCCCGCCACTTAGGCAGGAAAAGGAATGGATTTTTCCAAGGATGCTGGGAGAAAAAACATCATCAAGAAATAAAACAAATGCCCTTCTATGGTGTTTCTTGTTTCTCCTTGTAATATATCCTCTGGCTACAACAAAGGAGACAGCTCTCAACACTTTTTCCTTTAAAATTTTTTTTTTGCTATTGACGCTTTAGAGAAAGGGATGGCAGACAGCTTTTAATATCACCGAATTCAAAAGTAGCATAGTTGGAAGATCTAAATCTTGTGCCTGAAAGAAGGCATCAGAGGATTGAGGTAGTCCTTTATATACCTAAGCCATCAGTTTAAAACCAAATACCAGCTCATAATCAAGAACAAGGATATAAATCTCAGAAATTTTAAATAGCAAAAAATGGAAATTAAATGTCGTATACTAGTCATTTATTCAAATAAATCATGGTTTCCCTCCACAATACACTGGCATACATACCATCATTAATAATAAGGTCACAGAATAATATTGAGCGACACAAAGAAATTATCTTCATGTATTATTAGATTAAAACGAAACCAGTAAATACAAATTTTATTTTTTTAGACATATGTATATCCACAGACACAGACATATACTCAGAGCACCCATATAGGTGGATCAAAAAAATATGGACAGTTGTTTTCTCTGGGTAAAAAATCTATGAGTGATTTGTACTACCTTGCTTATGCTTTTCTAATGTCTTCAAACTATAATAAATTTGAATTATTTCCATAGTTAGAAAAAAATCACACTTTTAAAAAAGACAGAGAAATTATTGAATTCAGACAAAATTTCCAAATTCAAGGAAAACCATAACCTTTGATATGCTTATGGAATAGAAATGCATTCTTGCTTTGCTTTCTTGGTATTCATGTTTAAAATAACACTTCCTGACCAAGACTGGTTGCTGATCTCATGGAAGTAGGAAGCAAAAGGCAATTCTATAAAATTAGGGATTTTAATAAGTTAGTTTTAGTTGATCAGTGAATCAACCATATAAATCTCTAAGAGTACAGTTAGCATGGAGAGGGTTTTAGCCAACAGATGGATAGATAGGTTAGATAGATGATGATGGTGATGAAGATGGAAGATAGATAGATGATAGATGATGATGATGATGATGATGATGATGATGATAGACAGATAGACAGATATTCAACAATACATTTATCATGAACTTGACGAATAGTAAATTCATTTTTAAGTTTATTTATTTTGAGAGAGAGAGTGGAGTGTGTGTGTGTGTGTGTGTGTGTATGCATAAGCAGGGGAGGAGTAGAGAGAGAGGGAGGGATAAAATCCCAAGTAGGCTCCACTCTCTGTATCAGATGCGGTGCTCTGTCTTACAGACTGCGAGATCACGACCTGAGCCCAAACTAAGAGTCTAACACTCAACCAACTCAGCTACCCAGGCACCCCAGTAAATTATTTTTTAAGCCTCATCTCCTCCATGGAAGCAGTGGTACATTCACCTCAGCTGAGATTTTTCTTGTCAGTAAAAGGGCAATAAAAATAGCCAAGGAAATGAGTGAATGAATACTAATACACACAGACAAAATATAAAAGCATTTAAATGGTTCCTGATAGAAACTTGTGTTTTGGGTTTAAGGAGATAAACATCATTCTCTTTTACTATTTGCTATTTTAATGACTACTTACCTAAAAACTAATCTTGATTGAATATCTATTAGAAAAATATCAGGTGTTCAGTTAAGTGTTTTAGTAATAATTATAATTATAATTATATACATATATAATAGTAAGTATTATTATTATGTTATTGTTATTACTATTTTATTGTTATTATTATTACTGCTACCAGTTGTGTATAAAATATGTAATTATATATATATGCATTTAATGATATTATCATTGCTATTATTACTGCTACTACCTTTACCATTTGTAAATATTTACAATATGCCAGGTATTTTGATAAGCACTTAATCAATACCATCTTATTTAGTTTTCTCAAGTTTCCTATAAGGTAGGTGTTATTATTTTCAGAAGAGGAAACAGAGAGACTGAGTGACTTGCTGAATGTCACAAAGTATCTGAAGCAGTGTTCAAATAAAGGTATTCGTGACTCCCAGATCTGTTTTATTTCCACCATCCTAAACTACTGATTTTCACATGGCACAGTGTTTTGGAGTGGTCTTGGATATACTGAAACTGGACGCTTAAGTTCCTTAAGCCCAAGAATAGGAGGATTATTTACAGAAATGAGTTACCGAGAACTCTATCAACATTGAACCAACAAAAGAATTAAACAAAGGGAAAGATGGGATGGGAAATATAATCAGACTCTACTCTTACTTACCAGATCCACAGGAGCTAGACAGGGGTAGTGGTTTTTGTAATCATTCCGGAGTCCAGCACTGGTAACATAGCACTATTTAGGCATAAACTGTTTTGAGAAGTCAGAAGTCTCTTAAAGAGATAGCTGTAGATAATCCTTTTTGTCCAAAGCAGTGAATGAAAGTAAACATCATTGTTGAGAGAAAAACTGTGAAAGCAGTTAGAATTCACCAATTCCAGTTGTAATTTTTCTTTTTAATATCTGCATAAAACAGGAAAATCACTAAATTAATAGTTAGAAAACTAGAATTTTAGGACCAGTCCTATATATTACTGCAACCCCCTTCGTCTTCATATTCCTCCCTTCTCAAGTGGTAGTATGTGCACCTATTCTATTTACTTTACAGAATTTTTACAAGCTGCCAGTGACATCCTGAGCTTGGAAACATTTTAAAGAGTATTAAACATTGTGGGATAGGGACACCTGGGTGGCTCAGTCAATTAAGCGTCTGACATGGGCTCAGGTCATGATCTTGAGGTTCATGAGTTCGAGCCCCATGTCAGGCTCTCTGCTGACAGCTCAGAGCCTGGAGCCTGCTTAGGATTCTGTGTCTCCCTCTCTCTCTCTCTGCCCCTCCCCCACTCACACCCTGTCTCTGTCTCAAAAATAAATAAACACTAAAAAAAAAAGTTAAAAATCATGGGATATATGTCATTTTGGGAGACATTTTTTATTACAAATAATTTCTTCAGCAGGGGTCAGCTTTTCAAATAACTTATACCTGAGTGTTCCTTTTCTTATTACAAAAATAATATATCTTCAAGGTCCAAATTATGAAAGTTTCAGGAAAAATAATTTAAAGTCCCCTATGTAGTGGCAGGCTGGAGCTGCAATGTACCAATTTGTGAAAGTCAACTTGGTGCATCTCTTCCCAATTACATATTCACTGATATTGTTCTGGTAGCTTGAAATCAACCATAGTGAAATTATTTACACCATGGAAATTGATCAATGTTACAAAGCAGGGCTTTATTTTCTGTACAATTATTAAAGATTTATCTGCATACCACTCCCCATAATCCTAGGGCTTTGTCAATTTGGTGAATCTTAAATCAGATTGCTATCCTAGTAGTAAGTCAAAAAGTGAGAGATTCAAAAGAAAAACCAGATAGTCTACCTTCAACCTTTAATGTGTCATCATCCAACAGAAAAGGAAAAGACTATCTGAATAAACAATGAGAAAACATGCTTTATGAGCCCTTGAAGGCCTGCATTGGCTTGGTCCTTTGCATTAGTTGGGCATATGAAAGTGTTACACAACCTGTGTGGTTTCCTTTTCCCTTCCTTCCTTCCTCCCTCCCTTCCTTCCTTCCTTCCTCCCTCCCCACCCCCACTTTTTTTTTTCTTTCTTTCTTTCTTTCTTTCTTTCTTTCTTTCTTTCTTTCCATCCTCCTTCTATCCTTCCTTCCTCTCTCTCTAGCCCTCCTTTTCTTTCTCCCTACTTCCTTCCTTTTCTCCTTACTTCCTTTCTTGCAACATATTCCCTTCTTTCTTAAAGAATTTTAACTACTATATGCCAACAGTTAGGGGGCTTTAAGAGGTTTTGCCTGTGCCCAAGTTGTTTCATTAGTGTCACATTCTTAATGAGAGCATTTCTGATCTTGGCATTGATGACCAAGAACTAGGGTTATTAGCCTTCCCTTAGACATTTGAGTTCCCTGTTCAAGTTCCCAATTATGTTTTGTTCCAAGACACTATTTCAGTGGCAAATAGGACCTGGAGTGCCACTCCAGCTTGCCTTTTATCCCCTTATTTTATGGAACTGTTTTCATAGCTGTCACCACCCCAGAACATCAGGAACTAATTTTCCAGGGATTTCAGAAGTTCAATGAGGACGTTTGAAACATAAGACTTATTTTCTCCATACTTACCCATGTTCAGTCCATATACACAAAACTTTAAAATGATATTTTGTCCACCAGAGGGCACTCATATTGTTCCAAGTATAGAGCTAAGAATTATGGCGATTTGAAGAGAAATCTTAGAGTCAGAGAAATGAAATACCCCCAGGACTACTTAAGCCTTCACTAAATGCCAAACAGAAGAATAAAAGTACATTTTTAATTCCATTTTATTTTCTCTCCTCTTACCCCCTCACGCCCCCCACACACACACACTCCCCTGCCCCCACGACAAAATTTTCTCAAGTGTGTTCGTTAATTCACAAAGAAGGGGGAAAAAAGAATAAGGGCTCAGGGTGAAAGTCTGTGTTCCATATTTTCAGAGTACCAGCTTTGCAAGAAGGTATATTTTTCTGTAAAATGTGGGAGTGTTCAAAGTGTGGAAGAATATCAAGAACTTGGCTTTCATAACATTACATCCTTGGTGCTTTAGGATGGTATGTCTCAAGTTGTTTTCCATCGTGGAGCTGATGACTGCATGATTCACATGAAAGGGCTCCTTCCCTTGTCTTGGAACTTTACACTTCTCAGGCACTAGAAAAAATAGAGGCCACCACAAGACTGCGGTCTAGTGTGTTGACAGCCTCAGCCACAAGTTATTCCAACTTCTCACAAAAGCAAAATAAACTTGTGATTTCTGAGACATGTTGTGTAGCTCATTAGTGGTTTCAACTAAGTGCTGTTTATTGATCATAAGTCTCTCTCTCTCCTCAATGCAAGTAGACTTTCACCTATGTCTCCATTTTTTCCAAACATTCCAGCACTATGAATCCACCAGTTAGACCCTAGTAATTGCTCAATTTAAGACACTAGATCTGAGGTTAGGATTCCACCTCACTCCAGCTATGTTTGAAATTCCAGGCATGTCAAACATTGGCCTCATCCATTTTGGTTTTTCTACAGGGGCATTTTTATGCACACCTTTCAAAATTAGACCGGTAAAAAGACCCATTAAATTATCTCTGCTTCAGAATTGTTCACCAAAGAAAAGTCTCAATTTCTTCTCAATTTTGAAGAGTTCTCAGTGAAGCCAGTTTAGAATGATCTAAAAATATAGCTATTTAATATATATAAAACATATACCAGAAATATTTCACAAAAAGAAGAAAAAATGAAATAATTTCAGTTTTTTTGTCCATTTGGAAAATTGATGGCAAAGTAATTATCACAGAATTGCTCAAGGAACATTCATTCATAAGCTTGACCTTTATAGCATTGACCCAAAGTTGCCAGGTACTGTAAAGCTTTGAAAAAATTGGCCCTTTGCTACTGCCAAGACTGAAAGCAAAATTGGCCCTCTTTCCTTAATTCACATCTGGGTTCAGTTTGTTCTCAGAAGAGCTTAACCCATCTTGCTGACTTCGTCTCAGTTCAGATGGGAAAGCAACAACGCTATATGAAAGGCGCAGAAGTAGGTGAATATCCACTTAAGTCCTCCCTTGGGGGAAAAGGTATTTTATTATCTTTGGATAGTCCTTATATAATTGCCTAGTATTAGAGAATCAGACGGTTTGTTGTTAAATGGTGTCTGTTGGGCTTAGATGGTCCATTTTTGAAGTATGCAGTTTACTGGTCAGAAGTCTTCAAAAACAACGTACATTATTACAAAGGCTTTAAACTGGGGTAGGACTAAGCTGAAGAGAATTAACTCCATTTCCAATGCATGAGATAAGATACAGAAAGAATTCCATAATTCAAGTTTAATATGATAAATACAGTGGATATAAAAGTTATTATTTAACATAGGTAAAGAATGGGAAATAGCAACAAGATTAAGAAAAATGTAAAGGGGCCATGATTTACAATGAATTGGGTTTTTTTTTGATAGTTTTTCTCATGAATGTGGCAATTACTTTGAGAATATGAAATTCTGTGGGTATGTCAACCTTAAGTTTGGGAAGATTTATTGAAGACAAGGAGGTATCATAAGACACATTGTAAGTTCACTGACTAGATGAAAAAAAGCTGAATGGGTCTCCATTTATTAAAAAACAGTAATGATAGTAAGAAGATAGTACTGCATCCATATCCATTGCTTATTTTTATCCTCCCAATGACCTAGCTGGCACCTACTCCCTTTTTCAGATGTCAGCCCAATTATCACTTCCTTGAGGAGACCTTCAAACACTTTGATTAGATAAAATACCCTTCTCCTATACCCCTCCAGTTCCATGATAAGCTTTCAAAGCCTCTCTCCTCACATAAGTTAGAAACATTGAGATTTTATATTTATTTTTGTATTTCTTTGATAAATATTTATTTTCCCGCTAAAATGTGAGCTCCTCAAAAACAGATTGTGGCTAGCTTTACTCTCCATTGAGTCACCAATATCTAATACAGTGCCTGGCATACAGGCAATCCTCAATGCCTGCTTGTTTCTTTATTGAATTAAGAATAAATGACCAGGTAAGGCAACCATGAAATTAATGCCATATTACAAAGTAGTTAGTAGACTCAGAAAATCCAGTTAGTTAACTCAAGATAACATGGTTATTTAGTAACAGAGCTAGGTGGGACTTAAAATCTCATCCGACTTTCTTCTCCCAATGTGTCTTATCAGAAAAAAAAAAAAAAAAAAACATAAACCAAAACATAAATGGTTCAAATCAATACAACAAACTGTGTAAACTAACTAACCAAATTTGTTTCCCAACCAGTGTAGTAAAATAAGTTCTCTCCTACTCTCATGACCATCAGCAATATTCTGGTGAATGATTATTTGCAAAACAGGGTTAAAAATAATTCAACAAAATGATTGTCATCAGAAAATCACATACATATTTTTTAAAGGAGAGGAGAAAAGAATTGTATTTTATAGAGAAAGTCTGAATCTGCTTAACCTAGGTATAAAAGAAGATACTTCCTAAAAATGGGCAGATCAATTAAGCAAGAATGAGGGTTTTCATTTTCTTTGATATTCTCTAACAATTACACACATTTAGTTTTCATCACTTATAGTTAGAGCATCTAACAGAGGAGAAAATCATTACCAAGAAAGGAGAATAAAATTGCATGAAGGCTGTGTCAGGAATTATATTAGTTTGTTTGAACTGTTGTAACAAATAATATAGACCGGGTGACTTAAACAGAAATTTATTTCTTCACAGTTCTGAAGGATAGAAGTCCAAGATTAAGGTGTCAGCAGAATTTGTTTCTTCTTAACCTTTTTGCTTGGCTTGCAGATGGTCATCTTCTCCCTGTGTCTTCACAATTTTTTTTGGTTTTTTTTTGTTTTTGTTTTTCCTCTGAGTGTATCTGTGTCAAAGACAGAACCTTGAAAGTGGCAAAACTGACTCAGGTGTTAGGGAGTCTCAATGAGATTAACAGCTGACACTCATCGAAGCTATGAAGGCCAGAAGGCAATGGGATGACACATTCAAACTACTAAAGTAAAAAAAAAAATTAAATGAATTAGAAGGAAATTCTATGAGCAACTGTATGCCAAGAAAATTAGATAACCTAGATGAAATTGACAAATTCCTAGAAATTCACAAGCTACCAAAAATCCCCACCATAGCCTTTAAGCCCTTTATGTTCTTATCCTACCTAACAGCCTCATCTATTGTTATTCCCCTTTAATTTACTGTATCTGAGTTTCTCTGGCTCTCATTCAGTTCCTGGCACCAGGGAGTATACAATGTTCTATAATTTTGACTTGTTGATTGTTCCCTTTTATCTTTTAAGGACCCACTTAAATGCTATTTCCACAAAGACACTTTCTTGAGCCCCTTATAAGTAACTACTCATTACAATAATACTAACTGCTTTACCAAAGAAAATTTCTTTTGTAATCTAGTTTCCAATCAGTTCCATGTTCCAGTAACCATGTCCAAAGTTCTTTTTTAGACAAAATTCTCAAGGCTGATTTAGGTTTTTGCTTCCAGGTTCCCAGAACAATCTGTCTCAAATTAATAGCAGATACCTTGAGACCAGTTGAAATCAAAGACTTGGGTGGGAAGGTCACAGACCTTTAATCTGATCTTTACTCCAAGGTTATGTGTAAATTAGCCACTGTCATTCAAAACCTCTTTAGATCTCATTTGTTATGGTTTAGGGTCTTGAAGTAGGATTTTTTTAGAGGACCTAAAATTTGAGATTTTCCATATTCCTTTATTGTATGAAAACTATCCAGTTATTTCTGGATTTATCTTTATTTTTCTAGTAATTTGAGTGAAAAATGGAAGTGAGAGCCAATTCACATGATCATTCTGAATCTTTCTAACTACATACCCTAGAACAGAGTTTCTCAACTTCAGCATCATTGACATTTTACAAAAGATAATTATTGTATTTCACTGATTTATCCTATACATTACTAGAAATTTAGCAGCATCCCCTGGCCTCTACCCATTACATGTCTGTAACACCATCCTCATCCCCAGTTGTGACAAACACAAATGTCTCTAGGCATTGCCAAATGTCACCTGGGGTTCAAAATCACCCCAAGTTGAGAACTGAAACTACAGGCTCATTAGGTCCATCTTCTGCCTTCAGGTTATCACAAGCAATACCTTTACCAAACATTTGTTCAAATTTATAGCATAGGCCTCCATTTTTCCAATCTTAAACTTTTCTAGCTTCCTAACACATTACTGAGAAGTCAATGCCACCTATTTTAAATATTTGTCATAGATAGTATTGCATTTCAATTTCAGAATTTCTTTCCATATTAGGTATAGTAATTATAGCTTCAGAATAAACAAATACCAACATTACTGTGGCTAAACCCAATATAAATTCACTTCTTACACATAACAGTCCAATTCTGGCATTTGGTGGGTGGCCTTCAATGCAGGGTTTCAGAAATCCAAGCTGCTTTCAATGTGTGGTTCTGCTGTTCTCAACACATAGCTTCAAGAATCACCATGCTCGTGTGTTTCCAGCCATAAGCAAACAGATTATGGAGCATTTATAAATGGGATTGTATGGGTTAGACTGAGATACAAAGAAATGTTTTATTGTCATCTCTAAGTGTCTGTTACTTTTACTCATTCTTGTGTTATCCTGTAACATCCTGTCATTGAGCCCCGTACTTTTTCTTCATGCTATTTATTACATCTATAATAAGGTAATTATTTGAGCAATATAAAACTATTGGTTTATTATCCATCTTACCTCACAGGCAGTATGCTCCATAAAGACCAGAACTACATCCACTTTGTTCAGTGTTTGTTTGGTCCCCAAAACCTAGAAGAATTTTTGGCATTTAATACTTTCTTAATAAATATTTGTTAAATAGATAAAGGAATGAATAAATGGATGAATGAATAAATGATATATATGACCCTTGATTTGGATATGGCCTAGAAAATCTTTATAAGACATTATTCTTTGCAAGACACAGATCCAGGTATTGGTCAACAAAAGAGAATGACTGGCTGACTTAGCAAAACAGAAGAATATTCTAATGATGGGGGGTGAGGCTGGGATGCAAGCAAGCAAAAATTAGAATTCAATGCAGTAGCCTAGAGCTTTCTTCCTGAATTCATTATCTCATGCTTACCCTGTTTAATTAGAGTACTAGCTGGTTCTGCTCTTCTTACTATGGTGAGGAGAAAAGGGGTTATGCAGTCTTCAGAGCCCAGCTTTTACTAATTGTATCGGTTCCTGAGGCACCTTCTGCCTACCTATGACAGTTGATGTTGTGTGTTAACTTGGCTCGGCCACACTACCTAGATATGTGATCAAGCATGATTCTGGATAGTTCCATGACAGTGTTTTTGGATGAAATTAACATTTAAACTGGTGGACTTTATGGTGGGCAGAATGTTGCCCATAATGTGGGTGGGATTCATCCAATCAGGTGAAGACCTAAATAAAACCAAAGACTGACTACTCCCAACAAAGAGGGAATTCTGCACCAGACAGCCTTTGGACTTGAACTCTTTGGCTTTTCTTTGGGTCTCCAGCCTGCCAGACCAGCCTGCATATTTTGGACTGACCAGCCTCCATAATCATGTGAGCCAATTACTTAAGGTAAATCTCCCTCTAGATATAGATATGGATATGGATATGGATATGGATATGGATACAGATATGGATTTGGATATATAGACGAGATATACAGATATAGAATAGATGTAGGTATATGTTGTGTTTTTCTGGAGAGCCCTAATACACTACTCATGCACATACACTGATTCCAGACTTCACTCTAAGTAACAGCATTGCCCTTATACTTCACATGAATACCCACTTTCAAAGAGTTTGCATGGAGTTGTAATGTCTGAAGTGAAAATAGATCTTTAAATCTTAGTAATTAGGTTCCACTTACCTAGTCCCAAGTGAAATAAATAAATATATCATTTTCATCTCTTTATCTCTTGTATATTAAAAGTTTAAAAAAAAAAATAAAAGTTTTTAAGTGTGTTAAAGAAATGAATGAATAAATTAATAGCTGAATATTTATCTGCTAAAAATGTAAGAATTCATCACAAACCATTCCTCTCACTGGCTCAAAGCAAGGGAAATCCTGGTGTAACCCCCAAACTACCACCTTTGTCTACTTTTCCACATTTCTGATTACTTTCAGTACACTGGGGTTGTAGAGGAGACTTCCAATGTGTCTTCTTAGAGAAAAACTCAGCCACTCAAAAACATAGGGACTGTGCTTTCTTTTTTTCTCCTGTAATAACACTGTGGAGAGCCAAATGGTAAATAACACATGGTGTTTTCCAGCATGGACTGACCTGAGTTTAATTTCTAGCTCTGCCACTTATTAGTAATGTGACCATTCAAGCATTAACTTTCTCATCTCTAAAATGGGGATAACAATAATACACACATTATAATATTGTAGTGTGAATTAAATGTGATCAAGCATATAGAGCATTTATCAAGGGTGCCTGGGTGGCTCAGTCAGTTAAACATCTGACTTTGACTCATGATCTCACTGCTTGTGAGTTCAAGTCCCAGCTTGGATTAGTTTAAGTCCTACATTGGGTGAGCATGAACCCTGTTTCAGGTGAGCATGAACCCAGCTTCAAGTGACCCCCCATTCTCTCTCTCTCTCTCTCCCCCCTCCCATGCTCACTTGTGCCCCTCTCTCCCTCAAAAAAAAGGGGGGGGTCTTATAAAAATACTTGGCCATAGCAATAATTCAACAAACATAAACTATTAATAGCTGTTATTGTGTCTGGAAAGGTGCCAAGATCATCATTCCAAACAATCTTTAATCAAAAGATAAACTAGGAATAAAAACTGCACTGAAATGACAAATCAGAAAAAATTGAAGAAGCTGAAGAACTTGAAAAATCAGGACCTGAGTGAAGCAGGCAAGTGGAAGATGGCCTAAATGAATTATGAAAACAGTACTTTTGTCTGAAGAACCTACATTTATCTCTAGAATGACTTCATTTGAGCAAACTAGTTTATCTAAAGAGACCAGAGCTAGATAGACAGTGACAGTATCCTAAACACTTACAAGAGGTAACTGGGATGGCTGGACTCAGAGAAATTATGTACTAATGTCAATTCCAAAGCCTACACATCTCAAGAAAAATGCTTCCTCCTGCCCATATTAAGACCCAGAACTTCCTTGCCTTGCATGCTTTCATTGATCAAATTATTAATGATACAACATTCATTTTACTGACTCATTATTACACACCTGTCCATAAGGGTACCATTGGAAAACAGATGAAATACTTAAACTGGGAAAATAAAAGCAATTTTAATTAAAGGATAGTTGCCCAGGTTGTGGAGAGCAGAGAGCATATAGAGAAATCACATGGGATAATTCACTACCCCAAAGCAACTGACAGAGGATCACCATCACTATTCCCAGGCCTGAAGGGACAAAATGAGACAGTCATGGAGGGAACCTGGAGAGACAGAGAGAAGAGAGTAGAGGACAACTGACAGAGCTATGACCTTCACTTGAGAGAAACACCCAGCCTGAGGATGTTAAGGAAACTAGAGTGATAATACCAAAATAAAGACCTCATTCTACTCTCTCTCCTGCTAATGGTACAACCAAACCCAACCAGATCCAGAGGATAAGAGAGCCCAAGATCATCTCTGGGGTTCATAGAAGGGTGGAAAGGATAGAGAGTAAATCTGTAGGGGCCACAAACATCAAATATCCAGCACATTGCCCTATCTTCCTAAAACTCTGACACTGTTCCAGAAAGGACTAACTTCATATGGCTGTTCCAAGATAAAGCTAACAGTCTTCCTTAATAATCTCATCCACCTCACAAACCTGTACACACAACTCTTTCTCATCAGGGTGAAATTCTTTTACATCTGATACAATGTGGGCTTTTCTTTACTCAACTAGAGCACCAGTGGCTTCATGCCCCCAGACCTTGGGACAGGCTCTGACATGTCAGAATTGTCTGGATATGTCTATGTTAAGACCTCCATGCCGAGACCTCCATGATACAATAAAATATGGTAAGATGTACTTGGCATTGAAAAGTGACTGATAACAGTGGAATCTTCCTTTGATGAGTTAAGCATATCAAGAATATGTAGGGCCTCAGGTCAGGATTCTGAATGTCAATAGTCATTGCACAAAACTGAACAAAATATAATTCTGGTTTTATTTTATGGAGTTGATTATTTGCATCCTGGATAAATAGCACTTCACTGCATGCTCCATGTTAACAGCGTCTGACATTTGAAAAAAAAAAAGTTTTTTTGATGGTTTTGTAAACCATCCTTGAAATTCCTAGTTCTCAATACTGGCCAGAACCCAAAACGGAAACTGAGAACAAAGAAAATAAACTGTTTTTATAAGTCAGAAGGCAGCAGAATCAGAAATCATGAGCGAAGTTGGAAAACATTTTCAGACTGGTTTTACAACTCCTGTTAGCCTGGCTTATTGATATTACCACCCAAATTTACCTTGACTGAGCTTTGAAAACTTTTGAAGTTCATCTTCCTAAATGAATACAATTCTAAACTCCGTGAAGAATGTTAAGTGTTATTCCTCCCCAATATTAAACTGAATTGAAATTTTATACCATGTTGGAAATCCTAACATCAAGTTTAAAGAATCACATTGAAGCCATTAATTACCAGTACTACTCAAACCAAAGAAAAGACTCATATATAGAGATGAATAAAAGAACTCATGGGTGGCCTAACACTAAATTACTTACTTGGAACCATTATGGAGGCAATGTATCTTGGGTGGCAAGTCTAGAAGTAGACAATATGAAGATATTTTCAATCACATGTGCTCCATGTGCCTTTATAACTACTATTGGTCTCCCAAGGCCTTCACTCAGGCCTCCTGATCACCCAATTCTCTCCTAATTTAAACATTTCCAGGTAGGAAGACTTCCTTATCTGGCTAAATAAGAAAGCTTAAATACTCATTGTATTCCTTTTTAGATAGTATGCTAAAAACTGTTTGGTGTTTTAATTCCAATTTGTGGCTTTAAGGAGAATCAGCCATGATGGAAACCTCTGGACAAGGAAATAAGGGGAGTTTAGGTTTTCGTTTCAATCCTATCACTAATAGCAATTGTCACCTTGGCATTACCACTTTACCTTTCCAGGTCTCAGTTTCCTCTTCTGTAATATGTGGGTGTTGCATTATGTCAGTAACTTTCATGCTATTTTTCAGCCTTTGTTCAAATGACATCTTACGTGGAAGTTCAATATACAAAGCTGAAAAAGACACAGATATTCTGGTTTGAAGGAAAAGTGATTTCTTCCAGTTCTGTACACTTGACCATTACACTTCCCTGTATCTCTTAAATTCACTTGGCATTCAGAGTATAATCTTTGGCCTGTGTTTTCAGCTCACCATTCCTGAAGTTCTTATTAAAAGTAGACCTTTACAGAGGGGAGATGGGGGGAGGATGGGTGAAATAGGTGAAGAGGATTAAGAGCACAATTATCTCTATGAGCACTGAGTAATATATGGAATTGTTGAATCACTACATTGTACACCTGAAACTAATATAACACTGTATGTTCACTATACTGTTATTACATTTTTAAAAAAAAAAATCAGAACTCTACAATGGTATTGTAATAGTGTTGTATGATGACAGGTGCTAGCTACCCTTGTGGTGAGCACAGCCTAGTGTATAAACTTGTAGAATCACTATGTTGTTCACCCGACACCAATGTAACATTGTGCATCAACTATACTGCAATTTAAAAATAAATTAAAAACAAACAAATAAAAATCATCCAATTAATTTTGAATAGAAAAACAAAATAAGGCTGAACTCTGGGCCCCAACCCCATGATCAATTAAATTAGCCTGTATAAATAGAGGTGGGGTTCAGGAATCATTCGACAAGCATCTTAGGTGAATCTCATGAACACAAAAATTTGAGCACAGAAAAGCACATTGAAAAGCACCAGGCTAGATACATCTGAAGTCTTTTCCTACTTCAACACTCTAACATTGGTTGTTAATATGTAAGTCTGACAAACCCTTTGAAATCTGATGAAAGCAATAAATCTTCTCTTTGAGAAAAGTGCAAACACACACATTTACACACATGCACACACACATACACAAAGACACACACATGAAATTTGCCTAGAATTGTAGCAAGTTTAAATACCCAGTTATGTACCTCCCCAATGTCCATCCATGGACACTCTATGGGCCCGTAGTTAAAACCCCTATGATATCTATGATATAACAGTGATATTTTAGGGTGAATGTGGTTATTCGTTAGAGAAAGAGCCCTTCTGGGATTAAATCAAATTCTCTTGACTGCTGGATATTGCACTAAATTAAAGGCTTTTCCAATTTATGACCTGTAAACCAATTTTCAACTTGTTAAAAATATTTGATTCTCCTTCTTCTTTTTCTTCTTCTCCTTCCTTCTCCTTTTCCTCCTTCTTCTCCTCTCTTCCTTCCTTTTTTTTTTTTTTTTTTTTTTTTGGAGGGGGGAAGGCCTTTCTTATTCACCAGGATAGTGTCATCCTGAATTTTCCTGAAATACTTACTTTACTACAGGTATGAGAATGAAATTGCTAAACTTCTGCAAACCAGCTGACAACCATCTTCCCAAGATTCCGCTGTAAGGACTGTTCAGTTCCTAATTGGTTTGCTTCTCAAATTGTATGCATAGACATTCCTGCTGTGGAACAAGAGGGCCATGTCTTCCAACAGGAATTATGTGGCCACCTCATTGCTAGAAGCCCAGACATTCTTTTCAGGGGACCAAGGGTGAGCTTGGAATTCATTTTCAATCTGCTGAACAATAAAACTGTGGTGGCGCCAAGCACCCCTATAAAGGGCTGTTCCATAAATATTCATGGACCATGACAAGGAACAGGATGGTCTCTCCCCAAACGTCTGCCTCCATTTTTCACAGTGCCACCCAGATATGCCATGTGAAGTGGGAACTCCAACATACAATATGGGAGAAGCTCTGTACCACCTACAAGATTTCTTTGTGCTGTTTTTCCTCCTAAGCTTTCTCTTGCAATTTGAGTGACTTTGGCTTTCATTGTGCTGTTGGCCCGACAGCAAAAGCCCCTCTCCAAGTCCACTCCCCCACCTACGCATTCCCAGTCAATAGGGAACCACTTAACTACATGAACATTAACTAATTTGAAGTTTGCTTTTCATCCTGGCACTAATAGGAGAGGAGGAATGTGTTTGTGTTTGCAAGTTTTCCATATGGGTTAAGTAAAGATTGTTTGTTCAAGTTTGAAGCTTGGAAGAGAAAGAAAAAACAAGGCCCATGTCTCATCTTGTCCTTTGGAGGTAGGCAGAAGAGCCATTGTTCCCAGTGCAGCTGAAACCTGTGGGCTGAGAAACCACTGGAGTCTCTTCTCTGAGGCTTCTGAAAAAGTTCCCCACAGACTTATCATTGTCAGCAACCGTGGCGGGATGTTTTGTTTTGCCTTTCATTCCTTATTTATTGCTAAAACAAATGGCAATGACAGCTGAGAATGGAAAGAGTGGCAAGAAGGAGTGAAATATAGGAATAAGGCATTGATATAAACAAGAGAAGTTGCTAAAAAGGGAAAGGAGTCCCTTGTCCTCTAAAAGCTCAAAGTGCCTTTCATCATCCAGCAAGACTGGACCGAAAGCAAAATTATTTTTAAAGGTAAACGGATAAGAAATGACTCATCCAGAATGCCAGGGCATACTCCCACCCACTCCCACAAAGAAAATGTTGCCTTTTAATTATTTGTAAGTAAAACAAGGCCCAGAACAATGGGGAAAACTATGTGTGAAGGTAAAAATTAGGATTATATAATATTAAAACAGAAGCTAGAAGGATTCTCAAAATATAATCCCAACTTTCATAATCTCAAGGAAAACAAAATACTTTTGGAGCTAAGAGTTTCCCCCACTTCTTGGCTGGGCCAATGCCAAACTAAGGATGCTGTTATTGATCAGGGGTTTATAAGGGATTCTGGGATTTTGATCTTGGCTTATTTGTTTAGTGGGATATGCAGCATCTTTCATGTATTTCCTTACACTATAGTTTTCATAACAAGGCAGCAGTCTCTATTTTGAATTCAGAATATTTAATATTCAGTAATATTTAAAAAATGGCAATATAGAGATAAAAAGCTTCAATGTCTCCCCATCACCAGAACAATAGAATCCTTGGTCCTCAATATAGTCTACATGGGCCTCTGCAAGCTGACACTTGCTATCGTCCGAGATCCAAGTCCTAATATTTTGCCTCTTGAACTTTATGTTACAACAGTTTCAGGAACTCTAATTTCCTCCAAATGACTATGCTATTTTAGGCCTCTATGGCTTTTTCCATGATATTCTATATCCATGGATGGCCCTCTCCCTCTACTCAATCTTTTGCCTTTCCCTAATCCTACCTGTCAGGTGTCATCACATCTACAAAGTTATTCTTAACACCCCTAATGTGGAATTAGGCACCTGGGCATGGCATCCTCAAGAGAATTATCAAATTTATTGAAACAACTTATTTTTGTGTTTATCTCCTCTACTAAATCATGTGTTCCTCAAGGGCAAAGATGATGTCTTACTTAGTGTCCTCACTGCCAAGCAAATTATAGACACTTAATTGAATGTAATCAAACAAAGGAAGAGTAGTATAGAATAGAAGGGAAAACACGGAACTTAAAGTATAAAGACATTATAGGCAAGCCTGTCTTGCCTCCTTAACTTACCAGCTGAAGTAACATTATTGTTGATATCTTCTATCTTCACCAGTTGCCAGCACAGTTCCTTGGTAAGCTTTTGGCATGGTTTGTGTAGCCTAGCTCTACATGCCCAGTGTCCTCTGAGTATCTGCATAGATTCTTGAATGTGAACAACTTCATTTTCCAACAGCTGACATCTAGGATGCACTGACCCAGGACCAGACAGTACCCATATCCCCCTCCCCTATCAGTCCATTATTCCCACCATGATTATTTAGATGACTGTCTTAAATTTGAATTTCCTGTAACGAGAATGAAAGAGATATATATATATATGGTGGTTTCACTTATTTGACTGAGTCTTATTTATTTCTCCTTTTTAAGAACCCAAAATCTTGCCTGAAACATAGGATACACTTGATGAATAGGAATTAATTACTTAAGTATAACTTCAATGGTCCCTTTCAAGGCTATGCTTAGATATTTTGTAGCAGAGACAGATAATTGTTTGCCAAAATGTGTGCTCCACCCTTCATAATGTCAAGTCATTGCTGGGAAGAGGCTTCTTAGCCAGAGACTACATTTCCCAGAACTGTTTACATCTATTGTGTCCATGTGACCAGTTTTTACCAATGAAATGTAAATAGAAGAAATGAATGTCTTCTCTGATTCAAGGCTTCAAAAAGTGTTTGTAAGTTCTCCATGCTCTTTTATTCCTGCTGGTTCAATGCAGAGGACAAATGAGCCTTAAAGGAAAGGCTGGAAAACTTCTCTGAAAAGGGATAGATAGTAAATATTTTATATTTGTTGCCATATTATCTCTGTTAGAACTACTCCGCTCTGCCTTCATAGCACAAAAGCAGCCATGAGCAACACATAAGCATTTGAAGCTGTGTTCCAATGAAACTTTATTTACAAAAACAAGTGAAGAGTCCACAGAACATAATTTGCCAACCCCTGACTTAGACAATACCAGAACATGAGACAGAAAAAGCCTGAATCCCTAAATCCAACATGGAAAAAATCAGCGGCACAGACCAGGATCAACAGTCTTCGCTCATTACAGGAATATAATAGCTAACTTCTATTTTGGTTAGTCTATTGAAATTTTAGAAGTTATTTATTAAATAAGTTAGGAGGGCCTTCACTAATATGACTCTAGTACAAAATAAAGGAATTGAGAGTTAAATATTAACATTAAAGAGCCACCAAAATGAGCTTAAGGCAGAGCCACAAGATTTTGTTTTACTCAACAGTTTCCTGATCCACCCTGGTTCCTAGAATCATTTATTCATTTTCATGCTTTTCTTCCTACCCTGCTGTCCTCTATCTCATACTTTAGCAGATGGCCAAATAAAACAGAAGTAAAACATGATGTATTTTACTCTATAAGCCTGCTTCAATACTGGCTACACTTAACTCTGTGCATACATATTATTTCTTTAAACTTAGTAGCAAGATGCCATAGATAACTTGGCTAAGGAAATGTGCCACACACAAATGCATTGCTGTCTTCTACGGCCAAAGCTCTAAAAAGTAAAAGGCCTGGTGCCCTCTTTTGTGTTAATGTCCATTAGAGGGCCCTAAAGCAATACAATTTGAACTAAATGTGCCCCAGAGAGTAGTAAAATTCTTGTTTAACTTCTAATTACAAAGCTATCTCAGCCTAGACATCAAAGATGTGTCCAAAGTTTGGGGGTGGGGGTGGTTAGGAAGAATGGAGACATGGTGGGGGAAGAGGAATGGAGTGGTTGACACATTTGCCAGGAACAAGTTCAAGACACAGGCTCACTTTAAATTCATAGTCATTTCTGCCTTCTGACAATTAAAATTGTAAGTGTGTATATTTTAGCATGCTTTTAGTGGAAAGTAATAACAAATTCAAAATACAAATCAACCAGATTTAAACAACAAAAGGAATTTATTGTCTCATTGAAGTGCAAACAGTAGTATGGGGTTTAGGAATAGTTTGATCAGGGCTCTGGCTCTATTTCCTTAGAATTCACTTATCTCCGCCTTCCTATATTTGATAACTACATCCAAACATCTTCTGTTGTTGCACAGCCCCAGACCTTAAAGCTGTAGCTGTATATTATACCTTCCAAAATAAGAGAGGGATCCTATCCTTTCTCTAATCATAGATAAAATAATTCCATGTTCTGACTTGACTAACCTGGTCAGGTAAATGGCATGTGTTCATTGGCTTAGACCTGCAGTTATTGCTGGTCCCTGACAAAATTGCTATGCCAAAGGGGATGAAGGAATACTGATTGACTTTTGCTAATCAGGGCAAAATCAACTTGCATAATAACCATGTAACAGGAGAGGGGTGGAGCAGACCTTCCAAGGCAATCACAATGTCCAGAATACTAAGTCAAGTTTAGCATGTCTGGCCCCTTTCCTAGAGTCTCTCCGAAAATATGCTTCAGGTCTTCATTTATGTAGATTCCATGCTACCAGACCCTACCAACATACTCACCAGACCTCGCTTTTGCTGCCTTGTGAGTAAGAAATCATCCTTTTTCATTGCTGAGGGAATTGAGAATATTTGAATAAAATCATTCTCCTAAGATATTGCAGCTAATAAGCAGTACAACCAGGATACAGCCACAGCTCCACCTGATTCAGTTCCATGTTCTCATGCCCCACCATGATGTCTCCCACCCTGATACAAAGATAAGCCAAAGTTATAAGATGTTATTACCCCAGCCTAGCCTACCATGTTAGGAAAGCTCCCATTTGAACAGTGGGCTCTGCTCTGCTTTCTTACATGTAATGTTTTCTATAAGTACAGAATCCACACTTTGAATCTGGAAAAAATACATTCTGGGTCCCTGTAATCATCTCAGTGTCTAAGTATAATCTGTGTATTGAATAAAAGGGTTTATGTGTGTATGTGAGGTGCACATGTACACCTGTTCTATTTCCTGATGATCTTAAAATCTTAACAATTCATGGCCTGCATGGTTCTCCTTAGTTGTGAAAAAACATAAATCTCTGGCACATGGCTAGCCTCCCTCCATAAATTCTCCAGTATGTCCCATAAAATCATCATGGGGTTGTTACACAACAATGATATCTTCCTGTCTAACTTGTCATTTCCAAGTTAGTAGCCAAACATACACACACTTAACACAGTCCTTGGAGAAGGTACCTTACACCTTTTATTTTTCACTTCATTATCCTCAATGGTCTGGGCAGTTGCAAGATATATTCAGAGTATTCAAGTACTGTATATGGTTAAGTACAGAGGTGACCATGAGATCACCCTAAATTTGCTACTCAGCTTGCCTATGACCTCTCCAAGCCTCTATTTCTCTTATCTATAAAACTGGAATAATAATCATAATACACATTCCATGTTGTTGTCATGAACACAATGTCTGGCATATTGAAAACATTTAAAAAATATTCACTGCTGAATAAACTGTTTATTACTATTATAATAAACATTAATATTTACTTGTATTACCCTAATGATTATTAATTAGATTTATTATTTTACTCAAATGACCAAATTTATTCTATTTCCTTACTGTTGGATGTTAGTTGCATATAATTTCCATCTGCTTAATATATTACCTTTGGGAATCTAACCTTTAATTTAGATAAAGGTCTGTTTTCCTCTTTCATAGAAAAGGAAAATAAACAAACAGATACAAAATATATTTTTTAATATCTTGGCTATTTACTTTCTGATTTATGCTATCCAGCACTGTGCTTAAAGTTTTTCTTCCATTTCTTTTTTTGTTAGCTAAAGTAGCATATCTTCTTACAATTTCCTTTAGTAATTACTTTTGGTACTTACCAGGTCTAAGAAACTAAGACACAGGCCCTATAAAGAAAATGTCATCTCTACACAGTCAATAGACCCAGGTTTCAATGGGCTTAACCTGAAGCTCTGGTCTTCCCAGAACTTCAGTGTTACATCCCAAGGGCCTTGGAGCTAATGAAACATGTTGCACTCCTAATATCTACTTAAGCAAATTGAATGTGGCCATCTAAGAAAATTACTCTGTTGTCATAGTAACTCTTTTACTACTTTATGTCAAGAAGAATAAAAAAAAAAAAAAAAGAAGAAAGAAAGGAAGAAAGGAAAAACCTGGCAGAAAAGTTTACATCCTAAAATAAAGTTGTGGGAGGTATGAAGCACAGGCAAAGAAAAATGAGGGATTTAATTCAATATGGAGGAAAACACCTGAAATGCAATGAGCTCCCCATAATATGCTCTCACTCAGCATGCTTAGACATAAGGTTGGGGGTGTCTCAGCAATAGATTCACAGAATGCAAAATATGGAAGAGCTCTTAGGAAATCTAATCTGAGCCCCTGATTTTACAAATAAAGAAACAGAAGCCCAGAGAGGTAAAACAATTCACACAAGTTAGCATACTAAGTTATTGGCCCACGCTGAAACAGAAACAGGATCTCCTGATTTCCTGCCTAGGGTTCTTTCATCATTCTATCCCTGGGATTTAAGGGCATAAAGAAACTATCCAAAAGACCTTTCAGAGTCTTTTATCTTTTTGAAATTATTTATTAAAATTCAAGTTAGCTAACATACTGTGTAGTACTGTTTTCAGGAGTAAAACCCAGTGATTCATCACTTATATATAACACCCAGGGCTCATCCCAACAAGTGCCCTCCTTAATGTCCATCATCTATTTGGCCCATCCCCCAACCCACCTCCCCTCCAGCAACCATCAGGTTTTTTTTTCTCTGTATTTAAGAGTCTCTTATGGTTTGTCTCCCTCTGTTTTCAACTTATTTTTCCTTCCCTTCACCTATGTTCATCTTTTATGTTTCTTAAATTCCATATATGAGTAAAATTATATGATATTTTTCTTTCTCTTCAAATCTTTTCAATATGTTTTTAAAAATTATAAAAGAGTCTTTTTGATATGTTTTTTAAAATTATAAAAGATTGACTCAGTGTAGAAGAGGAAGACAGATTAGTCTTAAACTGGTTCCAAGACTGGCCAGTTATTGAAAAGTTGGAAATATTTCATTCATCATACATCAATTACACATTGACACTGTATTAGGTACTGTGCAGGCTTCTGGAGACCACAAATGATACAGTTAAATCAGTTAGGCTACTCACAGTTCTTGTAAAAGTAGAAAACCTTTATGTTTATGCTGAGTCAAGAGTCTGGAAATCTCAACTTCCCAGGTATTTATTCTCCATTTCACAAACCTTAGAACATATGGCAAAGTTATGGTACTAACAAGCAACAGACATGCCCTCATTTTAACTCTATGATGCTATCAATATCAAGAAACAGTAGAAATTGCAAAACAAATGCAAGAGAATCATTTTAATGTTATCAGCAATGAAAAGGTATATACTAGCTGGTTATAAAAAGAGGACCCAGGAAACTTAGCCAGTACAATAGCATGACTTAGTAACATGGAAATGATCCCTCTACAACATTTATAAGATGTGAATGTAAGTTAACATCACTGCACCATGTCCTTCTTGATCTAATACCAACCCATAGGATTGGCCAGACCAAAAACAGGTGCTTTGCTCTTATCACTTAATGGCACCCCTTATCTTTCTGTTTGAACTTCTCCTCAACTAGGAGGAATTGCTGGATTCCAACCGACTGCAGAATAAAGAAGTCTTGGTAGCCTATTCTCAGGCCAGCATTTTCCAAGACCAACAACAATTTGATGATTATTCAGACTTAAAGCCAGAAGGACTTGCAAGAGGTGAGAGTGAGCCTATTTGTTGATGGTTATAAAATGAAGTGATCAAGGGATAAGGTAACCCCACAGAGACATGGAAATATCAGTAAACACAAAGTGTAAGTATAGCTCTGCCATGGCAATCTATACTGGATTTCATTTCTGCAATCAGACTGTCACCTGGTCAAAAATAAACATTCCTTGGGTGGATGGATAGGTAAATAGCTAGAAAAGAATAAAGCCATGGTTATAAATATTAATAAATTCTAAACAGGGATAAATAATAGGTACATTCACATAGTCAGTCATTCATAGAACCAATATTTGTTGTGGAGCTACTACATACTATATTCTGTTCTAGGTGTTAGAGTTACAGCACACCCTTCTTCCCAGTAACTCTTTAAGAAACCCAAGAGCACACAAATAGCTAATGCACTGTCATTACTCAGTCACCTTTTTGTAAGCCAAGAATGTATTTTACTGACTGCACCAACTGATATATGGATCCAAAAAGACAGCAAAATTCAACTCAAGTTAGCAAATAATAAATTGAGCATGAACCGTGTACTAGCAACCACCCATGATTTCCAGATGAATAAGACACCATTGCTACCCTCATGGAGCTTACTATTCTGTAAAGAAATTATATAAAGAAACAGCCAAGATGGCAGAACCGCATGGAAGTTTACTTTGCATCTTGCATCCATGAAATACATCCAGATCAACACTAAACCATCCTGCACACCTAGAAAACTGATTTGAGGATTAACATGACAATCTGCACAGCCTGAACCACAGAACTCAGCAGGTATGTGGCACAGAGAGGTGAACTGGGGGAGAGAGAAACCGCAGAGGGCCGGGAGATGTTTTTGTTTGCAGAGAGAGGACAGAGATGGAGGGAGGGTATGGGAAAAGCACCCACCCCCAAAAAGTGGCTGGAGAGAAGTAGAAAAGTGGAAAAAGCCACAGGGACTGAAAGGGAGAAAGGAGAGGGTTTAAATTCCATTAAGACTCTATAAATAGGGGGAGCACATAGTCTGAAACTCCACAGCTTGATAAGTGGCGGTGCTCTAGTGGGAAAAGCAAAACTCCAGGAGCAGAGTGAAGTTCGGAGGGTCCTCAGGCCACACAGAGAGAGGTGGTTCCCCTGCTGGTAGGACACTTGGTAGAAGCTGTGCAGCCACCCCACAGGCAAAGGCCCCAGTGGACCCCTGAGAACAACCACATTTGCTGGTGCTGGAACAGGGTCATTAAGGTGAAGCCTGCTGCCAGATGTGTGTTGTGATTTTCCATAATCCCTGAAATGCTGCTATTACATGATCCTTTTCTGGGGCCAGCTGGTACCCAGCTGCAGTCACTGGGCACTGGCAGCAGCACAATCCTGCAAATGTTCAAGGGTGCAGCCAGGACACGGCCATTGCTTGGTGAGACCCTTCTGTAGAGGGTCAGAATGGGTCAAACCCACAGTCCCTCAGAAGTGAGGATAGGGAAACACAGCCACATCTGATATAAAACTCAGGAGGGAGGTGCTGCCTGGCAACCTGATGGCTTAGTCATGGACAGTGTAAAAGTGGAGACTGGAAGGAAGCCGGAGACAAAGGAAGGGTGTGGATTGCTGATCAGGAAGAACAGGGTTCCAATACTAGAGACTGGGTAGCTGGGTGAAGCCATTTTCATCCCTCCCGCCTATGAGCATACATGCCTACAAGCTCCACAACAATCCACCCCAGTGAGTCAAGCAGCCACCTTGGAGCTGGAGAACAGAGCTGTTACGCTAAGCCCCGCCCAACTGGGCAAACTTCACTCTTCAGGAACACCACAAGTCTCTGCCTGCTTAGTTTACAGACTATAAACTACTTCAGAGTTTGACTTCTAGGGGAAAATGATGTAACTTCAATTGTATTTCAGTCTGTTCGCTGGTCCATATATTCAATTTTCTTTTTGTTTTTCTTTTTCTTTCCTTTTTTTCTTGAATACAGAAAAAGAAAAAATATTTTTATTTCCAATTATTATTAAAAATATTTTTCTTTAATTTTTTCTACTATACTACATTTTTGTAAATTTTTCAAATTCTAGTTTAATTCCATTATTTCATTTTATTATATTTCATTGTATTCATTTTTTCAAATTTTCAAAAGTTTTCCTTTCTTTGTTTTTCAACGCTTTTTTCTCTAATCTATCAAGCACCTGTCAACACCCAGACCTAAACACACCTAGGATCTATCATCATTTATTTGATTTTTTTTGCATGTGTGTTGTTTTTAATTTATTAATTTAATTTTTTTTTACCTTATAGATTCCTTTTCTTCCTTCAAAATGACAAAACAAAGGAACTTACCACAAAAGAAAGAGCAGGAAGAAACGACAGCCAGAGACTTAATCAACACAGATACAAGCAAGATATCTAAACCAGAATTTAGAAGCATGATAATAAGAATACTAGGTGGAATCTAAAATAGATTAGAATCTCTTTCTGTGAATATAAAAGAAGTAAAAGCTAGTCAGGATGAAATAAAAAATGCTATAACTGAGCTGCAATCTTGAATGGATGGCACAGCAGCAAGCATGGATGAGGCAGTGCAGCAAATCAGTGATATAGAGGACAAACTTATGGAGAATAATGAAGCAGAAATAAAGGGGGAGACTAAGGTAAAAGAGCATGATTTAATAATTAGAGAAATCAGTGGCTCATTAAAAAACAACAACATCAGAATCATAGGGGTCACAGAAGATGAAGGGAGAGAAAAAGGGGTAGAAAGGGTATGTGAGCAAATCATAGCAGAAAACTTTCTAAACCTGGGGAAAGACACAGACATCACATTCCAGGAAGCACAGAGGACTCCCATTAGATTCAACAAAAACTAACCATCAACAAGGCATATCACAGTCAAATTCAGAAAAATCAGGCAAAGAAAGAATCAAGAAAGCAGCAAAGGGAAAAAAAAAGTCCTTAACCTACAAGGGAAGACAGATCAGGTTTGCAGCAGACCTATCCACAGAAACTTGGCAAGCCAGAAAGGAGTGCAGGATATACTCAATGTGCTGAATTGGAAAAATATGCAGCCAAGAATTATTTATCCAGCAAGGCTTTCATTCAAAATAGAAGGAGAGATAAAAAAAGTTTCCCAGACAAACAAAAATTAGAGTTTGTGAGCATTAAACCAGCCCTTCAAGAAATATTAAGGGGGACTCTCTGAGGGGAGAAAAGATGAAAGAAATAAACAAAGAACAAAAATAAGACCAAAAGCAACAAAGACTGGTAAGGACAGGAGAACACCACCAGAAACTCCAACACTACAAGCAACATAATGGCAATAAATTCATATCTCTCAGTACTCACTGTAAACGTCAATGGACTAAATGCTCCAAGCAAAAGACATAGGGTAACAGAATGGATAAGAAGACAAGATCCATCTATATTCTGTTTAGAAGAAACCTACTTTAGACCTAAAGGCACCTTCAGATTGAAAGTAAGGAGATGGAGAACTATCTATCATGCTAATGGTGGACAAAAGAAAGCCAGAGTAGCCATACTTATATCGGACAGCATAGACTTTAAAATAAAGACTGTAACAAAACATGAAGAAGGGCATTATATCATAATGAAGGGTCTATCCACCAAGAAGACCTAACAATTATAAACATTTATGCTCCAAATGTGAGAGCACCCATATATATAAAGCAATTAATCACAAACATAAAGAAACACATTGATAATAATACCAGAATAGTAGGGGACACCAACACCCCACTTACACCAATGGACAGATGATCTAAACAGAAAGTCAACAAGGAAACAATGGCTTCAAATGACACACTGGACCAGATGGACTTAACAGATATATTCAGAACATTTCATCCTAAAGCAGTGCACATACATTCTTCTCCAGTGCATTTGGAATGTTCTCAAGAATAGATCACATACTGGGACACAAATCAGCCCTCAAAAAGTATAAAAAGGTCAAGATTATACTGTGCATATTTTCAGACCACAACACTATGAAACTCAAAAATTTGGAGAGAAAAAAGAAGAAAAAATTGGAAATAAAACAAAAACTTGGAGACTAAAGAACAACCTACCAAAGAATGAATGGGCTAACCAAGAAGTTAAAGAGGAAATTAAAAAGTATGTGGAAGCCAATGAAAATGATAACACCACAGCCCAAAACCTCTGGGATGCAGCAAAGGCAGTCATAAGAGGAAAGTATATGGCAATCCAGGCCTTCCTAAAGAAGGAAGAAAGGTCTCAGATACTCAACCTAACCTTACACCTTAAAGATCTGGAAAAGAACAGCAAATAAAACCCAAAACCAGCAAGAGACAGGAAATAATAAAGATTAGAAAAGAAATCAATGCTATCTAAACTATATATATCAATAGAACAGATCAATGAAACCAGAAGTTGGTTCTTTGAAAAAATTAACAAAATTGATAAACCCCTAGGCAGTTTGATCAAAAAGAAAAAGGACCCAAATAAATAAAATCAAGAATGAAAGAGGAGAGATCACAGGAGAAATACAAATAATAATAAGAGAATATTATGAGCAATTATACGCCAATAAAATGGGCAATCTGGAAGAAATGGACACATGCCTAGAAACATATAAACTACAAAAACTGAAACAGGAAGAAATAGAAAATTTGAACAGACCCATAATCAGTAAAGTAATCAAATTAGTAATCAACAATCTCCCAAAACACAAGAGTCCAGGGCCAGATGGCTTTCCAGGGGAATTCTACCAAACATTTAAGGAAGAATTAACACCTATTCTCTTGAAGCTGTTCCAAAAAAAAGAAATGGAAGGAAAACTTCCAAACTCTTGCTATGAAGCCAGCATTACCTTGATTCCAAAACTAGACAAAGACCCCACTAAAAAGGAGAACTATAGACCAATTTCCCTGATGAACATGGATGCAAAAATCCTCAACAAGATATTAGCCTACCAGATCCAACAATACATTAAAAAAAATATTCACCATGACCAAGTGGGATTTATACCTGGGATGCAGGGCAGTTCAATATCTGCAAAACAATCAATGTGAGTTATCACATCAATAAAATAAAGGACAAGAACCACATGATCCTCTAAATACATTCAGAGAAAGCATTTGACAAAATAAAGCATCCTTTCTTGATAAAAACCCTCAATAAAGTAGGGATAGAAGGATCATACCTAGAGATCATAAAAGCTATATATGAAAGACTCAATGTTAATATCATCCTCCGTGGAGCAAAACAGAGATTTCATCTTAAGGTCAGGAAGAAGACAGGGATGTCCACTCTCACCACTGTTATTCAACATAGTATTGGAAGTCTTAGCCTCAGCAATCAGACAACACAAAGAAATAAAAGGCATCCAAATCGGCCAGGAGGAGATCAAACTTTCACTCTTCGCAGATGACATGATACTCTATATGGAAAATCCAAAAGATTCCACCAAAAAACTGCTAGAACTGATTCATGAATTCATCGAAGTCGCAGGATATAAAATCAATGCACAGAAATCGGTTGCATTCCTACACACCAACAATGAAGCAACAGAAAGAGAAATCAAGGAATCAGTCCCATTTACAGTTGCACAAAAACACATAAAATACCTAGGAATAAATCTAACCAAAGAGGTGAAAAATCTATACACTGAAAACTATAGAAAGCTCATGAAAGAAATTGAAGAAGACACACAAAAAAATGGAAAAATATTCCATGCCCCTGGATAGGAAGAACAAATATCGTTATAATGTCAATACTACCCAAAGCAATCTACATATTCAATGCAATCCCTATCAAAATAACACCAGAATTCTTCACAGAGCTAGAAAAAAATATTTCTAAAATTTGTATGGAATCAGAAAAGACCCCGAATAGCCAAAGCAATCTTGTAAAAGAAAACCAAAGCAGGAGACATCACAATCCCGGACTTCAAGCTGTATCACAAAGCTTTAATCAGCAATACAGTATGGTACTGGCACAGAAACAGACACTCAGACCAGTGGAACAGAATAGAGAACCCAGAAATGGATCCACAAACATATGGCCAACTAATCTTTGACAAAGCAGGAAAGAATATCCAATGGAATAAAGACAGTCTCTTCAGCAAGTGGTGCTGGGAAAACTGGACAGTGACATGCATAAAAATGAACCTGGACCACTTTCTTATATCATACATAAAAATAAACTCAAAATGGATTGAAGACCTAAACACAAGACAGGAAGCCATCAAAATCCTCAAGGAGAAAGCAGGAGAAAACCTCTTTGACCTTGGCCGCAGCAATTTCTTACTCAACATGTCTCCAGAGGAAGGGAAACAAAAACAAAAATCAACTACTGGGACCTCATCAAAATGAAAAGCTTCTGCACACCGAAGGAAACAATCAGCAAAACTAAAAGGCAATCGAAAGAATGGAAGAAGATATTTGCAAATGACATATCGAATAAAGGGTTAGTATCCAAAATCTAAAAAGAACTTATCAAACTCAACACCCAAGAAACAAATAATCCAGTGAAGAAATGGGCAAAAGACATGAATAGACACTTTCCCAAAGAAGACATCCAGATGGCTAACAGACACATGAAAAAATTCTCAACGTTATTCATACAGGGAAATACAAATCAAAACCACAATGAGATTCTACCTCACACCTGTCAGAATGGCTAACATTAAGAACTCAGACAATGACAGATGTTGGGGAGGACGCGAAGAAAGAGGAATACTTTTGCACTGCTGGTGGGAATGCAAACTGGTACAGCCACTCTGGAAAACAGTGTGGAGGTTCCTTAAAAAATTAAAAATAGAACTACTCTACGAACCAGCAATTGCACTACTAGGTATTTATTCAAGGATACAGGTATGCTGTTTCGAAGAAGTACATGCATCCTAATGTTTGTAGCAGCACTATCAACAATAGCCAAAGTATGGAAAGAGCCCAAATGTCCATCGATGGATGAATGGATAAAGAAGATGTGGTATGTATATATATATATATATATATATATATATATACAATGGAGTATTAATCAGCAATCAAAAGGAATGTCATCTTGCCATTTGCAGCTACGTGGATGGAACTGGAGGACATTATGCTAAGCGAAATCAGTCAGTCAGAGAAAGACAAATATCATATGACCTCACCCATATGAGGACTTTAAGATACAAAACAGATGAACATAAGGGAAAGTAAGCATAAATATTATAAAAACAGGTAGGGGGACAAAACATAAGAGACGCTTAAATATGGAGAACAAACAGAGGGTTACTGGAGGGATTATGGGAGTGGGGATGGGCTAAATGTGTAAGGGGCATTAAGGAATCTACTTCTGAAATCATTGTTCTACTATATGCTAACTACCTTGGATGGAAATTTTAAAAATAAATTAAATTTTAAAAATTAAAAAAATTATAATATAATATGCACACACATAAAAACACACACACAAAGTATAAGAGGCAGAATAGTAATGTCATCAGAGAGCTCCAAAGAAAATGTTCTCAGAACTCAGAGGAATTAAAAACTTCCTCTGAAGGAACTGGAAAATGCTTTATAAATTAGTTTTTGCTCTCACTTTTGCTGTTTTTAATGAGAGGAATTGGCTAGAAAACGATGTACAGAAAGTACATTCCAGATTAAAGAAAAAAAAGCAGTAATAAACTATAGCTTATGTTTAAAGGGAGTAAACCTTCCTGCCTTAAATGCTCTTTTAGGAAAAGTGGCTTGGATGGGGTATTTCCATAATCTTCTTAATGATTTTCCAACTTTGAAGATTTAATGGTGAGTATTCTGGAGGTGTCAAGACCTATTTGAGAATTTGATAAAAGTAATGGCTCTGCCCCTAAGAGAAATATACCTTAATCCTCAGGTAAGAATCCCAAATTAGATTATTTCCTAATTTCTTCAAAAACTCCAGCTCTCACCTTTCCAAGAAAAGCCATTTCCCTATAACTTTCCACCAGACCCCGGTCCTGACTGTTTATACTAGAGGCTGATGTGACTAGCTTTAATTGAGCCTGGGAATGACCCTTACATTTGTTATATTGTAATTAATACATGTCAGGCTGCTTAGTTTGGTGGTGCAGCACAAAGTGAACTGAAGGATACTGAACCAACCCCTCCTTAGGAGTACTTCCCAGTGAACGATGCCTCCACTGCACTGGCCAGAGAAAGAAAGAATTAGTACAAGTTACATGGCAGCAGCTTGCAAGTGAAAATTGCTCCATAACTCTTTAAACATGTGAATTGGCTCAAAGTCAACTGTGTATTCACAAACATGTCCCTGACATATACAAACATTTATACATCTTGATGACAATCATTTGAATTCAGTATTCAGACTTTACCACACTGTACTTTTCTGCTGCTTAACAGAGATCACACATAGACTTGAGCCTTACCTAACTAATCATATGAGCAGATTATTCTTAATTTAGTGTTTCCCCAGCAAGCTTGTTAGACAGCACCAGAAGACCTAGTTAAGAGATTGTTCTATGGAGCATGTTTAGCCCATAGATTTATTTTATTTAGTGTATATTTTTTTTAATATTTGTTCTTAACATTTTGAAATCAGGAATTACACATAAAAATCCAGATTTCTGAGGAATTTTTAAAGATTCTAGAGATCTGACGATAAATGACACAATTTTACATAACAACAATCAGTTTAAGATGAATTAAGATGAATTAGACATTCACGCAGAGTTTCCAATTGGCCCAAATTGTTTTATATCCAAACTACTGCAAAAATTTGTACTCATTGCCTGGCCCCTGAACACATTTAAGTTTTTTATCCCTAATCTAGATGTTACAAATGATCAGGACACTGTAATGTAGCACTTAGGAGTACAAGCTATGCAATTAGGCCTAGCTGAATTTAAATCATTACCATCTATAGTAGGGGACTTTAACACCCCACTTAACAGTAATGAGAAGATTATCTAAGCAGACGATCAACAAGAAAACAATGGCTTTGAATGATGCACTGAACCAGATGGACTTACCAGTTATATTTAAAGAATTTTATCCTAAAGCAACAGAATACACATTATTTTCAAGTGCACATGGAACATTCTCCAGAATAGATCACATACTGGGTAACAAATCAGGCCTTAACCAGTACAAAAAGATTGAAATCATACCATGCATATTTTCAGATTATAATGCTATGAAACTTGAAGTCAACCACAAGAAAAAATTCAGAAAAAAACACCAATACATGGAGATCAAAGAACATGCTATTAAAGAATGAATGGGTTAACCGGAAAATTAAAGAAGAAATTTTTAAAAAATACATGGAAGCCAATGAAAATGAATACATGACAGTCCAAAACCTTTGGGATACAACAAAAGGTGGTCAGTCATAAGAAGGGAGATTATAGGAAGCCAGACCGTCCTTAAGAAGCAAGAAAAGTCTCAAATACACAACCTAACCTTATTCCTAAAGGAGTTGGAAAAAGAACACCAAATAAAGTCCAAAAACAGCAGAAAAATGGAAATCATAAAAATTGGAGCAGAAATAAATGATATGAAGATTTAAAAAATAAACAGGACAGATCAATGAAACTAGGAGCTGAATGTTTGAAACAATTAACAAAATTGATAAATCCCTAGCAAGACTTAGCAAAATAAAAAGGAAAGGAACCAAATGAACAAAATCACGAATGAAAGAGGAGAGATCACAAACAACATCACAGAAATACAATTATAACAGAATATTATAAGCAATTTTATGCCAAAAAATTGGGCAATCTGGAAGAAATAGATAAATTCTTAGAAACATATAGACTACTAAAACTGAAACAGGAAGAAATAGAAAATTTGAACAGAACCATAACCAGTAAAGAAATTGAATCAGTAATCAAAAGTCTCCCAACAAGCAAGAGTCCAGGGCTGGATGGCTTTCCAGGGGAATTCTACCAAACATTTAAAGAAGAATTAATACCTATTCTTTTGAAACTGTTCCAAAAAATAGAAATGGAAGGAAAACATCCAAACTCATTCAGTGAGGCCAGCACTACCAGACAAATTCTTCACTAAAAAGACTTACAGACCAATATCCCTGATGAACATGGATGCAAAAATTCTCAACAAGAAACTAACAAATAAAATCCAACAGTACACTAAAAGAATTATTCACCATGATCAAGTGGGATTTATTGTTGGGTTGCACGGGTGGTTCAATATCTGCAAATCAATCAACATGATATACCACAATTATAAAAGAAAGGATATGATCCATAAAATCCTCTCAATAAATGCAGGAAAAACTGTTGACAAAATACAGCATTCTTTCTTGATAAAACTCTCAAGCAAGTAGGGATAGAAGAATCATACCTCAACACCATAAAGGTCTTATACAAAAGACCCACAGCTAATATCACCCTCAATGGGGAAAAACTGAGACCTTCCCCCTAAGATCAGGAACACAACAGGGATGTCCACTCTCACCATTTTTGTTCAATGTAGTACTAGTCTCATCAATCGAACAACAAAAAGAAATAAAAGGCATACAAATCATCAAGGCAGAAGTCAAACTTTCACTCTTTGCAAATAACATGATACTCTACATGGAAAACCTGAAAGACTCCAAAATATTGTTAAACTGCTATATGAATTTGGCAAAGTCGCAGGATATAAAATCAATGTACAGAAATCTGTTGCATTTCTATACATCAGTAATGAAGCAGCAGAAAGAGAAATCAATAATTCAATCCCATTTACAATTGCAACAAAACCCATAAGTTACCTAGGAATAAACCTAACCAAAGAGGTAAAAAAGATCTGTACCCTAAAAACTTAGAGCACTTGTGAAAGAAATTGAAGAAGACACAAGTAAATGGAAAAAACATTAAGTGCTCCTGGATTGGAAGGGCAAATATTGTTAAAATGTCTATATTACCAAAAGCAATCTATACATTTAATGCAATCCCTAACAAAATAGTACCAGCGTTTTTCACAGAGCTAGTACAAACCATTATAATTTGTATGGAACCAAAAAAGACCCTGAATAACCAAATCAATTCTGAACAAGAAAAGTAAATTGGGAGGCATTACAATTCCAGACTTCAGACTGTATTAGAAAGCTATAATCATCAAAATGGTATACTAATAGCACAAAAACAAGCACATAAGCCAATGAAACAAAATATAAAACCCATAAATGGACCCACAACTATATGGTCAACTAATCTTTGACAAAGCAGGAAAGAATACCCAATGGAAAAAAGACAGTCTTTTCAACAAATGATGCTGGGAAAACTGGACAGCGACATGCAGAAGAATGAAACTGACCACTCTTATACCATACACAAAAATAAATTCAAAATGGATGAAAGACATAAATGTGAGACAGGAAACCATCAAAATCCTAGAGGAGAACACAGGTAGCAATCTCTTTGACCTCAGCCACAGCAACTTCTTACTCAACATATCTCCAGAGGCAAGGGAAACAAAAGCAGAAATGAACTATTGGGTCTTCACAAAGATAAGAAGCTTTTGCACAGTGAAGGAAATAATCAACAAAACTAAAAGGCAGCTTACAGAATGGGAGAAAATATTTGCAAATGACACATCAGATAAAGGATGTAATATCCCGAATCTATAAAGAACTTATCAAACTCAACACCTAAAAATAAATAATCCCGTTAAGAAATGGGCAGAAGACATGAACAGACACTTCTCCAAAGAAGACATATAAATGGCTAACAGACACATGAAAATATGCTAAACATAACTCATCATCAGGAAAATAAAAATCAAAACCTCAGTGAGATACCACCTGACACCTGTCAGAATGGCTAAAATTAACAACACAGGAAACAGGAAGTGGAGAAAGGGGAACCCTCTTACACTGTTCATGGGAATGCAAACTAGTGCAGCTACTCTGGAAAACAACGTGGAGATTCCTCAGAAAGTTAGAAATAGAACTAAACTATGACCCAGGAATTGCACTACTAGGAATTAATCCAAAGGATACAAAAATACTGATTCAAAGGGGTTCATGCACCACATTGCTTATAGCAGCACTATCAACAATAGCCAAATTATGCAAAGAGCCCAAACACACATATGTATAATGCTATATTTCTCAGCCATCAAAAAGAATGAAATCTTGTCATTTTCAAGGACATGGATAGAACTAGAATGTATTATGCAAAGTGAAATAAGTCAGAGAAAGATAAATACCATATGATTTCACTCGTATGTGGAATTTAAGAAATAAAACATAGGGGAAGGGAAGTAAAAAAAATAAAATAAGATAAAAACAGAGAGGGAGGAAACCATAAGAGACTCTTAACTATAGAGAACAAACTGAGGGTTGCTGGAGGGGAGGTGGGTTGGGGAATGTCCTAAATGAGTGATGGGCAGTAAAGAGGGCACTTGTGATGCGGACTGAGCGTTATATGGAAGTGATGAATCACTAAATTCTACTTTTGAAACCAATACTACACTATATGTTAACTAACTTGAATTTAAATAAAATCCTGGAAAGAAAAAATAATAATAAATATAAAATTTTGCCATCTACCAGCTGAATGAGATGAGTTATTTAATTCCCAGGATGCTCAGTTTTCTCATCAGTAAAATGTCAATGATGTCTACCTTATATAGGGTCTATGAGTAAGGATAAAATTAGATTGTTCTTTGTACAATGCTCAGTATGTCATCACATGGCAATAGTAGTTGAGGTATATTGAATTGCTTTTCATTAATAATAATTTTTCCTCCCTGGAGAAGGATCATACTTTTTTTTTTTGCCCCATTGAAGTCAGTGTTAGTCATGTGACTGGTTTTATCCAATGAAATATGAACAGAAGTGAGGTGTGTCACTTCCAGGGAGGCCAGTTTGTACTTTATTACTTTTACTGTACCACTGCAATTGATGATGCTCCATATAGTGGCCCATCTAATGCCTGAGTCCTGGAGTGAGCTTAAGGACAATGTGAAGGAGAGCTTCTAGCTGACTTTTTGACAAACAAGGACAGTGAATGAGAAATAAGTCATTTTTGCTTTAAGCCATTGAGATTTCAAAAGTGTTTGTTACTGCAGCATAACCTAGCACATCCTGATATTATAGTGATAATAATAACAATAACTATTTTTTATCACTATCATTATCATAATTGTGGCTATTACTCAAAGTTATTGTCCTGCCCAGGTCTCCTTTTCCTGTATTTTTAGGGCTACTGACAAAGGGACAAGAGGATGCAGGATCTGTGCTCTGTTGTTTGTATTCAGCTGTTCTTCCCCCTCCCTATTCTATCACCCACTCTGGCTTACTTTATTGGCTTCTCAGAGCCCCCAACACTCCCAGTGACTGGAAGACTTTGGGGAAGGGGAAAAAAATAAATCATTCCTCTTTTCACTAAAATTGCCTCTCCCCTCTCAGTGTGAAAGTAACCAAAATTGTATTCATATTGCACAAAAATGTACAAAGAAAATGCCAATTGTTTCTACATTTAATTTCATATTTCTTCAATACCCCTAGGAGAAATAACCTGTTATCTTTAATGGAATCCAAGAGGCTTAGTCTGATACAATGATATAAACCAGAAGTTGACAAACTAGGGCCTGTAAGCCCACTGCTTATTCATATAAATTAATTTTTATTGGAACAATCATACCCATTCCTTTACATATTGTTTATCGCTGCTTTTGTGCTACAACGGAAGAGTTGAGTATTTGTAACAGAGTCTGTAGGTCTCACAAAGTCTAAAGAACTATTTAGCTCTTCATTGAAAAAGTATGCTGACCCTTGATAAGAACTTTCTTTTAAGTGAATTATCAGTCCCTTTGGGATAAAATTCTTAGTCTTTCAGATTTTTCTCTCTTCATTCAACTCCTATCCAATATGGTATCTGGGTTTTAGAGACATATGGTGTCTGTGACTTCATGGTAAAAGGAAGGGCATAGTGTATGTGGTACCCTCTGGATTTTTGCTCATATCTACTGTACAGTAATTTATATTGATTGTTCCCTGGATTTATGAACACTGACATAAGACTGGTCTTATTCCTGAGTGTCTTGTTGACATTCAATGCCAAAGTTTGCAACTGGTGAAACTCATGGTCTATTTTCCCCCCTGGTCAATGGTGTGATATCTTCCCTGCTGACTTGACTCCAGATGATGTTACAGATTCCATCGAGAGCCAGCTGTAACTCCCATGATGTCCTCGGCTGTAGGACCACATTTATTTATGCTAGGAATCCCTTTTGGCAAAATTCACAGACAAAAATCTCAAGTAACCTCCACATCCTATCTCAGGGACATGTGGGAAATTCTGGCTTCTACCCAAGCTTCATGAGAAATAAGGATAGCTTGAGAGAGCTACACTTAGGCTTTCCCTTCACTTAACCAAACTGTGATGCTTAGTTTCAAGTGGGACAGATGACCTATAAGGAAATCACCTTCCAGCATCCCAAGTAAAAAGGAAGCAGAAATCTCCTAGCCTTCAGCATTCCCTCCTACCCATCTCACAGTCTTCCCTCCTCTGATAGTTCATTCTAAAGGAGGAAGAGTGGGACACATGACTGACCATCTGCTGCTTCTACTCCTATTTCCCCCCATTCTCTTCAAATCCCTCTAGCTTATATGAGTATTACCACGTTTGTCTTCCTATTTATTAATGAGGTCCATAAAACTCTACAATCAAACCTACCAGACCAGACTTTTAATATATTAATAGGCAATATGGGGGAATATGAGGATAAAAGACATTCAGTGTATTAGTTTCTCTCAACAAATTTGGGCATAAAGACTATTGTATTTTTTTTATTTTTTTAATGTTTATTTATTTTTGAAAGAGAGAGAGTGTTGTGGGGGGGAGAGGGAGACACAGAATCTGAAGCAGGATCCAGGCTCTGAGCTTTCAGCACAGAGCCTGATGCAGGGATCGAACCCACAAACTGCGAGATCATGACCTGATCCAAAGTTGGATGTTCAACCGACCGAGTCACCCAGGCACCCCAACTATTGTATTTTTTAACGTTTATTTACTTTATTATTTATTTATTTGGCGGAGAGACAGAGAGTGTGAGCAGGGTAGGGGCAGAGAGAGGATCCCAAGCAGGTTGCACACCATCAGAGCACAGCCCGACATGGGCTCAAGGTCACCAACCGTGAGATTATGACCTGAGCCAAAATCAAGAGTCAGATACTTAATCAACAGAGCCACCTAGGTGTCCCAAGACTATTGAATTGTTAAAGCTCTGGAAAACCCTAACTAGAATGTCAGAAGCTTAATTTTATCTTTTCATTCTTGCTACAACCTGTAATAGATGCAGCTCTTAGGCTTACAGAGGAGAAAGTCATATACACTGAAAAGCAGAAGAGAAGAGCACATTAAAAGCATTAAAAAAATATTGCTCACATTACATATGTACAGGATCAAGTCCATCTGAAGAGACTAGGCATCTGTGAAAAATACATAAAAATTAAATACAGAATGGGCGCCTGGGTGGCTCAGTTGGTTAAGCGTCCAACTCTTGATTTCAGACCAGGTCATGATCTCACAGTCTGTGTGATTGACCTCTGCCTTGGGCTCTGTGCTGAGTGTGGAGCCTGCTTGAGATTCTCTCTCTCCCTCTCTCTCTCTCTCTCTGCCCCTTCCCCACTTGTGCCCTCTCTCTCTCTTTCTCTATCTCTCAAAATAAATAAATAAACTTTAAAAAATTAAATAATGGAAACCCTACGACTAATGCAGAGGGATCACCTTCAAACGTCCTCCTAATCAAGGTTGTTGGATCTACCCCCCACCCCCAGATGTGAAGTACATATTTTACAAGATGAGATTTTCATTCAAGTAAATGGGCATTTCTTAGCCCTTGCCTCCCTCTCTTTAAGATGAAATAGTTGGATTGGAAGCTGATTGAAGTTATTTTTGGCTCTAGAATCAATTTCAGAATGAGGCAATATACAGTAGTAGTAAGAGGACAGTGTCTGGGGTCTTATGGTCCTGTATGTGAATCTTGTGTCTTCCACTTAGTAGCTATGTATAACCATTCACAGACACCACCTGAGTTTCTATATCATGGGCCTCCCTTCCTAAGGGATTAAGATCTCACCATGGTATTTTATTATTTCCTCCCATCCAGACCACATTGGTTTACATTATGGACTTGCCACAAGCAAAATATAGCAATCCCAACCACCTGCCCTTTAAACAAAAATATATTTTATTACTTTTAACTAAAAGGACAATTGCTCTACCCGGAATACCACATGCATCAGCAAAGTTAAATTCCAATTTGGCAGACTGTCAGAATCTCATTGAACACGCCTCTCTTCTTACCTCTCTCATATGATTTTTGAAGCCCCAGTTCCCAGACCTGAGCCTCGTAAGGAACTTGGAGGCAGAAGCTTTCGAGGGTCCTCCATGTTTACAGTTCCTGATGTCTGAAATGCCCCAAAATGTATTTCTTTGTGATCATGTTATGATTTGCCCAGACTGTGAAGTCAAAACTCAAAATGATATCTGGTCACTTATTCAGTGGCCACTCTAAAAATTATTTTGTCAAGTGCTGGAAAGTTAGGAAGAGATAGTCATACTAACTTTTATAGACTTCAGGCTATGGGGAACAATCTGGGATTGGCCACAATTTTGATAGGCATCAAATCTTGGCATGGAAATTGAAAGACCAGTATCATCCAAAGAATAAAGGGCAGTAAAGGAAAAATAGTTCCGGTTTTTAGCTTTTGCTGAAGCATTCCTAATATTTCTTTAGGTTAGAAATCACACCATTTCTATAGTTAGTTACAAAGATCTTTTTTATTATTATGGAAAAAGAAGTATGAAAGTGCCATACCTAGAAGTTATAATAACAATTATCATGTGTGTATACATATTTGTGTGTGTGTGTTCACAAGATGTCTGAAACACTCCTCAAGAAATTTTACCTTTTGTGATCTTGAACATAGATTTTCCCACTTTACCCAGCAGAAGAGGACAAGAGGACAAGAAAAGGCTTTGGGTGGGGGTGGGGGGTGTGAGAAGAACACCTTATACCAGAGAAGGGTCCAAGGGCAGGGCAGACTCAAACAGGTCTCATTGAGACCAGCAGACCCATGAGACAGGTGTGAATCTGAAGCAAGGGGGAATGCCAGAGGTCATATGAGGGGCAAAATAACATATACCAGATCTTATTTACTACTCATATGAAGCCTGTAAGGTAGGAATAAATAAGATAAAGTTGCCCATGGTCATACAACAGAGTCAAGATGCAAAACCACACAGACAGACTCTAGACCCTTTTCCACCATTCTGAATATTCCCTCCACCTCATAGAATATGAAATACATAAATTGTAAGAGAAGAAATAATAAGTAGCTAAGATCAGAAAAATTGAGAAATAGAGTAAAAAAAAATGTTAAGGCAAGACAGTGCAGAAAATGGGCCATGCACAATGTCTGGGTATCTGTGAGTGTTCTTTTTGGGGATCTTTCTGTATCATGAAGAATCTGAAGTGCATCAATAATTGGATGTTGGATATTTTGTAGATCATTAGTCCAAAAACTATTGCCTTAATAAAAGGGCACAGGGAAATAGACAGTGCTTATATAAAATGAATGACTCTCTAAATAATGGAGGTACCTGGACCAATGGGGAAATTTTAGTGAGATCATTATAAAAGGAGAGGACAAACAGAGTCAGGAATGGGATTTGAGGTATTTGAGAAATTGTCATTTCTTTGATAATTGCTAACATAGTTGCTCAATTTTTTTAGGACATACATATAATTCAACAAATACTATTAAGTGCCTCTGTTAGATTAGATATTTAAATATAAGAATTTGGATGAAAAATTAGTAAGAAATGGTTGTACCTGCCTCAGAGTGCTTATAATCAAGTGAGATAAATGACCAAATTTATATTTTCTTTAAACAGGGGACACGTGGAAGAACATTCAAAGTGTGTACACTATTATTCTCCCTCTTTTTTTTTTGCACTGACTGAAATTAAGTTCCTCTCATCCCAACACACACCCTTATATTACAGTTTCCATGGGGACTGAGAATTTATGCAGGAAGCAAACACAAATATTTGCATCCATTGGAGCCACCAGGAGAGGGTTTGTAGGGGTAGAAAGCTAAAGAAAATTGAGTAACGTTTCACTCCACTTTGTTACAATTTGTCCTTTCTCTGAACTCTAAAACACAATTTAACTCTTTATCATAGTGCCTGCTAACTGTTCCCCAGTTGTTAACTTCATGTCCTTTATCTCCAAACTAGGTTACAAAATTCTGAAGAGCAGACTGAGTCTTCATCTTCCCCTACTACCCTCAATGCACAGCTCAGTGTCAAACACAGAGGCCGTGCCTGGTACTGACTCCCTTGAACTGAATGGGAAACATCTCAGCTGAGAGAAGGAGGTTAAGGGGTATTTGGTAAGGAAAGATTAGGAAATGTCTTGCAGTTTACAGCCTCATATTTAGGAAAGATCTGAATTTTCAGGGAAAGGTATGCAGATTGCACAGAGACAAAGTTAAAAGCAGCCTAGAGAATTAGGGGATTGGATGAGCCTCAATTCCATGCTTATATCATTATTTACTTATATCATTATTTACAACAAATATATTGGTTTTCCCTTAGTGCTGTTTCACGGTAGAAACTATTTAACCCAGGGGGAACACAAACCAAGAAATTGAAGTGTTCACTAAATATTCACTGAGTTCTGAGGTGTGTCCAGTAGGGCACTAATTATGTATCCATAAAGCTCTCTGGTGGCCACAAAGGGCAGCAAAAACCACAATCCCCATCCTTACCAAACCAGTAGATTTAGTGCTAGCTCAAACAGCCCCCAGGATATTCACCTGTGTTTCCCTGTCTTTTGCTCATTCATTCATCATTTATTTTCACAGTGTATTATCGAGAGTCTGCAATGTGCCAGAACCAATAATGATGCCACATGACTAACATTAATAAAAAGTGTGGAGTCCTTCACTCATTCAGAAGCCAATGTCTGAGGAATTTGGTGAGCTATAAGGAAAGAAAGGCAGAGTCCAAAAGAGAGAAAGTATTGCTATATTTGGGCTCATTTCTCAGCAAGGATCTTTTCATCCTTAAATGTATTTTTCCTTTTCACTGAACTTTCCAACATAATCTCTTCTTTAGGCCTGGATTGTGCCTGAGATTTTCTCTAACTAAAGACCAGAGTTTCTGGTTTGAGGGCTTCACTTAGCTTTCAGAAAGACAGCTTGTTTGGGTTTAAATGTTACCAGCCAAGACTATGGGTTTTTTAGCTTTTCTCCCACCCTCTCTTTTCCAGGGGATTTGTTTAGAAGTTATATGAAATCCTTGACTTTTCAATGAATAACTAAAATATATAAGCAAGCATAATCTTTCAGACTCTGACTGGGCAAGGGGGTATACATTATAATTCCTCACAATTGGATGGGACAAGCCAGAAATAGTGTGGAGGAGGGGCAGACATGGCACTGAAAACACTCATTATGAACATGCTCAGCACCTCAGCATCTACATCAGGAGAGAGCTCACAATTGGAGGGAACAAATTGGACTTTAGCTACTGAAGATCCAAAGTCTGTCCTTTTCCTCCTTTATCCATTGCTGTCTTCCTATAGCCCATGCTCTGCCCCTTCTAAACTACTGATAGTGTCTCAAAGACCTTTCATGGGTTGTTATATCCTTTCCATAAGTTCTTCCTTCTGTCTGTACATATACCTCCCTAAGAGCCTTATCACATGTCATTATACTGCTGTACAAGAATCTTTACTTGGCTGTCCCTGTGGTTTCTCTCTCCCCCTAACCTAGAATGTTCATAAGGATGTGATTATGTGGTATTCACTCTGAATCTCTAGAATTAGCACAATGACTGACACATAATAGATGCACAATGGATATTTAAAATAAGTGAACTTATGATAATAATTGATATTTGTTCCACACATGCTATGTGTCACTGTGATAAGTATTTTATATACATTCATTTCTTTAATCATCACAAAACCCTATGAGGTAGGAACTGTTACCTTCCTTATCTCAATGCCCTCTTTGTGCCTCACTTTCCTCTTTGTAAAGGGGGGTGACAATAGGACCTATAGAGATAAGGCACAGAGAGGCACAAAATGAATTTCCCAAGGTCATTGTAAGGGTCTGGGGCAGAATTTGAACTTGGGCCTTTTGACCACAGAGCCTAAGCTCCTACTCACCACACAACACTGAATGAATGATAGTACTCAGGCCCCCTCTGAGATCCAAGTGCCTTTTTATAAAATAAATTCAGAATGACGTAGTTAAAATTTGCCAGTAAATATTTTGATGACATATTTTGAATACTAATTTGACATTTAGAATAATAGAATTTTAGAACCAGAAGAAAGATTAGAAATCATATTGTCCAGTGGTTTTCAAACTTTCTTAGCAATGGGACTTCTAGGCAAAATCTTTAGCAGAAGCTCAAGAGGTAAAACAAATGGCAGTGAGCAGTTGAAGTGGGCTGGGGATGGAGAGATTGAGACCCCTATTTGAAGACCTTCTCCCTTCCTCCATGGATGATCCTGAACCATCTCAGTGTAGATGCAGATGTAGATGTAGATGTAGATGTAGATGTAGATGTAGAACACAGTTTAGCTGTTATTGCTCTAGCCCAGATACCTTCAATTAAAAGATGAGACATATAAGATCCCAGGACACTGTATCATCTGCCCAAGGACACACAGCTAGTAAGTTACAGAAACCAGGTCTTCTGGCTCCAAGATCAGTGTTCTTTCCATTACATCATGCCAGTAGAATCGATTCCCAGCCCTAGTTTCATGCTATCAGAGGCTGTCCTAGTTATCTCATATTGCAAAGGATGTAGCAAAATTCTCAAAGCAAAAGTGATAATTGACTTCACAAATTTGTAATGCCATATTTTTGATGTTGACCAGAGACTGGGACAAATTTCATAAAATCAAATGATAATAACATAATGTCAATGCTAAGATATTGCACATCTAAAAAGGTTGAAGTCCACAGTAATATTCAACCATGCAAACTACACCCACACATTCAGACATTGACCTTGAACAACTAATCCTTAGCAAATCCACAATCCATTAGCTTTACGCAGTTGTATTTGGTGGGAGCAGCAAGTGAGTCGATGTTTTTCAAAACAAGGTGATGAAAGCCCAGTGTTTACTGTACTAACGTGGGCTCCTCTCTGCTCAGAATTTTCAGAATTTTAATAATACCCAACGTCAATGTTTAATTTAAAGCTAGAGCACACTGGTTAAGAAACTGCTAAAAATAATCTGCTTCATATTGATGGCTTTGGCTTTGTTGACTCATAAAATGTCAGGGTTGAAGAAAAATAACTAACGGAAGCTTCAGCTGTGATTGTACCTTTAATTATTGATGCTCCATTCTTAGTCTTCAGGCCCAACAGCTAAGAGGCAACGTGATGGAAGAGAGGCCACATGATGAACTAAGCATGGGGCAGCTCACTCTTGATTCTGTCCACAATATTCCTAAACTTAACAGCTTACAGTAAAAGCAGTAGAGTCCAAATATCGGCTGATGTCATAGCATCCTTCACATTGGATGGCAAAAGGAGAGGGAGGGCATGAACTGCTAGATCTCGGAAGTAGAGAAAAACTAAGAGACGCTTATGTCCTTAACGGAGCCAAATGTGAAGATCTGTGCTTGTGAATTTGTAAGAGTAGTTTCCAAACAGATACTTCTCATTTACAGCAAGACTCCAAAATCACCCAGGATATTCAGGATCCATCACTGTTGAGATGGAACTGTTACTGGGGTTGAGGATCAGCCAAACTGAGTTCTAATTCTAGTTTTGCTTTATATCATATATATATATATGTGGTATTCACTCTGAATCTCTAGAATTAGCACAATGACTGACACATAATAGATGCACATAGTAGGATATATATATATATATATATATATATATATATATCCTACTCAATCTCATATATATATATATATATATATATATATCCTACTCAATCTCATAGTGTGTCTCCCTCACTATATATGTAATATACCTAAAAAATCCTTACTGACCTTCAACTACCATTTACTGAGGCCAGACATTGTGCTAGATGTTTTGCATGCATTAAATTATTCCATTCTATACTCACATAAGGGACTAATGTTTTTATCTTTGTCCCCAGATAATGCCAGTCAACTCCATGAACCCTGTACTTGTCCTTATAAAGTGAAAAGCCAGAATTGATTTCTGAAAATCACAAATGGAGACATGACATAGGCTTTCCAGGAGGTATCAACATGCAGGTGAATCATGAATTGCTCATGACAATGGGAATAAGTCAGCATTCAAAGTATTTTTTTTTTGTCTCCAGTTCCATTTTCTAAAATTTATCAATTTCTGACATTTTCACACAGCAAGAATATAAAGTCAAAGGAAACCTATGCACTCACCACCCCCCACGGGATCTGATTCAATGGTTTGCAGCTTTGAGGTACAGCAGGCAGACAGAGCCTTTGGACATTTCAAGAGCAGTTAGAGAAGCGCCTGCCACAAGATGTGCTTCTCAACTCTGCTGGCCTAACAACCCAACCCCAGACCCACCATGGGGTGGGAAGGCATCACAAGCTGCTTCATTGTGCTTCTAGAAAGCCAAAATAGAGAGGGTGGTTCTGAATAACAAAACTCAGACCGGCCCCAGAAATATTTTCACGTGACACTGGTGTCAGCTGCACATGGAATTGCTTCTCCCAAAGCAGAAAAGAGTTTGTTCTGAACCAGCCACAATCTTAGGCTCAGACACATTTGTTCCATTCATCAGCCATCCAATCAACTTCTGAGAGCCAACTTGTACCAGCTGACTGGAGGCCCGTATCCTATACAGTAAAATAGGGGAATGGGGGAAGTATTAATAGCTAATAGTGGTGGTACCAGGTGCTAAATCCTATATAAACAGAGAAGAAAGGAAACTAAGTCAGATTATGAGAAAAAAGAGTTCCAGAGGAGTTTCCCAGATCAGGTTGCCCAAGTTAGAAAATAAAAACAGAAGGGTCCAGCTAAATTTGAATTTTAGATATATAGCATATACTTTTAAAAATATCAGTATTTGGGGACAATATGAGACACACTTATACTTTAAAAAATAATTGCCGTATATCCAAAATTCAAATTAACTGGTATCTTGTATTATATTTGGCAATCTTCTTCCCAGAGGAAGCTGCCTGGTTTAGTCTTACCTTGGGAAAAGCTTGAGATGTTTTATATATGGGCTTGACTTATCAAGGATAAATATTAAATGTTTAATTCAGCATCACGAGAAATGGACCAGAAGGTAAAAGCTGGGCCCCAGCTTTGCTGTCTTACACAACTTTTCCCACTCTGTAGCCTTTGGTTTACTCATCTGTAAAACTACTGGGTCAAAATATATAGATGATCTGTCTCCCTAGCCCCTTTTAAGTCATCTGAACTGTTTTGCCTATGTGTATATCCAGGGCCAGCCCTATGCATTAAAAAAAATCATAAAGATGTTCAATTTCCCTTTTAGGGAGGCCAAGATTTAATGTGTTAAGATAATATTGAGCAATAACTCATTGGAAAATTATTTTTGCTAAACTTAGACCATGTTTTAATTTCATAATTCAACACAAATCCTTCCAAATTTCTAATCCTGGGACCAGTTTCAAATCCTTGGAATTTCTCTCTATAAAATGGCCCAAGTAATAAGCCAAGTCTTTGACAAAAATTATCTATGCACAGTCTTGGTATAAATGCTGCCTCCTTAGCTTAGCCGTTTTAAAAGGCAAACATTTTTCTCTAATAAATAAACACTATTTTTTCTCTGTTAATTTTCTTCAATGTTTCTTTTTTTATATATTAGAATTAACAGGCAAATTATGGCTGAGGTTTTCCTCTCAAAATGTATTCAATTAAATTAGTGGTACTCGACCCTAACTGCACTTTAAAAACACCTGGGGAGCTTTTAAAATGACCGAGGCCAGGATCTCACCTTAGATAAATTAAGTCAAAATCCTGGGGGGAGGCAACCCTGACTTGCCAATGATTCTAATGTGCACACAGGATTGAGACACACTGAATTAAGACACCAACATTGTTTTCATGGCATTAGAACTTTATATTATCCTTGCAAGACATGTGAGGTGACCAGTAGGTCATCCAGTCTGGGAGCATAATGGAGAGATGGGTTGGGGGGGGGGGGGGAGTGGAATTAACATAGACGTGACTCTAAGGGTCTAAGGCCATAGAGGACATTTAGCCATTATGATCACTGGGTGAAGATGAATGTTCACTGCAAGGCCTCTGGGGTTTTGGAAGAGTACAGTTCTAAAACCACCACATGTGCAATGCCTCATGAGCATATAAAGACGTTGACATATCCTCCATGGACCAGGTTCCAGAAGCCCTTTCAAAAACCTTTCTCAACCACTACACCTCAACAGCTGAAAAGGCAAGTTCCGTCCTTCAAGAAAACTGATCTTCCTCCACCTTTATCCATTGCAAGCTTCCTTCGACTTCCTTTTCCTCTTCTCATTCTCTTCCTCTCCCACTACTCCTGTTAGCACCACTGCTAGTGTTTCTGAAGGACAAAAGGCAGGAGCAGGGTCATCTGCACAGAGGGACCAGTAAATAAAGTTTACCTTTCTATCTTCTCCTGGTCTAATCCTGGGGGCATTCAGAGTTAACAGTTATTGAGCACTTCTGGAGTTCCAATTTGAGTTGCTCTTCTTTTTCTCATCTTTGTCTAATCCTTACTGCAATCTTCTGCAGAGTGACCAATATTATTCTCACTTGGCATTGGAAGAACCTGAGGCTGAGAGAGGTAAAACGTCATGTACAAAGTCACACACCTCATAATCAGCAGAATCTATGTGTACCTTGATTGCTTCTTCCTCCATGATCCACATCCCCAACCTTTAGTGGAAGGTGATACCTTTCTCTGGGCTTCTGCAGCACCAGTTTTCCTTTTAACCACATGTCTTGTTCTGCTTCATGTGGCAACTGTTGAACCTCCTATACATCTTTACTCTGTGAAGGTACTGACTATATCTTGTTTATTTGTCTCCATTGTGCCAGCACAATATTTGGTATAGGACATGTGCAATCAATAACAGGCTAAAGGCAAATGGATTTAGGAGTGAAGGAGTGTATGCTTAAATAGCTGACAATTTCATTTAACAATTTACGTTCTGATGTGCCAAGGAAGCTTTTGAGTAAAGGATCTAAAATCTGGAAACTCTTGTTTTAAAATCACAAGTTCAATTAATAAAAGCTATCCGCTGCAGAGGAAGGGGCTGGGGCACTAACCAAACAGCCTGTGCTGGAATTGAGTTTTAAAGGTTCTAAACTTGGGAAAGATATGATACTGCCATCTGTCCAAAGCAAGAAGAGCTAGCAGAAATGGCAGTCAGTCCAGAAATGGCAAGTTGATTTTATCTCATGTATTTCATCCACTGCATTGATAATGATTGCTGGGAGAGCTCTGCTGGGAATGATCTGAGACTGCATCCAGGCTCAGTAGGGAAAGAGCACCATGTTTAATCAGCAATGTCTCCCTTGGGTAAGAGAAGGGGAGGGAAGGTTGCAGCCATGCCACACAGTTGTTACCTCCAAGCTTATTCACATTAACATTTCTTAATGAGGGACTTCTTGGCATGGATTCACTGCCAAACACAAAAGCTGGATCCTAAGATCCAGCAGATTAGAGCCGGGATAGAGAAACAAGAGGCGGCATAAAGAGGGAGTAGAGAGCGGGCTTAGAAATACCCACAAACACAGTCTTGTGGGGTCAGAGCTATTTAGAATCAGTTGAGGCATTTAGGCATATATGACTGACTTGAGATTTCCATGACCAGAGCGGACAGAAGTCCTGAGGTAATAAGGACTGTAATTCCACTACAATACAAAATCCAGCTGAGCGTGGCAGAACACAACCACAGCCTCTGCGTCCCAGACTTGCAGATACCAGAGACCATCTCGGAACTGAGAATTCAACTTCTCACATGGAGAAGCATGGTAGCATCAATGATGACATAATGAAATTAGTCCAGTTAACTTCAGTGGGCGTAAATAGATTAGGTCCTGGGGAGAGCCAGGCTGATACTCATTTAAATTAATTCCAGATGAGAAAATAGAAGTGACACAAAACAACACAATGCTCTTATTGCAAAACTGAGTCTTGTGTTATCCTTTAGAGACACATAAATGTTTTTAAATAAATGTAAGAATAGAAAGTCAGTGCTAGAATTCAAATAATTTGCTACCACTTGGTTTGAGATCACAATAATTGATATTTTGAATAAGTCATGTTATCTCATGAAATGTGCTTCATTTGAAACATCTATTCTCAAAACTAACATTTTTAAGGAGAGTGATTTTGCTTTATTGGAGTTGTTACCTCAAAACATTTTAACACTTGTTCCTGAAAAGGAAATACAACTCAATGCCAGGATATTGGTGAAATGAGCATACTTTCATTGCTAAGCTAGAAACCCTTATAACAATAAGCATATAGTGTAGGGCTACCAGTCAAAGTAGAAATATAATTTATGAAATTGCTTGTTGCCCTATCCTTTGTGTGGACACTAATCAGAGTTTAGATGTTATGATTCTCCATTATAACCAAAGGAGTTAAAAATTCTGGTTTTTTGTGATACAAATAAAGATAAGTTGTTCCTTTCCTGTGGTTCCAACCATCCTAGTAAATGCGTCCTTCTTCTTCTAAACTATAAACAATTTATCAAAAGTTTCCACGTTCCCATGCAGTACAACTGTGCGGAGTCACAGACAGCCAAGGAAGAGAGCTGGATTTTGAGAGAAGCGAGAGGATCCAGAGAGGGATGAAAGAATGATAGGTGGTAATGAGACATTGGGTAGGGCTACATTCTATACCTGTGCCTGTGGTCCTGTGTACCTTCTAAGCAATTGTTTCTTTCTGTAACTTTTTTTTTTTAATGTTTAGTTATTTTTGAGAGAGAGAGATAGACAGAGTATGAGTAGGGGAGGAGCAGAGAGATGGAGACACAGAATCTGAAACAGGCTCCAGGCTCCGAGCTGTCAGCACAGAGCCTGATGCAGGCCTAGAACTCATGGACCATGAGATAGTGACCTGAGCCAAGTCAGAGGCTTAACCAACTGAGCCACCCAGGTGCCCCTCTTTCTGTAACTTTTTTTCTGTTAGAAAAATAAGACCATGGCTCCTGGGTGGCTCAGTCGGTTAAGCATCCGACTTCGGCTCAGGTCACTATGTCATGTTTTGGGAGTTTGAGCCCCCACATCTGGCTCCGTGCTGACAGCTCAGAGCCTAGAGCCTGCTTCAGATTCTGTGTCATCCTCGGTCTCTGCGCCTTGCCAGGTCACACTCTGTCTTTCTCTGTCTCAAAAATAAATAAAAGTTATATATATATATATATGTATATATATATATATATACATATATATATATATATATATAATTAGAAAAATAAGACCTGGTTATTGTATTAACACTTTTAATAAAAATATAGGAAAGTAAAGAAAACTGAAGGGGCTCCCAGGGGCTCAGTCAGTTAAGCATCTGACTCTTGATCTCACCTCAGGTCATCACCTTGTGGTTTGTGAGTTCGAACCCCGCATTGGGCTCTGGGCTGGCAGTGCAGAGTCTGCTTGAGATTCTCTCTCTCCCTTTCTCTCTCTCTCTCTCTGCCCCTCCCCTGCTCACTCTCTCGCTCAAAATAAATAAACAAACTTAAAAAATTAATCAAAAAAAAATGGAAGAAGAAGAAAAGAAAACTGCAATCATGTGCCCATTTGTGGCTATTAAATATCTTAAGCATGCAATTTTCCAGTCTTTAAATATATACAATACATACAGTATGCACAATAAATCACACTGTGTATACTGACTTTTAATCTGTTTTTATTTTAAAATGTATCATGAGTATATTTCTATATCAGCAAATATTTAATATATCAGATTCTTGATGTCTGGATATTATTCCATTGCATTAATGTACCATAAGTGACTTAACTACACAATTACTAGCATTTGGTTATGCCAATTTTCACTATTACAAATGCTGCAATAAATGTCTCATAGCAAAATCTTTGTGCAGGTACATTATTATTTTATTAGAACATATTTTTTAAAGTGGATTCACCTGTTTAAAAGGGTAGGCACTTTTCGAAGACTTTTGAAACATGATGCCATATTGCCCACCAAAAAAGCTGTGAGAACTAACATATTGAGCATTTTACTGTAATCTCACCAAAACTGAATACTTTGCTGTCTTAAAAAGGTTTTTTTGCCAGTCCGATAAAAGGAAATGACACTGTATTTCTTTTTTTAATTTGCATTTTCTGTGTACCTTTTTAAAGGTCTATTTGCAGATCTATTCTTAGTTTCCCATGCCTGCCTGTCTAAGGCTAGCACTGAAGAATGTGGCCACAGCTGACCTAGCTTGGAGCTTTCTCACCCTCCTTTTTTCATGGAAAGGCTGATTCTTCCTGACAAGGTGAACAAGGCCCATGTGCACACTTCCAAGCTGAATGGATAAAGAAAGATAAGTTATCACCTACAAATTCCTGGCATGGAGAAAAGACACTCTGAAGATACATTATGGAGAAGACAGCTGAGATTGTAAAAGTTCTTTCTGTCAGAGAGGCTCGCAGCTTGGATTTATTGCCACAGACAATGAGAGGTTACTTCCGGCCAACCAGATAGATGGCCTAGAGGGCAGATGGCCACCACTGCCACCCGAGAGGTGAGGCTCATTAACAATCTTGGCAGCTCTGGGTGAGAGAAAAACAGCAAAGGCTTGTTCTTGTTGGCACAGACAGGAGAAAATCACAGAAATCCACTCAGTATCTCCAGAGCCTGCTAATTTCTCTACAAAGTGGCAGAACATCTGCTTGAACCAATAATCCAAGAGAAGCAGGGAAAAGAAAAAAGAGGAAAAACACATTCTCAATATCCTCACCTGAGAAGCCACACCTAGCTAGGAAATATGGACATAGGAGCAGGTCCAGGAGGCCTAGCTCAGTCCCCAGGACCACAGAGGGCTCCCACAGACTTGCCCACACCATCCCCCAAGTGGCCTGAGATGGAGGAAAGCTTAGCAGTCAGAGCTTCTGGGTTTGAACCTTCCTTTACCAGGTCCTATATGTGAGGCCAGGCACAAGTTATCACTCCTTCTAAGCATTAACTTCTCATCTATAAATTAAAATTAGTAATAATTTTCTCATAGTGTTTGCTGTGGCCTGGGCTGTGTCCCTCCCAAATTCATATGTTGAAGCAGTAACCCCAGTGTGATGTTTTGGGAGATAAGACTTTTTGAATGTAATTAAGGTTAAATGAGTCATAAGGGTGAGATCCCAATCTGATAGGATTGGTAGCCTTCTCAGAAGGGGAAGAAAGAGAGTTCTCTCTCTCTTTCTCTCCATGCACATGAACCAAGGAAAGGCCATGTGAGGACACAGGGAGAAGACAGCCATCTATAAGCCAGGAAGAGTGCCCTCACCAGAGCCTGACCCTGCTGGTGCCCTGTCCTTGGACTTCCAGCCTCCAGAGCTGTGAGATACAAATGTCTGTTGTTCAAGCCACCCAGTCTATGGTATTTTGTTGTGTCAGCCCAAGCTGACCAAGATAGTGTTGTTAGGGGAGACTAAATGACTCTTTGTGTAGGAAATACAGATCACATATTAAGTATCCAATAAAGTTTATATTTCTTGTTTTCTACCCTCTCTATTCCCCATAACCATCTCACCAAGGTATTTTCCCAGTGTGTAACAGAGTTTGCAACATAATAATTTATTCTGTCCCTACCTCTGACCTTAATGTTTCCATCCTCATCCTAATAACAGTCTGAATTTCTGAATGTTCCCTCTTTTTGGCCATTTGGTTTTTATGTTCTTAATGCTGAATCTCACTTGATCTTGACTAATGAATTTGTCATTGGTAAGAAAAGACATCTAGTACCTTAGAACAGTGCCCAGCACATAGAGAACCCTGTAAATGTAGTTATTGTCATTATTATTATCCAGCATTGTGACATTATAATTAAACTATTTTTCTTTTCTTTGCTAGCTTTCAATAAGAATAGGCATAGTTAGTCATACTTTCCTTCAAATGAACAGCTGAAACAAGAATGCCCATGCTAATATGGCCCTTTGGTGTGTGTGGGGGGGGGGGTTGACAATGGGGGAAGAAAAAATTCCTTTTTGGATTACAAGATGTCACAGACCAGGAAAAACTTGATACCAGGACCCAGCACCAGAACAAGGGAGAATGTGAAAAGAATTCAAGAACAGTCCTTCTCCAGTGCTCAGCTTTGCCCTCCATTTTCCTGGAAGAGATAGGTAAGCCATCAGAGATACCTAAGCCTCATGAGCAGGTGGAGCACTGACATGGGCAACAGGACAAACAGCTGTGGAAGTGGTCAGTAAACCCTGAGGCAGGACACCAGACTCTTTAGAAACTCCTTGTCAAGTATCTTGGAGAAACCCTAGTTGATGCCTTGAGGTCGAATCTCATCTTCTGTGTCTCTATACCTCCACTCAGAACTATTGAGTTCCCAGTAAAAGAGCAGGGGTTCTGGTGAAAAAGAAGTGAGTGTGCTGGTGGGAGGCAGCAGAGACACTGTCAGTGTCATTATGAGAGTGTCTATGATGTTTTGAAGTAAGGGAAAGGCAAAGTCAAGGGCAAATCCCAAAAATGAACATCAGACTAGGTAGCCTAAATGGAAACTAAATGGAGAAAGAAGGAGTAGGCAGCGAAGGATGTGCAAACCCCACACAAGAGCACACTTCAAATAGTTCAGGGTTGAAATCCATGCAGGCTAAGCATCCACTGGGGCATTTCTTCTCCATAGTTCTCAGTGTGTACATCAAGGCAGTATGCCTTCAAATTGCATTAGGGAGGCAGTATTGCCTAATGGTTAGGAGAACTAACTTTGAGACCAGGCTAAGTTCATACCTCAGTCCTACTACTTATTGGCTGTTATCTTGAGCAAATTACTCAACTTGATTTCGTTGTATATAAAAAGTGGTTAAAGATAGTACAGACATAATAGGGTTGTTTGTAAGAGTTAAACATACAGGTAAAGCATTGAAAATAATTCCAGATTTATATCAAGTACTTAATATGTATTCTTCTACCTGTCCTCCTCCTTCTCCTCCTCCTCTTTCTTAGCATCAGCATCAGCAGTCACAGCAGCAGTCTATATACATATATATATATAGTGTGTGTGTGTGTGTGTGTGTGTGTGTGTGTATATATATATATATATATATATATATAAAATCACATTTAGTCTTCAAAATAAATCTAAAAAGAAACACCATTATCTCTTCTACAGTACAGGTCAGGAGACTATGAATTGCAGTCTAAATTCAGCCCACTGCCTATTTTATAAATAAAGTTTTATTACAACACAGCCACACCAGTCATTTACATATTATCAATGGTTATGTTTATGCTACAATGGCAGGGTTGATTAGTTGAGACGGAAGTTTTCAGAAAAAGTCTGTGACCCCTCTTCCAAAGCGATGAAAACATTGAGACTCAGAAATAAACCAAGCCTCCAAGTTCATGTAGCAGCTTCAGAGAAAAACTTGAATCCCAAGTCTGCTTGGCTTCAAGCTCAGGCTCTCAGTCACTGTTACACAGTCTCCAAAGTTATTGGTTTTAATGGAAAGGCCAAGAGGAAGTCTCTGAGGCTTGATGAAATAAGCAGATGGAGCTTTGAACATCAATCAGGCATCTAAATATCCGACATCAGGCCCATGAGTCAATAGCATTTCCCGCCATTGCCACCCACTAGATAGGCTGGCTGTCTTCAATCATCTTGCCAAATGCCAGGCAACATGGAGTGAGCTCAAAGCACATATTCTCCATTATGCCCACTGTATTGCTTCAGCAACACAGCTCTTTCTTTCTGGTGTCACATCAAAGAGATTCCTATTAGTGCTCTTTCCTCTACAGTTAATACGGTTTCTGGTTTGGGGCTGGTCAGTAGCATTTTTATTTTCACATGAGTATGCCTATGTGTGGGCAAGAAGGAGAGAGGGGAAAAAGAGAGAGGCTGATCCCAACTGATCAGTCAATTAGATTGTCTAGGATGACAGCAACAGTTTGGACCTAGAGCTAGAAAGTCAGCATGCTAGATCAAAATAAGATCTAGGTCATGAGCTGAAACAGTTCTTCCTGGACCTAAGAATTATCAGGAGAGCATGTTAAAACATCAGTTCCTGGGTTCTGTCCTCAGAGATGCTGAATTTATAGATAGGGCCTGAGAATTTGTATTTCTATCAAGCTCTCAAGTGATGCTTTGCACAGCAATGAGCAAAAGGCCAGTGGCGTGTTGTGTACCACCTGAACAAGTCACCAAAACTTCCTGGGCTTTACCTTCCTCATCTGACAAAGAATGGAGCCAAGAAGCTAACAATCAAAACAAGAGGAGACTAATGCAGAGGTTGTTTTCATATTTACTAGTAATGAGAATTGGGATTTCCTAATTCCTCAGTTCTGTACCAAACATGGTAGTAGGCATTGATACCACATATTATCTCTGATTTTCATAAGAAACTGCCAAAAGGGAAATATGATCATCATTTAATAGGCAAGGATCCTAAGGCTCCAGAGAGGTACCTTGTCTAAAATCCACAGCTAAGGAAGTAAAAAAAAAAAAAAAAAAAAAAAAACCAAAAACAAAACAAAACAAAAAAACAACAACAAAAAAAAAAAAGCAAAAAAACCCTGCAATTCCAACCCAGACTTGAATGTGGTCAAAGCGTGCTTTTTAATCCCCCAAATCGGCATAATTAGTCTCCTCTTCTACATGAAATTGCTTATATGGTAACTCCTATCCCGAGAGAAAGTTGGGTCTCCTGACTATAGGTAGCAGCCACAGCCTCCAGCCATCAGACAAGTAAAGACAGCTTCCCCACTCGCCCTCTGCTGATGATGTTATTTGATGGAGTGTTGAGACCAGTGATTACCCACTCTTGAAAGCAATCATTTCATCCTTCATCCTTCAATGACCAGCAGCAGGGGTGCCTAGGGCTGAGAGAGCTTGCAGCCAAGGGTGAAAAAAAAAACTTTCAAAATCCCGGGAGCTCAAATGAACACCTCTTGAGAAAATATATTTCAGAATTAAACGTTTAATGCTGGGTTTTCATTTCGTAACAGCAATGAGCTGTGGAAACAAGTGCCAAAGAGCAGGAGGAGACTTGTGGCGACCCTCGTCAATAACAGAAAATTATTTGTTGCTTCCTAAAGTGGTATTTGAGCCCAGCGGGCTGCACTTAAGATGTGACTGGATAATGGCTGTGTGACACACCCCTCTAATGGAGCTGTCACACAGACACCGCAGTGCAGCCTGAGCTGTGGCTTCGAAGAAGCTCTTCCACGACCAGGCTTTCTTTCACTTGTGCTGTTGAGGATGAAGGTGATCCTCCTGGCCACTGTAGTGACTTTAGGGGATATTATGCTGAGGTGCCAGGGAAAGTGACCCCTCTCATTTGATGCAAGGGAGATCAGAGAGTAAAATCCAACTACGTCACCAAAGCCAGAGAGAGAGATTGGGTCGCTTTGTGGGGATATTGGATGTGTTCCCCAAAATTGGAGCAATTGAAAGTAGACCCATCAGTGATTCTGTGCTGCCTTTCATGTTCACAGGAAAACCTCTACATGAAGTCCCTGCAGATGGAAAAGAAGACGTACTAGTGTCCTCTTGTGCTACAACAAATTACCACAAATTCAGTGGCTTAAAACAATGTATGTTTATTGTCTTATAGTTCTGGATGTCAGAAGTCCAAAATGGGTTTCCAAAATCAAGGTGTCAGGAGGGCTGCATTTCTTCTAGAGCCATTTTCCACATGGATACGAGTTCTAGAGCCTAAATCAATCGTTCTAAATTTTCAAGGGGTACATAACCTTATCTGACATCTGGATTCCAATTTTATCGATAATGTGACACTCTTCCCCCATCCTAGAACTACCCATTCATTAGTGCATTCCTTGATCACTCATTCTCAAGTAGATTGAAATTATAAAAACATTCTAAAATGAGAAAAAAAGACCTTATCCCTCCTTGCTCTTCTTCCTACCTAAATCTTGCCTATTCAACAGGTAAGCCCTGACCCCATTTACCACAACCCCGGACAGGGGCTTCTGCTCCCATTAAAGGGACAAAGCTTGTAGGATCTCTTCAGGGACCGAGATCTATGTAGCAGGGAGTCAGTGTGCAAATGGGACCCAGTGTCTCTTCCTTCTTTCTGAAGTTGTTGCAAGGTGAAAAACTTACCACCAAGAAAGCACATCCAAAGTCTCTGATAGTCTTTAAATTAGAATTGCACACAACTTGCAAATTAGAATTCTAAAATCTTAAAGTCTCGGGGTGCCTGGCTGGCTCAGTCAGTTAAGCATCTGATTCTTGATCTCAGCTCAGGTCATGATCTCAACAGTCTTGAGATAGAGCTCTGCACTGGGCATGGAGCCTGCTTAAGGTTCTTTCTCTCCCTCTCCCTCGGCCCCTCCCCTGCTCTCAAGCACATGCTCCCTCACTCTCTATCTCTCAAAGAATAAAAAATAAATAAAATCTTCAAATCTCAAAACAGGGATGAGGATGTGAAACAATAATATATAATTGCAAACCCATACCACTGATTGTAGTACTCTTACTCATTCTGCTCTGGGAATTAAGACTGAGGATCATTCTGCTAAAACCAAAGGGTGATACTGAGTGGTGTGCCAGAGCCAGATTATTGTTCAATTTCCAGGAATTTAGCAAGCTGATTGTTAAACACAGCCATTATTAAATTTTTTATCATGTAAATTTATAATTAATTAATATTAAAAGCAAGGTCAATAAATCCTCAAAACCCACCACTCCTAATGATTTTACTATATTTAATATTATATATGCTTTAAAAAATTTTTTTAACATTTGTTTCTGTTTGTTTTGTTTTTTAATTTAATTTAATTTTAAATTCCAGTATAGTTAACATACAGTGCTATATTAGTTTCAGGTACACAATACAGTGATTCAACAATTCTATACATCACCCAGTGCTCATCACTACAAGTGCACTCCTTGATCCCCATTGCCTATTTTACTCGTCCTCATACCCACTGCACTTCTGGTAACCATCTCTTTGTTCTCTATAGTTAAGAGTCTGTTTCTTAGTTTACCTCTCTCCTTTTTTCCTTTGGTCTTTTCTTTTGTTTGTTTCTTAAATTCTACATGAGTAAATCATAAGGTATTTGTCTTTCTCTGACTGGCTTATCTCATTTAGCATTCATTATACTCTCTAACTTCATCCATGCCATTGCAAGTAGCAAGATTTCATTATTTTTAATGGCTGAGTAATATTCCATTGTATATATATGTACACCGCATCTTTATCCCTTCAGCTATCAATGGACACTTGGGCTCCTTCCATAATTAGGCTATTGTCGTTTATTTGTTTTTAAGAGAGAGAGAGAGAGAGAGAGACAGAGCATGAATGGGGATGGGGCAGAGAGAGAGGGAGACAGAGTACTAACTCAAAGCGGACTCCAGGTTCCGTGCTGCAGCACAGAGTCCAACACGGGATTTGAACTCACAAACTGAGATCATGACCTGAGCTGAAGTCAGACGCTCAACTGACTGAGCCACCCAGGCGCTCCATAATATTATATATACTTTTGAGGTTATTTACATCTATTATAACTGTAAAGTGGAAATAGTATGTAATGGTATACTGTTACACATTCCTTCCCAAGTCTGAATTCAGTGACATCAGTTTGGTAGCTTAAAATTAGCCATGGTGGAAATATTCACAGCATGGAAATAAAAGTCAGGGCTTGATTTATTGTTCTGCTGACTATTTTGACTTAAGAATGTGCTGAAGAAAAGTTAATAATGCAGATTTCATTTTAAAAGCATGTTACGTCTATAACTGTTTGAAAAAATAATCTCCCTGTACTCTAGAACTTTTATCAAACTCAACAAATAAGCTGTACACATCACTGACAAATAAAATTCCGACATACCTCTTCATTTTTTCCACTTCTGTGTTATTAGTTAATGGAAATGAAAATACCAAACAGCATGCATGTTGGAAATACAGTCATTCATCAACTGCAACAACAGTTCAGGTAAGGATGAAAGAGTTCAGCAAAAATCAACAAAACACTATGAGAATCAGTTCACTACATATAATTTATGATAAGAGTATTATATATTCTAGTATTTGTAATTCACATATTTGATGTCAGTAAAATTTATTTATTTATTTATTTATTTATTTATTTATTTATGAGAGAAAGTACAAGCACGAAAGGGACAGAATGGGAGAGGGAGATACAGAATCCAAGGCAGACTCTAGGCTCTGAGCTGTCAGCGCAGAACCTGACGTGAGGCTCAAACCCATGAAATGTGAGATCATGACCTGAGCTGAAGTCAGACGCTTAACCAACTGAGCCACCCAGGTGCCCCTGATGTCAGTAAATTTTTTAATAAACTAATAAACATGTATGTATCTATATCTATATATCTATACATCCACACACTTTTCTTCATAGAGCTGGTGATTAAACATTTACCACCACATCACTGGTTATATTTTTTAGAAAGAGTCACTTGCCCACTAAGACAAGTTACAAAGAAGAAAGAGAATACTTTAAGGACATATCATTCTTTTTTTTTTGTTAAAAAAAATTTTTTTCAACTTTTATTTATTTTTGGGACAGAGAGAGACAGAGCATGAACGGGGGAGGGGCAGAGAGAGAGGGAGACACAGAATCGGAAACAGGCTCCAGGCTCTGAGCCATCAGCCCAGAGCCCGACGCGGGGCTCGAACTCCCAGACCGCGAGATCGTGACCTGGCTGAAGTCGGACGCTTAACCAACTGCGCCACCCAGGCGCCCCTATCATTTGTTTTTAAAAGAGGTTCATGAAGACTGACCTACAGATGGGCAAAGAGACTGGAGCCAAACTAGACAGAACCTATATTAGAATTACTAAAAAAAAAATCTGTATACAAAACAGGTAGGGTTCAAGACTATAAGAGAACCACTTTGAATAAATGTTCTCAGGGCTCAACTAAGAGGGCTCTTGAGATAGCCAATTGTTAAAAGAAAAAAAAGGAAATCAATGGGAACTGTACAAAGATTCTTCAACTTTTAGTTCCTAAGATGTCTCCTCCCTCTTTGGATTCTGTCACTTTTGCCTGCTTTGTCCTTTTGGGTTATCTCCTTGTCCTACAGAACATTATACTCTATATCCTGTGAGGGCAGGGGTTGTATCTGTCTTATTCATCCTGTCAACCCTAGCGTCTGGCACAGTCATGACATATAGCAAGCATAAACAAGTAGTTATATATATAACAAATATTTAAAAACAAAATGGAATCATAACCCTTTCTTTTATTCTTATTTCAACTGATCATGGCTGGAATTTTGCAAAGACATTACAAAAGCAAACACACACAAATACATGCACACACAGAGAGAAATAAGCAAAATTCAAAAAGGTAGAGCTTACAAACTACAAGTTTACATTCTTTTAATAGGTAATAAGAATGCCTGCCAAGCAGTAGGCCTCTGTTCTGTTTTCACACCTTGTCTAAACCTTATCCGTGTGGTGTTCCTTAGCAGAGCCATATTGTTTTCTGCCTCCTAGGAGCTAATTTGACTTAAACCTTTACAAGTCGAAGGCAAATCAAAACCTAAGTTATTTTTTTATTCTAAGCCATCTATACATAGCCTCTCAGGGCCTCCCAGGAATTTGCAGCTCATCTGTAAGGTAGCAACTATAGCATACTGAACTTTCTTCAAGTTACCATTTTCACTTAACTCTTCATAGTCTTTATGTTCCTGGAGAAAGAAGTGAATGAATGCCAGGTAGTTACTGTGAATATCCAGGAGTAGAACAAGCCAGAGAATGCAAAAGATGTTCCCAGGCAGCCCAAGCATCAAAAGCAGGGAAACCAAATATGTTGTTAAGTTTGGGACATGAAAACACTGAGGACAAATATAAGAGGCTCTACGGCTAGGTACAAACTGAAAGGTCATGAATACAAACAATAGAGACAGAAGCAAAGCAAGAGAGGCAAGATAATTGCCATGTTTGAGCCCATGGGCCCACCTAATATTCATGTTTTATTAGCTCTGTTTGAATGATGTGGTGATACATTTTTTTAATTTGAAGGCATGAAGTCATGGTAGACACAGACTCTGCCACCAACAAACATCTCTGTGAGTAGTCTTTAGATTTATAACTTAATGGTACAAACAGAGCTTGAATTAAAATATAATGGTCGACATTTTTACCAAGGCAAGAAAAAGGCAATTTCCTCATAGGATATATACCCTTAGATTCTACAGCTTAATGACCAGAAGTTTCCAGTTTTTTCTAAACGTTTTATTCTTCATCTAACTAAAGTTTTAAAATAAGAGATCTAAGCTTAAAGTACTGAAATTATAAATTTAAAGCTGGGATATAGATAGTACATCATGGAAATAAATGAGTAAAAGATAAAACAACTTTGAAAAGAGAATTTAGGATCAGGAAGTGGTATGCATACATTAGAGACCATCAACATATAAGAATGAGGTCTTAATGGGGTCAATTACCAGGGATGCATTCTAAAATCAAAAATGAAATTGAAGGATGGCAATAGTTTAAGGTTGAGCTTCAACAAATTCCATGTAGGAAAGTTGAAAATTAAAACCAAAACCAAAACCAAAACAAAACAAAATAACCACTTTGTAACAGAGTTCAAGGGTAACAGGTGGGTCAGGATGAACATGGAAGACTATGAAGGGGCTAGATTTGTGGAAAATGGTCTAAAGAATGATTCTCTAAAGTGATTAAAAATGGAATGGGCCTTTTTGTGATGTAGAATACCTCAGTCTTATAGGTCTTTAAGTAGAAAATGTACAGATATTTGCCAGGTATGCTATAGAGGATATTCTTAGATGAGGTAGGGAATGAAGAATTTATATTATTTTAGTGGCAAAACACAGAGTTCCATCCAGGTTAACTAATGTTATAGGATAATTGTGGCAATAAGGTAAAGAAAAAATTGTCAGATATTGATGAATAGAAACTGCAATATGGTCATCCCTAAAGAAACTGGAACAAAAGATACTTATGTATTTGTGGAAGCTCTAGGGACCTTAGCAGCACGAGTCTGGAGATTTTAGTCTCAGTAGGCTGTCGATAATGTGACTAAGTTCTCAGCTACTGACTCTGCTCATTTCTCTTTCTGTCTCTTGCATCTCCTCTTATTTCTACCTGACTTCCTTTTCCATCCCATTCTCTGCTTATCCGTAGTTTCTGCTTCTTCGTGGCTTTAACTTATCCATAACTGCTCACTCATGTCTATCATGGTTCTTCTCTATATACCCACTGCTTATTATGTGATTTGTTCCATAGCACAGAAAAGCGCAGTACAGAAAAGAAATTGATTATCCCATAAAAATTATTGTTCAGTTGAGCCTTTAGCACTAAGTTGTATCATAGACCACCAGTTAGTTTAAGGTTTGCCTACATTTGGGTTAGATCCTTTATCTGACCCTAGCAGCTTTGTCCAAAGTAAAATGAGGTCATATGGCAAAGAACACAGCATCCCAGAGCTGGCCACTCAACACACTCTGTAGGCAATATATTTTCTCATAGGGAAGAATGGTGGACATCCTGGTGAATTCATTTAGAACAATGGGCAGGAAGAAAATGGAATTAAAAATTAGTCCCTAAGGTCTATGTCAACTCTCAGTCTATAATTCTGACAGCTGGAAGTAGCTATACAAGGAAGATATAAAATAAGTGGTGGTCTTGTTAGAAGCACCACTATCGTGTTACCTGCCATCTGGGTCATTTTGACAGCAGCTAAACACTAAGAAAGTGAGGCTTTGCCCATGCATGATAGAAAGCACTCCTTCTGCCCAGGGGCCAAAATAAAAAGGCAATAATCAAACCCAGCAGCCTAACATTTCTGTCTGGATACTATCTCAGACAGTGTGAAGAGGGGGACAATGGGCTGGGCCTGGCACATGCTCTCACGCTGAGACTGCAAGCCAGGAATATTTTTCCTAGAAAGCAACCCAGTGGGGAGCCTCTGTGAAAGAGTGAAATATAAATTATTCATTTTCTGCTCTTTGTCTACTACCCCCAGCAAGCCTGGTTTTGCAGAGGCAAACAGAGCACTGAAGAAGGTATCAGGACAAGAAGTCTCTTGCACTATGCTCAGCTGAAGGTCACTGCTTTCTAATGAGTGTGCATGCACAGCAGACTGCAAGCAGTCTGGATGGTAGCAAGAGGGAAGGACTGTCACTGGTCTGACTGAGAGGCAGACCCACAAATTTATCATGGCTCAACACTTAATGAATGGGCAAATCACTTCAATTCTGTAGAGTTCAGTTTTATTAGCCATAAAGAGAGAGAAATCTAAGATTATCTTTGAAGAGTTGGTTCTGGAAAAGCACATTTCCAAGACTTGAATTCTTTCCTATCCAGCCAGCCTCCCTGACTCCTGGACAGCTCTTTAAGTAAGAGAAAATATCAACTAGAGAACTGCAACCCTGGGAGCCTCCCAAAAAGAGCACTGTTTGCAGAGCATAACACTAAAGGGAGTGAATAAATGAACTCTTGAAGAATGACTGCTGTCTGCAGAAGGACCAGCAATGGCATCACTGCAGCAGGGTACAAGAGGGTGTTAAACCATGAAGATCATTTTCCACAGCAACACCATGCAGCTATGACAGAAGGAACCTATGTGAAACAGGTTCTGCTATCAGATTGATCATTTTTCGAGGTTTTCTATTCTCCTGCAATTTAGAAGTAGGCCTGGAATCTTTGGGCTAAATAAGTAAAGTTATTGGACAGTTTGTAGAGGAAAATCTCAAAATTAATCCAGTGATTAGCCTAAATATTAAAAAAGAAAACAAAGTGAACTTACACCACCAAGTTGGTGAAGAGGATCATGCAAATTTCATTTGACAATTCGGTTCAGTCAAGGCAGCCTCAAGTCTTCCCTCCTACTTTCAGAGCCTCAGGACCTTGCTATAGTCCCTGAAAGGGACCCTAGCCTTCCACAGTTTCTTTCTAGGAGCATTTCATGGCCCTTATTCAAATAAAAGTCTTGTCCAGGTAAGTACAACTGCTAACACACCTCTAGACTTCTTGTTAAACCAGCTCCAGTTCAAACAGTACCCTCTGGCTTTCAACAACAAGCTGGTTGAATAAGACAGAGAGAGGGGATGGGAGATCTGTCTCTTAGTCATCTGTACTATCAGCTAATTACATTGCCTTTATGCTTCTATATGTTAAATATGAAGCACTCAGTCCGAGACCCAGGAGGATCAATGATCAAATACACATCAGTGTGTATAGGAGTTTAACATTGCATTGACACAACAAACCATTCTCCCTCATCTGACATGTTCATGTAGAGCTCATCCTTCATTGCCTAGCCAAATTCTACATATAAGAAATTTTTGGGTCAATAGCATTTTCAAGCCAAATATTAAATTTTCTCATAAAAATGTGGTGCTTGCCTGAACTTTTGGTACAGGGCTTATGAGACTATCTCATTTTTGAATGCCTATAGACTAGACCAGGAGCCTTGCCATAGCTTCATCTCTAAGTAACCTGACATCTACCTTAAGACCATCAGGCTGTTTATGAATTTTCTCCCAGAAAAGCTGAACTTTGCCACTTTGGGCCACCTTCAGCTATCTTTAGGAGCTTACTTTCTCACATGCATTCATATACCCACATTTATGAATATCTATTTCTATAATATTTTGAGGGGCCTTGCTCATATTTTTCAATTGTGGTCTTAGTGGTATGTTTGGTAGAGACTTTTGTAACATCTAGTTCTCTTATTATTGTCCCTAAAAGTGCTTCTAACCTGTAATTTTAGGGGGAAAAAAACATAAACTTTTTTTTAAGTAACATAAATTTATTCATTAAAATTAACCTAAAAATAGTTAAGTCACACTTGTCCTGCTGCCTCCAAGGAGCATAAATATGCCTTATAAACTGTGAATGTAATAAAATTTATTCTTTTGTTATTTCTTGGATTAAAGAAAGAACTATAGGATGACTTTGGAATTTCCAATGACTGAGGAAACAAATTAGTGAGTATTTATCACAAGGGGAATAAGATAGGATGAGGAAAATGGAAATAAATACTTATAAATTGATCTCTAATACTTAGAAAATCATACAAAAAATTTTAGTTTATTCATTCAATAAAAACTAAATACATACATATATATCTACATATGTGTATGTGTGTGTATACATATGTATATGTGTACATCTCTATTCATATGTGACAGTATCTACCCTGGAGCTCACTGCCATTGGACAGGACAGATAGGAAAACCAGCAACATATTAGAAGGCTCCTCAAGTCTTCCATAGAGTGGAGGCACTGAAGAGAAGATGTCAATTCTGCCCTGGGGAATGGGAATGGGAAAAAGAAAAGGATGTGGTATTAAAATTCCAGAAACACTGCAAAGGAGTCTTGAACAAAACATTAGTTTGCATTAGGCAGATGAGGATGGAAGGCAAATGCTCTGCCAGGTTATAGTCTATAGGTGGATCATCAGCAATAGATGACTGGGAAGGACAGATTAAGGAACAAGATAAGCTTGATAATGCAAAGGTGAAATTGAAGAGAATCTTTAATGCCATTCTTTGTCTTTCGTGAAGAACTTCATATTCCATTCTTGAATAACATCCTGAGTCCCAACTCTTATTGGTCCATAAGTTGCTGCTCTGAATGCCAAGGTGAGAGGGATTCTGGGAACTTCTCTGAGCTCCAAGAGGAAAAGAACTGTGATTACGCATACCATGAACATGTCTGAGTCTAGCATGAATGCAGGAGCTGAGCAGGGCAGCACATGTGCCAACAATTGGTCATTGCAACTGAGATAGATTAAACGTAATAAATATTCCTTGACTGATGGACAGGAAGACACCATCATAAGATTTGCTTACCCTAGAAACAGGAAGCCCTAATTGGTTTAACATGTAGCCCAAGATTGGTTTAACATGTAGCACTTATGACATTGCAATTTCAGCTGCATTTCCCCAGGGAATTAGTTTCATGACTCTTCTTGGTGGCACACCACCAGTTTCCAGGCACTCCTGGGAATAATTGAAATTCAAAACCAATATTCTCTCCAGAAAAGTCTATTAAAATGCTAAATGGAAAGAAATTCCTAGGTGACCCATACATTGCAAAATAGTCTATAGTGACATGAGGACAGGGTATTGCAGGTATCAGAGCCATCTTATCTCATCTCATTGAATGCCAATCACATCACCCTCATCCACTGCCACTACATGCTTTTCCTGGAGGAATTTTAGTCTGTGCTCCTTCCTAATTTAGACCTCAGAGTTTCTCTGTTGGCTTGTCTGCCTCCTTCCTTCATTTTTTTCCCCACATTTACTGAAAACTTATGATGTGCCAGGCTCTGTGATGACTAGGTAAACAGATCTAGAGCTGGCCCTCTTGGAGCTCAAAGTCTAAAGGGAAAAATAGATATTTAAGTAATAAATTACATTTTCTGCTGAATGCTCAGTCTTCAGACTTTTCTAAGGCCCATGTCTTGTTCATTCTTTCTCTTTCAACCACATTTTATTTTGCTGGTGTTTGCCATGTTTTCTCTCCTCTTTAACAACTCTGCAATACTTTCTTTGCTTTTTAACCCTTGGAATTATATCCTATCTCTCCTTGAGATTTCCTCTCCAGCTACTCCTCTAAGGGCCTTTTTCTACATGACCTTTTTTAAACTTATTTTTTTAATATATTCTCAAGTTACCTAGCATACAGTGTAGTCTTGGCTTCAGGAGTAGATTGCCATGATTCATCACTTACATACCACACCCAGTGCTCATCCCAACAAGTGCCCATCACCCATTCTCTCCCCAATTCCCACCCCCATCAACCTTCAGTTTGTTCTCTGTATTTAAGAGTCTCTTATGTTTTGCCTCCCTCTCTGTTTATATCTTATTTTTTCTTCCCTTTCCCTGTGGTCATCTGTTAAGTTTCTCAAATTCCACATATGAGTGAAATCATATAATATCTGTCTTTTTCTGACTGACTTATTTGACTTAGTATAATACCCTTCAGATTCATCCACATTGTTGCACATTGCAATGTGACTTTTTAAATTATCATTACAGGTCTTATATAGACAGATGTCAAGAACTTAAACTAAGAAAGACCTGGGAGGTTAAGGGATAGGAGTTGGCAGGGCGGGGGGGGGGGGGGGGGGGGGGGGGGGCGGGGCGGGTAGAACAATGCTTTTAATTCTTAGATGACCTTGCAACATTATAATCCCAGGCTTTACTCAAGATGTTAGAGGTTGAACCAAAATCTCTAAGGAAAAGGAGGCAATGCTGCAATAACCACATTTTCTAGTTTCTGTAACTGACACTTCAACATCTTGAGGCCTTGCTGACCCCAAGGGGTTGCCCCTCCCAGGGTTAGCCAATTCCTAGAGACTATAAAAGACTTGCCTTCAAGTATGCCTTTCATATGTAAAGCAGCCAATCCAGCCCCCACAACCCCACCACCTCCTCCATCAAGCTCATACTCAGAACCACTATCATTTTGCTGGACTCTCCCCAGAGCCAGTTAACTAACAATCAACTAGGCCCAGTTCCTATACTCCAAAGCCCACTAAACTATTCAAACTAGCCAATCCAAACTGGTAAACCCTACCTTGCCCATTCCTTCCCACAGAAACTACAATAAAGGCTCTTGCTCACATCTTCCCCTCATTCCCTCTGTCTCCTGACCAGCCCTGGTGCTTCCCCATACAAATCCCATGGCTTGGCATGGTCTCTCCTTTTGGATCTGTGAGTATAACAAGTTATCTTTTCAGTGGAAATGGTCTTCTGTTTTTAGTCTTGCCATAACTGCATTATAATAAGGTCTACATAAAAAAAAATATTCTTGAACTGAGATGATTTTCTTAGACTTTTTCAACTGGGAATGACCCAGAGGTTGTCACGGCCCTTTAGCTTCTTCTAAAAGAACGTAAGTTTTTGGTTTGCCCTATAAGAATGGGTTTTGTGGTGGACATGTGCCTCTCAGATCTCTGACTGTAGATGTATGACAGACTCCTGGTCTAGATGTTGTGCTCTTCATTTCATCCCTCTTTTTGCAGTGAGGCCATACTTCCCATGGGCTACCCCCAAACAATAACTGAGGACTGAGCACAACAGGGACATTAAGGCAGGTATGTTCCCAGGAGATAAGGGACCACTCCAGTGGGCAACTTTGGCTTGAGGACTCCCTGACTGCACTGCTGACCTTTCATTTGGACTACACTGCAATCTAAAATGCTTCCCTCACTCTCCTACCTTCCCTCTCTCCTTCACCCAGGGTCAGGCCCGCATCACGTTCTGCCAGTTTGACTAGCCTTCCCTGGCTCCCTTCCCATTTTCTCTCGGTTGTTTCTCTTAGTCAAATTCTTTCTCATCTAATTCTGCATTTGTGTCTGTTTCTCAAAAGAAACAAAATAACACAAGTGTCACACCAGTAAGAACTGGAATGATTCCAAAACAGCCCATCTTTGTTTGCTTATCATGAAGAGATGAACTACACAAAACAAATGATCAGTGCTGGAAACTAGGGATTCATTCAGCTCCATTAGAGAGTCAATTAGTTATTAGCTTGAACTTAATTAAGTTCTGGTCACAAAGGCATTCAGAATGTCCCACATGTATGATGTTGTTGTTCTTGGGAGCAAAGAGAGACTCCTGTGTCATCATCTGTTCTTAATGCTGAAGTCTGTTAGGAGAATGAAAAAAAGAGAGAGAAAAATAAAAAAGAAAAAATAAGGAAATATTAACTCTAACAAGGTAAAAAAAAAAAAAGGCATAATACTGTCCAGGTGGTCCAAGGATTTAATTTCCACTGTCAACATTGAGTGATGGGCTCAGAATCCAATGACCCAGTGATTAGGCTCTGACCCATACATTTTTAATAATGGCAGGTGTCCCAGACATACCTTTTGTTTCCCCAGGCCAAATTCCTGCTGCCACCATCAGGAAAGAGGCTGCCTGTTTGAGATTATATCATCATGGAATTTATTTCCCAAGCAAGAAAAGTGTACACCAGATCAATCAAGCTTCAGCATACCAGCAAAAGCCTCAGCTTCCCTCCAGTTTTCCTACCAACTATTCCTATTGAGGTCACTATTTTAATTAATTAATTTATTAAATTATTAAATTATTATTTATAAGGTAGGTGGCTATATGCATTATTATATCACCCTTCCACCTTGGTCACAGGTGACTGAACCAGGGGAGGACAGCTTTTACAACTTCAGCCAATATGTAGGCCAGCTGGAAGGTTATGAGGTAGGCTTATTCAGGAATTCTGCCCATGAAGATGAGAGTGACAAACCATACCAATCAAATCTCATTCAGAACTTTGAATTTGAGAGGGGGGCATAAAGAGGGATAGGGAGCGAGAGAGGGAGGGAGGGAAGGAGAGAGAGAGAGAGAGAAGGAGAGGGAGAGGGAGAGGGAGAGGGAAGTCGTTTAAATCTGGAGGGAAAGTCAAAGAAGCAGATCATGCAAGAAAAGATGGGTCATGAAATGGTGGACATCAGACTGGGGAAGAGGCAGAAGGAACTGCTGCTAGAGCTGTGCCAATACCCAACACACCTTGCCTCTCAAACTACTTTCCCTTGCAGCCTGGTTGTGTGACAATCCCCATATTGCCTTGAGGCTTGGCATAGTAATAACTTATTCTTACATGTAACCCTTATTCCTACACTTATGGATTCTGAGTGAGACTCTGCTCCTTGAGGGAAAAAAAAAAAGTCAAACAGACTACAATTATCTGGGGAGGAAAAATTGTTAAAAATACAGCTTGCACTACACCATCTTGTACATTAAGATTCAGGAGGTCTGGAGTGGAGGACCAAGCATATATAATCACACATATATATAATCATAATGACAATAAGCCAGATCTAAATACTACTGACCCAACACAATGACTAGTCAATTCAGGCTCCAGAAATAAAATATTCATCAGAAAAGTGTACATGATGGAGAAGTGAAAGGCTTCATTCTTCCTACCCTTCCCCCTCCAAGTAAATGAACAGCAACATACTTGTCATAGGTGTCTTCTTTAACTGTTTGGTGGTTTGAGCTGTCACACTATACTATTCATAGAATAGGATCCCTAGAAAAAGGTTACACTATCATATAAATCAAAGGAAGGATTCATTTTCCAGCAATTATGAGAATACTTATGGAGGCAATTGTACAGATGATTGAAAGGGGGATGGTCACAAGAGAGTTAAGATTTATTTCATCACTCAAAGCCCATGTGCAAACTGTAAGTGGATCTAATCATCTGACGTTCAGTGTGCAAATCATACAATTAAGAGCTGGGCTCTGAGATAAGACAGATGTAAGTTCAAATTTCAGTTCTGCTCTCTACATGCAAGATATACGACTTTGGGCAATCTGCTTAAGCTTTCTTGGCTTCTGTATCCTCATCTAAAAAAAAACAATAGTACTTGGACCTTCCTCATAGAAGGCTTTGAAAATTAAAAGGAGTTGATTTATGTAAAGCATTTAAAACCGTGTCTAGTACATATTAATTGCGCATTAAATGCTGTTTTGCTGCTGCTGTTATTATTCCTCAAGTACCTGCTAGCATGTAAAGTGAGATACAAGCACTTCTTGCATTTAAGGTACTTGTCCTAAGGCTCCTTGCTCCTTCCTGTCCTGCTTTCCTCTCAGTTCAGTCCACATATGCTTTCTTTCATCTTTTTCATAGCCCTGTTGGAGTAGATGTTTGCCTCTGATACCTCTGAGATTCTGACTTTTGAATTCCGTCATGGAATCTGCTTTAGATGTATCCCAACTAATTTCCTTAGCCTCATGATACCTCAGGTAGGATACCTCAACCAGTATACCTCTGGAAATCCAACACCAATGTGGCCTGCATGAGCCCCTATAAAATTGAGATTCAGAAATTGGGTAAATTACAGCTTTATTAGCAGATCGATGACTACTTTATTAAGTGCTCACAAGCAGTTAAGCCCCTAAACAGGTACCTGTCAATGGTGAGCTCCCAGCCATGCTGAATTTCTGGAGCTTAAAATATCTGATGTAAGAGAGCAAAGGCTTTTAACAAATCTATTATCAAGTTCTAGCCAACATACCTATGTGCTAATTATGGGGACACTTTCTGTTATTCATTGTCTCAAGTTAAATTGCCTTACTTTTCCTGGAGAAGTTGTACTTCAAAAAGACCATATTTTCTCAAAGTTTCTATTGCAAGCCTATGACTAGCAGGAATCCCAGCTGGACATTCAGTCTTTTTCAACATTAGTCTCTTTTGCCGGATTTGATCTGCCTCTCCTGAGCTCAACCTTACGTCATTCAGAAAAATCATTCAAATAGCTTTTGCCTCAAAGTATTTCATTGAGAGGTTTTTTTTTTTCCCTCCCCCCCCCCGACCCTCCCACAGAGAATGAGATCTGCTCTGATTAGCATAGAATCCAGCCAGTTCTTTTCCTATGATCAAGGACCACTTTTCCCACCTGTACTGGGAAGTATATAATCTACCAGCTGGAAACATTTTCTCTACAAATAACAATGTTAAAGTCTATAGAAATGGGGGTTTATAAAGAAATATCTAGCACTTCCTCAGAGAAGCTTATACTGTACCCAGACCTTGATTTAGAATGTGTTGTGTTCTGTTCCAGAGATAACAAAAGCTTTAGCTGAAATGCAACCCTGTGTGATGGCAGAGCTGGGAAGCCATAACCCCAGGTGAAGAGAGGGCTACAGTTGGAATCATGTGAAGCCCAGAAATTCTTTCAACCACTGGTGCTCAAACCTTGTATCACAACTCGGAGGAATGATTAGTTATTCTACTGAGTCAGATCACAAAAGGGAATTTTTCCTGAGCATAAAAATGAAAAAAAAATTGTTGTTGTTGCAGCTGATCTTTAAAGATGTCCCACATCTTCCAGTATTCTTACCCTGTGAGATTTCTTCACCTTGAATCTGGGTTGAGAATTTGGTTTTCCTGAAACAAATAAGTAAGGCATGCTACATGTCTTCTGACGCTGGGTCAGAAGAAGCAGTTTCTGCGTTGGTCTCTGGTATTCTTACTCTGGAGAAGCAAGCCTTACATAAAAAGTCAACTTGTGAGTGAAGAAGTCATCTAAGATGTCCATCCCAGTTGGGTTTTGTGGTGCCTCTAGCTTGGGGTGACATCTGATGGCAGCACATGAGAGGAACCATGCTAGAACTACCTGGCTGAGCTCATTTGATGGACAAAAACATGAGCAACAATAATAAATTGCTGTTTTAAGCCTCCAGAACTGGGGCAGGAGTAGAGATAGACATGGTTATGCTCTAGTAAATAACAGGAAAAATATTCTTAGAAGTTAGGGGTACTAACTCCAAAGGTTATATGACATCAGCCCTGCATTACACAGGAATTTTTAGTTGAAAATGACTTACTGTACTGACTGAAGCAACAAGAAGGGAATTTATTTGTTCAGGTAGCTGAAAATCTTAGTTGTAGATAATTCCAGCCATAATGAGATCTAAGTCCTCAAGTGATATAGTAGGAAACTGAGCTCACTCCTTGCCCTCTGCTCTTCAGTTAACTCCACTCCCAAGCAGGTTCTAGCATTAGCCACCAACGGCACTATTCTTGAAGTTAACATTTGGAAACTCCAGCAGAAAGTGCTTTTCTGTCTCAACCATTCCAATAAATATACAATATTTCTGTAAACTGGCCTGGTTTGGGCCACAAGCCCACTCCTCAAGCCAGAGATAAAATCAAGGCTTTTTCATAAACAGACACTAAGAGTAAAGGAGTGAGTCCCTGAACAAATGGGGGTGCTTATGTTAGCTAGGCTATCACTTCGGGTTCAGGAGCAGAAATCCAAACTTTAAAACAGCTTTGAAAATCAGTTCATTTCTTTCTCATATATAATTTCAAGCAATGAACCACCTCTCATCCTTGAAGATGTCAGGGGCCCAGGATTCTTTTATCCTAGTGTTTTGCCATTATTAATACATAGGTTCTATCTCATAACTTAAAATGGCTGTTGCAGCTCTGTCTGCCATGGTCACATTCTCCCAAGCAGAAAAGGGGAGAAAGGGAAGGGAAGGATACAACAGTCACACATTAAACTTCTGTTCACATCCAATTCACTACAGCTGAATCACTTGGCCATGCCTAGCTAAAAGAGAGTCAGGAAACGTAATCTTTATTAATGGCCTTGTGCCGAACTAAAATTCTTGTCACTGTGTAAGATTTCTAGGAGACAAGAGTTGCCAGCAGAAAAGAGAATGGGTGCTGAGTAGGAAACAAAATCATTCACTGCATGCATCTGGATGGAATTTTTATGATTCTAAGATTTTTTTTAACAATACGGGATTCTTTTTCCTTGAAAATTATTAGCAGTGGCATTACTAGTATTAATGGCCCTCTATTTCTCTAATAAGAGAGTCTGATGGGCACCTGGGTAGCTCAGTCAGTTAAGCGTCCGACTTTGGCTCAGGTCATGATCTCACCACTTGTGAGTTTGAGCCCAGTGTCAGGCTCTGTGCTGATGGCTCAGAGCCTGGAGCCCATTTCAGATTCTGTGTCTCCCTCTCTCTCTGCCCCTCCCCCACTCATGCTCTGTCTCTCAAAAATAAATAAAAATGTTTAAAAAATTTTAAAAAAAGATTCTGCATGTGATTCGGGGTATTTTTTAATTTGTTACCTTTTGTTTTTGTTATTTTTTGAAGTTTGTGCATGAAATGTTTTAATTAAAAAAAATAAGTACACCACTTTGCTTGGCAGCCTATCTAGTATTTAGAATAAGATCATCTATTATTGATTGTTTTTCGATAAAAACTTCTCTTAGCAGTTGCGTAGCTTGTATCTTATTGCCACTAAAATATAAAGATGGCTGGAAATTAGAGCCTGTCAGTTGTGACATTTCTATGGAAGCAATAGCTAAACAAGGTTTTTAAGATTAATATTAATGGTTACCTCTTCCTTTTAATAAAATAAATAAATAAGCAAATAAACATAAAGTATACCAGGTAAGTTAGAATATATTCATGAGCCTGACACTGAAAATTAGCAAATGTTGTTGTGTTTTAATAGAGACTGTAGACCTTTTCTTTTTTTTTACAAAATAAAATATTACAGACAAAGTCAAAATCCCCTGTGTTATATTCCCCTGTCCCATCCCTTTCCCTTCCTCCCTAGATACATCCCACTTCATAAAAATGTTGTGTGCAACAATGCACAATATGATATTTTAATAATGATAGTAATGATAGGAAATATAATGCTTCCTCTGTGTAGACATTCTTATAAGAACTCTGTAAATAGTAACTCATTTAACCATCATAATAACCAAAAGGTGAGTACAATTATTATCTTCATTTTACAGATGGAGAATTTAAATAAGAGAGATTAAATAACTCCCCCCAAGGTCATACAACCAATAGTGGTGGCTCCAGTATTCAAATCCATGCATGCTGACTCTGAATGGAGTACATGCTTTTAGAATCACTAATAAAAAATGGCCACTGTGCCTCAAGAGCAGTGAGTAGTATTGTTTTGTGCAAGCCCTTTTTAAAACTTCAATAAATGTTACCATCTGTAGCCCTTTGCAACCTGACATTTTCATGAAACATTTTTGATATTTCTTCTTATATCTTATCATATGTTTAACTGCTATGCAATATTCCTTTGTATACTTATAACACAATGTCATATTTCCCTGTTTTCTAAACATTTCCAAAAAGTTGCTATCTCAGAAAGTACTAAAAGGTTAAATGAACATTTTTATTTTTTTAAAGAATATTCACTATATGTTATATATCTTCAAGGCACATGTGTTGCTGAAAAACTTATTTCATGACAAATAAATAAAAGGAAAAATATGCCCCTAAATTGTCAAAACAAAACAAAACAAAAACAAAAACAACCACACTGACTGGAATAGATCATGTCTAGACAGCAGACATTTTGACTATCTGTCCCGGAATTTGTGAACAATCCAAGGCAGTGAATTATTCTCAACCAAATCAAAAGCACAAGTAAAGAAAACATAACTAACTGATAACTATGCTGTTATTATTATTGTAATACCAGTAAAATATAGCAAATATTTATTAAGCATACATAATATTTAGGCACTCTCCAGCAATAGATAATAAACTATGCCCCCAAATTTAGTGGCAGAATGTCAAGAAAAAAGAAAAAAAAATAATGCATAGAATAAAGGTGTCCCTTGGGAATGTGCTTAATTTGAAGCACCATTTTTCAAGGTATAACTGTATAGGACAAAGTTTCCCAAAGTATTTTTTATGAAGGTCAAGAAAAAATGAAAAAAAAAAAAAAGGAGAGAGAGAGAGAGAGAGAGAGAGAGAAAGGGATGTTTCTTAGTCAAATAACTTTGGGGCATCCTGAAACAAGCAAAGTTTTAAACATTTTCTCATTGCACAGATACAACAATTTTAAATATGGAAAATATCTTACAGATTCAAAAATCAACAAAACCACTTTGCTCCCACCCAAGGAGGGGATCTAATAATTTTGAATTCAGGAATTTGGTAAATCAAGGTCAACTCAATTGTGAATTGAATTGTCAATTCAGATGTAAATATTATATTGAAAGCTAGAGACTCCATGGTGGAAGCCGGGTATCAGAAATTGGCCCAACTAAATAATGTCTAAAATATTATTGCCCAAAAGGTATGCACTAGAAGTGCAAGATTTCACACACACACACACACACACACACACACACACACACACTTTCATTCCTAAATAAATTATAAAACACATGAACTAGATAAATTTGGAAAATAATGTTTGCTATATTATTCTTTTAAAATCCTTAAATAGGGGTGCCTGGGTGGCTCAGTCTGTTAAGCTTCCGACTTTGGCTCAGGTCATGATCTCGCAGTCTGTGGGTTCGAGCCCCACGTCGGGCTCTGTGTTGACAGCTCAGAGCCTGGAGCCTGTTTCAGATTCTGTGTCTCCCTCTTTCTCTGACCCTCCCCTGTTCATACTCTCTCTCTCTCTCTCTCTGTCTCAAAAATAAATAAATGTTAAAAAAAATAAAATAAAATCCTTAAATAGGTCCTGGAGGTTTCAAAAAGGTTGTATTATGTTTATAAAGTGGCAGAAATTAAAGTCAATTCTTAATTGGGTTTTCTATCTACTCCCCAAATTGGCCTTGTCTCTAACATGTAAAATAGAGCTTCAACTGTGAGTGCCAGTTGGGATTCAATCTTTCATTCAACCAGGAAACACTGATTGATCAAAAGACATTAAAATACCAAGAAGGGTACATGAGGTGGAGCTCTAGAATGTTATGGAAATTAGCAAATTGAGTGCTAAAACTGTGGCCAGTATGAACACCCTCATCACGAAACTCCCTTTGCTAACTGTGGAACTCAAGGAGTTATTTGCAAAGGTCCATAATAATCCTTTCTCGCCCTTCAGAAAACCTACACTAGGGGCACTCAGAGAAATTTGAGAGCTTTGGCAATTATGCCTGCATATATTATTAAATAATAATATTTTGCATATAAATAGAATTTCTTCACAGATTTATGAACAACCCCTTGGTCTCTTAAGATGATGCACACTAGGGGCGCCTGGGTGGCTCAGTCGGTTAAGCAGCCCCTTCAGCTCAGGTCACGATCTCGCAGTCCGTGAGTTCGAGCCCCACATCAGGCTCTGTGCTGATAGCTCGAGCCTGGAGTCTGTTTCAAATTCTGTGTCTCCTTCTCTCTGACCCTCCCCCATGCATGCTCTGTCTCTCTGTGTCTCAAAAACAAACGTTAAAAAAAATTTTTTTAAAAAATGATGCACACTAGGCTAAGACAATATTATATCAACATTTATTTGATAAACCAGCTAAACTAGGTGACATGCCTCACTGTCCCCAATTTGGCATTGCTTGTAGCTGCTCTGGGAAACAAGATTGTTTTTTCATGGATGCATGGCAGTAGTTTTGATCCTGCCCCTTCATTTCTCCTTTCATTGTGTTTCTATCCTGATTCCCTGGTGCTCTTTCTCAGGAGTTACCCTCACCCCATTTGAGAATATCTCAATTACAGAATTTGTAATGGGGGAAAAATCCTAATAAAATATGTTGTTTAATCTCCTTAGTTTGTATATTAAGAAATTAAGATAAAGAAAAGGCAAGGTCCTGTCCAACACTTCCAGGGACAATCAGAGTAGGGGAAGGACTGGAAAGCAAGTCACTTGGGGTATATCAGTGTTAAGATGCACAGGGATATTAGCAGCATTAGAATGAAATGGCTGGGATGTCATTTAAGTTTTATGCTGAAATTTTAAGTTCAAGCATTTAAGGGGTAAGGTCATGTACAATCTGCACGCCAGGCAGTCCTATAGTAAAATAGCTATTTCCATTTATTCAGAATGGTGAAGTGCAACAAATAAGTATATATATATATATTGGAAGAGAAATTCATATCACTGGCTCCTCTTCTTTCAAGTCATAGCTAAGATGTCACCTCTTCAAAGAACCCTTTATTGGCCATATTGCACCCAGAAAATTGATTTATTTCCTTGCTTATTATTGTCTCCCTTAGCCACCACCCCCTTACTGAAACACGCAATTCTTCTGGTCTGTCTTTTCACCATTGTGTGCCTGGTGCCTAATAGAGTATCTGGTTCAGAGACGACACTCAGTACCTGAGTCAGTAAAGCCAAACCCAGACAGCCAATGACAGGAGAGGGAACAAGACAGCAACAGATCCTCTGTGATTTCTAAAAATGAGTGATGCAAAAAGAGCACTGAGGACTTCCAACAAAGGGGCACAGACCTAATGGAATGTGAGCAGTTGAGAAAAGGTTAGACGACAGAAGGTGCTGTGGGAGGATCAGACACATGCAGAGTGAAGTGGCCAGCGGCGGGGGTGGGGGGGGGGGCGGTGGGGCGGCAGTTAGGAGCCTCTTGTTGAAGAGCTGAGCTCTTCCAAGTCAGTTGGGTTGCAGGTGTCTACAGCGGTGTTATGCAGCTTGATCTTTGTGTAGCATGAGAATAAAAATGTTCTTGAAACACCAAAATCCTTTTCTCAAATCTTTATATTGCCACTATCTAGGCTCCTCATCCTCACCCTCCTACTTCCGGCCATTGCTGCATGAGCCCACCATGACCAGAGGAAGAAGTCTGAAGGGTCAACATGAGTCTAGCCACATTTTAACTTCCGTATAGTGCCTCCTCCATTAGCTCCCCTCTCCGTGAACTAGAATAGCCAACTGGTGCTGTTGGTCATTTAGAAAAGTTACCTAGGGATATCCTTAAAGGCAGCATGCCAGAGTTGAGAAAGGGAAATTTTAGGCCAAGCCATTAGGGGAAAAATACATATATCTTTCCCCAAAAAGAACTGAAGTTTTTAAAAGCATCTCCAGGGCAGAAAGTATATCAGCTGTGGTAGTTTCTGCACCTCCTCCTCCCCAGCAGACTAAACTCTGTGCATCTTGCCTAGACATAAGCCTCAGCTTCATCAGCATCTGTACCACTGAGCCCAGATACTTCTGTTTTACCCACCTCTAACTGCATTTATTTCCCCAAACTAGCTCCTAAAAGAATAAACTAAACCTGTGGCAGAATAGAGAGTTAACAATTTGCAAATAACTGAGGGTTAATGAGGCTCTGGATTTGCTGCAAATATGTAGACAATTGTGCACCATATGAATGTATGGGGAGAGCCACAGCACCTTAGCCAGATGAAAAGAGTGAGGTTGGGGTTGAGACTGGCTTTGGAACACAAAATTACCTAGTTACTGGAGACAATCACCCTCCAAGGCTTTCTCATCTATTCTGGGAGTGCACTAATACATCCCACACATCTTGAGGAACTGGGCTGAGCTGCAGTGTGGCTATGGTCTCTGTGTTTGTCTTACTACTGATGCCTGATGGGTTAGGCCAATATTCAAGTGAAGAGGAATTTTCTCCATTGGAGGGACCCATCCTGTTTCCAGACTCTTTATTAATGTGAATTTCTTTTTTTCTGTGGGTTTACCATAGAAAGAGGTTTCAGTGGAAACCTATTTTATATCTGTCAGATGCCTTCTTTCAGAAACAGTCTTGTGATAATCTTCCCATCCCATCTGGTTTCTGCAGGAACTAACATACCTCAGCCTGCCTTCTGACACTGGCTATGGTTGATTGATCCCAATATAGATAACTGACCCAAAGAGAGCCAACATTGTGGATGCAGCTGTGCCCAAGGCCCAGCCAAATTCATATTCTTGCATTCCTTAAGATATTACCTTTTCGTCTAATCTAGCTCAAGTTGATTGTCTGTCCCTTACAACATAGAGCTCTAATTAACACAGGAAAGAAGGGAGAGATGGAATTAACATATACCTTTCATATGGTTATAATAAAGATATTTGAACACAGTGGTTCTCAAGTGGGGCTAATTATGACCCCTCAAGGGACATTTGGCAATGTCTAGAGTCATTGAATGTGTGTGTGCATGTGCATGTGCATGTGCATGTGTATGTGTCACAATGTGGGGTGTGGGTTTAATGGGTAGAGACATGCGTTGCTGCTAAACAACTTACAATGCACAAGACAACCCCCACAACAAAGAATTATCCAGCCCAAAATGTTACTAGGACCGCTACTCAGAAACCTTAGCCTAAAGAAAGTAACTCATCCATTCGCTTTTTCTTTTATTCATTCAACCAACATTTATGAACCATTTATAATGTTTTAAGCACCAAGTAGCTACTTAGGCATAGACAAACATGACCAAGTAATTGATCTTGAGTGGCTCACAGTCTGGAGGGAAAGACAGAAACTGACCAATAATTACAGTACAGTGTGCCAAGTGTACACCATTGGAGTTATACATAGTGGACTGATATGGCTCAGTTGTAGGGTATGTAACTCCCATGGGAGAAGGTTAAGGAGGCTTTCTTGAAGAGATGATGACTGAACTGAGTATTACAGGGTATGCAGTGTTAGATGAGACAGAGAAAACAGGGAGGAGAGAGAAAAGTTTTCCCTTTACAGAAACACAGGTAGTTGCTCAAATACCAATTTATCTATTCATTTAGTATTCATTCATTCCATAAACATTTACTGAGAAAGGAAGAATGCATAGTGGTTAAGAGTACAGACTCTTGGATATAGAATTGTCTGGCTTCAAATCTCAGCTCTGCTATTTCCCAGCTGTGTGATCTTGAGCAAGCTGCTTAACCTCTCTATGACTCCACTTCCTCTTTTGTAGAATATGGATAATTAAAAGAATCTTCCTTCTGGGATTATTGTGTGCAATAAGGGAATGAATATGTAACACTATAAAAGTGTTTGCTATTATTATCTTTGTTATTCAGTGCTACACACTTCTTAGGTGCTGAAGATAGAAAAGTCAGTAACATACACATAATTCCTGTCCTCATAAAGCATATAGTCTACTGGGAGATGTGCAAGTGCAACAAAGGAAGAAGTATGGGGTGCTAACAAATTGCACAGAAAGGAGCACTATATTAATAAACAGACGCTAGATTATGTCAAGGCATCAAACAACCCCCAAATCATAGTAGTTTATAACACAAAGTTGGTACTTCATATTTCTACTGGATGGCAAGTTTTCTCAATCAGGAATCCAAATGGATGGAGTCTTTAACCACCTGGAGTTTGGCATTTGCCTTGAGAGCTAAAAGGGGTATGGCTAATCGCACATTTGTTCTTAAAGGTTGCTGCCTGGATGTGACACACACAACTTCTGATTACATTTCACTGGCCAGAGCAAGTCACATGATCACAGCATAATTTAAGATGGTGGGAATGTGCAATCCAGCCATGTGCCCAAAAGGAGGAGAATGAGAGCATTTGCAAATGGCCTTAATGGTGGTCACAGCCACCTAACCTAGCATTACAGGGTTGGAAGAACTTCCTTGAGGAAGTGACATTATAGCAGAAAGCTCTTAGTAAAACAGGAATTAACCAGGTATAAGAAGAGATGGAGTGATTCCAGGCATTATATTGAGAAAACTGGCTAGTCAGAGTCCAAAAGTGAGGTGGCAAGAGAGAAGGCTAAGAGGTTGTTCAAGCCAGATTGCACAGGTCCTAGCACATATATGTCATGAATATGTTTGAAAATTAGATTTTCATTTCAGAAGATAGTTCTGGTTGTGATGTGTAGAATGTATTAAAATGACTAGACAAAAGGTAGGGATACCAGTTAGGAGAATCTTGCTGTGATACAGGATGAGCCAGGAAGATGCAGATGAGGAGAGAGAAGGACACAAATAAAGCATCTCAGTGGGGTCAGGGGCAACAAGGATGTTTGCCAGGTCTCTGATTTGGCAACCAGTAGATGGTGGAAACAATTCACCAAAGATAAAATATAGTATGAAGAAAGATGAAGGGGTTAGCCTTAGAGAGATTAAATATGACAGGCTTCTAAGTTATCCAAATGGAGATGTCTCATAAGAAAATTTATAGGTGTGGAGTTCAGAAGACAGGTTTGAGTAAGAAAAATAGATTTGGGAGTCATCAGTATATGGAATTAATTAAATATACAGGAGTTAATTCTTCAGTAAGAATGTTCAGAATAAAATAAGAAGGTATAGGACCTCTAAAGAACACCATTATTAAAAGGATAAGAAGGGGAAGAAGGTCTGGAGAAAGATGTCTGGAATATGGGAAGGAAAAAACCAAAAGGTTTGCCAATAGGTTTACTACCAAACAAATAAAAGGAAGAGAATATTTCAGAAGGGAGTAGTCACTAGTGTCCATACTGCTGAAGGATTTGGATAAGAAAATAGAAAATGGACAATTTCTCATTGAAAAAAAATGTCAATTAGAAATTGGCTAGAAAGTGTTCCTTGTCCATGTTGTCAAAAACAGTGTAATGGTGAAGTTGGGAGGCAGATGACATTAAAAAGATGAGTAAGCAGGAGAGAAGAAAATAGAGCTAATGTGGCCAGATCTTCCAGGAAGCTTGGAAGTGATTAGGAAGAAAGTTGTAAGGTATCTTCTATGTCAGGTCATAAAATTAAATCAAGGACATTTTTCTTACCTTCAAGGAACTCAAAATCCAGTATGAAATGAGGATATATCCACAGAGAAGAACATTAAGGTAAAGAGACACTGAGCCAGATAGTTTGGACTTCAGATGAAATCACTCTCACTAGTGATTAAACCCTTAAGGGGAAGCCTCAAAAAGAAAGTAGAATTTGATCTGGCCCTGAGACAGAGGAGTTAAACTTAGAAGGAGAGGGCATTCATAGGAGGGGAAGAATGTAAATAAAAGTACATGCATGCAATAGCATTTGAGGAACAGAAAATAGTCCAATCTGGCTGGAGAAGAGTAGTAGATTTAGAAAGGATCCACATTTCATAATTTTCAAAGGGTACCCTGGGGAGCCCTAGAGTTTCCACAGGGATGTCCACAAGTAAATTTTCTAGATCAGATAATGATAAAATATGGCCCTTGGGTAAAATCCAGCCTGCCAGCTATTTTTGTTAATCATGTATTATTGCAACACACCCATTTGTTTACATACTGTCTATGACTGCTTTCAAACTACAATGACAGAGTTGAGTAGTTGAGACAGAGACCCATAAAGCCAAAAATATTTAGTATCTGGCCTTTGTCAGAAAAAGTTTGCCAACTCCTGTTCTAGGTAATAGAAGTCTTTCTGTTCATATGATTAAACTCTTCATTTTCATCATCATTGGTAGAAATCTGTGTAAAATATTTTAGATAGTATTGCACAGACAAATGATGACAGTGTTATATGAACTGAGGCTTTCTTCACCTTTCCATAAATAAAATGAAATGAATCCCTTACATTCTTTCTTTCCTTCTAAAGTCAAATATAATCAAACATGATTGAACTTTGGTGAGATAACTCCAGCATTGTTGTAAACTTAAACTCTAACCCTAGGTTGTAGTATGGGAATGACTGCAAGAAAGCTCTCTAGTGTTCACCGGCATTTAGTCTTTCTTTCCTTCTGACACAGGGGAGGATTACTTGCCTGCCTCTCCTTGCACTTTGAAATTATGTGCCTAGTTCTGCCCAGTGGTAGATGAGTGTGTGTGTGTGTGTGTGTGTGTGTGTGTGTGTTGTGTGTGTGTGTGTGTGTGTGTGTGTGTCACTTTCAGGTAAAGCACTTAACTGCCAGGAGGGAGATGCTCTAAGGATAATTTTCCCCTGCCATGGCATTCAGTAATAAATGTGTTGAGGGTCAAGTGTCCAGTATGCAGTAGGCTAAACTGAGGAGCTCCCACATGGATATTAGTAGTCTAAAAGAGCCACCCAGACCAGAAGTAGTCTTTGTGTAAGGAATCATCTTTAGTGGTGTTCAGTCCCTAAGATTTTAGTAATGTTTGTTACTGCAATATAAACCTATCCTATATGGACCAATAAAATGCCCTATGAATTATTTATCAGCATAAGAATGTTTTCCTCCATGCTATTTGCTCCCAGACCCATACACTAGGGCATGTCAATACTTGAAACTTCATATTTTCTTTTTCTTTGATATCAGGCTATCCTTTTAAGTCAGCATGTCCCACATTCACATTCACTTATAATTTGCTGATCTTAATCTTATATAGTCTGAGAAAGCAGATACTTATAATCATTTTAATCATTTCTAAAGTAAAATTAATTGTCTCTGAGAGAAGTCCTTGAGGGAATTTCTTGTGATTAAAATGTTTAGTAGTACGAGTCTTATCCATTTGACTTTTCAGAGGTCTATTTTTTTTAACTTCCTTCTTTGTTTTGGGTGGTGTTCTAAATCAGAGAAGGTTTCAACCAGTAATTTTTGGATAAGAGATGAATGGATTACCACATGTTTAATTAAATTTCATGGATTTCTTCCAGAAAGTTTCAGACTTATCACAGTTAGTTCTAAAATACACATTAAATTTTTTTTCCACACCCATGATACATCTTCATATTATATATCTGTTAGGCTTCTCAAAATAGACTTGTCACCCTCCTGTAACACCTGTCCCAATAACAGTTTTCATTATCCATGAATTCAACTGTGGCAAAACTCTTCTGTCTTCTTTCATTCCTCCCTTACCATTTCCCCAATGGATAATGGACCGTGAAGCCTTGTTGATTCTTCCTCTAAAATAGGCTTTGATATTCTCAGCTTACATAAAAAATCCTTCACAAGTTGGTCCCATCTTACTTTTAATGGACATTTGTCATTTTTCTGGCCAGTATCTGTTCCCATCTATTTGGGTGATAGTAACCAAATAGATTGGAGAATCTAACTTTTTGCCATTTCTATAGCTTGATAGAGCTCTCTCTAGAAAGAGCTCTATCAAAGAGTTTTGCTCTCTCCTAGCCAAAGGATGTCTTAGTTGTACCAATCATATGCTGCCTCACTGAACCCTGATGTTCAAGAAAAATCACTGAAGATGATTCACCTTATGAGACTGCCTGAAGAGACCACCATTAACAGTGACAGTGTGGGTGTGTATGTGTGTGTTGGTGGGGAAGCTATGTGAGTGTATATGTGTACATTTGTCATGAGTTACTCCATTAGCTTCTGTTGCTTGTAACCAGAGAATTCTAACTGGTCCTCCCAACCTTCCCCCAGGCCTCTCCTTGTTATACGTACTAGATTTCAAGACCACAAGAAGTTGAGCAGTTTCCACAGAATGCTATATATTTCCATTCTTCAAGCTTTTAATCATACTGTTCTCTGTTCCCATAATACCCTTTCTTCATTCCTGGAAAAGTCCAATTCATCCTTCAAGTGTTAGTTTAAATATGGAAGTATTTCTACTTCAAACCTTTCCCCACCCTTAACAGGCAAAATGAAGTGTCCTTGCCTTTGTGTATCCATAGAAACTTATACTTCTTTCTAACTTACAATATGGTATCATAGCTAGTGATTCCAGGAGATGCTGAAGTCCTCAAGGACACACAAAGTTCCACAAATATCTGTTGAATTGAATGAATTGAATCACATCTAAAGAGATTTATTTTCTAAAAGATGGTTCTTGCTTTTATTTATTTATTTATTTATTTATTTATTTATTTATTGTTTATATGTTTTAAAGTTTCTAATCCTGTGCTCTTTTGAACATTGTATCCCATTAACACTTTACAGAGTTGGGAATTAATAACTGATGAGATGTAGAAAGCAAAAATAGTTGCCCCACTTCTTTCTGTGCTTCGGTGCTTCTCTCTTTTCCACTGACACATCACATTTTAATGCCATTTTTTGTTTTTTTCTAAATTCCCTTGGCCTTTGTCTTAGCAGAAATATGCAATGACCCATTATGCAATGAGTTACATTGTATAACAAACAGGATTTCCCTCCTCTCTTGAGACTATGTGAAAAAAGAAAAAAAAAACTCATGAAATCCTTAATAAGGCTGCTAATGTGAATGAAGGCCAAGGATGCAATCCCTTAGGAAATTCTGGAGATGGATACAGTTGGGCTCCTCTTGGTAAATAGCTAGTGAATTATTCAATAAAAACAAAACATAAAGAAGAAAATGCCAGGGATTCCTCTCTTCTTTACTGAAAAGATTGATCCAAAGCTTCATTTTGCAATTGTTCAAATGAATTCACTTCAATCAGAGAAGCAAAATGCTAATCAAAACTAGGGGGAAATAAATGGAATTGGTTTTCTCTTTGTATTATTTAATGGTGCCTGTCCTATTTCACCTGCTGCCCTTCCTGATTGACCAGAGTTAGATAATACGTCTTTGGTATTATATGTCCCCATTCTTGAAGGGAAAGGAAAAATGATCTTTCAAATTTGACCTCTTGATCCTCTTCATCTTAACCCCTTTGTGTACAAAATGAACTTTAAATTCCTCACATTAGCATACAAGGCCCTTGATGATTTCGTCTGGCTCCACCCTGTCTCTTCTCCCACTATCTCTACCATTCTGCCTCAAAAGTTAGTTACTCTGAACTTGTCCAGTTTATCCAAATATATATTTTTTGATCCTGGTACTTTCAAGCCTGCTGCACCCTTTAACTGGGAAACCTAGTCCCCTTTATTTAGGGGAAAAATACTCTCCATACCATTTACTCATTTAAAAGACTTAGCCTTCCACTCCTCTGAACATCCACAGTGCTGTAAAACATATCTCCATGATCTGTGTAATTTATCTTTTGATCTATCTTTCCCTCCTAGACCCTGAGCTCTTTGAGAGCTAAGACTATATATCAATCACAGTTCCCATAAAATATAGTCCACTATTTGCTGGATGAATTAACGACTACTCACTTCCAAAATAATACCATGTAAGGTTGTTGTCAAGGGAAAAGTAAATGCTCAGTTAACTGTACACATACTAATAATGTGACTAACATGTGTGTCTTTGAACTTTTCTTATTATGGCAAAATAAATTTGCCACCTCCAAGTCCCACTGAAAAACATTCAATAACATATAAATAAATGGGTTTCATGGTGCCAGAGAGAATTTCTTGGTGTTTAATATGCTGGCTAGAAATCATGGTATCTGTAAATTAACACCAACAGAAACCAAAAGAAACTTCTTTATGTACACATAAGGGCATGAAACAGCTAATCTATAAAACCATTATGGACACCAAGGATAAATGACAAGGGATAAACATATACTTATCTCCAACTGGTTCTGTTTAGGGGAAGAAGAAAAATGAGGTCAATGACTTCACTCAAAAAGCTATTCTAGGTTAAACCTTTCTAACATGAGCATAGATAGAAATTGGTTATTTCAGCCCAGATTCCAACAGCTTTAAAGAGCTTTTCTCTTTAGAGGGTAACATTCATTTATGGGATCTTTCAACCTATACAATTTCCCAATTCCTAAAATTGATCATAGGAACAACTTGATTCCAAAAGAGGATAGCACTTCAATAATAATGGTAAGATAAGAAATAAGGAATTACTACAAAGTACTTTGCTCGGCCTGAAATTAAAAAAGCACTATGACACTGTGGAAAATGCATATGCTTTAGAAAGACACAGGTTCTAATCCTGACTCTATTTCTTCTTGGCTGTCACTTTCTGTCTGTGGGAACTTGGGTAAGATTTTTAACTCCAGCAGACATCAGCTTCCTCATCTATGAAACTGAGATTTTAAAAAGTCCACTTCATAAAGTTTGTGAATTTTGAAGATGCTATTGCAATACTTAACACATAGTTACATATCAAGTAATATATACTCACTATATAAAAGTATAGTAATTACTTAATTTAAATTAATTTAATTTTTAATTACTAGTTTGAATAAGGAATACCAAAGTACATAGGAGAAATTTCCTTTGCTCTTGGTGTTTGGTAAGGACACAATAGAAGAAAAAGTTAAGGATGAAGAGCCAAGATAAAGAACAAGACACAAAGCAAACAGGTTGAGAATCAAAGTAGGAACATCTCAATAATACTGGATCATGGGAAGGGTGTTTATAAACATGTCAGGTGAACTAAAAAATCCAGAAAAAACATAAGCATCCTAGAAAGAACATAAATAAACAGACACTGCATAAATGAGTGAATTTCTGAACATTCCACCTGACTTTTTCCACCAGTAATGGAAATCCTTCCTTCCTTCAACAATAATCCCCCAAAATGTCCTGCAGCTCCAGTGGTGTAAAGAAAAGAGAAATGTGTTTTTCTAGTCACAGATAGTCATGCAGATGGATGGGAAGCACCTCTGGACAGATGTAGGTTACATGTTGTTTTGAATAGCATCAAAGAAATAACATAGGCAGTCAACTTGTGGACCCAAGTGATATAGTATTCCAGGATTTCTATGCAGTGACACATTTTTTTTCCTGCTGCAAGGCCCTAGGCAGTTGAAGAACAACTTCACACCATGAGAACACTTCACACCATGAACTCTCCTATTATTTTGACTTAAAAGACATGCAGAATCTCCTCTCTGAGTAGTGGGGCATGAAGAATTCCAGGCTTTGTCTGGGAGAAAAAAATTAGGTTCAAATCCTTCCTAAGCCAGTTGGGATCTATAAGATATTGGGCAATCTATATCTACATTCCAGTTAAATGAATAGAATAATAACTATCTCATAGAGTTACACTAGATATTAAATAGCATAATTATGGATATTATGTATCACAGTCCCTACATCATAGTAAACACTCAATAAATGGTAACTATGGTTATTTGGAAGAAAAAAGGAATGAAACAGGGCCATTTGTTCATTTCTGCATTTGATACTAAAGGAATCCCACAGAAGACTGAAGATGAGACTTCACAAAAATGAATAATCTGATACCTAAACCCATACCCCAGTGACACCAAAGGATGCATTTCCTACAAAGGCTACCATAGAATATTGGACTGGAAGACTTTCGTTGCATGCAGCTTTAAAACTCCCCCATTTCCTCAGTGAGGAGATGCACTCATGTGTGCTTATATTCTTCTGCCCATTCAGGGTGAGGTCTTGACAGTTGGAAGCCCTGAGGAGGGGATTTTCAAAGCCTGGATATTCCCAAAAACATCACTCTGAAACACCAGCATAACTGATGTATATATTTATGAAAACTGTCACCTGAAACTAACATCCAAGTCTAGATAACAAATTCATATCATGATGCCAGCCCATCTCACTTCATTGTTGTCAGGTTATGTTTTAATGACCAAACATCACACTTGCCAATCTTTTGGCAATTTTGCAACAATGCTCAGTATGTGAGTGTACACAATCAACTATCTTCCCCTTATAGCACCTAAGAAGGGAAGAGTGTGGCAAGCCTGCCTGGTGAAGGCCTAATACCTCAGTTCTGTGGGCAGCTGAGGCACTTGCGGTCCATAGGACGTCTAGTAGGAAGAAGCCCAAGAGGTGGGCAATGAGAGGCTTTAACAGCCATGAGGGCTTTGAAGTCAAGGAGCATCTATGAGCCTCAGTTTCCTTGCTGATCAAACAGGGATGAAAATACTTCCCCTATATCAACCTTTCAGACTGGTTGAGTGAACCAAAATATAAACAGATAAAATTTGTGCGAGTTCAGTACAAATCATAAATGCTAAGGATTATAATAATATAAGCAGTCTTACAGGTGTTTAAAAACATGTCTTACAAATGTTTAAAAAACACAATTTTGCATTGAAAGAGCAGGATCAGACAAAAGTGGGGATGGGATCTGTTTATTTGGGTCTTCTTTAAACACCTAGCAAACCCATTGGTGCATTGGGCTTATACCTCAGACATTTTTTTTGAAGGGGTAATATTTTGTCCCTAGAAAGTCCCTATTGGAATTATAGGAATGATTTTGGCTCTCCATTCTTTCTATCTCAGAAAATTTGTGAGCGGCAGTATCTTCTCAGTGCATTTCCTTTTTGCTTAAGCCAACATAATTGGTTACTGTGGCTTGTAATTAAGAACTCAAATACTCAACATGTTACAGTGGAAAGACCTTTTGAATAAGTCAGAGCTGGAATGAAATGCCAGGCCCATTATATACGAAACTTGGACAAGTCACTTAACCTCTCTAAGTCTCAGTTTCTAGAGAGATTGTATAGATTAAATTACTATGAGAAAAAATACTGCATAGGCTGGTTGATGCCTAGAAGAGTTTAATATATTACAATTGCCTTAATTCTTCAAATCAGTGGTTCCTTACCTGTCAGGATCACTAACACCTTTGAAAATCTAACAAAAGCATTGGGTCTCTCATTCAAAAGATAATGTGCATAACATATCCACACATAATCTTGCATATAATTTCAGAAGTTCTTTGGATCCACTGAAGTCCAATAAGGGCCCAGCAAAATTAGGTTAATAATTCCTGCAATATATGGTCACTTATGACATATACTTATTTTCATTTTGAGTGTTAAATCCCTGTTTTGCCTCTGATGTCTTCTGCTACTGATACTATCATCAAGACTCAGTAAAAGAGGGCCCCTGGGTGTCTCAGTCAGTTAAGCATCTGACTCTTGGTTTCAGCTGAGGTTATGATCTCACAGTTCATGGGTTCAAGCCCTGCGCTGGGCTCTACACTGACACTTATGGAGCCTGCTTGGGATCCTCTCTCCCTCTCTTTCTGCCCCTCCCCTGCTTGTACGTACACTCTCTCTCAAAAATAGATAAACATTTTAAAAAAGATCAATGAAAGCTTTTACCTTTATAAACAATAACTACCTACAAAAAGCTTTCACATTAATCATATCATTTGATTTTCAGGAAAACCCTATGAGGTTTGTATTAGTGTCCTATTTTATGGACTGGAAGAAAAGTTTTTGCTTGTTTGTTCCACTTTTGTTTTTGTTTTTGTTTTTGTATTTCTCCTTTGTAAATAAGACTCGTGAGCACATAGACTATATTGTTTTAGTCACCAATGCTTCACCAACACTTTATATAGTGCCTAGAACATGAGAGGTGCTCAGTGTGTTGGAATAAATGAAGGGAAAATATAAAAAAAGAAGTCTCAGTTCCTGAACAGTAAAACTGAATACTTTGAGGCCAAAACAATACAAAGCTAAAACTCTATTAGAACTTCCTGGTGGACTTAGCCCAGTGTCGTCAGAGATATAATGAGCTCTTGATAAATGTTGGTGGATGGATAGGTGGCTAAATAGGTGAATGAATAAAACATCATTTCTAAAAAGTGAAACCCAAAATTTAAACAAAAAATCTGTTTCCTTAATCTATTACTGCCCAAAACTTAGTGGCTTAAAACAAGCATTTCATACTGGGGGATCAGGAATTTGGGAAGGGCTCACCTGGCTGGTTTATCTCTAAGCCATATGGCATCAGCTGGGGTGAACAGAGCTAGGGGATCCATTTCCAAGATGGCTTCTTCATTCACTTGCCTTGGCTTTTGCAGGAACTGCTGAAGGTGGTCCCAGCTGGACTCCTTTCCCTCTCTATGTGATGTCAGAGCCCCTCCATGTTGTGTCTCTAGGGAGTATTCAAACTCCTTACACAGCAGCACAGGCCTCCAAAATGAAGAAGCAAAAATTATTCACCACAATCAAGCGGGATTTATACCTGGGATGCAGGGCTGGTTCAATATCTGCAAAACAATTAACGTGATCCATCACATCAATAAAAGAAAGGATAAGAACCATATGATCCTCTCAATAGATGCAGAGAAAGCATTTGACAAAATAAAGCATCCTTTCTTGATAAAAACCCTCAAGAAAGCAGGGAGAGAAGGAGCATACCTCGAGATGATAAAAGCCATATATGAAAGACCCAATGCTAATATCATCCTCTGTGGAGAAAAACTGAGAGCTTTCCCCCTGAGGTCAGGAACAAGACAGGGATGTACACTCTCACCACCATTATTCAACACAGTATTGGCAGTCTTAGCGTCAGCAATCAGACAACACAAAGAAATAAAAGGCATCCAAATCGGCCAGGAAGAGATCAAACTTTCACTCTTTGTAGACGACATGATACTCTATATGGAAAACCCAAAAGATTCCACCAAAAAACTGCTAGAACTGATTCATGAATTCAGCAAAGTTGCAGGATATAAAATCAATGCACATAGATCGGTTGCATTCCTATACACCAACAATGAAGCAACAGAAAGAGAAATCAAGCAATCAATCCCATTTACAGTTGCACAAAAACACATAAAATACCTAGGAAAAAATCTAACCAAAGAGGTGAAAAATCTACATGCTTAAAACTATAGAAAGCTTATGAAAGAAATTGAAGTAGACACAGATTCCATGTTCCTGGAAAGGAAGGACAAATATTGTTATAATGTCAATACTACCCAAAGCAATCTACATATTCAATGCAATCCCTATCAAAATAACACCAGAATTCTTCACAGAGCTAGAAAAAACAATCCTAAAATTTGTATGGAACCAGAAAAGACCCCAAATAGCCAAAGCAATCTCGAAAAAGAAAACCAAAGCAAAGGCATCACAATCCCAGACTTCAAGCTATACTACAAAGCTGTAATCATCAAGACAGTATGGTACTGGCACAAGGACAGACACTGAGATCATTGGAACAGAATAGAGAACTCAGAAATGGACCTACAAACATATGGCCAACTAATCTTTGATAAAGCAGGAAAGAATATCCAATGGAATAAAGACAGTCTCTTCAGCAAGTGGTGCTGGGAAAACTGGACAGCGACATGCAGAAGAATGAACATGGACCACTTTCTTACATCATACGCAAAAACAAACTCAAAATGGATGAAAGGCCTCAATGTAAGACAGGAAGCCATCAAAATCCTCGAGGAGAAAGCAGGCAAAAATGTCTTTGACCTTGTCCGCAGCAACTTCTTACTCAACACATCTCCAGAAGCAAGGAAAACAAAAGCATAAATGAACTACTGGGATCTCATCGAAATGAAAACCTTCTGCACAGCAAAGGAAACAATCAGCAAAACTAAAAGGTAACCGACAGAATGGGAGAAGATATTTGCAAATGACATATCAGACAAAGGGTTAGTATCCAAAATTTATAAAGAACTTATCAAATTCAACACCCAAAAAACAAATAACCCAGTGAAGAAATGGGCAAAGGACATGAATAGACACTTCTCCAAGGAAGACATCTAGATGGCCAACCGACACATGAAAAAATGCTCAACACCACCCATCATCAGGGAAATACAAATCAAAACCACAATGAGATACCACCTTACATCTGTCAGAATGGCTAACATTAACAACTCAGGCAACAACAGATGTTGGCAAGGATGAGGAGAAAGAGGATCTCTTTTGCATTGTTGGTGGCAATGCAAGCTGGTGCAGCCACTGCGGAAAACAGTATGGAGGTTCCTCAAAAAACTAAAAATAGAACTACCTTACGACCCAGCAATTGCACTACTAGGCATTTATCCACGGGATACAGGTGTGCTGTTTCGAAGGGACACATTCACCCCCATGTTTATAGCAGCACTATCAACAATAGCCAAAGTATGGAAAGAGCCCAAATGTCCATCAATGGATGAATGGATAAAGAAAAGGTGGTATATATATACAATTAAGTATTACTCGGCAATCAAAAAGAATGAAATCTTGCCATTTGCAACTATGTGGATGGAACTAGAGGGCATTATGCTAAGTGAAATTAGTCAGAGAAAGACAAATATCATATGACTTCCCTCATATGAGAACTTTAAGACACAGAACAGATGAACATAAGAGAAGGGAAGCAAAAATAATATAAAAACAGGGAGACGGACAAAACAGAAGAGACTCATAATATGGAGAACAAACAGAGGGTTGCTGGAGGGGTTGTGGGAGGGGGTATGTGCTAAATGGGCAAGGGGCATTAAGGAATCTACTCCTGGAATCATTGTTTCACTATATGCTAACTAATTTGGATGTAAATTTTAAAAAATAAAAAATTAAATTAAAAAAAAACAAACTACAGATCACTTAAGTGTAATGGTTAGAGCTAGAGCACTACGTCTCCACTGTATTCTGTTGGTCAAAGCAGTCACATGATGGCCTGTGGCTCAGACTGGGGAAGTTGATCCCACATCTTGATGGCAAGATTAACAAAGAATATAAAGTCACTGCTAATCTGCTACAGTGTCCTTAACCAGGACAGGAAGTTCAGCAACATTGAACTACACAGTTGTTCTTATTGCCACCTTCAATCAGACTTTCCTCATGGCATAACTTTCATTTCCCAAATATCAGTAAATAATTCTATAAACCCTTAGATTAAAATTCAATGAAACTTGGATGCATATCTGAATTAATTTCCATGCTTCAGTGAGCATGTCTCAGGGGTAACATAGGAGTGTCTATGTTCTAGTTATTTAAGGTAATTCAAACTTCTCCAAATCTGGTGGGATCAAGCTGCCCAAAATATCATTACAGCTAAAAATTTACTCTACAGTAAAGTGTCATTACAAATCAACCCTGTGCTATCCACCTCCTGGGCATGAAAAAATTCAGCACCGCCACTTTCAGGATATTTTAGCATCTCAACAGGGAGTATGGCTAAGTAAGAGCTAAAATAGCACAATGATCCCAGAAACCACATAGAAGAAAGGAAATACAAATAGCACAAACAAGCACAGGGCATCTCGGACGATTCCAAAGAGAACTGAAGTTTATTCTTCACATTAGTTTCTAGAGGCTCCTTATTTTAAAGAATTTTACTTCTCATGGTTTTACTTCTCATGGCTAAGACCCCCACTCCCACAAATTCAAATTAATTCCATAGGCACAAGGATTATTTTCTCATTGTGTCATGATCTTAATTTCTACCTGTCACAAGCAGTTATATTACACATATATTTTCAATGACCCAAGGCTTTTTTATTAACTGATTAAAAAAAAGAGGAGCTGGTTGGTTTGACCAAATTCAAGTGTACACTTGGATTATTTAGTCCATAGGAACTTTCAGTATAAGGGCTGAGTATACTGGGGAGGAAAACATTTTATAAATGCAAGACCTGCCATACCTAAGGTAGATTTAGACACAAATTTGGAAACCTTAGAGTACAAAAGCAAAGGATAGGATTGGCAGAAGTTACAGATGGATCCCTAGAGAGGAGAGCTGGGAGAACTGCCTTGTTTCTGATGGGACACAACTGTCCAGCCCCAGCATCACAATCTCTCACTCTTAAAGTATCCACTGGAAAGCAAGATCCATGGGGAGCAAGATTCTGGTATTTGTGCTCACTAATGTATCCTAGACATCTAGAAAAGCACCTAGTACATAATGAGCATGCAATAAATATTTGTTCATTTTTAACAAATGAAGCTCTTGAGAATTACTTTAAAGGAATCCAGGAGGCTAATTGAATGTGGGTGCAGTTCTGCTCATGCAGCAGTTAACTCTGCCCTGGCTAATGAGAATGGAGACAAGATACCTGCCAACACGGAGGCAGCTCTCAGGATCCTTGCCCAATGGACAGTGTCTAATGAGGGGTTCTTCAGTGTCAAAAAGAACAACCCACCAGAGCTTAGAAGAGGGGCCCCACAGAGAAATCCTATTCTGAGATGAAAGTGAGAAAACTGAGAAAAGGGGACAATTACAAGGCTGCTGCAACCCTGTCAGCATTTGGGCATTCAGATCCCAAGCCTTGTTAGCAGAAAGGGGGATTGAGACACAATGGAGGGGACACCACATGATCTGTGGTGTGATACATAACATAATTCCAAGATTTATTCTACTCAAAATATAGGAGCAATGTGAAGAACATCACTATTCACCATCTTTTTCTCTTGGTTGACTTAGGAACTGGGGGTTGTGCCTAAGTCAACTTGAAGGGGTGGGCATATGTAGGTATGAGAAAACAACAAAAGCTGACATAATCTATCTTAACCCCTAAAGCAAGAATTCTAGTCTCTCTCTTATTGAGATATTCTGAATCTGAAGAATTTTTCAGCAAGAAAGTATATAATATCCAGTCTCTAAACTTAAAAAAAAAATTTTGAACGTTTATTTATTTTGAGACACAGAGACAGAATGCAAGAGGGGAAGGGCAGTCTATAGAGAGGGAAACACAGAATCTGAAGCACGCTCCAGGTTCTGAGCTGTCAGCACAGAGCCCAACATGGAGCTCAAACCCATGAACCATGAGATCATGACCTGAGCTGAAGTCAGATTCTTAACTGACTGAGCCACCCAGGTGACCCCAGACTCTAAACTTTTTAATGCATCAACAAGAATTGATTTGAACAGTTATCCATGGTAAGTTTTGTAAGATTCACAGTATAAAACTAGAGAATAAAAATTCTCAAAATCTAAGTAGAACACAAGCTAAAGAGATCCAGCCATTGTTTTCTGAGATACCAAAGATGATAAATTATAGATAGATAGATACATAGATAGATACATAGATAGATAAAATGTACAAATAAAGGGGGGAAGTCAAGGCCCATTCTGGTCTTATTCAATGCTTCATTACTACCATGGCTAATAGTGATGAATTCATAATGAATGAAGGAGTTTGGCCTTGCACATTCAAGACACTGTCTTAACACTGTCAAGAAGTGGTGTTCACCAAATGGTTCACGGGTAACAGATGCTGTGTTCCCTTTTAGGAGCTCTGCTCTGGAAATTCTTTTCTGCATGTCTGATCACCTGACTCCTTGCCAGCCAGCCTGCTTTCCTCTGAGCTTTCTTCCACTGCCTTTTGTAATCAAACCTCATGAGAGAACTACATGCAGTAGGGCTCCAAATTAAGAATAACATTAAATAGCCTGAGATGCTCAAAGTTGACAAAGAAAAAGAATATTAGAAAGCAGAATATACAGTAATACAGATGCATAAAAAAATTCTGAGAAAAATATCCAAGTAATAATAGAGGTGAGCAGAGCAATTACAGGTAATTTAAAAATATGTTTCCTTTATATTCTTTTTCTATGTTCTACAAAGAACACAAAGTATTTTTACACTGAAAATATTATGAAAATGTATGATCCTATTTTTTAAAAAATATTTACTTATTTTGAGAGACAGAAAAAGCATGAGTGGGGGGAGGGGCAGAGAGAGAGGGAGAAAGAGAGAATCCCAAACAGGATTCGTGCTGTCAGTGTGGAGCCAGATGTGGGGCTTGATCCCATGAACCAGGAGATCATGACCAGAGCGGAAATCAAGAGTTGGACGCTTATCTGACTGAGCCACTCATGCACCCCCATTTTTATTTTTTAAAGAGAGTGTATTTATGTGTGTACATGTGCATACATAGATGCTTGTATGTGTATAGAAAAACTCTGAAACTCCAGATATCAAAAGTATAAGTACTAGTTTTAGGAATATGATTGAGGGTGAGGAGGATAAAAAGAAAGAACTTTACCTCTTTTCTTTCATTCTTCTGTAATGTTTGAATTTGTATTTTATAATAGATATATTTTTTTATAATAAAAAAGAAAAAATAAGTGAATAGAAAAGATTCTCTAAAGTGTCCCTTTGGGAGTCAAGTCCATGAAAAATAAATCCAATAATAAAATGAACTGTGTTACTGCTGTGATAACATGTAGTTATTGACATGATAACAATGTTAGTATACCATAATTGCTATTACAACAGTATTTTAAAATTGTTATCAGTTAAGTTCTTTTTTCTTCTTTTAGATTGGACTGAAGAAACAAACCTGAGCGATAAGTGATAAAATACCATTCTCTAAATATAATGAAGGTCTCGTGACTTACTGTGAGTCCTTCCTGAAAACAGGATGAGAAAAAAATGTAAGACCTGCTCCTTAAAAAGTTAGTTGATTTACAGGGAAGACTTCACACAGTGAGGGCAAGTGACACCATGTGGGTTAACAAGAAGCACACACAGAATTACTTTCCCTGGAGGACTTTAAAAATAGGCTGGTGTGTCTGGGTGAGTGGAAATGTGTTTCTGCTGAAAGCTAAGGACATTGGCTTGGTGACCCCTCAAGATCCCTTCTGGTCCTGTGACTCAGGCTTACAACTCTGGCTCAGGCATAAGAACTCCACCTGACCCAAATGGCCTAACTTGTATTCAATGGCTGTTGCTTCTCCATAGGCACAGATGTCCCACCATGTCCTGCTATACCTAGAATCCTTAATCCTAACTCTATCTGGATATAGAGTCTAATATATCTGGCAAGAAAATGGCAGTTCAGAAGCAATTTCAAAACATGAGGTCTACAAAATGCAAATTGAAGAGATCCTATAAAATAACTGCCCTGTAATTTTCAAAAATGTCAATGTCATGTGAAAACAAAGAAAGGCTGAGACACATTCCAGATACTAAAGGGACATGGAAACTACATGCAGTACATGATCCTAGACTGGATCATACAATGGGGGAAAATGCTGTAAAAGACATTACTGAGCCAATAAATGAAGTTACAATGTACTGTATTAATATTCAATTTCCTGAATTTGATAACTAGACTATGATTATGTAAGAGAAAATCTCTGTTCTTAGGAAACAGACACTAAATAATTAGGGAATAAAGAAATAGATAGATAGATAGATAGATAGATAATAGATAGATGATAGATACATACATAGATGCATAGATACATTAGATACATAGAAGATACAAAGATGATAAAGACACAAAGATGACAAAATTGTTCATAGATGGTGAGTATGGAAAAGGGTCTACAGAACTACCTTTTACTAATCTTACTATTTTTCTACAAATTAAAAATTATTTCAAAGGGAAATTTTTAATTTTTTTTAGTGTTTATTTTTGAAAGAGAGAGACAGAGCATGAGCGGGGGAGGGGCAGAGAGAGAGGGAGACACAGAATCTGAAGCAGACTCCAGGCTCTGACCTGTTAGCACAGAGCCCAGTGCAGGGCTTGCCCTCACAAATTGCGAGATCATGACCTGATCCAAAGTCAGATGTTTCACTAACAGTCACTCAGGCGCCCCTCAAAGGAAAAGTTTTTAAAAGTGAGTTCTAATGTTCATACCATGACTTATGAGTTTCACTCCCAGGATTCCTGCCTCCTCATTTGTTCCTAACCACCAGGAGTTGCATCCATGTTGGACAACCTCAAACACTTACTTCCCACTTGGTTCTGATCTCTGGAAACACCACAGTTTTGCCCCTCAGCTTGTTTCTCCTGGCTACCCCCATCACATCTGTAACCCCATCCCTTCAAGATCAGGATTCAGGCCAGTTAGTCATATCTGGTCTGACCTGATGCTGCTCACATCCTGACATGACAGCTCTCTACCTTGCTCTGAGCAATGTCCCTGGCTTGTCCATTCTTGTTTAAAAAAAAAAAGCAAATATAATTTTCCTTATTTTCTTAGGAGTTCAGCAAGTTCAGTAAGCTGCAGGAGAAATGGATCGCTTGCAATTCATGTCTGTGTATGATAGTGCTAGTGTGGGAATCTTAACCTAGAAAAGAAGGTAAATTTGGAAGGGAAGAAAGGAGGTAACATTTGTGAGTGTCACCCTCATGCTAAGTGATTTATGTACACTATCTTGTTTAATCCTCACAACACTGCTGCAAGGCAGATTTTATTATCCCTATTTTATAGATGAAGACATTGAGGTTCAAAGATGTTAAGCAACTTCAAATTCACGCCACTAAATGATTAAGTCATTAATCAAACCCATGTCTTTATGTTTCCAAGCCTCATGATCTAAACAACTTCATTACATGGTATCCCAATTCTGTGGGCAAACAGTAGAGAAGTACTATATGCACTGACTTATAATTAGCAATATCAAATAAACTATGAACTATTTTACATAAGCTATTTTGTTAAAGCCCAATAAATATAAGCCACTTTATATTGATCTTTCATTTACATCTCCTATAAAATTGTTAATAAAATTCAACTAATTTAGGGGAAAAAAATCTCTTTATTGTTAGCACTACAAGTGGGAGCATTGTTCTATTCTTTTTGAACACAACTTGACAATACGTAGCTACAGCCTCAAAATGTTTATAGCCTTTAACCTAGCAATTCCTGGACATCTATCCAGTATTGTAACTATGGAGACTGGATGACTTTATGCAGCAAGATATTTCTTGCAGTGTTATTAATAATAGTTAAAATAATCATCAAAATGTCCAATGATAAGGGGGTGAATAAGTAAATCATGGCGTATATCTCCATATAGTAACAATGCAGTCATTAAAAATTATGTTTATAAAGAGTAATGACATGAAAAAATTCTGTTATGGTACTGAGTGAAAAAAATAAAAATCTAAAATTAAATGTAAAGAATGATTGCAGCTTGGGAGAAACCTTCTGTATTTTAAAAAATTGTGTCTACCTGTTGGTTGGAGAATAGATTACAGGCTGATAGGTCAACCACTTATAAAATTACTGCATTAGTCCAGGGGAACAGTGTTGGAAGTGCAGTGGACTCGGGTGTTAATGTGGGAGGTGGTAAGAATCTGTCAGATTCTCTTATATACTCTGAAGTAGAGCTGCCAGGATTTCCTAACGGATTTATTGTATGGTATGAAAGAAAGAGTAGAGTTAAGAATGCCCTCCAGCCTTTTGGCTCAAGCCACTGGAGTTACCATTTTCTGAGATGGAGACACTGAGGAGGAGCAGGCTGGAAAGTACAAATCAAGGCTTATATTTGGGGCATGTTACCTTTGAGATGATAGACATTCACTCAAGAATGTTGAGGCAGTTGGATATAGAACCCAAGTTCAAGGGATGGGCTGGGATTATGGACGGAAATTTCAGAACTGTCCTCCACTGAAAGCCATGTGACTTGGTGAAATCACTATGAAAAGTGTGCAAATAAGGAATACAAGAGAGCCAAGCACTGACTCTGCTCAAACAGATTAGGAAGATGATGAGAATAGGGAAGAGAGAGAAAAGTAGCAGCCAGTCAGGTGAGAGGTATAATGAGAGAGTACCACACCATAGAAGTCAAGCCTGTAGGGTCTTGTCTGTAGGGTCTGTAGGGTCTGTAGGGTCTGTAGGGTCAAGTCTGTAGGGTTTTACAGAGGAAACTATTAGTGGTGTCAAAATTGATGGGTTAAGCAGTGATTGTCAGTAAATGGTAGGACCTAAGTTTTATTTTGTTTTGTTTTGAATTTCCCCTTTCTGATAGATATCAGACCAGGGGTTGCCTAGGGTGGGGAAGGAAATCATGAAGATAGATAGGAAAGGGACATCAGGGAGCTTGCTGGGTGATGAAAATGTTTTATATCTTGACTTGGGTGTGGGTCACACAGGTGAGAATACTGTTCAAAACTAATCAAACTGTACACTTAATATCTGTGCATTTTACTATGTGCAAATTATACTTCAATAAAAAAATAAAAATAAATTCTGTTTTTCACATTTCTGGATTTTCTAATATTACTATAATGAACATTCATTACTTTTATAATAAAAAATAAACATTTGGAAACGAAGGTTGGATTACTGCATATGTCAAACTTCTTTGAATTGTAAAGGTAAGAATTAGCAGGATATTATTTTTTCCCTCAACCAGAAACCAATGTAAATAATAATTGAATAGTGTACATAATGAAAACTTTGCCATTGATTCCCCAGGGGAAACTCACCTCTGCAAGTAAAAAACTAATTCTTATAGATAAACCAGGCAAAATCTACTTCTCCACAGGTCAAGACTGGACACTTCAGGTGATAAGTAATTTTTGCATTTTTCACACAAAGAACAATGGAAGCTAATGTCAAAATGTAGTTTTATGTCCTTGAGTAAGTCAGCTAACTTTTGTATCCAGGTTTTCTACAAAATGGCAATAATGCTGTCTGCAATTTGTCAATCTCATGGTCTTGAGACCATTCCATGAGCTAATGACCATGAGAGCTATTTGTAAGTCATAAAAAATTCCACAAGTTCAAGGCCTGGGAAATATTAATACCATCTGAGACCATGGGAAGTTCCATTTATCTCAGTAAACTCATAGAGATGTGTATTTTGAAGGTAGAACTAAAAACCTCCTTCTTTCCTGGAAAAATAACCCAGAGTAATTGCCTAAACACCTGTGAATCTGAACCATCACCTTCTTACAGTCAGCACATTTTTGTAGTACAATGAGAAGCTCATGGTCTGAGAAATTGACAAATGACCCTACCCATTCTATACCTTTCTCTAACTCCAATTTTCATTAGAATGAGAGCCCCTTCTTATCAGTTAGTTCAGAAGGAAATTTTAATTTATCTAAATGGCATATCAACTTCTATATGTCCCCAAATGAAATCTCTTCTTCTCTCAACCCACCAACTTGCAAAACCTACTCTTTTTCTTGTGTACAAAGCAGCTTAGCACATTTATATAATCCCTGGAAGTTGTGTTTGCAGGATAGAGAATAATTAGTATTTTCTAGAATAGAGATCTGGACCAAGAAATTAGAAAGAAGACCAGGATGATACCAGGCTAAATGAGGTGGATCCTATCTTACAGGCAAATTGGTATCATTGAAAGTTTTTTAAAGGAAGAATGTAATTTTTTCTATTAAGTGATGTTTTTAGAAATATGAATCTGGATTTGGTAAGCAGAATGGATTGAAAGGAGTCAAGTAATAGAAATCTCTCAGATGAAAGTCTATTGACGTGGTTCAGGCAAGTGGAGGTGAGGTCGTGAGAGCAATAAGAATAGAACAGAAATAGGAAAGTCAGAAATAGGATATAGTCGTGAAGAAAATGAAAATATGGTTTAGGGCATGGTGAGTTTAAGGTGACAGTGGGATCCAAACAGAAATGTCAGGCATATACAACTGAAAGTGCAGGAATAGGAAGCAGAAGAATGGCTTGAAACATAATTATTTTGGGAAGAACATTCCATCAATGTCATCATAGAGAATCTGTATGGTTGCCTCTGTCAAAGAGTGTAATGAGTTTATTAAATAACATATTTAACCATTGGACATATCAGAAATATATTTTCATCATGTAAATAATATTAAAAATTACTGAGATGTTTATACTTTTTTTCCCATATTCTTCAAAATTATTTTTTCCATAATCTTCAAAATCCAGTGTGGACTTTGCACTTACAGAACATCTCAGTCTGGTCTAGCCATATCTCAATTGCTTAGCAGCTAATTGCCTATGGGTAGTGACTACAATATTGCACAGTGCAATTCTGGATGATATTTTCCTGTTTCTCATAGTTTAGCATTTATAACAGAAGTCCGTAGGAGAAGGAAAACCTGATTACCAAGACAGAAAAGGTAAGAAGGTATATAAAATTGTTTGTTTGTGTGCATCTGTATGTGTTTATATTTATGTGTACATTTGTAATGACATTTATTGAGTTTTTATTATATACCACACAATTAATTTACCATTTTGCATATATTAGTATGTTAAAATGGCTAAAACTACTCTGTGGAGTAAGTACTATGAATATTAGTCTTGTTTTATGAATTAAAAAATAGTCTTCATAAGATTAAGTAAAATTTTAAAAGTTATGCAATACTTAAGTAGATTTGAAAAAGTTATCTACCTTCTTTATTTTTTTATGTTTATTTATTTTTTAGAGAGATACAAGAGTGCGAGCAGAGAAAGGGCAGAGAGAGAGAGACAGCGAGAGAGAGAGAATCTGAAGCAGACTCCATGCTCTGAGCCATCATCACAGAGCCCAGTGGGGGGACTGGAAGCCATGAACTGTTAGATCATGACCTGAGCTGAAGTTGGACACTTAACCAAGTAAGCCACCCAGGCACCCCGTTATTTACCTTCTTTAAAGTGGACCAGTCTCATCCCAAAATCTTTGCACTTAACTTATATTAAGATTCGTGGGATTTATACAGGCCAAGATGGCATTACAGCATGGACTTTTTTTTGTATGTCATATCCATGAAATACAGCCAGATCAACACTAAACCATCCTGCACACCTAGAAAACTGATTTGAGGATTAACACAACAATTTCCACAACCTGAACCACAGAACTCAGCAAGTATGTGGTGCGGAGAGGTGGACTGGAGGAGAGAGAAGCTGCGGGGGGCAGGGAGCTGTTTTTGCTTGTGGAGAGAAGATGGAGATGGGGGAGGGTACGGGAAAAGCACCTCCCTCCAAAAGCAGCTGAAGAGAAAGTGAAAAGGGGAAACAGCCCAAGGGACTGAATAAAAAAGGGAGAAAGGAGAAAGGAGAGGGTTTAAATTACATTAAGATTCTATAAACAGAGGGAAGGCAGAGTCTGAAACTCCACAGCTTGATACCTGGCGGTGCTCTGGTGGTAAGGACAAATCCCCAGGAGCAGAGAGTGAGGTCTGGGGGTGGGGGGTGGGGGTCCTCAGGCCACACAAGGAGAGATGGTTCTCCTGCTAGGGGGACATTTGGTAGAGGCTGTGTGGCAATCCCACGGGCAAAGGTCCCAGCAGACCCCAAAGAACAACCACATTCTCTAGTGTTGAACAAGGTCATTAAGGGTGAAGCCTCGTGCCAGATGTGTGCTATGATTTTCCATAATCCTTGAAACATTGCTGGTATATAATCATGTGAACTTTTTCTGGGGTAGGCTGGCACCCAGCCACAGTCTCTGGGCATCAGCCAAAGCACAGTCCTGTGAATGTTCCTGGGTGTGGCCGACACCCACCCATTTCTCAGTGAGACCCTCCCACAGAAGGTCTGAGTGGGTCAAAGCTGCAGTCCCTCAGAAGTGAGGGGTTAGAAACACAGCCACATCTGAGATAAACTCAGGAGGGAGGTGCCATCCAGAAACTTGATGGCTTGGTCACAGACAGTGTAAAAGCATGGAGTGTACATGAGCTGGAGATAAAAGACAGGTGCACAATTACTGATCAGGAGAACAGAGTTACGATACTAGAGACTGGGTAGCTGGGTGACGCCATTTTGGCATACATGCCTACAAGCTCCACAACAATTCACCACAGTAAGTTGAGCAGCGCCTTCTAGTGAACAATGGAGCCATTACACTAAGCCCCACCCAACTGGGCCAACCTTGATCTTCAGGAACACAACAGGTCTCTCTGCCTGCTTAGTTTACGGACTATAAAGTGTTTCAGAGTTTGACATCTAGGGGAAAACTGTGTAATTTCAACCATATTTCAGTCTGTTCATTGGTCCATCTATTCATTTTTTTCTTCTTTATCATTTCTTTTTCTTGAATACAGAAAAAGAAAAACATTATTTTCATTTTCAATTTTATTAAAAATATTTCTCTTTAATTTTTTCTACTATATTTTTTACTTTTTTGTAAATTTTCCAAATTCTATTTGACATCCATCATTTCTTTTTATTCTATTTCATTGTATTCATTTTTTTCAAATATTCAAACTTTTTCCTTTTTTTTCTTTTTCTTTTTTTTTTTTTTTTTGTTTTTTATCTATCCCTTTTTTTTCTCTAATCTACAAAGCTCCTCTCAACACCCAGATCAAAACTCACCTAGGATCTAGCATCATTTATATGATTTTTTGTGTGTATTGTTTTTAATTTGTTTAACTGATTAATTCCTTTTCTTCCTGCAAAATGACAAAGTGAAGGAATTTACCCCTAAAGAGAGTAGGAAGAAACGACAGCCAGAGACTTAATCAACACAGATACAAGCAAGATGTCTAAACCAGAATTTAGAATCACAATAATAAGAATACTAGCTGGAGTCAAAAATAGTTTAGAATCCCTTTCTGTGGAGATAAAAGAAGTAAAATCTAGTCAGAATGAAATAAGAAATGCTATAAATGAGCTGCAATCTCAAATGGATGCCATGGCAGAAAGGATGGATGAGCCAGAGTGGTGAATCAGTGATAGAGGACAAACTTATGGAGAATAATGAAGCAGAAATAAAGAGGGAGACTAAGGTAAGCACAATTTAAGAATTGGAGAAATCAATGACTCATTAAAAAGGAACATCAGAATCATAGGGGTCCCAGAAGATGAAGAGAGAGAAAAAGGGGTATAAGTGTTATGTGAGCAAATCATAGCAAAAAAATTTCTAAACCTGGGGAAAGACACAGACATCAAAATCCAGGAAGCACAGTGGACTCCCATTAGATTCAACAAAAACTTATCATCAACAAGGCATATCATAGTCAAATTCACAAAATATGGAAGCAAAGAAAGAATTATTAAAGCAGCAAGGGGCAAAAAGTCCTTAACCTACAAGGGAAGACAGACCAGGTTTGCAGCAGACCTATATACAGAAACTTGGCAGGCCAGAAAAGAGTGGGAGGATATATTCAATGTGCTGAATTGGAAAAACATGCAGCCAAGAATTCTTTATCCATCACGGCTGTCACTCAAAACAGAAGGAGAGATAAAAAGTTTCCCAGATAAACAAAAATTAAAGGAGTTCATGATCACTATACCAGCCCTGCAAGAAATTTTAAGAGGGACTCTCTGAGAGGAGAAAAGATGAAAGAAAAAACAAACAAACAAACAAACAAAAACACCAAAAAAAACAAAGACTAGTAAGGACAAGAGACCATCACCAGAAACTCCAACTCCACAAGCAACATAACGGCAATAAATTCAAATCTTTCAGTACTCACTCTAAATGTCAATGGACTAAATGCTCCAAAAAAAGACATACGGTAACAGAATGGATAAGAAAACAAGATCCATCTATATGCTGTTTAGAAGAAACCCACTTTAGACCTAAAGACACCTTCAGATTGAAAGTAAGGAGATGGAGGGGTGCCTGGGTGGCACAGTCAGTTGAGCGTCCGACTTCAGCTCAGGTCATGATCTCACAGTCCATGAGTTCGAGCCCCATGTCAGGCTCTGTGCTGACAGATCGGAGCCTGCAGCCTGCTTCAGATTTTGTGTTTCCCTCTCTCTCTGCCCCTCCCCTGCTCAAGCTCTGTCTCTGTCTCTCTCTCTGTCTCTCTCTCTGTCTCTCTCTCTCTCTCTCTGTCAAAAATAAATAAACATTAAAAAAAAAAAAGAAAGTAAGGAGATGGAAAACTATCTATAATGCTAATGGTGGACAAAAGAAAGCCAGAGTAGCCATACTTATATCAGACAGCATAGACTTTAAAATAAAGACTGTAACAAAACATGAAGAAGGACATTATATCATAATGAAGGGTCTATCCACCAAGAAGACCTAACAATTATAAACATTTATGCTCCAAATGTGAGAGCACCCAAATATATAAAGCAATTAATCACAAACATAAAGAAAATCATTGATAATAATACCATAATAGTAGGAGACTTCAACACCCCACTTACACCAATGGACAGATGATCTAAACAGAAAATCAACAAGGAAACAATGGCTTTGAATGACACACTGGACCAGATGGACTTAACAGATATATTCAGAACATTTCATCCTAAAGCAGCAGAATACACATTCTTCTCCAGTGCACATAGAACTTTCTCCAGAATAGATCACATACTGGGACACAAATCAGTCCTCAACAAGTACAAAAAGATAGAGATCATACAGTGCATATTTTTAGATCACTATGCTATGAAACTCAAAATCAACCATAAGAAAAAATTTGGAAAGGTATCAAATACTTGGAGACTAAAGAACATCCTACTAAAGAATGAATGGGCTAGCTGAGAAGTTGAAGAGGAAATTAAAAGTTACAATGGAAGCTAATGAAAATGATAACACCACAGCCCAAAACCTCTGGGATGCAGCAAGCAGTCATAAGAGGAAATTGTATGGGATTCAGGCCTTCCTAAAGAAGGAAGAAAGGTCTCAAATACTCAATCTAACCTTACACCTTAAAAAGCCTGAAAAAGATTAGCGAATAAAACCCAAAACCAGCAGAAGACAGGAAATAATAAAGATTCGAGCAGAAATCAATTCTATTAAAACCAAACCAAACCAAACAAAACAAAACAAAACAAAACAAAAAACATATCAATGAAACCAGAAGCTGGTTCTTTGAAAGAATTAACAAAATTGATAAACTCCTAGGCAGTTTGATCAAAAAGAAAAACGAAAGGACCCAAATAAATGAAACCAAGAATGAAAGAGGAGAGATCACAACCAACACAGCAGAAATACAAACAATAAGAGAATATTATGAGCAATTATATGCCAATAAAATGGGCAATCTGGAAGAAATGGACAAATGCCTACAAACATATAAAGTACGAAAACTGAAACAGGAAGAAATAGAAAATTTGAACAGACCCATAATCAGTAAAGAAATCGAATTAGTAATCAAAAATCTCCCAAAACACAAGAGTCCAGGGCCAGATGGCTTTCCAGGGGAATTCTACCAAACATTTAAGGAAGAATTAACACTTATTCTCTTGAAGCTGTTCCAAAAAAAAAAAAAGAAATGGAAGGAAAACTTCCAAACTCTTGCTATGAAGCCAGCATTACCTTGATTGCAAAACTAGACAATGACCCCACTAAAAAGGAGAACTATAGACCAATTTCCCTGATGAACATGAATGCAAAAATCCTCAATAAGATATTAGCCTACCAGATCCAACAATACATTAAAAAAAAATTATTCACCACGACCAAGTGGGATTTATACCTGGGACGCAGGGCTGGTTCAATATCTGCAAAACAATTAACGTGATCCATCACATCAATAAAATAAAGGACAAGAACCACATGATCCTCTCAATAGATGCAGAGAAAGCATTTGACAAAATAAAGCATCCTTTCTTGATAAAAATCCTCAAGAAAGTAGGGATAGAAGGAGCAAATCTTGAGATCATAAACGTCATATATGAAAGACCCAATGCTAATATCATCCTCTGTGGAGAAAAACTGAGAGCTTTCCCCCTGAGGTCAGGAACAAGACAGGGATGTACACTCTCACCACTGTTATTCAACATAGTACTGTAAGTCTTAGCCTCTGCAATCAGACAACACAAAGAAATAAAAGGCATCCGAATCGGCCAGGAGGAGGTCAAACTTTCACTCTTTGTAGACGACATGATACTCTATATGGAAAACCCAAAAGATTCCACCAAAAAACTGCTAGAACTGATTCATGAATTCAGCAGGGTTGCAGGATATAAAATCAATGCACATTAATCGGTTGCATTCCTATACACCAACAATGAAGCAACAGAAAGAGAAATCAAGCAATCAATCCCATTTACAGTTGCACAAAAACACATAAAATACCTAGGAAAAAATCTAACCAAAGAGGTGAAAAATCTACATGCTGAAAACTATAGAAAGCTTATGAAAGAAATTGAAGTAGACACAAAAAAATGGAAAAAGATTCCATGTTCCTGGAAAGGAAGAACAAATATCATTATAATGTCAATACTACCCAAAGCAATCTACATATTCAATGCAATCCCTATCAAAATAACACCAGAATTCTTCACAGGGCTAGAAAAAACAATCCTAAAATTTGTATGGAACCAGAAAAGACCCCAAATAGCCAAAGCAATCTTGAAAAAGAAAACCAAAGCAGAGGCATCACAATCCCAGACTTCAAGCTATACTACAAAGCTGTAATCATCAAGACAGTATGTGCTGGCACAGAAACAGACACTCAGATCAGTGGAACAGAATAGAGAACCCAGAAATAGACCCACAAACATATGGCCAACTAATCTTTGACAAAGCAGGAAAGAATATCCAATGGAATAAAGACAGTCTCTTCAGCAAGTGGTGCTGGGAAAACTGGACAGTGACATGTAGAAAAATGAACCTGGACCACTTTCTTACACCATACACAAAAGTAAACTCAAAATCAATGAAAAATCTAAAGGTAAGACAGGAAGCCATCAAAATCCTCGAAGAGAAAGCCGGCAAAAACCTCTTTGACCTTGGTTGCAGCAACTTCTTACTCAACACATCTCCAGAGGCAAGGGAAACAAAAGCATAAATGAACTACCGGAACTTCATCAAGATAAACAGCTTCTGCACAGAGAAGGAAATAATCAGCAAAACTAAAAGGCAACCAACAGAATGGGAGAAGATATTTGCAAACGACATATCGGATAATTGGTTAGTATCCAAAATCTAAAATGAATTTATCAAACTCAACACCTTAGAAACAATCCAGTGAAGAAATGGGCAAAAGACATGAATAGACACTTTTCCAAAGAAGACATCCAGATGGCTAACAGACACATGAAAAAATTCTCAATATTACGCATCATCAAGGAAATACAAATCAAAACCACAATGAGATTCTACCTCACACCTGTTGAATGGCTAAAATTAACAACTCAGACAACAACAGATGTTGGCGAGGACGCAAAGAAGGAGGAACACTTTTGGACTGCTGGTGGGAATGCAACCTGGTGCAGCCACTCTGGAAAACTGTATGGAGGTTCCCCAAAAATTAAAAATAGAACTACCCTATGACCCAGCAATTGTACTACTAGGTATTTATCCAAGAGATACAGGTATGCTGTTTCAAAGAGGCACATGCATCCTAATGTTTGTAGCAGCACTATCAACAATAGCCAAAGTATGGAAAGAGCCCAAATGTCCATCGATGGATGAGTGGATAAAGAAAATGTGGTATATATATACAATGGCGTATTACTCGGCAAACAAAAAGAATAAAATCTTGCCATTTGCAACTACATGGCTGGAACTAGAGGGCATTACGCGAAGCGAAATTAGTCAGTCAGAGAAAGACAAAAATCATATGACTTCACTCATATGAGGACTTTAAGATACAAAACAGATGAACATAAGGGAAGGGAAGCAAAAATATTATAAAAACAGGGAGGGGGACATAACATAAGAGACGCTTAAATATGGAGAACAAACAGAAGGTTACTAGAGGGGTTGTGGGAGGACGGATGGGCTAAATGCATAAGGGACATTAAGGAATCTACTCCTAAAATCATTATTGCGCTATAAGCTAACTAACTTAGATGTAAATTTAAAAAAATAAATTAAAAAATTTATAGATAAAAAAATATTTTATAAAGGTCTCAAGAGAGAAGAAAAGACTTGTGGGATTTATTTGATTGACTTTCTTTTCTGGCAAAAAATAAATGCTAGGGCTATTATCAGCTAATAAGTCATTGTGTACAATTTTCATACCTCAAAATAATATTCAAAATTGTGACTCTAATGATTGTGCATAAAATTGCATATGGATAAATTATTTATTTATTTCTCCTTGTTTGGATTTTGGTTTCCTTCTCACAAGTGGGGCTTTGTTGTTCAGCAACACAAGTAACTTGCTCACCAGTTTGATTGGGTACGCAAAAAGGTATAATGGGATATATGTTGAAAACTAGGTTGATTGTCATTCAATTACCCAGGCATGGATATCCCTGGGGGGAGAATAGCAATATAGCTATAGCTCTCCATCCCACCTCATAATATTTGCAAGAGTTTTTTTTTGTTTGTTTATTTGTTTTATTTGTTTTGTTTTTAGACTAGAAATCTGGACCAAGAAATTAGAAAGGAGACCAGAATAATACCAAGCCAAATGGTGTGGGTCTTATAGACATATTGGTATCATTGAAAGTTTTTTTATAGGAAGGATATAATTTTTTTAGAAAGTGATGTTTTAGAAAGATAAATCTGGATTTGATAAGCAGAATGGATTGAAAGGAGTCAAGTAATAGAAATCTCCCAAATGAAAGTCTATTGATGTGGTATAGGCAAGTAGAGATGAACTTACCTAGGTATCTAAGAGACTTGGCAAAAGCCTCCATCTCTGCCCAACACAGGCACAGTTGACAAATTCAGAGCCCTAGGAGCAGCCCTGAAATATATATGCCAACTAAATGCCAAAAATGATGCCAAGTCAGATACATTCTCTTGTATCTGTCAACTCCACAGGTGGGCAATGAACCGACACGTTCTGCTAACATGTGGCAGGTTTCCAAACCCAAGGCTTCTCTTCAAATTGAAAACCAATTAGTCTCAAAGTACTTAATGATTAAATCCCTCCTCTTGGTATGTCTACAGACCTGTAAAATTCCAGCAGATAATTGCAGTAGGAGTAAAAGAGATCAAACTTAACAGTGCTTATAAAACACATCCCCACTAACCAAGGCTATCTGATGTTAGTAATATTACTGAGTACTCACTGACTATGTTTTCTCCTCTGCCTCCCATTGGTCCCACCCACAAAAATAATGAGGGAAAGACACATATAGAGCTCTACGTGAAGAAACGCACCATCACATTCAAGTTTAGGCACCTGATCAGATATGATACCTTAATAGACAAAATTCTGTTATTCCAAATTGCTTTAACTAGTTAGTTTGGGATTGAGTTCTCCTGACATCTCATGGAGCAGATCTGTCCCATGTAAAACATTTATTTCTGTTGTCCACATGCTGGGTATATGCTCAGCACAGCAAGCTTTCATCATCATCATCATCATCATCATCATCATCATCACTATTGCTAGCATCAACAATATTTCTGAGTGTTCTCTGGAATACATAACATATGATAGGCACCTTCCTGAGATTTTCTAGGAAAGAATTAGCCTTAACAAAATTTCCAACCTCTATGCATGCCTTAGTCCTTTTGAGACCTCAATCATTCCTTCCATAGATCCTAAAACAGTTACAAGTTATTGCAAAAGAGAAAATGTTCACCCAGCCAAGATTCCAAACAAGGGTCTAGAGACTTCTAGCAATGGGTGGCAATTTCCTTTTTTCTGTCCCCGACTGGATCTGTCCCCACTGGACCCTACACAGACTTTTACCACAGCACTTATAGCACCTTATGACATTTTTTTTTTTTGCATTCTGCATACACACACACACACACACACACACACACACACACACGTATACACAGACAATTAGTGTTTCTAAAAGTGTGGTCTAAGGACCACCAATATCAGAATCATGAGTATGAGGTAATCGATAAAATGGTTTCCTGGGACCTACCCCAGTCTGTACAAATTAGAATACTTGGAGAGTGAGAAGTGGAATTCAGTCAGACAATAAAGTCCAACAACCATGGCTTTGAACCCTAAATCTCTCAAGTGTAGGGAATATGTTTTAGCAGGAGAAGAGATATTTAGGGTCAAAAAAGACTTTTGAGATTTCCTAAGTTACCCACTCAGGACAGAGACCCTAGTCCTTTCTGCCCCACTTGGTCTGAAAAGACTCCAACATCCTATTTGTCCTGTTAGGAACTCTGAAATATTTCACTTTGAAAATGAAGCTCCTGGTGAGCATAGTGCACAATTTCTCATTCTCACTGTCTGGGAAAAGGTCTTTGAGCAAAAGTGCAAACTGGGATAATAATAGAATTGAGTTCCTGGGCTGTTTAAAAAAAATTACTATTAAAACTAATCACAAAAGAACTCCCTAATATAATGTAGGCTAGAACTTCTTAAAAATAGAAATAATGAATTCAGATTTGTTTATTTTAAATTCATTCACTAACTCATTTACTCATTCATTTATTCACTCCTAATCCAATAAATATTTAGTAAGCATCTACCATGTATGGGGCACTGATATAATGGCTAAGAATAAACAAGATAGACAAAGTCACTGCCCTTGGATGGCATAAATCTGGTTCATTTATTCACTCATTCATTTACTCATTAATTCATTTGTTTAACAAATTTAGTAAACATGATTTGGAAACAATTGGATGCTGTGATACATTCTGCCATGCAGACAGGAGAAGAACATTCATTGACTGAAATAACAGGAAAATGCAAATATGACTATCTATTATTTGAGGAAAAATATAACAGGATGAGTGCTTTATAGGGTAGGTTTAGGAATTGGAGAGAAAAACATCAGAACAGGTTGAATAATACCTGGCTAAAAATTTAGTCTATGTTGCATACCTATATGTGCATATTCTTTTTCTACATATCCACTCAATTACTCATTCAAAATATTCATTAAGCACCTAATATGTATCAGCTGCCATAGTGGGAGAATATATATATATATCACCCACTATATATATATCTCATATATATATCTCATATATATATCTTTCATATATATATATCTTTCATATATCTATATATCTATATATCTATAGATATATCTATAGATATATCTATATGTATATATCTATAGATATATAGATATATACACACACATATGAGATCTAATCAATACCCTCTGAATATTCTAGAACATGGAATTCCATGTAAGCACTTAAAAAAATTCAGTGTAAGAGATATTTGGAGGAGGGCTGAGATTTCCCAGTGAAGGCCACTCTGGATCAGGTTGACCATAGATATAAGAGCACTGAAGCATTAAAATTAGCTCAAGATCTGCAAAATCTTCTATCAATCCACAGACTTGTGAGAAATGACATATTATTGTTATTTTAGTCATGAAATTTTGAAATGGTTTGTGACATACACTGTAGCAAGCTGACAAAGAATTTGGTGTTGCACATGGGTTCTGCCATCACTAAAACATAGCATATGTGACATTGGCTTTTGGTCATAGGAGCCTACATAACCTGGAATGATGAGAATGGTCATGCACTTCATATAGTGGTGAAACAATTGGTAAATCTGTCACTTGTTGTAACAAAGAAAAGAGAAAATGTAGTAATGAGTTTTTAGATTTGACCAATGTGATTTCTAGGCAAAATCTTGAAATATTTACTGGCTCTTATTGGCTGTGTTTAATAAACTGCTGTAATAAGGAGATGGTCTAAAGAAAAAAAAAACTAGCTAGTTTATAAGCAAACACAGAGGAAATATAGAGGGTTTGCAATTTTCTGGCAGGAAACATAAAACTGCTTTTCATCTCTAGCCTCTCTAGGGAGCAAAAAACTTCTCAAAATAAAATATAGCTTGGGGGTGCACCTGGGTGGCTCAGTCAGTTGAGCATCCAATTCTTGGTTTCAGCTCAGGTCATGATCTCAGGGTTTGTGAGTTGGAGCCCTGTGTCAGGCTCTGTGCTGACTGCACAGAGCCTGCTTCAGATCCTCCCTCTCCCTCTCTCTCTGCCCCTCCCCTACTCTCTCAATCTCTCTCTCTCTCTCTCTCTCTCTGTCAAAATAAATAAATTTAAAAACTTTTTTTACATAAAATAAAATATAGCTTGGGGACAAAAGATGAAATCATAGATGTGGCTATCAGGCCCTTATAAATATCTGTGAAAGAATTAAGGCAGGGCCTAGTAGAACCTCTCTGCTATACAAAAAGGCTTATAAAGGTATTCAAGATGTGGCTTTTAGTTCATGGAGTAGAATCATATCATATTCAAAGGAAATCTGCAATATTTTAAATTCAGCTGGATTGGCAATGTTCTGTCAGTATGCACTAAAATTAATTGGGACTATAGAAAAATGTCAAAATTGTAGAAAGACCTTTGTGTCCTCAATTCTTTATAGGAAAAAATCAAGAGTATTTTCCAATATCTTCTTTGGAAATACTCAAAATGGATGGAAAAGAAACAACATGCCAGAAATCTGACCCAAGAGCCATGAAGAAGAATGGACTGGGGGCCATTCCTAAGGAGCAGAACTAAAGTCTATTAAAAGAACATTCCCTATCTCCAGAGTAGGAAAACAGACAGGATATGTTCAAGAAAAGTTCAGAATTGCTATGGACCAGTGACTGCTATGTACTTTCTACTCTTCCATTTTCTAGATGGGAATATTTGTATTGGTCATTCCTCATTTCATTACTATATAGTGAAAATGTATAGGGCAGATGACTTTTTCTCAAGAAGAACCTTATATGAACTTGATGTACATCATAATACCCTAGACTTTAAGCATAATGCCAGGACTTGAGATATGGGAGTAAACATATTTCACATATGACAGCATGTTAGTAATTGTGGCCAGAAAGCAGACAGCAGTAGATTGTTTGGAGTAATAGCCCCATGTTTTCACACCTCCCTATATCCATATTTTTGGTCATGTTTTCCCACTAGAACACATGACTTATTTTGGCCAATAGGAAATATCTGACACCAGCAGAAACTCAAAAAAGCTTTTATGCATTTCTGCCTTGATCTCCCTGATTCTTGACACTATCATTAGAACATATCTGGGTTAGTCTCCTGGAAGGAATGAGAGACACATAGAAAAGAGCCAAGTGTTCTATCTAAAACTGTAGTAAATCAGACCATCTCCAGCCAATTTGCTGGGGATTAGAAATCCTAGTGGGATTAGAGGGAAAAAATGACAGATCTGTGAAACATAATCAAAGGAACATCCTACTAGTCTTATGGTCTGGTTGTGGAAGAGGAAGAGTGAAAATGAGGCATTAAAGGTGATCACAGACAGTCATTAATCTGCTTAAAAACCTTCAATGCTTCATTAGGAATGTATGTGATATCCTTACTAAAGTCTGAGCTCCATGAAGGACTGGGTTATTAGAAATCATCATCATTATCCTCAAAAACTGACATCTATTGAATACTTATGCTTGTTATAACAAGCATATCAGGCAGTGTACTAAATTTGAACAAGAAATTAAATAAACATCAGTTTTTGGCATCAATGATATAAAGGAAACGAGGTTATTTATACAGATAAGAATAACCTTTGCATATCTAGGAACAGAAGGCAAAAAATAAAGGGAAAAAAGGTCATCCAAATGAGCTAGCACACAAGTTCTGGGAGTTTGCTGCTGAGAAAGAATATCTCACCAAGTTGTGGTCAAAGATGGCCATGCTATAAAGCATTCTTCCTGAGTTGCACCTGCTTCCATGTGCACTGACCCTAATTAGCAAGAACAGCTGAGAATTCACTGCTTATGTCTGTACATGTACTATTCATTGTGTCAGACCCTTCATATACATTCCATAATTTAATCCTTACAGCAACACTCTTAGATTGATACCATTCCTTCCATTGTGTGGATAAAGTTCAGAGAGAAAAAATGGTGGAGGGATTCAGACTTAAATCTGTCTAACATTAAAACCCTTTCTTGGGGTGCCTGGGTGGCACAGTTGGGTAAGTGTCTGACTCTTGATATCTGCTCAGGTCATGATGTCACAGTTTGTGAGTTTGAGCCCCACATTGGGCTCTGCGCTGACAACTCAGAGCCTGCTTGGAATTTTCATTCTCATATTCTCTCTCTCTCTCTCTCTCTCTCTCTCTCTCTCTCTCTCTCTCCCCCCCACCCCACTCATCCTCTCTCTCTCTCTCTCTTTCTCAAAATAAATAAAGTAAAAAAAGAAAATAAAAAACATAAACCTTGTCTTATTTTTTTATACCATGCAAGCAGAACTTTCAGACCACTGACTGATAGAGAAAATGACTATATGGTCATTAATCCTCAAGAAAGAAGGAAAGAATACCCAATGGAAAAAAAAAAACCAGTCTCTTCAACAAGTGGTGCTGGGAAAACTGCACAGCAATATGAAAAAGAAGGAAACTGGACCACTTTCTTACAGCATACACAAAAATAAATTCAAAATGGATGAAAGACCTAAATGTGCAGCATGAAACCAATAAAATCCCAAAGGATAACAGGCAGTAATCTCTTTGACATCAGCCATAGCAACTTCTTCCTAGATATGTCTCCTGAGACAAGGAAAACAAAAGCAAATATAAACTATTGGGACTTCATCAAAATAAAAAGCTTCTGCACAGTGAAGGAAACAATCAACAGATCTAAAAGCCAACCTATGAAATGAGAGAAGATATTTGCAAATGGCATATCAGATAAAGGGCTAGTATCCAAAATATATAAAGAACTTCTAAAACTCAACAGCAAAAAAACCCAAATAATCCAATTTAAAAATGAGCAGAAAATGGGGCACCTGGGTGGCTCAGTTGGTTAAGTGTCTTGACTTCAGCTCAGGTCATGATCTCTCAGTCTATGAATTCAAGCCCCACATCAGGCTCTGTGCTGATAGCTCTCTGCTGACCTGTTGTTCCCCCCCGACCCGCCCTGCTCACACTTTGTCTCTCTGTCTCTCAAAAATAAACATTAAACAATTAAAAGAAAAAATGAACAGAAGACATGAATAGACATTTTTCCAAAGAGGACAACCAGATGGTCAACTGACACATGAAAAAGATGCTGAATATCACTTATCATCAAGGAAATACAATGAGATATCATCTCATACCTGTCAGAATGATTAAAATCAGTAACACAAGAAACAACAGATGTTGGTGAGGATGTGGAAAAAGGAGAACACTCCTGCACTATTGGTGGGAATGCAAATTGGTATAGCCACGTTGGAGAACGGTATGGAGGTTCCTCAAAAAGTTAAAAATAGAACTACCCTACAATCCAGCAATTATACTACTAGGTGTTTACCCAACAGATACAAAAATACAGATTTGAAGGGGTGCATGCACCCTGATGTCTATAGCAACATTATCAACAATAACCAAACTATGGAAAGAGCCCAATGTCCATCAACTGATGAATGGATAAAGAAGTTGTGGTATATATACACAAAGGAATATTACTCAGCCATCAAAAAGAATGAAATCTTGCCATTTGCAACTATGCGGATAGAGCTAAAGTATATTTTGCTAAGCAAAATAAGTCAGTCAGAGGAAAACAAATACCATATTATTTCACTCATATGTGTAATTTAAGAAGTAAAACAGATGAACAAATGGGAGGGGAAAAAAGAGAGGGGAAAAAAAACGTAAGAAACTTTTTTTAATGTTTATTTATTTTGAGAGAGAGGGATGGGGAGAGGCAGAGAGGGGGAGAGAAAGAATCCCAAGTAGGCTCTGAGCTGTCAGCACAGTCTGATGTGGGGTTTAAACCCACAAACTGTGAGATCATGACCTGAGCTGAAATCAAGGGTCAGATGCTTAACTGACTGAGCCACCCAGGCATCCACAATAAGAGACTTTTAATGATAGAGAACCAACTGAGAGTTGATGGAAGGAGATGGATGGGAGATGGGCTAGGTAGGTGATGGGTATGAAGGAGGGCACTTGTCATGATGAGCACTGGGTGTTGTATGTAAATGATGAATCACTGAATTCTACTCCTGAAACCAGTATTGCACTGTATGTTAACTAACTAGAATTTAATTAAAATTTAAGAAGAAAGATGTTAAAAACAGAACTACCCTAAGAACCAGCAATCACACTACTAGGTATTTACCCAAAGAATATAAAAATACTAATTTGACAGTATACATGCACTCCAATGTTTATATCAGCAGTATCTACAATTGCCAAATTATGGAAAAAGCCCAAATGTCCATCGACTGATGAATGGATAAGGAAGATGTGGGTATAAATATATATTTGCAATGGAATATTATTCAGTCACATGAAGAATGAAATCTTGCCATTTGTAACAATGTGGATGGAGACAGAGAGTATTACGATAAGTAAAATAAGTCACAGAAAGCCAAATACTATATGATTTCACTCACATGTGGAATTTAAGAAACAAAACAAATGACCATAGAGGGAAAAAAGGTGAGAAGCAAACCAAGAAACAGACTCTTAACTATTGAGTACAAAATGATGGTTACCAGAGGGGAGATGGGTGGGAGGATGGTTTAAAAAAGGTGATGGGGATTAAGGAGGGCACTTGTTGCATTGAGCAGTGGATACTGTTTGTAAGTGCTGAATCACTCAGTTGTACACCTGAAACTAATATTATGCTGTATATTAACTAATTGGAATTTAAATAAAAGATTTTTTAAAAAGAAAAGAGAAAGAAAATGTCCTCCCTTTGCCTTCAGTGGGCAATGTTGAAGAAGAAACACTTTCTCCCCTCAAATACATTTCCAAAGAGATAAAAGAATAATAAACATGAATGGTCATTTCCAGTCAGTTGAATGATTATATCAGAGTTGTTGGTCCTTATACTCGATTCCTTAAAAAGAAAGAGATTCACCCAACTTTGATTAAACTACCACAACATCTTAAAGACTATTAACAGAGAAATAAAACAGTAGTGAGTTGTTTTTCTTTTCCAACTCTGTGTCCTTATTCTTTTCCATTCTCAATTACTATCCAAACCACCTGTCTACAACAGACTATAGGGTTTGACTAAGAATTTGGTCATCCCAATTATAATCCCATAGATGGCACAAAAGGGCATTCTCCATGAGATGGATGCCAAGTCACATAAGGTTTCGTAGTGGAAAGTTGGACTGTTTCCTATACCCATAGTTACATACTGCGGTGTTAATGGAAGGATTTCTCCATTCCTAATAAAGGCTGGGAGGGAGTCAAGAGTCCTATGATGTCCTATCCTGTGGAGACACAGTTTGCTTGTTGTCTAATAAGCTATTAGTCTGACTCTTTCCTGGAGTGTCACTATAGACTTCACTGGACATAAGTATTTTCTTTTTTTAATGTGTATTTTATTTATTTTGAGAGAGAGACACACAGAGAGAGAAGGGGAAGGACAGAGAGAGGTGGAGAGAGAGAATCCCAAGCAGGCTCTGCACTCAGTGCAGAGCCCAACGTGGAGCTTGGATTCATGAACTGTGACAAAGCCAAAATCAAGAATTGGACTCTTAACCAACTGGGCCGCCTAGGTGCCCCTAGACGTAAGTATTTTCATTCCTCTCTTTACTTTAAAGTATTGTAATAAACATACAACTTCCACCAATGTTCCAAGGCACTTCTGACTTCTAGCCTTCTTTGTCATTTAAGGACATATATAATGTCCCCTAAGACAGCGTAGTGTTTTGAGGGCAGGAGCTCTCTAAACAGCAGTTCTGGGGGTGACAAGATAAAACTGAGAATAGAGTGTCAGATTGAGGGACCTATTACATAAAGTAGGGTAAAGCAGTAGAAAGCTGGTCCTGCTATATTCCTGACAGGCCACGAGGTACAGGGAAGAGGCAGCAGTCCAATAGGCAGCAGTGTCACAGAGGGCCAAAAGGTCAGGCAGGTAGAGTGTGGTGATGAGCATTCCAGACAAAGGCTATATGAATAGGTGGTCAGCATCAAAGAAGTAGCATGGCTGGCCCCAGCAGGGCCTGGGGTTTAGGAATAGGACTCTAGTCATCAGGATATGAGAACGGGATCTGCTGGTGGCAAATACAGGCCCATTCTCAAAAGCACTAGAGTCCTGGAAAAGAAAGACACAAGGTAATAAGATAGCAATGATCTGACCTCAGGGATGGGGAGCCGTTGGGCTTGTCAAGGAGATCATGACAGATCAGCAGAGAGACTGAGGTCCTAAGCTCCTAAACTAGATTCAGGGTAAGATGTCTCCCAGAGCCTCTGTTGGTACTCATCTTTCCTCATAGAGGCATCTGTGAGGTTTACAGGGATCAAACGAGTCCCTATAGTGACTTGTAGATTATATAATTTTGTATTCCACCACAGGTTCAAGTCCAGAACCCTGAGCATGTAGAAGACACTTAATTATAATTATATAATTATATAAGTATATTCTATGTGCTAGACACTAGTCGAGGTGCTTGCCATGTGTTATCTCATTTAGCTACATTCTAAGAAGTATATACTATTATTCCTATTTCACAGATAAGAAATCCCAGGCAAAGGCATATGAAGTAATTGCCCAATGTCATGAATTTAATAAGAGGTGACACTGGAATACAGATACAAATAGCTTGACAACAAGATGCAATCTATAAACTACATTGCTGATCTTAGTCATACATTGTATACAAAAATTATTTGCTAAATTCGTATGATGTGGCGGACTCTGTGCTAGGTATTATAGATATCACTCATGCCTTCAAATAGCTTAGGTTATAGTGGGATTATAAATGCAATAAAGATAGTAACACTTACTCCTGGGCCCTGATGGGAGACTACAGAGTGCTACGAGAGCACTTCACGCCAGGACCCAATGCTCCCTTAAAGTGAGATCTCCTGAGGGATGTGACAGAAGACAGTGGTCATGAAAACAAAGGAGGGACAAGAAATAAAATGAACAACTTGCTCAAGCCCCAGGAGCAAGAAAAAGCATGATTTCTTTCAAATTACTGGAAGAAACTTGTGCAACAGGAGTGTAGAATAGATAGGGAGGTGAGAGGAAAGGATAAGAGATGTCACCAGAGAAGTGCATAGAGCCCCATTGTGCAGAACCAGGGAGGTCACATGCAGCAATCTAGACCACTCTGATGGAAAAGCCGGGAAAAATTTCAAAGTCGAGTAACATGACCAGATGTACATTTTGGGAAATTATTCTGGCTTCTGTGTGGAAAGAATGGATGAATGGATGGATGGATGGATGGATGGATGGAAAATCAATTCTTGTTCTTCCTCCTCCATGAAATAGGCCATAGTTGGTTTACTTGCTCCGAAAACCCACCTGCCCCTCAGTCATCTATGAGGGCCTAGAGCCCAGAAGGCAGCCCCAGAGACCAAGTCTACCAGCAGGAATGCTATCATATGGGAACAAGGACTGGTTTTCATTTAATGGTGGTTTCCTTTCATGCTTTGCATGGCCCCTCATGTTCCCATCCCAGCCAGGCAGCCTTTGGTTTCTGAGACTTCATGCCCAGCTTTTATAGGTCTGACAAGTCATCGACAACCCTCCACCACTACTTCAGTAACTGTAAACATATGTTTTCTGTTCTCCCCACATCCCTGCATCAAGCCACAGGTCATGGCTTGATGCAGAGAAAAGGGGGCACAAAAAAGGTCTGGAATGTTCAGTGCAATCCCACTCACACAAAAGGTCTTGGCCTTATGTGATAAATCATACCTTCCACATCTGTCAGTGGTAGAACTGAAAGGGCACATCTTTTCTTCTGTGTGTGGCCGAATGGTTTTCTCCAAGCATTAAACAAGCCCATTTGAGGCACAGGGTGGCAGGGGTCATTTCCTTTATTATCACACACATTTTAACAATCCAGGTGCTCATAGAATACAAAGTTCTCTAACTGACAAGAAAGACATGGCTTTGAAGAGCCTTTGCTAATGCTTTTCAGAAGGAATTAGGTGCAGGAAATTCTAAGTGTTGTATTGAATTTATGCTGTTCTTTGTGTTTCTATCATCTTCTTTGTCATATGTACAAACCTTCTCTACACTTTTACCCTATCTTATCCTCCATGCAGAGAACCAAAGAGGAGAAAGGGGCCTATAGTAATTACCCACCTTGGGTAACAAGTGATAGGTTAGACATTTTTAATTCTTCTCTGTAAGATTAAGTCTTTTTTTTTTAACTTATTAGCAAGGTTAGTTTAAGACAACTTTATAGCCATTATGACTATAAAAATGATGTAATATTAGCATTATATCAAAATGACAGATGCAAAAGCCAGTAGGGAGAAACATTCTGAGCAATATAAAAAGCTTTAAAAATGCAAAGTATTATGACTAGGTGTTTCATTAGCCCCATATTGCTATGACATCCCACCTCTACTCAATATTCTACCATTCTTGTTCAGAATAGACCTGATGAAAAGAAATACTTCACTTGCATGAAACTTGGTAATGAAACAATCTTACTTTCCTGAGACAGAAAGAGATAGAGGAAGGAGGGAAGGAAAGAAAGAAGGAAGGAAGGGGGAGGGAGGGAGGGAAGGAGGGAAGGAAGAAGGAGGGAAGAGAGGAAAGGAGGGAGGGAGGAAGAAAAGAGAGAGAGAGACAGAGACAGAAAACAAGAAATCAAGAAAATAAAAGAAAAAAGAAAAGTGGGTCACTGATAAAGCAAAGTGATATAATAAAACTCATGCACTTTATTCACATCTGGATGTTCCTGGGGCTCACATTTAGAGTTGATCTGCTCATATTTTAGGCACAACTTTAATGAGCATGATTGTTTAGTTTCCCAGTTCAAGGTATCCTGGAGGCAGGTCACAGGGAGATACACACTGGCAGCATCAGAAAGTGTCAGCTGGCAGCCTGAGAGTTGATGAAGACAGGAAAAGTCTGAAAAATTGATACCAGAACTCTAAACTGGAACCCCCACAGGTTCAAACACAGACCCCTGAACTCAACGGGCTCTGTTACAGCCCTTTAGAATAATTTATGATTGAGTCATCAGGACAAGATCAAATTAGAATGTTCTATTTAATAAAGAAGGGAAGTATACATATATTTTCAAAGACGTTCACCAAAAATAATTTAAATGAACCTATTTTTATACACATGAGCGTTGTAACCAGAACAACTCATTTCCGTAGTTCTGGATAGATAGATGACATTTTACTGTACATTAGTTACCTCTCAACTTTAATCCCAAGCCACCTGCCCTTCTTACCCCTCACTGGCCAGGAAGCCATGTTCAGGAAACACAATATGTTTATGCTAGTACTACCCCCAAGCTTAGCAAAATTAGACATATAAAGTTACTGCTACCCTCCCCAAAATAAAATCATACACTGCTAGCCACCCCAGCCCTACACAGATGATTCCAGACTTATCTGTCCTGCTGCCAGCTGCCAATCGTAAGTAATGTATGTTATTGTATGTGCTGATCAAGTTTAAATCCAATTTTAGCAGTCCACTTAAGAAGATATCCTTCTAATCTAACGGTCTGAGTTTCTTGTGATTTGATTTCTCTTTGAATCCCTTGTGCTGGATTCTCAAGAAATCAAATTATTGTCACCCAATAGAACTGAATTCTTGAACCTAGAAGAGAAAGATAATAGATTGACTGGGACCTAGAAGATGGAGCAAGAATCTACGTAAGTGATATTTTGCATGCTTCTTTTCACAAATGTTAAAAAGGAAAAATCAGGTCACCAATACCAGAACAAACCAGAGATAATTTTACTGTGCAAATGGTTAAGGTTTCTAGATACTGTCAATACTTGAAGTAAGAATGAAAAGGAAGAAAAAAGAAGGCAAAGGATAGGTGTACAAACCCCAGGAAACACTTGTGGGTAGCATGCCAAAATTCTTTCACATCGTGCCAAGGAGGAAATAACCCTTTGGAGATAAGCTTTGCAAAGCCATTCATAAAAAGTCATAGTCAGTTACAGTTTGGAGGAAAGGAGGTATGTCAGTGAGGACAATGCCACAGCGGTGAACACCCCCGAAATTTCAAAGCTTTAAACAACAAAGGTCTCTTTCTTTCTCATGCTGCATCTTCATTGCCAGTCAGCTGGGACTCTGCTCTGTGTTGTCTGCTCACCTCCCTCCAGGATCTAGGCTAACAGAGCAGCTATTATCTGCTCATTGCAGTTCACAGTGACAAGGAAAGACAGAGTAGCAAAGCATACACTGGCTCTTAAAATGTCCACTTGGAAGTGGTCATGATCATTTCCCTCACATTCTCTTGGCCCAAATAAGTCACATAAGGAAGCTTGACTTTTAAGGGAGTAGGAGGTACTCCTTCAGGGGGCAGGGGCTTCAAATATGGGTGTGCCGGAAGGCAGTCATTAGCCACTAGGGCAGAAATGACATGCTGTCCACCAGAGATCAGGACTTTTCAAAAGAACATACACAGAAATCCTGTGGAGGGCTTATTAAACTGCAGCTTTCTGGGGCCCACCTCCATTTGTCCTAATCTATCATCCTGGGTGAGGCCCAAGAATGTGCATTTGTAACAAATTCCCCAGTGATTCTGATGTTCAGGTCCCTGGAGAACATTTTGAGGAGAACTGATCTAGAGCTGTGCCTGGGAAGCAGCTGCCCAGACAGACACCGTATGTCCCAGCCTCACCCTTGCATCCAGATGGGGCCAAATGACTAGTGCTCATCAAGGCAATATGAGAAGTGATGTGTGTCACTTCTCCAAGTGGTTAAAGAGCAATTACATATCCTTTTCTCCCACTCCCTTTTCCTATATGCTTTTTGCATGTGGATGACTGGGAGACATTGTAGTTTCATCAGTCTGCGACATCTTTCCCCACTGGTAGGAAGCACCCCCATCAGATTACTAGGGGAAAAAGAACACATGTTTTCTTTCATGCTAAACCCCTGAAATTTGGGGGTTTGTTTGTTACAGCAGGTAGTATTATCTTAACGAACATTGAAGAGAATGGGAAGAAGGTCAAGAGAATCTCTTCTGCCTCCTTAACTTCTACAAATGTCACTTCCTTTGTATTCCCCTGCATTATATCTCTTTTCTTCTCTAAGTCACTGTGGTAACATAAAATTAAATAGATTCGGGTTAGAAAGTGGAAAAAACTCAGAATCACTTTAATTCCTGCCTATGCTCCCAGCTATAATTCACTCATTTACAGTTTATTTATTCATTTAACAAACCCTACCTGGTACCTACTTGCATATATCTAAGACATAGTCCCGCCTCCAAAAATGGCATAGGTATTACCCCAACCTCTCCCACAATGATGGCAGATATCAAAAATTAAAAGAAGTACTTTTTCTCACTGAGTCCAGAGAAGGCCTCAGAATCCTTTATAGCAGAGTACTCCAGAAAGCCATTACAACTAAATCCATAATGGTGGTTTTACCATAAAAAAGGCAATATGTATCTAAGCTGTTTCTATTTGTATCTCAATAAATGGGCTTTTCCAAAGATATTGCAAAGACGTTTGGTCTCATGTGGTCACTCATTTCAATCTACTTCTATGGTATTTTCCAGAGTAATAGAAACTGTGAAGACCAAGTTACATTTGAAGCTAAGTTTCCACACTGATTAGGTTCCACTAAGCAGATATACCCGCACAAAACCTGAAATGCAAAAATCAACATTGTGAGATTATAGCCTTGCACAAGAGACCGGACCTTCTGGCCAGCATAACCGCAGAAGTGTTTGATTCTCCTGAGGCAGCTGTGAGGCAGGCTCTATAGGTTAGTACCTGGCGTCAAAGGTACAAAGCAGCCAGTGTCTGTGGCAGTCAGGTTTCTCTAAACAAGTCCCTTGGTGTGGCTTGGCAATTCATGAGGCTGCATTGTACCTGAACAAGCAGGACCTACACTTGTTTCTGTCCTTTGTCCAGGTGACAGAGTCTCTTGTTTGGGTCCAACACTTTAGAGGCTCTTATCTAGCTCTCCTCTGGCCATCCCCTAAATACTGAGTAAGGAATATGTGGGGTCAATTGGACACACTTAATTGGAGCCCTAGTCCCAGAGTGTGCCTTGGGAATCATAGACTCAGATTCCTTACCTAACTGGCCCTGAACTTGTTTCCAGGGTATCTGTGGGCCTGCTTCCTGGGGCTGTTTTCTCCTGAGAGTGAGCCACACAATCAGTGTGGACACCTTTAGGTCTGAGAGTGGTTACAGGGCAACTTTCTTCCAGGGGTATAGATACAGCCTGGACACGGTGGGTGCAGTGTCCACCCATATGCGATGAGAGTCCCTCATAGCACAAGAATGGAGCCAGAGACAAAACGAGAAGGTGGAAAACCTGGGCTGGGGACCGGGGTTATGCTTTCTTCATGCCATTATGCTTTGGTGAGGAACCCAAATGAGTCTGAGAATTTTAAAGTCTATCTTGACCTTCCAGCTCATTTAGGAGGTAAATTTCTCAATCAGGAAACATAGCACATTATGTTATTAACAATCTGAAGCTGATGTTTAACTTTTGAGTACTTAGACATGTTATGTGGGTATCTACTCGTACTCTTGCCCCAAATCCCACAAATTTTAGTAGCACAACTACTCAGTTCTCTAGCCACTGCTACATTCTGTAAACTACCTTATGCTCTGTAATAAACCTCCTTCGGCCTAAACTATCCAGAGCATATTTTGTTCTCCAAAACCAAGAACTCTGTCTATTACACTTCCCTAGATGTTTAGAAAGGAGTGGTATTTTCCTTTTGTTGTAGATAAATCCACATCAACTCCAAAAATATAGAACTCTTCCAGTACCAACCATAGCTCTGATTTTCTGTGAGTGACTCTTCCCAATCCCAAGGTTCTGTACTGTAGCAGCAAGAGTATTGATGTTGAATGAGAGCCTAGGTTGGAGACCCAGCTCTAACACTTAACTGGTATGCACTTTGAACAAGCCATGTTTAACCTCCCTAAATCCTAATTTCTCACCTGAGGACTGAATAAGATAATATGTGTACTTTACTGAATGCAGATGTAACACTGTTATTTCTAATGCTGGACCTAAAGAAAAGAGTTAATAATAGCTGACTCGTTAGGTATATTCCCTGATGCTTTTTCTTTGTTTACTTCAGAAACCCCTGTTCCAATCACTCCCCTCTGGAAAACCAATTCCACTGTCCTAACTTATGACTGCATTAGGAAATATTTCTAGAAAGCCATTCAAGTGTTTCCATTTGCCAATTCCATTCTGGTACTTCAAGTTCTAACTCCTTATGCTACAGGAAACCATGTTCTTCCTTGCTTGCTATTTAAACGCTTCAAGGACTTGTCAAGCATTATTATGTCATACTCACCCTACTCAGGGATTTAATCACACACTCCATGCACTTCAAGACATATTCATTTTCTGGAGTATCCAATGACATGATCTGCAATAGAAAGATAAGGATTCAAGTATTTAAGTTCTTCTTTGGTTTTCTTGATTTTCAGAATCTTAAGGAATCTTTTAGAGTTAGTCCTATAGCAATACAAGTTTCAAACAGCTTTCATAGCATGATGCATTTTCTTTTCATTACATTTTTCAGATTAAGAGCCTACCACAACAGTAGCCTATGCTTAACAGGGAGATAAGCTTTCTGTTTCTGGTTCAGAAACTTGGAAAAGGGAACATTTCAAAAGTTATTTTATTGGCATATTTCAGTCAAATGTCTAAAAATCCATAATGAGATGAGCAAGGGCTGCATTAAGTAATTTTTATTTTTAGAAGATTCTTCTAGTTTCCAATGGTCGCCACCAGATGGTCCTGTAAAGTTTCCCCCAACCCCCAAAAGAAAATGATTACTTGGAATTGTGGAACCATTGAAACATGGCACCAAACATAGAAGCTTTGGGAAAAACTACTTTAAATTTTGGAAAAAATTGATACACCTATAGGCCCTGTGGCTAGGAGCTTGGGCATGGTGGCTCCATCCTTTGTCTTTCTCCAGCTCAGCTCTCCATTAGAGGGAGAGACTGAGCCCTGCAGTCCGTGTTTCCCAGGATCCCAGATCAGCTGTCTTCTGGCTGAGTTTTGACAAGGAAAGACATGGGTCAGAGATTGAATGGGGTGGGATGGGGTGGGAGAGAAGCCAGGGCCTTTCTCTTCCTGCCTCTCTACCTGAGGCATCTTCTCAACATTTGCTTCTCCTTTATGGCTACAGCTCCTTGGTTTCATGGCTCAGCAGGTTTGTCTTAGTTCCAGCTTCCACCTGATGACTCCCTGGGCATTAATACCACTACATGTTTTATCTTTCTAGCTCAGAGATGGTAGTGATTTCCTGCTGTTTAACTTTGGAATACCTTACTACCTCCTCTGTGGGTCTCAGAACTTCCATCACCTGTGTAATAAATCGTTGAATTAAATTCACTGTGTTGGAAAGTCTTAAGGTGGTTTCTGTTTTCTTGCTTACACTCTGATAATATAATGCATTGATTTTTTTTATTTTTTTATTATTTTTTTTAATGTTTATTTATTTTTGAGACAGGGAGAGACAGAGCATGAACTGGGGAGGGTCAGAGAGAGAGAGGGATACACAGAATCCGAAACAGACTCCAGGCTCTGAGCTATCAGCACAGAGCCCGACATGGGACTCGAACTCACGGACCTCGAGATCATGACCTGAGCCGAAGTCTGACGCTCAACCGACTGAGCCACCCAGGCGCCCCAATGTTTTTTTTTTTAATTGGAGAGAGAGAGGGTGCAAGTAAGCGAGGGTGAAGAGGGGGAAGATCCCACGAGGGGCATGGGGATGGGGGCAGGGAGAAGGAGAGGGAGAGGAGTGGGGCTCATCCGAAAGGGGGCGTATGTTTACCCCAAGTGGGTCTCGAGCTTATCCGAAGCAGGTCTCAAGCTCACCCAGAATGAGGCTTGAACTCAAGAACCCTGAAATCATCACCTGAGCGGAAGTCAGATGCTTAGACTGAGCCACCCAGGCTCCCTATATGCATTGACTTCTGAAACAATGCACATGACCATTAGTGCACTAATAGGAATGTTAAGGACCTGGGATACAGTAAGTCACTTTATATATATATATATATATATATATATATATATATATATATATATATATATATTTAGGATACTACATTAAATGAAGCGTAAATTGTGGAACAAACAGCCCCAGCAAGAGCCAGAAGACTAAATCAGAGGCACCAGAAGAATCTGGGAACTTGATTGCCCTTTTCTTTTTCCTCTCTCCAGATAAAACAATATATAGGTGAGCAGTGAATGCAAGAATAACACTCACCTATTTATCAGTCTGACTTTGGGCCAGCAGGTTTGTTATTGCTGCACTATTATACAGGCTACACTAAGATGTTCATTAGAATAGCTCAAGGAAACATCTGAAAATATTATGTCTGGTGTGTTAACAAAACAAGTGCCAAATATTGTATAAACCAAAATCACAGAAACGTCTGCCTTCATTTTGATCTCATTCTTTCATTTACTCATTAAGTTCCTACTGTGTGTCATTCTTCTATGTCCTATAAATATATCCCTGAATAAGGAACAACAACAAAAAATAATCCCTTACTTGTGTGGAGCTTATGGTCTGGAGTGGGCAGAGGTGGTATTTGGACCAGTATCAGCCAACAGGTGGTAAACTTCATATGAAAGACAGCCAATTAACACTTCGATATGTTTTCTAAGCTATTTCCGTCATCTTAAATCCTAAAAGGAAAAAGGAGATTGTCGTCTTACTCTCTAAAATACAGTTGTATAAAGGTACTGGATTTGAAGTTTGGCAAGTTTTGCTTTGAGTTCAAGTTCTTTACTAATTTTTTAAACCGTTTTATTTATTTATTTGTGTGTTTGTTTAATTTAAATTCAGGTTAGTTAACATACAGTGTAATCTTGGCTTCAGGCATAGAACCCAGTGATTCATCTCTTACATATGACACCCAGTGCACATCTCAAAAATTGCCCACCATAACCACTGTCACCGGTTTAACTCACCCCACCCCCCACCCTCTCCTCCAGCAATCCTTAGTTTGTTCTCTGTATTTATCAAAGATCACTCACATAGGCTCCCTGAAGTAATTTTAAAAGTAGAAAATTATGTTGAGATTAGAGATATTTAAGTTTGGAAAACTGAAATTAGTGAATAGCTCTCATTTTCATTTTATTCTTGGTTTTCAGCAAATGGACCATGATGTGCTTGTGGATTGTTGCTGCTGTTCCAGAATTGGGGGTTTTATGTCATTAATTTTTCAGATTTATTTTTCTGCCTTATTCAATATCTCTACATCTGTGACTTCAACTACAGTTTCCTTTTTTTTTAATGTTTACTTATTTTTTGAGAAAGAGAGAGAGAGAGAGAGCATGAATGAGGGAGAGCCAGAGAGAGGGGCACAGAGGATCCTAAGGGGACTCTGCACTGACAGCAGTGAGGCCAATGCAGGGCTGGAATTCACAAACTGTGAGATCATGACCTGAGCCAAAGTTGGACGCTCAACTGACTGAGCCACCCAGGCACCCCAATTACACTTTCGTTAGAACAGTTTATAAGGTCCCATGGTCAGTGAGAATATATTCTTTCTATTTTATTAAATCTTTTTTTCTCTGTTCTTCAGAGTAGATAATGTCTATTTTCCTATCTTCAAGTTCAATAACTTCTTTTTTTTTTTCCAGTTTCCAGGCTGCTGTTAATACAATCCAGTCAACTTTTTAAGTGCCAGACAGTGTGTTTGTTAGTTCAATTTGGTTCTTTTTTATAGTTTTCATTTTTCTGAGATTTCTCATTGTATATCTCCTAATACATCTTTCCTTTTAAATTCTTAAACATATATTTTAATAGCTAATTTAAAATTAGTACTCCTAAATTCTGAGTCATCTAGGATTGGTTTCTTTTGGCTTCTTTTTTTTCAATGTTTATTTATTTTTGGGACAGAGAGAGACAGAGCATGAATGGGGGAGGGGCAGAGAGAGAGGGAGACACAGAATCGGAAACAGGCTCCAGGCTCCGAGCCATCAGCCCAGAGCCCGATGCGGGGCTGGAACTCACGACCGCGAGATTGTGACCTGGCTGAAGTCGGACGCTTAACCGACTGCGCCACCCAGGAGCCCCGTTTCTTTTGGCTTCTTTATGTCAAACTTATTGGTCACCTTATTTTTTATTTCTTCTTATATCTAGTAATTGTTAAAATTTTTATGCAAGACATTTAAGGTTACATCACATTACACATATACATATATTATACATGTGTATATAAACATATATACATTTAGGTTAAATCACATTATAATGAGTCTGATTATTTCATCTTCCTTTAAAAGCTATTAAGTTTTGTTCTGGCAGGCAGTAAAGTAGCTCCTTCTTTTAAATGTCCTCTTTTATGGTCTCACAAAGTGCCTCCTATTCCTTCAAGTACATTGGACCAACTTCCTCTACCATAAAAACTATCACACTATCAAAATATCTCTTTTCAGGAGAAAAGAGTCTATACAAATGATCAGCAATTCAGAAGTTGTGCGTATTAGAATTCGAGATCCATTTCATCCTTTTATTTCAAGGGTACTTCTGTGTGAAGAACCCACTACACAGATTTGCATATGTATTATTTTGTATTACCTATAAAAATTAAATCCTGTAAGAAACTAATAAAATTTTGTAAAGTGTAAATAGTCTTTCCAAAATCAGTTTTAAAAAACATCTTAGTATAAAAAGCTTAATTTGAAAAAAAGGATTATAATTTCAGGGAAGGAGTACAACACTTTCATGTTTCAGATTTTCTGAAATTAGAGGAAGGAAGAACAGTATTTTGGAGGGAAAACAAACAATACTACTTGGTAATATCTGGATGAAATATGCATGAGGACTAAGTCAGCCCATGTCTGAAAGGGTGTCTTTTTCCAGTTTGAGCCCACGCTGTAAAACGCATTTGTTTTGTTTTGTTTTGTCTTAAAAGAAAACTATATTTGTTGTAAAAAATGTTTTAAATGCTTAAACTATAAAGAATAAAATGCAGTCTTCTCAGAGATAAATAGCCAAACATATTAAAGTATTTCCTTTAAATTTTTCTTATGCATGTGTGCATTGGAAAAATATATATATATATGTGTGTATATATATATGTATATATGTACATGTATATGTATATAATATATTACAAAATTGGAATGGTGCACTCAATATGATGTGTCTTATGTATATCACTAAAACTATAACATGGGCTTTTTCACATCTCTAAATGATCTTTGAAAAATGTGATTTTTGATAACATTTTATTGCATGGATCATTTACTTATCCATCCCCCTATTATTAAAGATTATACTGTTTTCAATTTTTTATTATCAAGTAAATAATTGTCCCCATGTATGATTCTTTCCTTACAGTACACTTCTGAAATAGAAATGGTGGGAAGAAGAATGGGAATAAAGATGGCAGCACATGAAGCCAGTGTAATGTAGAGAGAAAAGCTTGAAGCTCAGAAAAAGAGGGTGGTTTTAGCTAGCATTGTTTTCGTAACTGAAATGAGAAGGAAGTCATGCCAAAGCAACAGGCTTTCATAAAATAGTGGCTCTGAATTTCCAACAATCATTGGAAAATGGGAGCTTAGACCAAAGGCTTGTAAAGCTCCAGCAGAATTCTCCATAGCCAAGTATCCATTGTGTGGGATTTTAAGGTGTTACATTAGGGAAGTGCTCTGAGGTATAGTGACTTTGAGAAATACAGACTTAAAGTGAGACAAGATTTTTGCTATTATGTTTTACTGCAGGACTTCCCAGAACCTTTAATGTTCTTCTATGTTTTTTAACACACCGAACAGAGACTATAACATGGAACAATTCCCAAACTTATTTGGCCACAAAATCTTTTGTGCACTAAAGTATCTTGAGAGAAGAGTGTTCTGTGGAACACCAGATTGGGCAAAATACTTGAACAGGATTGAGGAAAAGTAAAGTATAGTCAAGGCCAGTGGAAAAACCACATCAGTTTAAGTTATAGATTAGGTTAAATTGTTTAATGGCAAGCATTGCATGTTTTGAAATCTTGATTTCAATTTAAATTCCTTATCTCTTTAAAAATGCCAAATGAGCTATATTCTTCTTTTGTCAGTACATAGCTCTACACAAAAGTAGGATTTGGTGGACTGTGAATTTTATCTCATCATGACATGTTTTTGTGGAGGCCATATAATGAGGTGACAAAGTCCCAATGTAGGAGTTAAAATAGAGTCATTGGCTCAGCCACTAGCTAACTTTGTGACCTTAGAAAATTAACTCAGGCTCCCTGAGCTCTGCTTGGCACAGTATACATATACAATAAATGGTTGGATCAATGAATGATTTGAACTAGATGTTCAGAAACTTTTCAATCATTCTTACCTGGTGTCATTCATGGACTTCAGGAAGATCTAACCAGCTTCTCTGTGACTAAGCTCTGATGGTAATCTTTTTCTCTAAGACCCACAGCATTTTTAATAATGATGCTATACTGTAAAGACATAAATCAAGAGGAAGACAGATAGTTCAACTTCCCATCAATAATTAAGATTTAAGTGCATTTCTGTCCTGCCTTTTACCTAGACAGATATTTGTGCCCCAGAGATCAGGGACCTTGCTCAACTACATTTTCTGTATTTATCTCCATAGTTCCAGGTTGGCCTATGGTTTATTTGCCCTCACAACAGAAATGTTCAGTCTGGGGTTACTAAGCTTCAGGGGCCCCTTGAACCCCATGAAACTGTGTATAAACATTTTCTTTTTACATGAGAACATTCATCTTTCTGGAGACACACCCCATGGCTTTCAGTAGATTTTCAAATGGAATTTTAAGTCCCTCAAAAATGTTAAAACTTACTGCTTATAGGTTTCTTAAGGTTTTTGAGAGGTACATGAAGAACAAAACAGGCACAAATTAATGCTCAAGTTCAAAATACTAGTCTAAGTTACTGCTACAGTAATTTACCTATCATCAGAATCATCATCAACCTCAGGGCACAGTAATCAGCGCAATTGCTAAAAGGAAAAAAAAAAGCTATTTAAAGGGATTTTCTCTTCCTCTTAGCTTCCCAAGATCCCAACTGCTACATGGAAAAAATAAAATAAAATAAAAAACAAACAAACAAAAAATCCTGTAGGAAAAAATATCTTAATATGTTATAAAAACAGCAATTAACCAGATAGAAGTGTCATCATTGGCAATAAATGAGATAATATTTACCTATTTATTAGCCATGTAGAGACCTTAAAAAGAAACATTTCTATAGGATTGTCCAGTGTCATCAGAGTGCCTATGAAATAGTCCACAGTGATTGGACCTTTTTTGGAGAGGAAAGCCTGTCTGCCTGTAGATAATTTGGCTATCTTTAACCTAATCCTGATTCATTTTGGTGATATATTACCTTCTGCATGCTCTTGAGTTCCAGGTCCCAATTTATTAACTCCTATTCTAGATTAAAATCACATATGTGTCTCCATGCACCTCTGAACATCACTGTGTGATAGTGTGGGTGATGATGGTGATAGCTGATATTGGTTTAGTACTTAGTATGTGCCTCACAGAAAGCCTTGGAGGTAGTGACTATTATTAACAAGTTTACAGACAAGGAAACTAAACTATGGAAAGGTTATGTAAATTATCCTGGATCACAGAGATAGCAAGCCCAAACCAGAACTTAAGCCCAGTCACTCCACAGTTTATTATGCTACTTGGCCTCTATTTGCTCATATATTCCTCATTTCTTGTCAACCCAATTTTTTCCATGTTTGTTCTCCTCAGCTCTCCCACTCAGAATGTCAAAGTTCCTTCTATATTCAACTTCCATAAACTTCCAGCATTTTCTGCTGGCTAAAATGGAGTGGGATTAAATGGAGTCATCCTAGTGACCTAGGATGACCATTTAGGGACCTCGACCGTCATACTCCTTGTTGGTCAATTATGTCTGAATTCAGTTGTTTAAGAAAGGATGTTGAAACATTTATGTTGCAATGGCCTTAACAAAGTTGGAGTTAAACTCTGAACAGTCAAGTTTAATAAATTATATGTAGAGGTTTTATGGATCACATGTAGAAGACTAGGTATACTGGGCTGGCCAGGGATAGATACTACATTGATGGCTATTTCCCAAAGCTTGGCCAAGACTTTTCTTCAGTTCTGTGCTATCTGTGCTAGTGTTTATTTAATATTTTGATTTAAATATACTCTTTTTTTTAGTTAAATGAATATATTTATAAATGAAAGCTTATTTCATCACAATAAATGGAAAACTAGTACCATCTAACCTAAATAGAGGGCAATTTTCAAAGCAAACACAGAAACCATGTTGTCAAATTCTATCTAGATTTATGGCCTTCTAAGTCTAAGTTTCATGCTTCTTTCTTATTGTTAAAAGGGGAAATTATGTAGTATTAGAGAAAAACTAGTACTAAACTAGGATTTCTCTTTGATCCAATCAGAAGAGTTAAAGGGAAATAAAGAAGAGAATAACTTTTATTACTGTATGATTTACTCTTATTTAATGCCCTGTCTGCGCATTACCTAAAATTCATCTTGAGTAATACTGTCCAATAGAAATACAATGCACAGCATAGATAATTTAAAATTTTCTACTAGTCACATTAAAAAAAGAAAAAGAAACAAGAGCTTAATTTCAATATTTTATTTAAACCCAGATATCTAAAATATTATTTCAACATATTTAAAAATATAAAACTTACTGTGTGAGATATCTTACACTTTTTTCTTACAGTCTTTGAATCAGGTATGGATTTTACACTTATAGTACATCTCAATTCACACTAACCACATTTCAAGTGGTCAGTAGTCACATGAGACTAATGTTACAGTAATAGCACAAAAGCCCCACACTGCTTAAGGAAATATAAGCTGGAATCAGGAGGTCTGGGCTCTAGGACCCTTTGTGATTAACATGGTTATGACCCCTGGCAGCCAGTTAACCTTTCTGACCTTCATTTCTGTGCCTCATTCACTGGCTGTCCCTGTGGTTTCAAGCTGTCCTGCTCTTGTCCTGCCATTTGTTTCTTTCCTACTGAAACTTTACCTAAAGCTTCAATCCTACTCTCAGAAATCTCCAAACAACAAGTTGCACCATAACCTTTCAAAGGTACACATTGTTGGTGAATGTTGTCATAGAAGAGCAGATACAGGGATGGTTTAAAATACATAAAAGTTACAGTGCCTTAAAGCAGCCTCAAAAGAAGCAGCAAAGCACATGAAAAATCAGTGTTCTATCAAAAATCATGTTCTATCATTCATTAGTTAACTTATACATCCATTCATTCAACCAACGTCCATTGATCCTGCTCTGTGTCAGGCCCTATGTCAGGTGTTGGACTTAGACAGTTGAATAGGATACAATCTCATCAGTGGTAGGATGGGTTGGGAAGAGTTTGGAGAAACAGTGTGACAAGTACCATTGACTGAACTCAAGTTTCAGAAGCAAAGAAATGGGACTCTAAACCCAATCTAGGGCATCCTGGAGAAGTGGACACTTAAACAATGAATAGGAGGTAGCCAGGCAATAAGCAAGAAGAATGTTTTAGATACAGGAAGCAGCAGGTACAAAGGCCCAAAGGCAAGAGGTGTATCTGGAGAACACCAAGTAATTGTCATCAGATTCAAGGTGGAGATGGTAGTGAGAGATGACAGTGTTGAAGTAGTAATTAGGGTATAGATTTGGAAAGGTCCTCAATGACATCTAAGGATTTAGACTTTGTACTGAAATGAAGAGCACTGAAGACTACCAGTTGGTTGCAAAAAAATATTTATATTTGATGAGTATCTTTCTGTCTGCAGAGTATAGAAGGAATAACAGAGAGCCAAGGAGATTGGTTAGGAGACTGCTTCAGCAATCAAGACTTGAGAGAAGGAAATGCATTGGAGAGACATTTAGTAGGGAGGATCCATGGATTGAATTGACTTGTTGCTGCTGGTGAGGGAAAGGGAAGAGGCAGAAGGAATGATATATGTTTTGGCTTAGTTAGCTAATAGATAATGGTGATATTCTCTAAAATAGGGACAAGAGAAGGGGAAACAACTTTATTGACCTGGAATCTTCCATATTTTGTAGAAGTTCTGGAAACTACTAAAGCAGGCTTGGGTAGGCTTTGGAAAGTTGCATGCACAGGAAGTGGATGCTTATCTTAGGTAGGAGTTATACATGTCTATTTCACATTCACTGGTAAGGAAACAAATGGATCAAAATATACAATAATATGAAGCTTTACTGCATAGTTTAAAATTACAGGGTTTTTTTTTTCATAGAGACCTTGAATCATGCTGAAAGTAAGATAAAAGATGTTCCAGCAGTAACTTAGCTATCCTAGAAGTATCTTCCTACAAGAGTGATTTGGCCTCTAAAGTTTATGAATTACAAGGGAACAGTGTCTTTTTTTGTTTTTTTCTTTTGTTGCCATTTTTGGTCTCTTTTAGCCAGCCAAGACGAGGATTGAGATCTTCATCAAAGCCAAGTAAGAGCTTCCCTTGGTTCAGGAAGGACCAAGTGCAGGTTTGCTGAGAACTATGAATGCATTCAGCTATTTATTCCCAGGTGTGGCACTGGTTGCCTTGTACGGATTTCACTGGTTCTGCTGTTTACAATTCTCATTGCAAAGACAAAGATTAGAAAAGGACACCAAATAAATGAGACAGCAATCATCAAGACAATTACTCAATAAAAGAACAGAGATAAAAACAGTAGGGTCAGCAAAAGGAAAACCATATAAATCACACAAAAGATGAGAGAGAACCAGTGAGTCCTCCTCCAAATCTGGAAAAATGAAGATGATTTTTTTTAAATTCTGATAATTAACTAAAAAAAAAAAGATTAAGTAATTACTTCTTCAGGGAGGTAAAAGCCCCCAAAAGGATCCTCCCCAAGCAGATATTCTTAGACAGAAAGCCATAGTCAGCTGATTCTTCCTCCAGGCAAGTAATAATAATACCAATAAAAATAATGGATTCCCTAATTTAGGTATTTCATTAAATTGAATCACAAATATGGCAGTCTCATGTCCACTTGAAATCAGTCAATTTTTGTCAACATTAAAATGGCAACAGATACCGCTGGGCATGTCATTTATTTATGGGGAACTTTGCCAAATAAAAATCTATTGTTTGCTGTAAGGAAAACTCATTGGCTATTTTTAAAACAGAGATTGGTAGTGATTTCCTCTTGACAACTGTTCACACACACTGGTGTGTGCTCATCCTAGTCCAGTGGAAATCTTGCGGTTAAAAAGACTTCAAATAAGTCACTGCTCTCAAGTGTTTTCAATCCTGTTCAATTCAGCGCTGAATGAAGCTGGTTAGGAGGGAAACTGCTTGTCTTTCCAAATTCAGTGTTCCGAAAACACGTTGTTATAGTTAGTGAACACTACATGAGCCATCTAAATTTAGCAAACATTTTCATTCCCTTGCCCAAGCCCACCCACCGCAGTGGATGGAACTTTGATTTCATCCACCCTCATCTGGTTAATGTAAACCCCTTGGGTTCTACAAAGCCTGCTGAGCAAGAAAGCTGAATGCAGAAATGTTAGGAAAATATGTAACCTTTGGACCTAAAGCGGAGTGCAGGGGTGGGGGCAACTAAGACTACATTGACTAATTTCAGTTGGCTTTTAAACTATTCCTCACCTTATCCACATCAGATCTCCTTTGTTTGTCTGGGGAGCACCTGGAAAGATGCCTAATTACGGGAAGCTGGGTTGCTGTTTATCTGAGGAGCTTGCCTTCAGCACTCATGGTGCCTCACCTCTGAGCAAAGGTCAGGTTAGGACATCATAGCTCCCTTCCATGTTGATGACTGTGAGTGCAGTCATGTTTAAAAATTTGTAGGCTTAACATGGAGTCTGGATTACCAAGGTTGAATGGAAGCTGCCTTGTACAGTATAGGACTGCTGTAGGGAAAGAAAACTTGCTCCATACAATGCTATACATAGTAGGTTGTCAATAAATTATGGGTGAATAAATAAATTGTAGCCATCTCTAAGCAAAAGGCCAAATATATGGTCCTGAATCAAATCTGCAGAGCAATTTTTCTCAAACTTTACTGCTTAAGTGCAGCAAAGAATGTGAGGAGGTAGAGAAAAAAGAATGATCTAAGATTAGGCAAAAACAGGTCATTGTAGGAATTTCTTTGAAGTCTTAAAAGTTCATGCAAATTTTATACTCCACCCCATAGTAGGATATAAACATTTAGCTTATGGCTTCAGGTACCATGCTGCCAAATAGTGTGGGTAACATGGCAATTTGTCATTCTCTCTGTTATGTTAACTAAAGAAAAGTTTAGAAAAAGACTTTGTGAATGACCTATCTACCTTGAATTTATATATCAAATGTTTGTGTAAATTATATGTAAATCTTTTTAATTTTATTTTTGGAATTTCATTATCAATCAGTAGATGCATTTTGATGTTTTCAAATGATTAGAAATATTTTATACCTTAATATATTGAGGTCTGTATTAGGGGAGAAAAGCAAGTAATGAATACATTAAGTAACCTTGTATTAACCACTTGGTATGTATCTGTCACTACTACAGTATAGAATTAGCTATTAGAAAAAAATTGCTAACTAATATTCCAACATATGTGCTATGAAGATAAATGATTTAAAAAAAAAACCCTCTTGACATTTAGATACATTGCTTTATAATAACACCTTCTACAAATACAATGAGGATGCTATCTACAAGTTTTCTTCAGAGAGATGAAAATAAAGTTCCATTTTCCCTTTCTTATAGTAGCTGCTACAAATAAAAGAGAACAAAATTTCCCCACTTTTAATGCATTGAAAATAATCCACACTTACACCATAAGTGCTGAGTTCTTAGATACTAAGTTCCAGTTGTGAGTTTCAGGCAAGTGTGATAAATACTAAAATAAGCAAATTAGATTCCTATTGTTCACTTGGGTTATGTTTTATTAGTGTTACCCAAACTATATATATATATATATATATATATATACCCAAATATATATATATTTGATCTCCATCCCTGCAGAATTGTCCAAAATCAGGGCCAGGGGCAGACTTTTATATCTCCATGTTGACCAGGGGACATAACCTTAGGTGAAGTAGCTGTCTTCAGGATAAGGCCAATCTCCTCAGGGGCCTCAATCATGAGCTATCAGTCATCAACATAGAGCCAATAGGGGAATTAGTGTTTTAGTCTTAAAGCAGGTAGGATGGGTAATCAGGCCAACATACTACAATGACTACTACAGTAACCTCTGTTCAGTCTCCAGGATCATATAGGAACTCAACTACTTTCTCTTAGAAGGCAGACACAGTATTCTCACTATCCCCGTGCCTTAACACAGTGCTTGACACCTACAAAGTGCTCAGTGAGTTTGTTGACTAGCATTCCCCTGAAAATCAGAGTCAGGCTTGTGCTTCACGTGACACTAAGTTCAAAAGGACAAACAGTCTTGGGTTCCAAATTGTGAAGGCAAAATCAAGTCCCTTTTGAAGTAGAAGGAAATTGTGGGCAAGGATAATTGTCAGATAATGTCAGAGAATGCTGTGTATAAAATATACATGTGGAAGAAACTCTCCTAAATTGATTTCATTATATTTTATTTTAATTATGACTGGTTTATTAGAATCAGTTCACTGCTTCTGCAGATTTCAATAAGTAGTGTGTTTGGTGGGAAGGAATCTGCTAAGATGTAATCTTAAACATGGATTGTTTTGAATAAATGATTTCATTCATTTAGCTTATGCTTAATACATATTCATTTGTGTATCAGAGACCATGATGTGCATATAAAGATAAGTAATGCTTGACTCTTTCATAGTCCTGGGAAGAAACCAGCACAAACTAATGATTATAGGAAATGAAGGTAAGAATTTTGCTGGAAAGGACAGAAGAGCCACTTCCAGAAAACAGCAGCAATGGTGTCATTAAAAAGATGAAGTTTCATTAATGTCTTTATGTGTACACCTCTCTTTCAGTGTAGAATCTAGTTATAAGAAAAATATCTAGGGGCACCTGGGTGGCTCAGTTAAGCATCTGACTTTGGTCAGGTCATGGTCTCACAGTTCGTGAGTTCAAGCCCCGCATAGGGCTCTGTGCTGACAGCTGAGAGCCTGAAGCCTGCTTCAGATTCTGTGTCTCCTCTCTCTCTGTCCCTCCCCTGTTCACATTCTGTCTCTCTCCCTCTCAAAAATAAATAAACATTAAAAAAATAAAAGAAAAATATCTAATATCTTCAGTGCATGTGGACCTCCCAGCATAGGAAGATTAGAACTGAGTCCTTAAAACATTCTAGGAATTTTTTAGTATAGAGAATTGTTGTCTTCTGCCATCTCTAAGACCACACTCCTTTTTATAACTTCCATCCCCCCTATTTGTGAGCCACAGTGTGCCAGTGAAACATCAAAAGGAGAACAAAAAGAAAATTAGACCCAAATATGACTGTGATTTTCAGAGCTGTACAAATTGAATAATACCAAAATTCATACAAATTCCTCAACATTTCTGTTGTGGTGAAATATTTTCTAATTGTTCCTGCTCCTTCCCAACTGCCCTTACAAAGATATATTTTTTGTTGTTGTTAACCATCTGCTAATTAACAGAAATGGAACTCTTATGTGTCATAGAGCCTTGTGACAACCAAATCTAATTGCTCAAGATTGATCTTTCCTTCCTTTATCTCTTTGTCTTCTTTCCTTCTTCCTTCCTTCATTAATCTTTGAGCAAAATATAAAGTACAAGGATAAAAAGGCATGACCCCTACATATACATATATATGCATATTGATACATACATGTATATGATATATATGTATATGTATGCACATACATACAGTGCACACTTGCCATTTTAAATACATATATAGTAGTATGCAGAAGAGGCAGTTACACAATTTGGGAAAGAAATTCATGGAAGGCCTCTCTCGGGTCCTCGTTTCCAAGATGACCAAGAAAAGAAAGAACAATGGTCATGCCAAAAAAGGCCGCAGCCACATGCAGCCTTCTGGCTGCACCAACTGCATCCATTGCGTGCCCAAGGACAACGCCATTAAAAAGTTCGTTATCTGGAACATAGTAGAGGACGTCGCGTGGTCAGGGACATTTCCGAAGCGAGTGTTTTCGACGCCTATGTGCTTCCTAAGCTGTATGCGAAACTACATTACTGGGTGAGTTGTTCCGTTCACAGCAAGATAGTCAAGAATTGCTCTCGTAAAGCACGGGAAGGACGGAACACCGCCACCCTGATTTAGACCTGCGGGTGTTGCCCCACGACCTCCACCAAAGCCCATGTAAAGAGCTAAGTCCTTAAGGATTGAAGAAAAACTGTTCTCTGGAAAAATAAAAGAAAACAGAGATTATACTTAAAAAAAACAACAACAAAAAAAAAAGAAATTCAAGGAAGGCTTCCCTGAGGATTAACACCTAAGTGATAAATGATGATGTGGTAGTAGCTACCCTTCAAGATGGCCCCCAAATGATCTTCATCTCCTGGTGTTCACATCCTTGTGTAGTGTCTTCCCACAGTGAAGCAGGGCAGACCTGCATGACCAAGAGAGGACTGCAGTAAAAATGTTCTCTAACTTCCAATGCTAGAAAGCAAAAGGCTTTGCACCTTCAGACTTGGTCTCTTGGATTATTTGCTCTAGGAAAGCCAGCCCCCATGCTATGAAGACTCTCAAGCAGCCCTAAGCAGCGGCCCATGTAGAAGGGCCACCTGCCAACAGCCAGCCCCAACGTGCCAGCCATGTGATTGTGCCACTTTGAAAATAATCCTCCAGTACAGTTAAGTCTTCAAATGGCTCCAGCTGACACCTGACAGCAACTCTTGAAAGACCCAAAGCAGACTTGCCCAACTAACCCACTTCCAAATTCCTGCAGAGACACTCTGAATAATAATAAATATTTATCATTGCTTTAAGTTATTAAGTCTTGGGGCAATATATTACACAATAATAGAAGACTAATATAGTTGGGCAGGCTTAGGCAGGTGAAGGTCATGGGAGTTTGGGGAAGAAGGAAAATGGAAGGTGTTCTATGAAAAACAGAAACAACAAAAGATCTGAATGTCAGGAGCTAAAAATGAAACTCTAGTGCAAGAGAGTTAATCTTAGGGTAGAAAAGTTTTTTTGTTGTTGTCGTTGTGGGTTTTTTCTAATGTGGTTGGAGAGGTAGCCAGAGCCAAGACATGAAGTGTTTTATTAGTTAATAAATTTGAAGTGGATCCCAACAAAGATTCTCAACAGTGGACTCTCCGTCTCTAGGTTCAGCTGAATTTACAGAGTTAAAATCTTTGTGGGAATAGCCTTCAAATATGCTTTTTAATAACATCGTCAGCTGATTCTCAAGTCCATGCAAATTTAAGAATGTGGTGACAAATGAAGAGCAATTGACAACTTTTTAAGAAAAAAAGAACTTAGTCAAAACTGAGTTTCAGATGGACCATGGCAGCTATGTGGTGAGTGGATTGGAGAGGGACAGACTGTTCACTGGCAGGCAGTTAAAACAGTTTTCACAGGGAAAGCTGCTTGCTTTCCAATCAACCTAGCTGAAATCTTATGTCTGATATCTGCTTATTATCCAGGACATCAAATTCAGACCTAATCTGGCCTTTAAAATCTAGCAATAGACCATACTATCTAATAATAGCTAATGTTTAGTGTACATTTATTATCTGCCAGGCATGTTAAGAAGCACTTTTATAACGCATAGAGAAGCTAAGTGAGTAGTTCAATGTCACAAAGCTGGTAAGTGGCAGAGCCAGGACTCAAACCCAGAGCCAGTGTTCTCACTCAGCGTCTTCTAATGTGGTTCCTGTACTTCACAGTTTGTTATCCTGCAATGGGGTCCCCATGGAACACTTATCTATTTACCTTCAAAAATTTCACATAGCTAGTTGATCTTCACCACTCTGATTTTCTGTATAGCATTTATCCTCCTGACATATTTTCTCTGTTCCTAAAGCAGTGGAGAAAACACCAGCTCTGGAGTCTGTTGTGTTCAAATCCTGCCTTTGATTAATTAGATATATGATCTTAGAGAAGTCTTTTAAACTCACAATTTGTTTTCTCATCTGTAAACTGGTAATTAAAAAAAATGTTTATAAGATTATTGTGACAATTGGGTAAGAAAACATTTTTAAAATGCTTAGTATACCTCCTGGCCCATATGAGGTGCTCAATAAATGGTAATTTTCTGTCTCTTTCCTGTCAATGTCTTCTACAGTTCAGAGGTCACAAACTCATGAACTTGAGAGCCATATGCATCTACTAGATACATTTAATTTGGTTGGTATAATGTTTTTTTGATGTGTGTGTTAAAAAATACATAGCATAAAATTTACCATCTTAATCATTTTTAAGTATACAGCACTATAGTGTTAAATATATGTACATTATTGTGAAATAGATCTCTAGAACTCTTTCATCTTGCAAAACTGAAATTCTATATCCATGGAACAACACCCCCTTTTGTCCCTCTCCCTAGCCTCTGGCAACTACCATCCTACTTTGTGTTTTAAAGAGTTTGACTACTTATACAGGTAGAATCATGCAGAGTCTGCCTTTTTGTAACTGGCTTATTTAACTTAGCATAATCTCCTCCAGGTTCATCTATGTTGTAGCATATGCCAGAATTTCCTTCTTTTTAAAGGCAGCATAATATTCCACTGTATGTATATTTCACACTGTTTTTATCCATTCATCTGTCAGTGGGCATTAATGTTGCTTCTGCTTTTTTGAACTTTTAAAATTAATTCTGCAATGAATATGAGTGTGCAGTATCTCTTCAAGGTCCTGTTTCAATTCTCTTAGATATACACCCAGAAGTGGAATTGCTGGATCATACGGTAATTCTATTTTTAATTCTTTGAGGAACTTCCATATTGTTTCCCGTAGGGGCTGAACCATTTTACATTTCTGTTAAAAGTGCATAAGGGTGGGGTGCCTGGGTGGCTCAGTTGGTTAAGTATCTCGGCTCAGGTCATGATCTCAGGGTCATTAGATGGAGCTCCACGTCACGCTCTACACTAAACATGGAGCCTGCTTAAGATTCTCTCTCTTCTGCTCTCTCAGCCCCTCCCCCACTCACTCAGGTGCACACATGGGCAAGTGCTCTCTCTCCCTCCCTCTCTAAATAATAATAATAATAATAATAATAATAATAATAATAATAAAAGTACACAAGGGTCCAATTTCTCTACATCCTCACCAACACTTGTTATTTTCTGTTTTATTTGTCTGTGTGGGGGGGTGGTGTTTGTTTTGCTTGTTGTTTTGTTTTTATCTCTTTTTGCTAGTGGCCATCTTAATAGGTGTGATGTGATATCTCATTATGGTTTTTATTTGCATTTCCATGGTGATTAGTGATGTTGAACATTCTTGTTGGCCATTTGTATATCTTCTTTGGAGAAACTTCTGTTGAAGTTTTTTGTCATTTTTAAATCAGTTTATTTGTTTTGTTATTGAGCTATAGGAGTTCTTTATATATTCTGGATATTAACCTCTTATCAAATATATGGTTTATGAATATTTTCTTTCATTCTGTAAGTTGTCTTTTCATTCTGTTGAGTGTTTCCTTTGTGGTAGTTTTTAAGTTTGATGTAGTACCGTTTGTCTATTTTTTCTATTATTGTTTGTGCTTTTGGTGGGTCATATCCAATAAATCATTCCCAAATCCAATATCATGGAGATTTTCTCCTATGTTTTCTTCTAGGAGGTTTATAGTTTTAGGTCTGACATTCAGGTCTGTCTTAGTTTATTTAGGCTTATTATCACAAATACCATAGACTGGATGACTAATGAACAATAGAAATGTATTCCTTACAGTTTTTTTTAAGAATATACTTAAAAGAATGCTTGTGTGTTTGTTTGTTTGTTTGTTTGTTTGTTTGTTTGTTTGTTTATGTCTGAGAGAGAGGGAGAGCACAAGCAGGGTAGGGGCAAAGAGCAAGGGGGGTGTGGGGGACACAGAATCTGAAGCAGCCTCCAGGCTCTGAGCTGTCAGCCCAGAGCCTGACATGGGGCTTGAACCCATGAACTATAAGATTATGACTTAAGCCGAAGTTGGACATCTAACAGACTGAGCCACCAAGGCACCCCTATTTCTTATAGTTCTGGGGGTAGAAAGTCCAAAATCAAAACAGAAGCAAATTTGATGTCTAGTAAGAGCCTGCTTTCTGATTATTAGTTGACTATCTTCTTTCTTTGACCTCATATGGCAGAATGGGTGAGGGAGCTCTCTAGAGTTTCTTTTATAAGAGTATTAATCCCATGCATGACGGTCCACCCTCACAACCTAGTCACCTCCCAAAGGTCCCACCTCTAAATATCATCAGATTGGGGGTTAGTTTCCAACATAATTTTGCAGGGACACAAACATTCATTCACTGGGCCCCCAAAATTCATGTCCTTCTCATAGCAAAATACAGTCATTCCATCCCAATATCTCCCAAAGTCTCAACTTATTCCAGCATCAACTCAAAAGTCTAAAATCCAAAGCCTTATCTATATATCATCTAAATTAGATAGAGGTGAGACTTGAGGTATGATTTATCCTGAGGCAATTTCCTCTCCAGCTGTGAACCTGTGAAATTAAACATGTTATGTGCTTCCAAAAGACAATTGGACAGGCATAGAACAGGCATTCCCATTCCAAAAAGGAGAAATAGAAAAGGAGTGACAGGTCCCATGTAAGTCTAAAACGTAACAGGGAAAATTCTATTAGACCTTAAGGCTTAAGAATAATCTCTCTTTAGAGGTGCCTGAGTGGCTCAGTTGGTTAAGCATCTGACTTCTGCTCTGGTCACGATCCTATAGTTCATGGGTTTGAGCCCTGCATCGGGGTCTGTGCTGGCAGCTCAGAGCCTGGAGCCTGCTTTGGATTCTGTCTCCCTCTCTCTCTGCCCCTCCCCCTGCTCATACTCTGTCTCTCTTTCTCAAACATAAATAAACATTTAAAAAATTAAAAAAAAAAAAAGAACACTCTTTGGCTTGCTATTCTGCCTTCTAGAACCATAGGGCTAACATTGTCACCCCCAAGGCTTAGCAGAACATTCCTATGGCCAGCTCTCTGCTGGGGCCTGCCTCAGTAGTTCTCTCAGAATGAGGTTGAAATCCTATGGTTCCAGGAAGCTCCATCCTTTGAAACCTAGGTAGAGGCAGTCGTGCCCCTTGGGCCTGTGGTGGCAGAGATGGCACCACACAGATGCCACCAAAACTTGCTGCCTGTTCTGCTCTGCACTGGGGCCCAGGGGAGCAGCACTTGTGGTGGCTGAGGAGCATGGTGCTATGGAGCAAAGAGCAGAGCCCTGAATGTGAGGCAGTGCTGGGTAGCAAGCACCAAGGTTCTTCAAGTGCCAGAACCTCTCCTTTGAAACTGTTCTACCCTATGGGCCCTTGCACTCTTCGCCTGTGATGGGAGTGGCAAATCTGATGATCTCTGAATTGCCTTTGGGGTCATTCTTCCATGGTCTTATAGAATAGCTCTGCCTCAAGTTAAGTTGGCCCACTTACACTTATTTCATTAAACTATCACATGGCTACACCCTTATTGTTTAATTAAAAAAAAATTTTTTTTAATGTTTATTTATCTTTGAGAGACAGAGCATGAACAGAGGAGGGGAGAGCAAGAGGGAGACACAGAATCTGAAGCAGGCTCCAGGCTCTGAGCTGTCAGCACAGAGCCCAATGCGGGGCTTGAACTCACGAACTGTGAGACCATGACCTGAGCTGAAGCCGGACGCTTAACTGACTGAGCCACCCAGGCACCCCATAGTGTTTAATTTTTTTTAATGTTGAAAGGCTTAGAATTTTGTAAATCTTTTAAGTTCTACTTCCCTTTTCCTTAACAGTTCCATCTTTAAGTCACTTTTCTCTTCTCATATTTTCCTATAAGCAGTCAGGATGTGCCAAGCCACACCTTCAACACTTTGCTTAAAAATAGCTTCAGCTAAACATCCAATTTCATTGCTCAAAAGTTTCACCTTCCACAAAACACTAGAACATGAACACAATTCAGCCAAGTTCTTTGCCACTTTATAATAACAAGGATGACCTTTCCTCCAGTTTCCAATAACATGTTCCTCATTTCCATATGAGATCTCATCAGAATGTCCTTTACCATCCATATTCCTACTAACATTCTTTTTAAAATTATTTAGTATTCTCTAAAAAGACTGAGGCTTTCTCTACAGCTCCTTTCTTTTTCGAGCTATAAATAAAATCACCCTTAACAGTCCGTTTATAACAATGTAGGTTTTTTCTAGCGTGCACCTCAAAACTCTTCCAGCTTTTGCCCATTAACCAGTTCCAAAGCCATTTCCACATTTTTAGGTATTTGTTAAAGTAGCACCCTACTTGTACATATTTCTATTTTAGTCTGTTTGGGATACTATAACAATACCATATACTGGTACAAACAACAAAACTTTATTTCTCACCATTCTGGAGGCTGGGGAGTCTAAGATCAAGGTGCCAGCAGATTTGGTGTCTACTGAAGGTATGCTCCCTGCTTCACAGATGGCTGTCTTCTCACCATGTCCGCACATGTCAAAAGGGGTGAGGAAGCTCTCTATGATGTCTTTTATGAGGGCATTAATCTTTTACATGAGGGCTCCACTTTCATAATCAAATCTTCTCCCAAAGGTCTCATTTCTAAATACCATCACACTGGGAATTAAAGTTCAACATATGAATTTTGGGGAGGACACAAACATTAAATCTATAACAAAGTGTTTAATGTATTTTGAGTTATTTTTCTTTTTTTTTTTGATGGTAGAAAATCAAATTTACTAGTGTATATACAAGGAATCCACATAGATATGGGAATTCCAAAGACAGTCAGGCAACATGTATGTGTGTATACACACACACACACACACACACACATACACATACACATATATATATACATATATATAAATATACATACATATATCTGTAAATATTCATACATATATCTATAAATATACATATATATAGCTATAAATATACATATATATATGTATATATATATATATATCTTAGGGGTTTTTTGTATGGTATAAGATAAAGGTAAATTCACTATTTCCATGGATATTCAGTTTTCCCAACACCATCTGTTGAGACTATCCTTTCCCTGTTGTGTAGATTCAGCAGCACCCTGTTGAAGATCATTTAACCATTGACATCAGGGCTTATTTTGGGGCTGTCTATTCCATTGTTCCATTGGTCTATGTGTCTGTTTTTATGCCAGTGCCATACTATACTTTTTTGATTACTATAACTTTGATTACTGTAACTTTTTAAAATCAGGAAGTATGAGGCCTCCAGCTTTGTTTTTCTTTCTTAAATTTGTTTTGGCTCTTCAGTGTCCTTTCAGATTCCATATGAATTTTAGAACAATTTTTTTTCTATTTCTGGAAACAATGCCATTAGAATTTTGAAAGAGATTGCACTGAATCTAAAGATCATGTGGGAAGAATGGACATTTTAACAATATTAGGTCTTCTAATCCATGAACATGGATGTCTTTCATTTATTTGTCTTTTACAATTTTTTTATCATTTTGTAATTTTTAGTGTACAAGTCTTTCTTTTCATTATTATCTTGTTATATATTAACTAAGAACTATATTATTTGTAATTCATATAGAGTACCCACTTTTTCCTTTTCTCTTTCCCCACTATTTTATTTAAGGAGTGTTTATGGTGATTAATTTTCTAGTATAGTCTTGAGGCCATAGGATGTCCCAGTGCAGTGTGTCTGAATAAGAGCAAGAATTGACATGCTCAAATGCACAGGTGACCAAAAAGGCCTTCTGCCCTCCAGTCTTTGGAAGCACCAGTGTGTCATTGGCATGACAATAGCTACAGGATCTTAGGCCATGGCTCAGTGTTGCTGCTGAAACTGGGAGGTAAGGTAGGAGGTGAGTACAGGGGCTAAAAGCCCAAAGGGTGCCCATGCTGGGAAGTCTGTTACCCAGCCTGTGTGTCTCAGCAGCTACAAGTCTGGAAACCATGGGCCTTTGCTGTCTGGATCCCTTATTGGGTTCTGAGATGAAACCAGTGTGAGGTTTGGGAAAAGCCACTATGGTTCAAGCCAGTGACAGGCATGAGGCTTTGCCAGAACCCCAGGCATCCTTCCAGAGTTGCCCACATCAGAATTTCAGGCAGCCAGAGTCAGGGTGGTGGGCCTCCATGAATGCCATACTTCCTGATCTCCTGTCCATTGTTCCAGCCTTGATCTCTCAAGAGATTAAATTATTAATCAAGAGATTAAATTATTAAATGTCTTTCTGCCTTAAATTTCTCAAGTGGTTTTGATTTCCTGACCAAACCCTGTGAAATAAACTGATGCTGACCCGGGTAGAGACAGCTTCCAGTCCCCTCCTCAGTGAACACAACCCCACATTACTGTCAAGGGGAGACAGAGACCCTCTTGAGCTGCATTTCAAGAAGAGGCAGAAAATGAAAACTCTATGTGATGGTAAAGAAGGATATGAAAGACCACCCTGGAATGAGTGTCTCTTCCTCTTCCCATCCAGAGGTCACAGAAAACTCCAAGTGCTCCTGCTTTGAGAGTTTGGTTGTCCCCAAAGGCTGATGGACTAGGATTCACCCTGGAACTCATATACTGTCTTTGGAAGTACTGTCCTAGTTGTTCTCTTGGAAATCAGGACTGGGACTGCAAGGCCTCCTCAGACATCTGGAGTTTTCTGGACACCAGAAACTCAGACCGGGTTTTGCTATGGGATAGGCACTCTTCATGTCTGAAGGCCTACAGCAGACTGAGTCTGTGGTGCCACATGAGATAGGTAGTCAGCGCAGTCAGTGTCAGCAGAAGCAGAGGGGCTGCTACTATCCTTGCAATAGAGGAGTTGGTGCTGCTGGCACCACTGCTACCTCCATGTTGGTGTAGGTGGGCGCTGGTGCTTCAGCAGGTTATACACCATGTCATCAAACATGAACACTCACAGCTCAGCCACAGTATGAGTTTGTGGGCCAGGGTGCCAGTATGGAAAGGTGAAGCACAGTGTGATGATACCTGAGTGAGTCAGTGGCTGCATCACGGCTATAGCATGCATTCCTAAGGAAGACTAAGGAGGCAAGGCCCATGAGCAGTGGCTGGAGAGGAGCAGCATTAGGACAATCAGCTTGTCCCAGGTCTGTGACCTACTTGGTTAAGTTGATTTCTAAGTAATTTATTCTTTTTTATGTTATGCTAAATGATTGTTTTTCTTCATTTTTTTTCTTTTTTAAGATTATTTTTTAAAGTTTATTTATTTATTTTGAGAGAGAGAGGGAGCATAGTGGAGGAGGAGCAGAGACAGAGGAGAGAGATAATCCCAAGCAGCCTTTGCACTGTCAGTGCAGAGCCTAATGTGGGGTTCAAAGTCATGAACATGAGATCATGATGTGGGATAAAATCAAGGATTAGACACTTAACTAAGTCACACAGGCACTGCTTTCTTAATTTCATTTTGGATTGTTCATTGTTAGTGTATAGAAATGCAACTGATTTCTATATGTTGATTTTGTATCCTGCGATTTTTCTGAATTAAGTTTTTAGTTCTGACAGCTTTTTGTGTGTGGAATCTCTAAGATTTTCTACATTTAAGATTATATCATCAGTAAATATCTTCCTTTCCAACATGGATGCCTTTTATTTCTTTTTCTTGCCTAATTGCTATGGCTAAAACTTCCAGTACTATGTTGAATAGAAGTGGTAATAACGGAAACCCTTGCCTTGTTCCAGATCTTAAAGGAAAAGCTTTCAGTTTTTCACAATTGAGTATGACATTAGCTGTGAGTTCTTCATCTATGGCCTTTATTATGTTGAGGTAGTTTCCATCTATTCCTAGTTGGTTGAGTGTTTTCATTATGAAACAGTGTTCAATTTTCTCTAAAGTTTTTTCTGCATCACTTGAGATGATTATCTGATTTTTTTGTCTTTCATTCTGTTAAAGTGGTGTATTACATTTCATATGTTAAACCATCCTTGCATTCCAGGAAAACATCCCATTGGTCATAATACATAATCCTTTTAATGTTCTGTTGAATTTGGTTTGCCAGTATTTTGTTGAAGATTCTCGCATCAATATTCATCAGGGATAATGGTCTATGGGGTTTTGCTTCTTTTCTTTTTATACCTTTGTCTAGTAATCAGAGTAATGCTAACCTCATAAAATGAGTTTGAAAGTGTTCTCTTAACTTTTTTTGGAAGCATTTGAGGATTGGTGTTAATTTTCCTTTAAGTATTTGGTAGAATTCTTCAGTGAAGCCATTTAGTCCTAGCCATCTAGTTTCTTTGTTGGAAGGCTATGAATCCTGATGCATAATTGATTTATTTATGATTTAATCTTAGGAGGTCTTATGTTTCTAGGAATTCATCTATTTTTTTCTGGGTCATCCAATTTTTTGGTATATAATTGTTCCTGGTAGTCTCTTATGATCCTTTTTATTTCTGTGGCATCAGTTATAATATCTCCTCTTTCATTTCAGGCTTTGTTGAATTTCCCTGTGTTTTTCTTAGTCTAGCTAAGGATTTGTCAATTTTGTTGATATTTTCAAAATACCAACTCTCAGTTTTGTTAAAAATGTTACTATTGTTTTGCTATTCTCTCTTTATTTCTACCCTAATCTTTATTATTTCCTTCTGTTAATTCTGGGTTTAGTTTGTTCTTCATTTCTATTTCCTTGCAGTATAAAATTAGGTTGTTGATTTGAGATCTTTCTTCTATTTTATTAATGTAGGTGATTATCATTATAAACTTACCTCTTAGTTCTGTTTTTTCACCCCATACATTTTGGTATGTTGTTTCATATTCATTTATCCTAAGATATTTTCTAATGTCCCTCATGATTTCTTCTTTGACCTGTTAGTTGCTCAAGAGTATGTTGTTTAATTTCCACATATTTATAAATTTTCCAGTTTTCCATTTACTGTTGATTTTTAGGTTTCATTCCATTATGGTCAAAAAAGATACTTGGTATGATTTCAGTTTTCTTAGATTTGTTAAAACTTTTTTTTTAATTGTTACATGGTTTGTAACCATATAACATGTGATCTATCCTGGAGTATGTTCTGTATGTACTCCAGAAGAATATCCATTTTGCTGTTTTGGGGTAGAGTGTTCTGTATATGTCTGATATGTTCAATTGGTCTATAGTGCTATTCATTTCCTCTATTTTCTTATTTATCTTATGGCTGGTTGTTCTATCTTATATTGAAAATAGGACATTGAAATCTCCTACTATCATTGTGTAACTATCTACTTGTCCCTTCGATTCTATCAATGTTTGCTTTATATAGTTAAATGCTCTGATATTAGTTGCATATATAATTGATATATCTTCCTGTGGAATTGATCCTTTTATCATTATATAATGTCCTTCTTTGCCTCTTGTGATGATTTGTGACTTATAGCCTATTTTTCCTGAATTAAGTATTTAAGTATGGCCACCCCTACTTTTTCTTGGTTACAGTTATATTGAATATCTTTTTCTATCTTTTCACTTTCAGCCTATGTGTGTCCTTATATCTAAAATGAGTCTCTTATAGGAGCACCTGGGTGGCTCAGTCAGTTAAGCACCAGACTCTGGCTCAGGTCATGGTCTCTTGGTTTGTGAGTTTGAGCCCTGTGTCAGGCTCTGTGCTGACAGCTTGGAGCTCAGAGCCTGGAGCCTGCTTCAGATTCTGTCTCTCCCTCTCTTTGCTCTTTCCCCACTCATGCTGTCTCTCAAAAAATAGAACTTTTTAAATGGGTCTCTTATAGATACGTTATAGTTGGATCTCATATTCTTGATCTATTCAGCCACTCTGTGTCTTTGATTGAAGAATTTAATCCATTTAAATTTAAAGGAAGGATTTACTATTGACATTTTGTTCACTATTTCCTACATGTCTGATTTTCTTTTGTGTATCTTCTATAGGTTTTATGTGTTTGCATGGTTACTATGGGGATTACATAAAACATCTTATAGTTCTGGGGCGCCTGGGTGGCCCAGTCGGTTGGGCATCCGACTTCGGCTCAGGTCATGATCTCGTGGTGAGTTCGAGCCCCGCGTCAGGCTCTGTGCTGACAGCTCAGAGCCTGGAGCCTGTTTCAGATTCTGTGTCTCCCTCTTTCTCTGACCTTCCCTCATTCATGCTCTGTCTCTCTCTGTCTCAAAAATGAATAAATGTTAAAAAAAAAATTAAAAAAAAAATCTTATAGTTCTAACAATCTATTTTAAACTGTTACCAACTTCAATTATATACAAAAACTCTACTCCTTACATGTCCTTCCTAGTTTGTCAATGTCATAAATGACATATTTTTATATTTTGTATGCATTAATATAGTTTTATAGTTATTTGTTACAATTTTATATTTTAAATTCTTTGCCAGAATCAAATATGATTTATGCACCACCATTAAAGCATTCTGTGTTGGTTTACCATAGATTTATGATTTCATATGCTAATCATATTGCTGTTAGCATCCTTTTGTTTCAACCTGAAGGAGTCCACTTAGCACTTCTTCTAAGGCAGGTCTAATGCTAATGAACTCCCCCAGGTGTTGTTTATATGGCTAGGTCTTTATTATCCCTCCTTTTAAGCATTTTTTAAATTTATTTTTGAGAGAGAGAGAGAGATACACACAGAGTGCGAACAGGAGTGGGACAGAGAGAGAGAGGGAGATGGAGAATCCGAAGCAGGCTTCAGGCTCCGAGCTATCAACACAGAGCCAGATGTGGGGCTTGAACCCATGAACCGAGAATCATGACCTAAGCCGAGTCAGACGCCCAACTGATTGAGCCACCCAGGTGTCCCTTCCTCATTTTCGAAGACCAGTTTTGTGAGATAGAGTTTTCTTGGTTGGTAGTTTTTTGTTTTTTTTTTGTTTTTTTTCTTTTATCACTTTGAATACATCTCCACATTTTCCTTCTGGCTGATATATCTGCTAAAAATCTAATGAGAACTCACTTGTGTGTGACAAGTTGCTCTTCTCATGATACTTTCAAGATTCTCTTTTTGTCTTTGAGTTTTAACAATTTTATTTTAATGTGTCTCAGTTTAGGCCTTGTTAGAGTCCTCCTAGTTAGAGTTCTTTGAGCTTCTTCAACCATTATTTCCTCAAATAAGCTCTCTGTCACCTTTTCTCTCTTTTCTCCTTCTGCGACTCCTGTAATGCATATATAGTAGTCCCCCTTTATCTGCAATCTAGCTTTCTGTGACTTCACTTACCCGTGGTCAATTGCAATCTGGAAGCAGTTGATCCTTCCTCTGAAGTATCATCAGAATGTTAGTGGTAGCCTAATGCTATACCACAATGCCTACATCATTCACTTCACTTCATCTCATCACACAGACATTTTATCATCTCACCTCATCACAAGAAAAAGAAGAATGAGTAAAGTATAATATTTTGAGATAGAACACATTCACATAACTTTTATTATAGCATATTGTTATAATTATTCTATTTCATTATTATTGTTGTTAATCTCTTAATATTCCTAATTTATAAATGAAATGCTATCATAAGCATGTAGTTATAGGAAAAATCATAGTATATATAAGGTTCAGATACCCTATGGAACACCCCATGGATAAGGGGGAATTACTATATTGTTCCATAGATGGTGTTCCACAAGTCCCTTTGGCTTTCTTCATTTTTCTTCTTTCCTTTTTTGTTTGTTTCTTCCTCTGAGTTAATAATTTCAAATGATCTGTCTTGAGTTTGTGATTCCTCTGTTTGATAAAGTCTGTTGTTGAATTCCTCTAGTGAATTTTTTAATTTAGTTACTATATTCTTCTACTCCAGAATTTTTGTCTGGTTCTTTTTTCCAAAGTTTCTATTTCTTTGTTGATGCATGTTTTTGTCATTCATCATCTTCCTGATTTTGTTTAGTTGTCTGTGTTCTCTTGCAGTTCATTGAGTTTTTTGAGATAATTACTTTGAATTCTTTAATAGATAAGTCATCAAATTCCATTTCTTTTGGGTCAGTTTTTGGAGATTTATTTTGTTTCTTTGATAGGGCTATGTTTCCTTATATTTTCATATGCCTTGTTATTTTTTTTTCAGTCATTTTTTTTTTGGTATTTTTATTTTATGGCCTTTTTATTTTTTGCTAGGATCTGGGCATTCAACAAAACAGCCACCTTTCCTGTTCTTATGAACTGGATACATACAGAGAAAGATCTTTCCCAATCAGCTTGGCTAGAGATTCTGGCCTCTCAAGTCTTTTCTAAGAAGGCATCTTTTCTGGGCTTGTATATGCCATTTCTGAATTAGAGGGGTTTGCTGGTTTCTTTTTCTGGAGCTCATAATCTCTCTCTCTCTCTGGTGTATGGGCTCATAATCTCTTTCTGCTTCTGGGGTATGTGCGTACACTGCAGGTTTGCTCGAGTTACAATAAACCATTGAACTCTTTTTTCTCAGAGGCCCCCACATATCCAAATATGCCAGTTCTCTATCAGCACTGTGAGTTAGGTAAGACATTGCCTGTCCCTCACACAGTCCCCCAAAAAGCCAGAATGTTAGGCACACGTTCCACATTTCCCTTTCCCTTCTTAGAAAAAAGTGGGCACTTTATCCCAAATGCATTAAGCTGTGTCAGCTTGGGGAAGGGACTACCATAGGTAAAATGCAATGGCTTTTCTTACCCATTTCAGTGCAAGTTTTCTGGTTTTGCACTTGTTTGAGGTACTGTGTTGTCTTAACTAAATTTCTGGATTCTCATGAAGGCTTTTTGGTATATTGTTGTTAAGTCAGTGTCTCTGTGAGGAATGAAGTCTGGGATGCCTATTTTACCATCTCGCTCTGACATAGTGTTTTTGGAAAATTTGTATTTGATTATAGATCAGCAGAGCATGCAGCTCAATTTAGTCCTCCCCTCACTTATCTTATATGAAGCCCTGAATGATACAGAATTGTCTTCCAGGCCCCTCTAGACACTCTATATCCATACATTTTCCAATGTTTGAAAACCCAGTATCAGAATACCATTCACAGGAAGCCTCACTAAAGGAGTTTCACCTTCAAGAGTGAAGGGATTACCACTTCATGAATGAACTAATTCAACTGATAAATAGTCTTAGCCTTCAGAAATTGAATTTTCATGATTTTTTTAACACTAAATTGTAATCTACTTCTGTATTGTTTCTACTCATTGCTCCTATTCCTACCCTCAGGAGAAATTCAAACTAATTGGTCTGAGTTTGTTTTTGTTGTTGTTTCCTTTTAATTACATAGGGCAGTCCTTTATCTAAACATGAATACAATGACTCATTCTAGTTTCATCTGGTTCTGGATGAACATCCCCAAGCCCTTTTGTTGTATGAATCAAGGACTTCTTTCCATCTGTATGGCCTCCATGGAGTCTGGTTTGCTTTTGTCCTACCTAAAATTTTCTTTAAAGGACTCCAGAACTTAACACAAGATTCCAAATGGTGTCAAGTTAACATTCTGCTTTTTTGTCCAATCCTCCACATATTTTTCACATAAAATAATGCCAATTGAAGTCTTCCATATTCTATTCTTGTGAAAGGAATTCCACAGTTTCCAGACTCAGAGTCCTAAAGGAGGAATATGATTAGCATAGAAAATAATAGGTTTTATTACTTCATTGAGACCCAACATACTCTGATATTTAATATTCCCCACCTAGCGTTCTCTCTACTCTTTTCTTATATTTTTCTTAATATCACCATTGTGATTCTTTGCTCAATTATTTGGTGGGTCCAGTGTTTTGTGTAATTTATTTGTTTAATACTATTCCTATTTGACTGTAGCCATAAGAAAAGGAATCTTGTTTATCTTGTTTATCTTGTTCATGGATACAGCTGGTGTTTAGCATATTACTTGGCCATTATTGATCATCAATACATACTTATTGAATAAATAAAAATGCTCTCTCCATTTTTCTTTGAAGGCCATCTGCATTGGCTGGGTCTTCCAGGAAGCTGACATTGAGATGGAGTTATGAGTGTAATCAGTTTATTGGAATAATGTTTGTCAAAGATAACAGCGAGAGGAAACAGAATTAGGCAGGGAGAACCTTGAACATTCTTCTCCAATCCAATGAGGAGCTCTACAGCAAAAAGTACTCATTACAGGAATTCTGTGTTGGGAAGAAATAGACAAGCTCCAGTAATCCCAACCTCTTGGGAGCCAATACTATGGTTTGATCATATTTTCTGGCATGTTATAAGCATTAAGTAAATATTTACTAAGTGAAATAGCAATATCATAGGATTCTTTATGCTCTCCTCCCCCTGTCCAGGAAGGAAAGATGTGCTTTAAAAGAGGATACGGTTCTGGTAGTGTATTTATTAGAATTCCTCATTAGGAGGCAACAGAAACCAAATCTAGTTGGTATAAGTAAAGAAACATTTTTGTTTTTGTTTTTGTTTTTTTGGGGGGGGTGGATATATTTTAAGGATAAAGAGATGCCTTACAGATCCTGAAAGATGCCAGGCCTCACAGATTCTGGAAAGCCTTCTGGATCCCAGGCAGTGTTCCTCTTCCACATCATGCCTGAGTCTACAGATAGGCTTTTCCATTTCTCTTGTTCTCCAGGGGAAAGTGGCGATCCAACATCTTATGAGTTTACATTGTATGGTTACAATACAAACTATCAGCTGCTTCTCAGTTCCAAATACCAATTCTCATGAGAAGGATTAGGCTAAATAATCTGCTTGGCTCATCCTGAATCATGTTTTCAGCCCAGTCCCAATCAGCCTTGCCTAGGGAGTGAAGTGGGATGGTAGGTGAGGTGGTTGGATTATACAATGGAAATATGGCTGGTAAGTTCATCTCATGCTTGTGACCTGGAGGAGCAGTTCGAACAGAATGAAGATAGCAAGTGAAAGAATGTATCTCTGGACATGAAAAGATGTCATGGTGACTGTATCCCTGGAAATCTTAAAAAAGAAGATTTAGGAGCTCCTGGGTGGCTCAGTTGGTTGACTGTCCAACTCTTGATTTTGGCTTGGCACATGATCTCACAGTTTGTGAATTTGAGCCCCTTGTCAGGCTCAGTGCTGGCAGAGCAGAGCCTGCTTGGGATTCTCAATACCACCCTCTCTGCCCCTCCCCTGCTTCTGCACATGCTTTCTTTCTCATTCTGTCAAAAATAAATAAATAAACATTAAGAGAAAAAAAAGAAGAGAAGCTTTAATGATGTGGTTTAGATATTCTCTTAGAGGCAAAACACCCTCTTAATGTCTCTTCCAGCTCCCATGACTCCAGTGATCAGGCACTCTCTCCTGAGGGGTGAGTTTCTTTTCTATGTCTTTTAAGACCATCTCGAGTCAAATTTACTTTTGGATCAAGCAGGTAAATGGAGATAGGGATCAAGGTGAAAGAACTGCACCTCTCAGAAATCACTCCAGAGAACTGGTATTAATAGGGTGTGGATGTTACTCTCTATAAAAATCACTCATATAATTAAAGTTGCTTCAGTTAGGAGGGTAACTGATTCTGCAAATTTAATAGTTGTTCTTTTAGTTAAATCAGTTTGTCAAAGAGCATGATGGGTACAGTTTTTTATGAGTTGCAAAGCAGAACAAATAATAATTTCTTATATATATAAATTTAAAACCAAAATTTACAATGCTATCCCAACAAATACTTTGACTGTTTGGGTCTCAGTGTCAATAGTTCACTAATTCTCTTACATATTCACTCATTATTTCATCTAACAAACACATCTCACGTGTCTCCACAATGTCAGGTTCTATGCTAAGTTTGGGAGATACAAAGGTAAATCACATAGTTCCTTCCCTTAAAGACACTACTATTTTGCAGAGATGGTCACATAAATAGGTAATCACAAGACACCAAAAAGTACTACAATGAAACCACATAGTGGTGCTGAAGGAATCCAGGGGAGGCAGTAGGAAAGATTAACTGAAGTTTCAAAATTTAGATCTCTGAGATTCTACGTGTACTTTCTTTTTCTATTTCAGATCCAAAGTACTGCTTTTAGCATGAGGCACTTCTTCCCTAATTAATTTTTCATTTTTATACTTCATGCTTCAGTCAAAGTTGCAAGCCTGGTGTAGTGCTTTTTACTGATTCTGTAACAAATTAGCACAAACTTAGTGGCTTAAAACAACACCTTTTATTACCCTTACAGTTTCAGTAGGAAGTATAATATGACATGATTGCTTAGGGCCTCACAAGGCTAAAATCAGTTCTCAGCCTTTTGCAGCCCAAGATTCACATCCAGGCTAACTGGTTGTTGACAGAATTCAGTTACTTGTGGCTGTTCCATGGTGGGTTGATGTTCCCATTGCCTTGACACATGGTCCCTTTTATTTTCAAGCCAACAAAAGCACATAGCATCCTCCTTGTATTTTGAATATCTCAGATTTCCTCTTCTGCTTTAAAGGGATCATGTAATCTCCCTATCTTAAAATCCACTGATTAGTAACTTTAATTACATTTGTGTAATTCTATCATGTAACAACATATTCATGGGTGTAAAACCAGAAAGAGATAAGATCACAGAACAAAAAATCTACCTATTATACCTGACATATGTATATTATTCTTCCTTTCTTTGCTGGTTGATTCCTTTTGAATCACTATAAAAAGTGACCAGTGTCTTAGACAGAAGATGTACTAAACTCAAAGGCAATGCCTAATAAAATGAAGATTTCTTTGGACTAGGTCAGGTGATTAAACCACTTAGTCCTAATTTGTGGTTTTCTTTCATTAAACCTCTCAGTCATTCTAGGGTAGTCAGTAAAGGTAGAGGCTGATAACCGAGCTGATTGGTATTGACTACTTACCATGAATCAGGCACATAAATTCATGTAATCCTCACAATGCTCTTATGAAGTAAAAGTATTACTGTGATTATTTGAAAGATAAAGTAATGAAGATCCAGAGAGTCTGTATAGCCAGACAGGAAATCCTGAGATGTAAATCTAAGGCTACTATCCAGTGTTGTTTCTCCTGGTAATCAGAGAGAAACTTTCTTTTATATGTAAACTAGGTGGGAAAGAAAAAAGAGATGAGAAGGGAAGGGAATATTTATGTGTCAAACACATGCACACACACACAGTCTCATGGAATTCCCCAAGATATTCTATTTGGTTATATATTCTCCATTTATGGAAAAGGAAACTGAAGCTCATTCAGGTTAAGTAATTTTGCCAAGACCCTAGACTTTGTAAGAGGTAACCAGAGAACCACGTGTAAATCCAAAGTCTGTAGTCCTTCAGTTTATGCTACCTGTCCTACAAGTGACACACTCCTTCCAAAGTTAAAAGCAAAAGTTTTGCCTATTAGGAGCAGGAAATGAAAAGAGAAATGTTCTGTGTGCAGTGAACCAGGATGTTATTAGCACCCGTGAGGTTCTGGACACATCCATGGTGTCAGGCTCAAGTATGGAGCTGAATGTGCCCAATCTCTTCAAGAAATGAGCCCTGAGGCCAGCACACCTGGGCCTGTGTCAACCACAAACACGCCAGGTGATGCCTCTTCCACTCAGGAGAACACCTTGGTTCAGCCAGGATACCATCTGGGTCTCTGATTAATTTGAAGGTGGGTTAGCTCTAAATACCTAGAGAAACTGGTATTAATCTGTGAAATCATTCCAGATTGCTCTACAAAATGACATCATTCAAATGATATTTTTGTTCCCAGGCCTTTGATTTGGCATGGTTCAGCTGGTCTGAAAATGTTCTGCCCAAATAGAACTTATGCCACTGCTTTGACAGAAGCCACTTTTGGAGTCAGAAGATGCCAGGCCATTGTCCACCCAGCCAGAGCTCCTGGTTTGGCTTTCCTTCTAAACAAACCCTGGCCTTTCAAACCTTTCCTGTAGAGAGAGCTTTCTCCTACCTCTTCTTTAAGACTTCATAAATATGCCCAAGTAATTTCTTATGAGAAAGAGCAGAAACTTTATATATATACATTTTTTTTACTTTTTCATTATTTAAAATTTTAAATAGACTTTCATATACAAAGGGCTCAGGTTATTCATTCAACAAGCATTTATTAAGTGTCCACTGCAAGTCAGACACTGTATTAGCTATCTTGGGTTCTGCAGTAAATAATATTGTCAAGGTTTTTCAAAGAGCTTGGAATCCAGTGGAAGGAGACAGAAAACAACAAAGTCAATACACACATAAGCAAAATAATTACAGATTGTAAAAAGTGTTATGAGAGAGACATATAAGCAGGGTTATGAGATACCAAAAATCCACAGAGGCAACTTTAGATAGAAGGCAGGGAAAGACCTCACTAAGACGGTGACATCTGAGCTGGGTCCTGACAGGTGAGAAGGAGCAAAGAGCTGTAAGTATAAAATTACAAGTAGAGAGAAGAATACATGCAAAGGCCTTGAGGTGGGAAACAGCTTGGTGTTTTTGAGGAAGAGAAAGGCAGTTAGTGTGCTAGGAGGGTAGTGAGTGAAGGAAAAAGGTATTATGAGATAATGTTTTGAAGGTAGGGAGAATCTAAATCATGGTGGCAGTAGGTGCTGGAGGCCACATTGTATGTATGTATATATATATATATGTATATAATATATAATATATAATATATATAAGCAAATATATATATATGTTTGATCTTTCCACAAACCAGTTAAGGATTAATGTCTTTTCTACCAATAGAATTTAACCAACTGAATGGCGGGTTTCCTCCAAAGACAAGGAAGCCTAGCCTTGGAGAGCTACTATTAACCTACAAAATAGTTCCAAATTGCTGCATAAATAAAATTCTTCAAATATAATTTTTGTTTCCAGGCCTTTGTATTGATGGGGCCCAGAAAATTAAAAAATCTATTTAAAAATAAGAATTTTTCAAATTTCAAGAGAGACAACTTTAAAACAGTGAATGAGGGATGAAATTATATGAATACTTCCATCCAAAGTTGATAACGGACAACAGGTTTGGGGATAGGCAGACAAAGACCTCTCAACTACTTCTGTATAAATGATTGTAAAATCTGTGTTCAACCTCAAGATCACACCCAATTCCTATTCATGCCTCCTACTCTCTTCCATTGTGGTTCCTAATACCCTTTAGTTGGCAGCATACATTGACATACAATATACATGAAGGGGTTAAAAGTTAGAAGTTCAATACTGATTTTAAAATAAGTTTTGTCAAATAGAAAAAAATGCACCCAATTATAGTGCCACTCACTGATTTTCCTTAAGCTCTATGTCTCTGTGTGAGTAGCAATGTTTACTGCCCTGACCTTTCTTATTTTGTTTGTTGGATAAGCTATGTAAGGAAGATGGAGTTTAATCAGTTTTATTTTTTATTTCCACTGCTGCCCTCAAACCATTCTACAAGATTTTTCTTCTCTGTCCTCTTAGGCCAATTTGTTAACTTTTTTGGCCACTTCTGGATATTAATAAAACTGTTATTTTCAAATATTAAAATCAATCTAAAACAACATCTATCCTCAAATTTAGGTTCCTCTCTTTTCTAGTTTGGCATTGCACAATAAATCTACAGATTAGAGTGAAAAAGAGGATAGCCATTTCTTCGCTACTCTGATATCCCATTCTCCATATTCTCACCTCACCCCATTATGTTCCTGTGAGAGCACCAAAGTGAGAGAGCCATGTAGGCTGGTTCATTGGTCAGCCATTTTTACCTAAACATTCTGTCCTCCCAGCAGAAAGGTCAGACAGCATTTCTCACCTGTGCTGTGAAGAAGTGCAGGCTGGGTCTGGGGACATCTCTAAGAGTTCAGATTCTCAAGCTTAATTTGCAAAGAAAGGAAGTAGACCTAATGTAGAGAGAATAATAAATTACATCACAAAAATTACATTATCTATACCATATACACTGACTCTCAATTTTCATCTAGAGAGCCATTTTCATTCTTACAACCATGAAATCCTTTTGAGGGAAATCAAAGCCGAGAGAATAAGTGACTAGCTTCATGGCTCCAGGTGAAATGAACCTTCCAGCAGAGCTTATAAAACTTAGTCCCTCTCAAGTTTTGGCTTAAGAGATTTCTTAATCGTTAGCCATCTTCATTGAAGACCTCTAAGTCCTGCCTATGATGATTTTGCTTAGTTATAAATTTCCTGTTATGCCTAACTGAAACATGATATGTGACTGGGTAATACTGCTCTGTCATATTAAACTGCCTTAAGTTTATACTTAATGATATTCAAATGCAAGGACACACACTGTCATACTATGGCTTAGACAGCAACCTGTGTAGACTGATGAAGACTATATACTCCCTTACACCTGGACTGTAGGCCATGGTTTATGAAATGCTCTCTCACACACACATATCATCACACTGACTTGCTAGTAAGGCAGATACTCTCATAGAGAAGTGGGGCAAAGGACTTGAAATGTTCATGTTGCTTATTTATTTGTGTTGATGAATGATTGTTTCTGAATTCATACTTTAAGTAGTCTGCTTCAAATTCCATTAGGTTTAACAAGTAAGAGAGATTTCTTCTGCTACTGCCACACTGTCTGTAAGGAGAAATTAATGGAGCTCATTGCATTTTCCAGGTTGGCTAAACTTCTCAAATTCAGGTAGGATATGGGAGAGTGGGTAATCTTTGTAAATAAGAGTTGCTTGGTTACCAATGGCCTATTTTAATAGTTAGGGTAGGGAATGTATATAAGGAGGTTTATAATTCCTACGTCTCAAAATTTAAGTTAAAAATTTTAATTGTGATTTATTTTCTTAAACAGAGCAAAGCTCCTTAGGGACAGTGCCCAGGCAGTGAATGAATACCTGTTGATTGTTTGACAACATCACTTTGTGTTCTATATTTATACTTTTATCAATGTGCTAACTGAAGTACAAAAGGAATTCCCCAACTTGGGTCAGATGCTGAACAATAAAAAGATATAAAGGCAAAAACATGTAGAGCAAAAGGAGTGATCACCATTTAGAAAGACCAGGCTTTTCTCCAAAAATCTTCAAACCAAGTAATTTTCTTTCTAGATGGATTTTGCCATGAAAGGGGCAATTGTTTCAGCAAACTTGGGTTGATTCAGTGTTTAATAGGCTTAAATTGTAGATTATGGGTGGCCCTTTTATTTTTTTAATGCCAGATGTAATTCTATAATAAAACTACTTTTATTTATTAAAAATCACATACAAATTGTTAAATAGGAAATCTACCCTCTTTGCTCTTCCCTTGTTTTTCTCATTTCTTTCCAGTGCCTCTGAAATGGTCAATTTGCATCTGTAGATTTGTGAATTTTGGCCATAATCCATAAATTAGAAACAATAATTTGTGTGGGGAATAAGTTTAGGAATTCCCTGAGCCTGCACTGATGGGTTAACAAGGCATAAAGAATTAGAAACCCATAGGATGTTCACATCCAAGTTTGGGTAAACTAGGTTAGGTAAATAGGTATAGAGAGGGTGGGGCAAAGGCCCCAGTATAGATAAGGCGGGGCAAATGCCCCAATATAGAACAAAGGTTTACAAGGTAAATAAGGTTAGGTATTCAGGGCAGAAACACCCCTCCCCCCCTTTAGTAGTATAGCAGAAAGCTGCTTCCACAGGAAGGAAGGACCAAATTAGGTGAACAGGTTAATAGGGTTATATACCTCTTTGGGGCAAAGTTGCCCAAAGCGGAGCTAATTAACAAAAGAAAGGTGCCTTTTTGACCCTGAGGTAGTATGCTCTGTCTTTCTTGTCCCCCTAGACCAGTTTAGGTAAACACAGGTGGTGCTTCACGTCTGCTGTAAACAAACTTCCACCAGGAGTCAGGATTTTGTTTTGTATTAACCCAAACCCTTAACATCATATACCTTCAAAAACCCCTTTCCCTCACGCCCATGAGTTAATATTGTTTCATTGCCTCTTTGTGCACTTCCATCACCATGTTTGTAAGCCTTCTGATACTAATAAAAACGGAGCAAGTACCCTTAATCAGGGCTCTTGTCTTCTCCTGGACATTAGGAGAAGAAAAATCTGTCACATTTTTAATCCTGCATCCCGCTTTCTTGCTGGACAAGAAAGAACTCCAGACCCAGAGTATATGACAAATTTGTGGCCATATTTGTAAACAATTCCTTGGACCAGGTTATGGTGATCATCTCTATTTTGAATGCAGGCATTGCTCCTTATTTGTCTTTAGCTCCTGGAGCACACAGTAGGTATATAGTGAATGCTTGGAAAAATGAGTACATATGAAGGAAGTAGAGAGGGAAGGTTAGAGCTTGTATCCATTAGCCTAATATTGGTGGCTATCTTCAGTGTAGCAGAGAAACATTTCTAAGGGCAAGAGAAAAACCCTTCAAGATGTCCATGAAACAAACCATTGTGGCTACAACACCTTCTGTGCTATCCCCTCCCTACTCCTTTTATAATCTTTATCATTTATATTTTATTTTTTTCATCAATACTTTACTTAAAAATATTTACAAAGAAGCAAAACCAATCCTGATATAAATCACAAAACTCAATGCCTACAGGGGATGGAAATTGACTGGGATCTTCTAGGGAGATGTAAGTATTCTACATCTCAATGTGATTATATATATATATATGTTAAATATATATATATATGTCAAAGCATTGAAATATATGCTTAAGAACTGTGCTGATTAAAGTATGTAACTTTTTCCTCAATTAAAAATATATTTAAAGAAAAGAAATAGACCGGGTAACTTAAATACATTCACAATTAAAACAAAAATTGTGTTATTAACTTCTAGATAGATACTATTCCTTATAGAAGGCTCTATGCCTAAAGCTGCTCCCTTCTTAAAAGAGGAAAAAAGTATAAAAAACACTAGCAGCTATATCTCTCCCTCTCCCCTTCCCCTTTGTTTCTTTCCTTTTTTCAAAAAAAATATTTATTAGCATTTTTCTTTCTGTTGTTCAATATCCATGAGTTGAGTCTGACAAGGAAGGCTGCGGGCCTATGCAGAGGAAGCCAAACATAGCATGGGGCAGGTGTATTTGCAAAGAGGGTGGTTGGCCCAGCAGTATCAGAAAATTGGCTACCTCCAGGGAGATTGAGCAAATAAATAAGTACATCAAGAACAATAAGAGTCAGGTTTCTCACTATTGGATAAAGAGCTACAAATACAGAAAAAGATAAAGCTAGAATAAATGCAGCTGCCATTGGGTTGGAATTGGATACCAGAGTGAGCTAAGTTTCCATTACAGATAAAGAAATAAATATAGATGTAAACATGTGTTTAGTTCCTAGCTATCTGCTAGAAAGGCTTGGGAGCAGTGGCATCTTAGTAGTAACGAATACCTCATGCTCTTGGTGTCAAATGCTAAATGAACCAGGGCTCTTTGAAGAAATGACTGAATCCAGGGCTGGGGCTGGAAAAGAACACGATGAACCTGGATCATCTTTGGTAACAGAAAGTACGGAAATGCTCAAAGAAGGATAGGGGCGTGTCAAAAGAACACAGAAGTAAACTTGAGGGGGCTCTAACTGGCCAAATAAAGGACAATTGGAGCCTTTAAAGAATGATATAACAAACTGTAACTCGTTGATTTAACTAGTACTCCACTGATATAAATAAATGAATGACTAAATAGATGGATAGAAGAGAAAGTTCCTCCATAGAGTGGAAAGCCTTCAATGAAATGTAGAAGGAATAATGGTTTTTAGAAAATTACCATTTGGCAAAAGGCACAGTCATAATTAGCCCAGGCAAGAAATTTCAGTGGATACTAAAACAGGTAGATGAAAATGAGACAAGGAATGAAAATTTTACATGGTTTCAAAGAATACTCTTACAAAGTACTTGTTAGTTACAGATGGAACAAAAAGTAGATAAACCTGGTCTTGATAAAGTGGTCAAAATGAACAACACTAGTAATGGAACAAATAGCCATAATGTGCAATTGATAAAATATAATGAAGAGACTACAGTGAGACAGTCTGGCCAAAAATACACAACGGGTATAATAATGGTTATATATCCAATAATGAAGAAACACTGGATGAATCTATACTGCAAGACATTCTAAAAAAAAACAACCGGCCTGTCTTCAAAAGTGCCAAGATCATGCAAGCTAAGTCAAGTATGGATGCAAGAGGAGGACACACTCTGAATTCTGTTTATAGATGTCAGGAAAGGCTGATCAAAGGAGATGACTCACAGTGGTCTTGTAAACATTGCCGTATAAACTAGAGAGGAAGTCATTTTAGGCAAGGGGATAGCATTTTCAAATTGCAGGGTCCTGGGTACTTGTAGTGAGCTGGGTATATCTGGAGCCTAGAGATGGTAGAAGCAGCCAGGGTAATGAGGTGAGGCCAAATTACAAAGGGCCATTTTCTTTGCTTTCTTTTGCAGAGTATTATATACATATACAGTTTGAGAAACTGAAAAAAATGATCTGAGTTAATGTATTAGTCCAGGTCTTCTGAGAAACAGGTGCGAAGACAGGATTAAATGTACAAGTTTATTAAGAGAAATGCCTGCATGAAAGGGAACTGGGAGGAAGCCGAAGTCTGGGAGAGTCATTTGGTTGTGACATACATCTGACGCTGAGTGAAGGAAAGATAAGGAAAGTTGGTGGGAAGGTTCAGTAAAACCATTTATGAGTCCTTGAGCCAAAGCATTCCCCTGTTTCCCAGGAACAGGACTGCATTACTATCCTACCTCACTCAGTTACTGGTGAGAAGCAGCCCATAGTAGGCACAGCCTCAGTGCAAACACAGGGAGAAACTTCATAGTGCAGCAGCTTGGATCCTTAGTCAATTAGGCTCCCTCTTGTAGAAGAAAGCAATATACATTCTCATGTACAAAACTCAAAAACATTTGATGATTATGAAAGGATTTAATTGACAGAAGAGGTGAAGGATATTCCAGGGAGAGGTGTGAAAAACCTTCAACTCAAGCATTTAGTACTTCACCTTTGTTGTTTTTAAATTATCAGTTGGCTTTTATTTACAAAGAAATGAGGCACTTTTGAGCCATGAGCCATGAGCACACTTATCAATCTGCAGTTAATAAACATGGACATCTAATCCTGGAGAGCCTACCAACTTGCTTTGGCTTCTTAATGTGGTTAAAATTTCTGTTTTTATTTGGTCCATCTGTGGAGGAGGCTAACTTAAATATCACATAACTGTCTTTTTTTCTGGAATTACTTTGATCCATCATGGTAACACAAGTTGTTTTACACTGAACAGAGCTGTTTAGTAATTACATATGTGTTTCACTAATAAAATAGGGAAATACATTTTATTTATACTTAGTAGAAAAACACATTTTTCCCCCTTAAACACTAGGTTCATGTGGTAGAGAAAAGCTGGTAAAAAGGAATAGCAAAAGGGATCCTCAGTTTTGTGAAGGTTGGGAACAATTGAAATTACTGATCTTGTTGAGGTCCTATTGAGTCTGAAAAGAGTATGAATTCATAACACAATTTCAAGTTGTTTTAGTCTATTCTTAATTGCAAATTTTCTAAACCCTATTAAAGAAAGGAAATGGTCTTTCTAGACTCATTTTATCAGGTCTGGAGTCCCCTCATTCTTTATCAAGGGCCTGAAAAGTTCTCCAAATTGCATAAGTAACAACTATAAAATATGACTCACTGCATTTTTTTCACTGAGTAATGCAATTAACACTGCAATACTGTAGCCACTATTTTGAAAAAAATCTTATTAACATTTATTAACTGCTAGCAGAGAGATTTTTTTTAACCCTAAGAAAAGATTCAAGATGTCCATTATAGCTTTTAACAAACTTAACAATGTGCCCTTTCCTCAAAGTATGATTTGTCTGTTCCAAATGATGCCATTTAAAAACACAACAGAATATTTTATCAGGTAAAAAAAAAATGGTGGCTAGAATAATTTGGAGGATTTTTTTTAATTTAATGGCAAGAAAATTATCCCAAAAATGAAATGCATACAAGAAATAGCTTAACTGGGGAATCATGCTGAAGATGTGTCTGTAAAACAGCTACATATATACTATATATGTATACTCTAGCTTATATATGAGCTATAATTTTGACATTTGGTCTTCAAGATTATTCAGTTAAATGTCCTATAGTACCTAATACGATAGCAATATTTTATGAGTGGTGAAGAGGTTGAGGAAGGAAGATTTCCACTCCCTCTTTTTTTTTTAAATAATGATTTGCTTTAAATATCTTTCTCTATAACCATCATTCCTGGCTTAATATATGCTGTCGTTGTTTCCCGGCCAGGAATGCATCAATTTACCTACAGTATAAACTCGTCTTTTAATGCCGATCAACCCTGGTGTAGTCAGCCTGAAGCAATTTTTAGAGAGGTTGCTAGTATGAATTAGTTTGATTTTGGATGTGGCTACAAAGATCTGTTTTGGTTATTTTATTTTTAAAGCTGTTTTGTAAGTCGTACCAAATGCATTGGCCCTTTAGAGAACAGGATTGACAAGATGCAGCTTCCTCCCGATAGGGCCACTGCACAACATGGTTTCAGGGGGCATGGCTTGCATCTCTTCCCACGTGAGATGCAACACAATAGAAGAAAATAAACTGTTCGTTTCTTCTCAGATAGTTATGGGAGAAAGTATTCTTAAAAAGGTAAAAAACTGATCACTGCTATAACAAAGCCAGGTATACAGAAAGATTGACATTTATTCTGGGCTTAATACCTTCCTGTCCAGTATGAAAGCCACTACACACTCGTAGCTACTGAGTTATTGAAATGTAGCTAGTCCAAACTGAGATGTGCTGTAAGGGTAAAATACATACCAGATTTCAAAGACTTAGTACAAAAGAAGGAATATAAGATATCTTGTTACTTTTGTATATTGATTACATGTTGGAATATATTGGATGCCTTCATTTAAATAGATTATGCTATTAAAATTGATTTGAACTGTTTCATTTTACTTTTCTCAGTGTGACTTCTCAAAATTAAAAATTACAGTGTGGCTTGATTTGGTGGCTTGCATTGTATTTCCATTAGACAGCACTCATCTGGAATATTTGATCTACTCAGGTTTTTGGAAATAATTTTATCTCTTCTATTCATTGTGCCCAGTCAAAACTGTTACAGGAGCTCAGATTAGCCTTGGGACACTGCCCAAGTGGGTGATACCAAGATTGGGATCCTCGAAAACAATGTATGGAGCTTGAAGTATCTAGGACTGAAGGGACCAGGTGAACCTGAATGGTAGAAATTGTCAGCCTTGATCCTTAGATGTTTCACAGGGTCAGATTTGGAAATGCGATGAACTTAGATGTTTTTCTAGTGCTGGAGTTACTGAACTTGAGCCCATCATAGACATGAGGGCTTTATAACCACTCAATGTTACACAAAATTAATCTGTGTGCACCTGTTTATTTAAAGAGACTCTGGGGTGCCTGGGTGGCTCAGTCGGTTAAGTGTTAAGCATACGACTTCAGCTCAGATCATGATCTCACGGTTTGGGAGTCTGAACCCCACACAGGGCTCTGTGCTGACATCTCAGAGCCTGGAGCCTGCTTCACATTCTGTCTCCCTCTCTCTCTGCTCCTCTCCCGCTTGTACTCTCTCTCTCTCAAAAATAAATAAACATTAAAAATAAATAAATAAAAATAAAGAGGCTGTAATTTTAAGAAGATTCTCATAGGAGGCCATGGCTTCAAAAATATTAAGGATCCTAATTCTACCTTGCAACAGAATTATTTATTTTTGCATTAAGTTGTATGAATTCTTTATATATTTTGTATATTAATGCCTTACCAGGTGTATCGTCTGCAAATATCTTTTCCCATTCAGTAGGCTGCCTTTTCATTTTGTTAATGATTTCTTTCACTGTGCAAAAGTTTTTTATTTTGGTGTAATCCCAATAGTTTATTTTTGCTTTTGTTCCCCTTACCTGAGGACATATATATAGAACAATGTTGTTAAGGCCAATGTCAAAGAGATTACTTATGTTCTCTTCTAGGAGTTTCATGTCTCACATTTAGGTCTTATTCCATATTGAGTTTATTTTTATGCATGGTATAAGACAGTGGTCTGGTTTTTCCTGTCTTATAATTCTTTGTTATAGATTAATTGACCATAAAAGCATGGATTTATTTTGGCTTTCTATTCTGTTCCATTGATCTGTGTGTCTATTTTTGTGCCAGTACCATACTGTTTTGATTATAGTAGCTTTGTACTTTAGTTTGATATCTAAGATTGTGACACTTCCACTTTGTTCTTCTTTCTTAAGATTGCAGGATCTTTTGGGGTTCCATAAATATTTTAGGATTACTTGTCCTAGTTGTGTGAAAAATACTATTGGTAGATTGATAGGGATTGCACTGAATCTATAGATTGCTTTGGGTACTATGGACATTTTAACAATATTGGTTCTTTCAATCCATGATCATGGAATATCTTTACATTTGCTTGTATTGTCTTCATTTTCGTTCATCAATGTTTTATAGTTTTCATGATATAGGTACAAGTCTTTCACCTCCTTGGTTAAGTTTATTCTTAGATATTTTGAATAGACATTTTCCCAAGGAAGACATACAGATGGCTACCAGCCACATGAAAAGATGTTCAACATCACTCATCATCAGGGAAATGCAAATCAAAACCACAATTAAATATCACTGTCAGCATGGCTAGAATAACACACACACACACACACACACACACACACACACACGTGTTGGCAAGGATGTGGAGAATAAGGAACACTTGTGCACTATTGGTGGGAATGTAAATTGGTGCAGCCACTGTGAAAACCAGTTTGAAGGTTTCTTAAAAAATTAAAAATAGATTACCATATGATCCAGTAATCCACTACTGGGTATGTATCCAAAGAAAATGAAAACACTAATTCAAAAAAGATATATGCATTCCTGTGTTTACTGCAGCGTTATTTACAATAGCCCAGATAAGGAAGTAACTCAATTGTCCATCAATAGATAAAGAAGATGTGGTACATTATACACAATGGAATATCAATCAGCCATAAAAAAGAATGAGATCCTGCCATTTGCAACAACATGGGTGGAACTAAAAGATATGATGATAAGTGAAATAAGCCAGGTGGAGAAGACAAATACCATATAATTTCACTTATATACTGAATCTTAAAAACAAGACAAATGAACAAACAAAAATCAGAAATAGACTCATATATACAGAGAACAAACTTGTGGTTGCCAGGGGAGAGGGGGGTGAGGAGATGGACAAAATGGGTAAAAGGGAGTGGGAGGTACAGGATTCCAGTTATGGAATGAATAAGTCATGGGGATGAAAGGTATAGTATAGATAACATAGTCAAGAATATAGTAATAGTGTTGTATGGTGACAGAAGACAGATACACTTGTGATAAGCATAGCATAGAGTTGTTGAATCATCCACTGTGCTGTACACCTAAAACTCATATGAACTCATATGAAAAACTCAAATGAATGAAACTCTAGAATGAAATGGCTCATTTAGATAGGATACTTCACAATTATTGTAAGGTAGTCATCCATGTCTATGACTAGTAGCCTTCTTAATAATGTGAACATGTGTATACACACATCATGAAAATGAAAGTGCATGGAGCTCAGTGAACAAGAATCACCAGCAATAAGTATAAGATGGGAAGGCTATCAATGGCATTAAAAGGAAAGACACCTGGTGTTGATTATGTCCCAGGACACTACTGATGATTCAGCACAAAATTCCTGTAGCTCTTACACTTAAAGGTTAAGTTATAAATCCAGCTCTGCTTGAAAGAAGAAAACATCATTCACTTATTGTGTTCTCAATAGTTTCTCTCATCATTCACTTTGTGTTCTCAATAGTTTAACCTCTATTACAGAATTTAACCCATTATATTCTAACTTCTCATAATTTGCATATCTGTGTCTCAATATATAATGTGGCTCTTCATGAACAACAGGCACAACTTTTCTTTTCACTCTTTTGCCCTCAGCGCCTAACAAGTGGATGCTCAGTAGATGTTGTTGAGTAAAATAAGTTAATCGTTGTTGCCTGACTTCTACACATCTGAGAATAAAAGATGATTTATGAAACAAATACAGCTTTAAAGATTAAAACTTAATGGAGGGCTAAATAAAAGGCTAGAGCTGTGTAGTTTTAGCCAAGTCAACGAGGTTCAGCATTTGATCTCATTCAACATCCAAAATTGAGCTAACCTGTAGAAAGACTGCACACAGACTGTGGCTGCGATACACTTTTCCCAGGCCTAAATAGTGCTGATTCATTCACCACAGTTTGTTTGCAAGTGAAGGAAACAAGCTTTTAAGTTAGAGAAATATAAGCAGTCTTAGATCTGGGAGTCATCAGGAAATGTTTGATATTTTAAAGAACTGACTGAAAGTTAAACAGGTTAATGTGACATTTCAAAGGGATTTTGAAATTCAATAGCTTTCTCTAGCAGCTGATGTTTATTCTCTGGTTGTAAGGCAAATGTTGAATTTCTTCAAAGGAACAATGATAGATTCTAGGATAGCTAGATAGGTTCAACGTTCACTATAGGTTTTGCTTTTTGTCTTCTCTGTGACCCCTCCCCATAATGAAATATATATATATATATATGTACACAACAGGAAATGGGAAAACCATCTGGCTGGCTTTAAAACATGGTTTTATTCTTCATCATCAAAGGGTTTCTGTGTGAAAATAAATTTATGGATAAAGAAGTAGATATGGTGCCATTAAAAAGAGAAAAGCAGAATCATAAAAATATATGTAAATTTGGAAAGAGGACATAGTCATTTTTTCCCTTACCATATCAGCACTGTGCAGGAATGTAAGATGTTTGTTATCACTTAAATGAAAGTTCCATGGGTTGGACAGTCTCTTTCAGATGGACATATTCAAATTTAGAAAGACTAATGACAAAGCCATGTGATATCTAGTTAGGTAAGTTTGAGGAACTTATTTTATGGCTTAGAACCTGGATATGTATTGTACAATTGTGCATGTAAAATAATTTCGTAAGTGTTCATTAATATGAAGATCACATTTAAGTGATTCAGTAAATTAGGAAAGCTAAAGAACACATTTTAAGGAATTATCAAACATTCAGGTAAAATAATTCTTTTTTTTTTTTAATTTTTTTTTCAACGTTTATTTATTTCTGGGACAGAGAGAGACAGAGCATGAACGGGGGAGGGGCAGAGAGAGAGGGAGACACAGAATCGGAAACAGGCTTCAGGCTCCAAGCCGTCAGCCCAGAGCCCGACGCGGGGCTCAAACTCACGGACCGCGAGATCGTGACCTGGCTGAAGTCGGACGCTTAACCGACTGCGCCACCCAGGCGCCCCAAGGTAAAATAATTCTTAAGCATCATCTATTCCAAACCTATACTGGTGTAATCGTAAATAACAGAAATTCAACCTGAAGTGATTGTCTTAAAAAAAAAAAAAAAGTGATAGGAGGAAGGAAGGAATATAGTGGCTTATAGAGTCCAAGAATGAGCTACACAGCAAAATCATGGAAAAGGCATGGATACAGATGGGTTTCCAGAAAAACTGAGATCTGGAGTAAGAATGCTCCCAGGAGTAGCTCTCCAACTCCTATCTCTTTATTGTCTCTGCAAGTCACCGTCACTCTTTTTTTTACACGGTGGGAATGTGCACTCCTAAGAGTTCTTCAGTTTTACATCTTTCAGATATGGAGGAGGGATCAAGAGATTTCTTTTTTACATTAAATCAAACAATTTTAAGAAAAGAATGCATTATTTGTCTAGATTAGGTCAATCACTTGTAGTCAGGATTAATCTAGTTTGCATCAGAATCCTCCCCTGGACCAATCAATTATTGTGACAAGAGTGGAGCAAGAGATTTGGGGAGGGGAAGCAGTCATGGAATAACACGACAGATTGCAAAGAAGTCATGTAGATGTCAGCTCTAGAAGAGGTGGAGGGTACAATGGAATGTCTCATACAAATTCTGTCGTTTTACCAGGTAAGCAAGCAAAGAGATGAATTGGTTTGTTGTAGCTTATATGACAAACCAGCAAAATAGCCAGAACTCAATAAATGAAAATAAAAAGATAAATGTTGATTGCTTTGGCCATAAACTGATAAAGTGTTGTATATACATATTTATGTTTAATACAATCACCTTATAAAATAGGTATTAACATCCTCATTTTTCAGATGAGAAAACTGAGGTCCAATGATTAAGTAAATTTTCTAAGGCTACACTGCTACTTGGTGTCTCAGCCCAGATTTATACAAAGGTCTGTCAGATTCCAAAACCTGTGCTCTTTAAAAATAATAATACTAACGATGAGATTGTTTTTATAAAGCATGTAAGTGCTCATTATAAATAGTTACACTGTGCTATGTTTAACACAAAATGAATAAACACCCCACATTCCTCCACCTAGAATTTAACATCATTAACAAAGAATATCTTCAATATATCGCTAAGAAGAGTAAATAGATCAGCAATGTTTTTTTGTGTGTGTGTTTGTTTTGTTTTGTTTTGTTTTTGCAAAAGGGACCCATCATGATGTATCTTATTTTTAAAATAAAAACAGAACATTTAATTTTACTTGAATTTAACTGGAAAGAAATTAGAGAGTGAAGAACTGCTGAATCTCTATTTTTTTAACTATAAAAAACCCTTGTTTTTTTACAGAAACAAGTTACAATTATGTAATGTACAAAATATGTAATGTACAAAAATGTACAAATTAATGTACAAAAAGGTTGGAATATTTTTAAAAGAAACTATGTTTCAAATTTTCACAGTATTGAGTCCTTGCTCTAAAAATAAGGAAATTGGTGCACTATACTTCCCTGTATCTTGACCTCTTAACCTTATAATTTTGGTGAGTTCTGTTAATTTTCAAGACTTATGCTTGTATTCTGTTCTGTAGCCATAATTCCCATAGTTATTTACTCTTAGTTCTGTATTACATGGATTCCGAGCTTATCATGGTACCCTTTACCAAACTTCTCCCTTACTGGTTTTTTTTGTTTTTCTTATCTTGGTTTGCTTTATTTCATCATCAATAGTTACCTTTCCCTAAGAATAGCTCATGTGAGCCATATTCCTAGAGAATGCCTGTTGCCTTTGATTTTGATTTCTAGTACATTTTAGATGCTGTTTCTAGAAAGTTTTGAGCCTTCTTGAATTTGTAGCTTGATGTATTTCATTAGCTTTGGAACATTCTCAGTCATTTTCTCTTCAAATGAGAAAATTCTGGAAAATTCTCAGCCATTTTCTCTTCTTCCTCTTTTCTCAAGATTCCAATCACACATGAATTAGACCTCTTATTGTAACTGCTAAGTTACTCATATTTTTGTGTTCCTCATCTTTTGTCTCTCCATGCATTATTCTGAATATTTCCCTTTGAAATATCTTCCAGTTCATGATTTATCTTTAGCTGGGTACAATTTGCTCTTTAATTAATCCACTAAGTTCTTAAGTTTGAATACTACATCTTTCAGTTGTATATTTTCAGTTGCTTTATTCTCTATAGTTTTTAGTTCTATTTCCTTGAACATATTTATAGCATTTGTCTACATACCCTATGAGTATTTTTAAATTATCTATATTCTTCTCCTTCTTTTAAAAATTGTCTTGTCTCTTCATGACTGGTTATTTTTCTGATTCAGTAATAGACAATAAATATGAAACATAACAGAAATTGTGTGCAAGAATTCTGCACCCAGCCCTCCCCACCCCCAAAGAGTATTTAAAATTGCTTTGGTCAAACAGGTAGGGACTCTAGCATCTAGGATCTAGCATCTAGGATCAGTTTAGTCCAATTTCAAGGACTAAGGATCAATTTCAAGGATCTAGCATCTAGGATCAGTTTAGTCCAATTTCAAGGACTAAGATGATTTGAAACTGAGTTTCAGTTCTTTCAAGGTACAATTGACTTCCAGTTCACCTGTACTCCATAAAAGATTGTCAAAAGTTTGGTTTTCTTTCTCACTTGCTTTCTCTGGAATTAATTGGCAATTGGCAGTTACAAATGCTAGGGTTTCCTTCTTCTCCCAGATATTCTTCACTGCCTTATTAGCTTTTTATGTTTTCAAATAGACATTAAAAAAAACACATTTTTTTTTCTAGATTTTCTAATTGTTCTTACTGGGATATTTGGTCCAAGTTATTGTCTGCCATTACCAAAGCTGAAGTCCTGATTAGTATATACTTTAATTTGATGTCAATTTTAGCATCCAGGAAGACTCCATTCTCTGTTCCTTCCACTGCTTGTTATCTTGGCAACATACCCATCTTTCATCTGCTTCACAGATGATCATGGAGTGATTTCATAGCACTGCCTTCACTAAATGTAGTTCTTCACTTGGTATACCTACACCATGAGAACAAATCACATGAGACATGGTCTGGCTAGATTGGACAAAGGAAGAAAATCTGGTGAAGGAATTAGTGTGTGAGAGAAATAAAACTACAGAAGGGGTGATTTTGGAGAATGCAACAGAGAACAAGTTTTTAAGGAAGGATAGACCAGTGCAAAACACTGCAGAGATAAGGTACCGCAAGAGGAAGATTAGGCTATTGGGTCTTGTAATTAAGAGGTGACCATTGTGCTTACTCTAGCAGCACATTCACTAAAATTCAAATGACACCAACAAGAGTACCATGGCCCCTGTGCAAGGATGACAGGCACATTTGTGAGATGTTCCATTAAAAAATTAAGGTCACCATTAATCATTAAGAGAACAGTTTCTATAGATAGTGTACTAGATTGGATAAATAAAAGACAGGAGAGGAGTCGGAGGTCGTGTAGACTTTAAGAAGTCAAGTTATGAAAGAAAACAGAATGATGGGTGTGGTATTTTGGTAAGGAACCAAAGGAAGACAGAGTCAAGGAGAGATTTTAGTCCTTGTTTGCTTTTCACCTAGGCACTTTTGAGTATGTTTGGCAGCAGAGAACAGATTAAAGCCTGGAGGGACAAGCAAAATTAATTGAACTAAATCCCAGAGAAAATAAAAAGAAAAGGAGCAAGGCTAATCTCTCCACTGAGATATAGGAGTAAAAAATAGAGATAAAGGACAAGATTTCTAAATACTGAGATGAAGATAAAGAGGTGGGAATTACATGGATTCAGTTCTGTAGTATCTATTTCTATGGTGTTGTAAAAAAGGTCATCAACTCATTCTAAGTGTAAATAGTTCTCTTACCTTTCACTGACTATTTCCCTTTAATATCTGCAACACACATATTTAGTCCTTCTCATTGGCTTTGGAGCCCGTTGGTATCCTTTCATTGCCTTTAGTGTGAAGAAGTAGGAAACTTTTTTAATACTCCCAAAGCAATCTTTTCTTACTTCACAAAGTACTCATTTCCTTTACCTCCCTCAAAATGTATTCTGAAAAATCTTAATATAAGGACCATGTAGGTCGGCTACTTACTGATATGTAAGTGTAGGAGGACAAATACTTTCTCCAACCTAAATGAATGTCAAATAACCTTAGCAACTAGTTCTTTTTTCTTATTTTGTTTTCTTATAAATGGAAACTCCACATGAAAAATGACTGTGTTTTTAGGCCCTGTCAATGTGTTGCAAACATTGGGGGCATTACATAAATAATAAATGGGGATAAAGCTTCCAAATAATAAAACTGACTATAACCCAGTCAATTGCTGCTAGTAATGTAGATACTGAACTTAAAATTACCAAGAATAAAGCACACACATCCTTAATCATGATGTCCAGAAATGTGAGTTACATTTTGGTAATTATAACTTTCAGTTAATTCATAAATATTTATTGAGTGTTTTCTATTTGACTCATAGCAACTGATGAGAAAGTACCAATATTATCCTCATCTTAAAGTGAAATAAATGAGGATTCAGGAGATTAAAGAGCATGCCCAAGTTTGTATATTCAGCTAATATATGCAGACCTTGAATTCAAACTTGTTTTTCTGAATCCAAAGCCAATAGTGTTACTTACAATGGTATACAGCTTCCTCCCCAGTCTAGCACTTATAATTATGAGTTGGATGATAATATTTTTCCTTATGAAAGAATAAGAAATCAGAATATTTGATTGTTTATCGTAACAAATTCTAACCCTGTGCAAGGCAGACAAGTATATTGCCCAAAGTATAAGGATGGATTTTAATGGATAGATGCAATTATTCAAGAATGAGAAATGGAAAATGTCCTGTCATTTGATTTCACCTTTGTTTTTTAGTGCCTGGGCAATGATATATTTAATAAGGCATGTACTAAGGGGCACCTGGGTTGCTCAGTCAGTTAAGCGTCAGACTTCAGCTCAGGTCATGATCTCATGGTTCGTGAGTTCAAGCCCCATGTCGGGCTCTGTGCTGACAGCTCAGAACCTGGAGCCTGCTTCTGATTCTGTGTCTCCCTCTTTCTCTGTCCCTCCTCTGCTCACACTCTGTCTCTCAAAAATAAACATCGAAAAAAAATTTTAATAGGACATATGCTAATGTAGAAAACTTGTTCAATATTTAAGGTAAAGTACTGTTTAAGGAGATGTGACATTACCAAAGAGGCAAACTTCTACTGTGCATATCAGAGTATTAAATTTTATTCTTTATTTTATTGTCCAACAATTTTGGTAGAATATATAAGAAAAGAATGAGGTGGACAAAAGTCTATGAAGAATTTTTAAGGTCCATCTAAATAACAAGCATTATGACTATCACCACTGCATCTTAAGTAATTAATTCTATTGAACTTTTTAATGCTTTGGGAAATCTATGCTGTAACTAGACTTATAAAAAATAATTTATATATATTTAAACTTTCTCTTAGTATTCCCGCAGATCATGCTGTGTGTTACCAAACATTAGCTGGAAATAGTAGCTATAAACAGATGAAATTTGAGAAAATAATATAAAAATAGTTATGCTTGTTATACAATCCAGCCTCTTTAGAATATGATGCTGATTTTTATAAATCATGCTTCATTCAACATCGAACATATGGCATTGTGGTTCTGAGAAAAATATATCTCTGATCAAGATTTCTATCACTAAATTTATATTTACGAAGCACTTCACAAAATTCCCTTCTATTCTTTATTGCTTACCTCTATTAAAGAATGTTGCCTACACACACACACACACACACACACACACACAAATCTACTAGATTAAGGCAGCAATCACAAAAACTCAGTAGAAAAGTAGCTCAATTAAAATTATACAATTTTGACCGTAAGCAATTTTCAGTTAATTTTTAGTCATTACAGAAATCCTAACATGTAGGGCTTAGTTTGTGAGAGTACATGCTAATATTGTCTAATATTTCTTTATCTACAGTAAATATGAAACATAATGCCACGACAGTTGGTATAAGAAATTCACATACCAATGTGAACAGAAACAGGAAAGGGAAAGAGCTTAAAAACAAGACCAAGTCAAAAGCTTCCATGTTTAATGTTATCCTCTTGCTCTATAACTAAGCAAATTCCTTTAGGCCAGGGTCTGAGAGGGAGCTGTCTTGTCATCTGTTAGAGTAAAGTAAATATTCTATACACATTTGAAAATGGCCCTAAATAAATCTAAAATTAAAAGTTTTGAAAGAATAAAATAAAAAAGAATATCTGATAAGGGACTAATATCTAAAATATATAAAGAACTTACACAATTTAACACCAAAACAAGCAATCCAATTAAGAAGGGGACAGAGGACCTGAATACACCTTTTTCCAAAGAAGATATATGGGTGGCCAATAGACACAAGAAAAAATGTTCCGCATCACTAATCATTAGGGAAATGCAAATCAAAATCACCATGAGCTATCAACTTATACCTGTCAGAATGTCTAGTATCAAAAAGACAAGAAATAACTGTTGGTAAGGATGCGGAGGAAAAAAAAACACCCATGAACAGCTGGTGGGAATGTAAATTGGTATAAACACTATGGTAAATAGTATGGAGTTTCTTCAAAAAATTAAAATAGAAATGCCACACAACCCAGTAATTCCACGACTGGGTATTTACCCCCTCAAAATGAAAAGACTAACTCAAGATGATATATATGCACACCTATGTTTATAGCAGCATTATACACAATAGCCAAGTTATGGAAGCAACCAAAGTGTCCATCAATACATAAATGGATAAAGAAGATATGATATATGCATACAATGGAATATTACTCAGCCATGAATAAGTGAAATGTTGCCATTTCTGAAAATATGGTTGGAATTAGAGGGTATTATTCTAAGTGAAATAAGCCAGACAAAGAGAAATAACATATAATTTCACTTTTATGTGGAATCCAAAAACCAACCAAAGAACAACCAAAGCAACAACAACAAACGCAGAAACAGAATCATAAACACAGACAACAAATTAGGTGACTTCCAGAGGGTAGGCAATTAAGGTAAAGGGAATTAAGAGGTACAGACTTAAAGATATAAAATAAGTAAATCACAGGAATGAAAAGTATAGTGTAGGAAATATAGTCCATAATATTACAATAGTGTTGTAAGGTGACAGATAGTAACTATACTTACTGTGGTGAGCAAGCATAATGTATAGAATTGCTGAATCACTATGTGGTAAACCTGAAATTAATATAACATTTATGTTAACTATACTTCAATTAAAAAAAATAAAAGAAATATCACCTTAAATTTATTAATTTAATGGATAATACAGTGTAAAATAAAACTATAAAAAAGAAGTGAGAATTGTTTTGATTTCTTCCTAAATAGCTTAAAAAAATTATTTATTTAAGTAATCTCTGCACCCAATGTGAGGCTCAAACTCACAACCCCAAGATCAACAATCAAGAGCTGCATGCTCTTCCAAATGAGCCAGCAGGGTGCCCGCAAATAGTCAGCTTTTAATACATACTATGTAAGAAATATACATATACATTTTAACGGAATAAAAGTGCTGATACAGATTTTTTATTTGTACATTTATATGTACATTTTGAATTTTCCATTAAGAATTATCTCTTACTTTTTGAATGAGAGATTTAAAATGAAATTAACATTGCTTTCTTTTAGAAGTCTGCAGTGTAGATACATCATTATTTCTGCTTATTTAAAAACAAAAATCAGAAAAGAGAATTTTATAAACCTCTGAACATTTATTACTCTGCATAGACTAAAGAAAATACGATTTTCAAATGCTCACAAGTGAATTTTAAGAGATATAAAAAACCTACTTAGGCATATTGGATTCTCTCATGAACTATTGGTTGTAACATAATAAATACTTCAATAAAAATGACTTTAAGCACAAATATTGTATCATATATTACATGAAATAGAAAAGATGTCTCTCAAATGATTCATGTCTCTCAAATGACTCTAGAAACTACAAAGAGATTATATAATAACTAATATACAGTACTTAAAATGAATATACAAAATAGAGATATCAACTAAAAGTTGTGTGCTGTTATTAAATTTAATTTCTTTTTTTTTTTAATTTTTTTTCAACGTTTATTTATTTTTGGGACAGAGAGAGACAGAGCATGAACGGGGGAGGGGCAGAGAGAGAGGGAGTCACAGAATCGGAAACAGGCTCCAGGCTCTGAGCCATCAGCCCAGAGCCCGATGCGGGGCTCGAACTCACGGATCGCGAGATCGTGACCTGGCTGAAGTCGGACGCTTAACCAACTGCGCCACCCAGGCGCCCCAAATTTAATTTCTTAATAAGCAACGAACTAAAACCTCTTAAGAACTGATGTACTACACAGTGGTATTGATGCTATATTAAAATGATTAGTAGAAAGCAGTCAAGAAGAGATTCAGAAACGTAAGACACTTGTTTTATATTCATTATATTTGATTAGAAAAGAAATACACATTCATTTTTAAGACCAGTGTTTATTTTCTGTATGTACTGTTTGAATTTCACAAAAACATTTTCCAGCATAAACTCATTCATGAATTTTATTATACATCCTACAGCAAAGACTAAGAACCAGGCAAGAATGATTGTGGCAAACAGCCTAGTTACAGAAAATAACATATATTTTTACACTACAACATTTGAAACTAATTTGGTATTTATCGAAGAAAGGATTTCTTTCATGAATATTCAAGATTTTTTTCTATCACGGTATTAGCTTCCCAGGGCTGCTGTAACAAATTACCACACATTAGGTGGCTCTGAACAACAGAAACATATTGTCTCGTGGTTCTGGAGTCTGAAGGTCTGAAATAAAGGTGTCAGCAAAATTGTTGGCTCCGACTTCAGACTGAGGGAGAATCTCGTCCATGCTTCTCTTAGGTACTAATGGTTGCCAGCAATCCTTGGTGTCCTTTGGCTTGTAGATGTATCATTCTGATCTCTGCTTTTATCTTCATGTGACATTCTTCCCTGTGTCTCTGTCTTTCTTCTCTTCTTAGAAGGATACCATACATATTGGATTAAGGGCCTGCTCTGCTCCAGTATGACCTCAGCTTAAGTACTTACATCTGTAGTGACCACAGTGCCAAATAAGGTCATATTCTGATGTTCTGAGAAGGACATGAATTTTGGAGCGGAAACACTATTCAATCCAGTGCAGTCACTTGCCATTCAATGTTAAAGAAAAAAATTCCCATACTATACAGGATCCAAAAATGACTGATGAATAAGTGAATCATTGTTATATATGAGTGTGATCTCCTATTTTCCAATCAGATACTCATACAGGAATTCACCTTTTGGAATTTCCTCATTCACAAATATGACTTACATGCAAAACATTTTTTTTTCAGAAAAGATTAGCAGATTAACCTGGGTGCATTCATTTCTTTCTAAATTGAGGACACTGCTTCCTAGAATATTTTCTAATTCTGCATAACTAGAAATTACTTTCACTGCAGAATTGCTCAGACTTGAATACAGCCTATACAATAAAAGCTGTGGGGCACCTGGGTGAGCTAATCAGTTAAGCATCCAACTCTTAATCTTGGCTCAGGTCATGATCTCACAGTTCATGAGTTCAAGTCCTGCATCGGGCTTTGTGCTGATGGCACAGAGCCTTCTTGGAAATCTGTCTTTCCTTCTCTCTGCTCCTACCCCACTGTGCTCTCTCTCTCTCTCAAAATAAATAAATAAAATTTAAAAAAATAAAGTAAAAGTGGCGCACAAGCTTGAGAACTAAAGTTAAATATCACAGAGGTAGATAAAGTAAATCTAAGGAGAATTAAAGTATTTAATTCTTATCTTTTGCCCATAGTTATGTTAATATTTTATTCACTTGTACTCACCAATTCAGAATGTCATCATAGTGGAGAGAATGAATTTTCCCTGTATTTGAATAGTTTACTAAGCATATTAGTAGTATAAATATGATATCAGGAACTACTTAAGAAAGCAATCATTTATATACACCTTTATTCAACATGCCAGTGTACCCTTTGACTATATCTCTCATTCATCCTTCAAGTCATAATTCAAGCATCACGTTGTCAGGCCTGGTTTCCTTCAGTAAATGAAATCCCTACTAGATGTTCTTATCCCTGTATTGCTTCTTTGTAGCTTTTACCACTGTGTTAATTTTACATTGACTTTTGTGATTATTTAACTACCATCACTCTTCTCCACTAGACTCTAAACTCTACAGGCCAGATACTGTGACATATTTTACTCACCTTTATTTCTCTGCCTAGTTCACTGCTTGCTGAATAATTAAAAAAAAATAGAAATGTTTATTTCTATATAAAAAGTTTATACGTGAATTATGAATCAATGTCATTAAGAATCCTCTACCAAGTGAACGTCTCCTGAAAAAACATCTTACTATTACAGTACTGTTGGGTAAATAAAAACATTAAAGGGCACATTCCTTTTAAACTTTTTTTTTTTTTAATGTCTATTCATTCTTGAGAGAGAGGGACAGAGTGTGAGAGGGGGAAGGGCAGAGAAAGAGGGAGACAGAATCCGAAGCAGGCTCCAGGCTCCGAGCTGTCAGCATAGAGCCCGCTTCCAGCCTCGAAATCACAAAACGTGAGATCATGACCTGAGTTGAAGTCAGACACTTAACCAAATGAGCCACCCAGGCAAAGGGCACATTCATTTTAATATCTTTAATATGCCCTATATTTTATTGCATAGACTTGGTTGAATTATTTTGAATAGCTCAATTAAAAAATGCCAGATTCAAATGATGACAGATTTTATTATTTGTCAAAGACATTCTGGGATATTATTAAAATATAATTGACTTTAAATATTAGTTTTATGAAACATTCTCTATGAGGGCTATTGAACAATTTTGCATTTTTACTTTATATTATATAAAAATATAGTACATATCATATTGCAAAATTCCTTTAAAACAATGAACTCTGTAATTTCAAAAGTGACATTTCTCGGTATGATGCATTTTAAAAATAATACTTGAAAATTTAAAATTTACATAATACCTGTATTTGAGAAGACTATGGTACTTACTAATTAATTACTCCTAAATAGAAATGAAAATTTCTTTGATGATCTTTACTTACTTATTATTTATTACTTGACCCATAGAAAGTTTGTTGCAAATCTGAATATCTAAATTCAGAACTTAGAAAATACAGATACAATTATAATCTCTATCTTCCGACAGTCTGAGTGTTCATACTTAAATAAATACACATAGTATTCTTCTTTTTAAAAATTTTCCATGATTAGGGAAAGGACTACATTTCAAAAGTCAAATATAATGCTCAGATAGAGACATTTTTCGAGTTTTGGGATGCTGCTTCTCCTTGAGTTGAACCTTCTGTGTCATGCTAGTATTTCTGAGATTTTCTTTCTAAGACAAAAAATGGTAAATACCCTCAATTTCCACACATATATAGTACATGTTTCTCTATAGATCCCATACTTCCTTATATTAAGTTATTCAGGAATATCCAATAAAAGAAGAGAAACTCTGAGGGAAAACTTGAAGGACCACATGATGAAAACTTTCTTTATCATAATTTGATGGCTGCTCTAAGCTTGGCTGAGCGTGCTCTGGGGTTATCCTGTACATCCTGATCTTCTGGAGTAAGTACTTTCTTGTGTATCAATTCCCACATTAAAGGGGCTCTGCTTATAGAGTCTCCTTCCTTGTTTTCATAACTTGAACGTAATTGTGATGCTTGTATCACCTTCTGTCTTGCACTTAGGTTAAACCTTTCTGTCATGCTTATCCCAAGCAAGAATCGTTTGACAATGCGATCCTCTAGTGAATGGAAGGAGAGGGCAACAAGGCGACCACCAGGTCTCAGAAACTTCTGAGCTGTCTTCAATCCTATGTAAAGTTCATTGAGTTCATTATTTACAAATATTCGAAAAGCTTGGAAAGTCTTGGTAGCAATATGGGTAGATCGTTGTAGCAAGTCTTTTCGTGCAAAAATAGCAGATGGAGGAAATGCACCTATAAAAAAATTTAGTGAAAACAGGAAAAAAGGAGAGGAAAAATTAATATTTTCCACTCTAAGTCTACGTTGTATTGTGTGTGCATATATTTAAGGAACTAAGTTTCTTTAGAAAATTGTGGCATTTCAGCCATACTTTCCCATTTTATTTCCAACCATTCAACCAAGATTCAAACTATTGTGTCAGAAACAGCTTTCATAACTCATAAGAGTAACTTGTGTCAAACACGGAGCAGATAAAGAGGTAGCCAAATTTTTGAAAAAAGAATGATTAAAAAAATTTCCCAACTTAGGTGAAAGACATTAACTCACTGATACAAGAAGTTCAGTGAACCCCAAATATAATGAACAAAAGAAAACTGCATCTAGGCACATCATAATCACACTATTACAAGCTAATCAGAAAAATCTTGAATACAACGAAGAAATACATTACATAAAGAAGAGCAAAGATATGATTAACAGTTATTTTCTCATTAGAACAATTGAAGCTATAAAGTACTAGAATAACATTCAAATTGTTAAGGAAAAATATCTGTCTTCCAAGAAGACTATCTAAAACTATTCTTCAGAATTAAAGTTCAAAGACATTTTTAAATGAATAAAAAAATGAGAGGATCCACTGCTAATATGTCTGTATTCAATAAATGCAAAAGGAAATACTTCCATGTTGAAGTAAAATGACACCAGATGATAATTTGCATATACAGAAAAAAAGAGATTATAGATACATCTTTATATATTAATTCTTCTCTTATTTTCTTTAAAATACAGGACTCTTTAAGTGAAATTATAACAATTTTTTACATTTATAAATACTTTAATATAGATAGCTATGTCCTGTATATGATAGGCAATAGTGTGAAGGATTAGAGTGGGTAAATGGAACCATACGCTTGCAAGATTCATGTTTTGCTAGAAGTTAAAGTTGCATATTGTGGTCCCTAGAGCAATCGATAAAAATAATGCAAAGAAATAAAGCTAATAATCTAACAGAGAATAAAAATAATACACAAAAATTATTGTTTAACACAAAAGACAGAAGAGAACAAGAAACAAAAATGAGGCAAAGAGAAGACAAATAGTAAAATGGCAGACAGTAAAACCAAATATATCAATAACTACATAAAGTATAAATGTACTCAACATCCCAATATAAATGCAGAGGTCATCAGATGGAAAAATAGAGACCTAACTGTACATTGTCTAGAGAAATTACTCTAAATATAAAAACAAATAGAAGTGAAAGCAAGGAACAGGCTATGGAAAGTTATGCCATGTACACAGAAGCATAAAGAAGAGAGGTCATTATATATTATTATATCATAATATATAATAATGATATTAATATTAGAAAAAACAAGTTTTTGAAAAAAGGGAGAATTCCTAGTCCCAAAGAGGAACATTTCCTATTGACAAAAATGTCAATACAGCAGAAAGATACAACTATAAGTGCATATGCACCAAATAACATAGTTCTCAAAATTTCAATGAAAGAGAGTATCTGTACAAAAGAAGATGAACTTCAATTCTTACTACACACTATACACAAAAAGCAATACAAAATGGACCACAGGCCTAAGAGTAAATACTAAACATAAAATATATATCTGACAAAACTCTCTTATCCAGAATATATAAGGAAATCTCACAACTTAATAAACAGAAGCTAAACCACCTATTTGAAAAAAAAGGGCAAAAATTTGGACAAACACTTCACAAAAAGATATACAAAAAGTCAGTAAACATGTAAAGACATTCATCATTATTAGCTATAAAAATGCACATTAAAACCACAATGAAATACCACTACACATCCACTAGATGCTACATCCTAGAAAGCAACAAACTATTGAAAATGACCCAAGAGGGGCGCCTGGGTGGCTCAGTAGGTTAAGAGGCCAACTTCAGCTCAGGTCATGATCTTGCAGTCCGTGAGTTTGAGCCCCGCGTCGGGCTCTGTGCTGACAGCTCAGAGCTTGGAGCCTGTTTCAGATTCTGTGTCTCCCTCTCTCTGATCCTCCCCCATTCATGCTCTGTCTCTCTCTGTCTCAAAAATAAATAAACGTTAAAAAAAAAATTTAAAAAAAAAATGACCCAAGAAAGAAATAGATAATCTGAACAGAACTATTACAAGTGAAAGGATTAAACCAGTAATCAAAAGCAACCCACAAAGAAACGTCCAAGCCCAGAGATGGCTTCACTGCTGAATTGTGCCAAATATTAAAAGAATTAATAACAATACTTCACAAATGCTTCAAAAAAAATTGAAGAAAAGAGAACACTTCTCAAATTACTTCATAAGGCCAGTATTACTATGAAACTAAAACCAAAGGCATCACAAGAAAATTACAGATCAATATCTCCTATGAATATAAACATTAAAATCCTCAACAAAATATTAGCAAAGCAGCATATTAAAAGAATTATATGCCATGACCAAGCTGCATGGTCATGACCAAGGATAGCTCAACACATGGAAACTGACCAATGTAATACATCGTATTTATGGAATGAAGGAAAAAAAAAAACACATGATCATTTCAATTGATGCAGAAAAAGCATTTGAAAAATTTCAACACTCTTCCATGATAAAAAACACTCAAGAACTAGGAATAGAAGGAAAGTACCTCAACATAATGAAGCCCGTATATGAGAACCCAGACCTAACATTATACTTAATGGTGAAAGACTGAAAGTTTTTCTTCAACGATCATGAACCAGCAAGGATACCCCGTTTTTTTTTTTTACCACTTCTATTCAACACAGTACTGGAAGTTCTAATCAAGGAATCAAACAAAAAAAAGAAATAAAAGGCATCCAGATTGGTAAGGAAGAAGTAAAATTATCTGTTTACAGAGGACAGGATCTTCTATGTAGAAAACAATAAAGATCACACATATACACACCTTGTGAGAACTAACAAATGGATTCAGCAAAGCAGCAGTATATAAAATTAACACGCACAAATCAGTTATGTTTCTACACTTAATAATAAACAATCCAAAATGAATTTTTTTCACTAGGGTTAGTTTATTATTTTTTTTAAATATGAAATTTATTGTCAAATTGGTTTCCATACAACACCCAGTGCTCATTCCAACAGGTGCCCTCCTCAATGCCCATCACCCACCCTCCCCTCCCTCCCACCCCCATCAACCCTCAGTTTGTTCTCAGTTTTTAAGAGTCTCTTATGTTTTGGCTCCCTCCCTCTCTAACCTTTTTTTTTTTTCTTCCCCTCCCCCATGGTCTTCTGTTAAGTTTCTCAGGATCCACATAGGAGTGAAAACATATGGTATCTGTCTTTCTCTGTATGACTTATTTCACTTAGCATAACACTCCAGTTCCATCCACGTTGCTACAAATGGCCATATTTCATTCTTTCTCATTGCCACGTAGTATTCCATTGTGTATATAAACAGAATTTCTTTATCCATTCATCAGTTGATGGGCATTTAGGCTCTTTCCATAATGTGGCTATTGTTGAAAGTGCTGCTATAAACATTGGGGTACAAGTGCCCCTATGCATAAGCACTCCTGTATCCCTTGGGTAAATTCTTAGCAGTGCTATTGCTGGGTCATAGGGTAGATCAAAAATTTGATTCCCAATAGCATCAAAAAGAATCAAACACTTAGGAATGAAGTTAAAAAAAAGAAATGTAAAATTTATGCTATGAGAGCTACAAACAATATTTTAAAAATTTGTTTAAGATGGCAATACTCCTTCCTCCAAATTGGTTTAAGATTCAATGCAATCTCTATCAGATCCCAGCTGACTCTTTTATATAAACTGACAAGCTAATTCTAAAATTCACATGGAATTCTAAGAGACCCAGAACAGTCAAAGTGATCCAGGGGTGGGGTGGGGGGATGAAAAAAAAAAAAAAAAGAGAATGAAGGAGGACTCACACTTAAGGATTTCAAAACTTTCTAAAAAGTAATGGTAACTAAGACAGTGTGGTACGACAGAGAAATCAAAAGAATATAATTGAAAATCCAGAAATAAACCCTTCTATCTATGAGCAACTGATTTTTGACAAGAGTGTCAAAGCCATTCAATAGGGAAAGAATGGTGTATTAAACGAACAGTGTTGGGACAACTGGATAGTCATATACTAAAAACTGGAGTTGGACCCTTAAGTTATATAGAAAAATTAACTCAAAATGGATCAAAGACATCAATGTAAGAGCAAAAATTAGAAAACTCTTAGAAGAAAAACACAGGGATAAATATTAATGACATTGAATTTAGCAAATAATTCTTAGATATGACACCCAAATCACACACACACACACACACACACAAAAAAAAGAAAATTGTACTTCATCAAAATTAAAAATTTTGTTCTTTAGGGGCACGTGGGTGTCTCAGTTGGTTAAGCAACTGACTCTGGATTTCGGTTCAGGTTATGATCTTTTGTGTCATGACTTTGAGCCACAGGTCAGGCTCTGCACTGACAGTGTGGAGCCTGCTTGGGATTCTCTCTCACTTTCTCTTTGCCCCTCTCCTGCTCGCCGTCTCTCTCACTCAAAATAAATAAATAAGCTTAAAAAAAATTGTTCTTGAAAGGACACAATTAAGAAAATGAAAAGACAACCAAAAGAATGGGGAAAAAGCTGCATATCATATAACTGATTAGAGATTTGTATCTAGGATATGTAAAAGAAGAAAATTACGAAGTGATGCATGTATGTTAGTATTTACATTTTAAAATATGCACATCAAAAGAGACAAGCCCCATCTAGTTTTCAAGAATAGGGTTAAATAAAAAGTGTTGATTTAATAAATCAATGAATATAATTTTATTTAGACCTACTCCATTGGTATACAAATTATATTAAAGTATAATGTTCAATGCATTTATACAGAAATTTTCTATTTAAATTTTTGTTTAATCATGTCTTAAAATTTTTGTTCCTAGAGAGTATTATCCCAGAGAGATGTAATCCTTCCAGTCCAGATTTTCTATGGATGAAGATCTGAGAGTATGGCTGCAATCCTGGCACTTGAGTTTCCTTGGCATGCTTCTTACAGCAAAGTAAATTATACAAGGCTGGTACCTTGGTACACATTTTAGTAACCTGCAGGTCCAGAAGTACATTAAGACACACCTGATTAAGCTTCTTGGGGAACTGGATCAGAGAATGAAAGAAATAGTATCTTACTTGTACCAGGGAGCTGAGAACCTGGCTGTCAACAGTTAACCAAATCAGTGTTATGGGTTCACTCTTTCCTCTACCAAAACTACTCTGATGAAAGGCTCTTAGAAGATATTAGATGTTAGGAAATTTATCTTCTAACAACAGGTCTCTCAGAAACAAACTATCAAAGACAAAGCTGAAGAGGGAGATCACCTCTTTTCTATTTGCTATTCAATCTCCCTGCTTTCCACAGAATGAGTTTTGGTCACTGGGAAATGTATTTTAAAACATTTGAATATCTGAACAAATATGCAACTCTTCATATTTTAGAGCATGAATTTAGAGGATGCTTCAGGAAGGGTGTATTCCTAAAGACTTGCATGATTCAAACCTTGCATAGTTCAACACTAATTTTCTCAAAGAAGAAATGTAATATAGAATACATTTTAATTTACATGTATTTTGATGTAAAATAAGAGGTTAACATCCATGGAGCACATGAAGCAACAAATAACGTAGCATTTTTTCTTAACATTATCTCTAGTATTTTGTAGAAATAAAAGGATGGCTCAAAAGGTTAATTCCCTAGCTTTCCTGGTTCTTATCACATTTCAAGGATATATATTCGACGATGTTGTTCTAACAGCACTGAATTAGTCAGACCTGGCTATATGTTAACTAATTTGATGAAATAACACAATGGCAGAGAGGTTAAAAATATTTGCTTGATATTGTCAATGAATGTATTTTTAAAAACTAATGAAAATAGAAAATGCTAAAATCATAACTCAAATCACCATGCAAATTCTAATATAAACAACAGCATTGGTTCATTTGACATAAAGTATGGTAGGCATTTCCATTTACCAGCTAAATGGTACCTTCCCATGGCTGAATTATCATTTATAATCCATTCAGCCAGCTAGCTGTGAAATTATGAGATCCCTAATTATTTTAAATGAAGGGATCTGTTTTTATTTCAAAGTATTTCACATGAGAATTTATTCATATTTTATATTATACAACCTCACGTTAATATAATTAATACATTAAACATATGCATACTGCATACGAATCTGCAGCTGAAAAATTAACACCACTGTGATCAGACAAGTTTTCTTTAGAGGGTCTAATTAGGCCTTGCCAATGTCATATAATAGAGAGAGAAAATAAGAGCTTTCATTTTATTTGGGAATGGTCTTAAAGATAATAGGAGAACTCCAATCCATGAAAAGCTTTTCTTCCAGGGCTTTCTTATTTTGCTTAGAAAATCCTAAACTAGACTCTGTGAAATGGGTTTCCTGGGCAGGATTTCCAGGTGTGGTCCGGTGACCTCCTCAAGTCCCATCTTTATGGGAAGATAAAGAACTGCAATGGGCAAACGATGTGTTCCGTGGAGTTTTCTGGTGCTGCTCTGGGGATCAGAAGTACATATGCTGCCTTATTTTAGAGAAGTTCAATTTCTAGGACTACCCTTCCCTTATAAACTGGCACTTCTGTGTCTGTCATTTATAGGAAGAAAGGCTGACGATGCAGATTGTATAAAATGAAATTAAAAAGAAAAAACCAGAATTTAAACAGTCAGTAATGGAAATTAAAATAGTAAAAACAAAACATCAACTGGCAATGGTACACATAGACAAGAAGAAAAGACAATCCTACTATCAAGGATTAAGCAAAGATTTTTGGTCTGAATTAGCAAGTTTAAAGACAATCAGTAAATGTCCTGTGCCTGTAAGGTAACAAAAATGGACTTGCTTGTGAAAGTCACTGGCCAGAGAGCAAGAGCCAGAGTTCTCCTAGGTAAGCAGAGACTATGTGGGAACATCTGCTGGACTCTAAATTAGGTCAGAGAAAGAAAAATATTAAAATGAGACCTGGTTCTTGCCCCTGAGGAACTCACTGTTTTGCAAGACGTCTTCCTTCTCCCACCTCCTTCTCATCGCTCATATCCTATTATCAGAAATAGAAACAGGTCTCTGCTCTTCCCTCTATCCTGAGCTTAGTCACAGATCTTAGATGGCTAATTCATTTGATTAAGGGATACAGTAGGTAAGACAGAAAATATTGACTCAATCACAAATTTGGTCCTTTGATTTGGTGCTTAGAGAAAATCTCTTTTGTGTTTTCTAGTCCATCAATGGACTTAGTTAACACCAGGCCAATGTGAATGAGTTCTAAGTGGGCAGAGGTGTGCTTACTCCTAGTGGAGCACTTGTCACACTCTACTGTGATTACTAGGTTACTTGTGTCTCAGTACCTTGACACTGAATAGGAGCTGTTTCATGTTCATTCTTCATATTCCTCATACTTAACAGAGAAGCTTGTGATTCTTAACCTTGACTGTACATCAATCACCTGTGGAGCCTTTGAAAAAAAAAGACGCCTGGCCCCAGTCCAAACCTATGGAATCAGTTTCAGGGGTTTATTACATGGGAATCACTACTTTTAAAAAGCTTCACAGAGGATTTTGATTGCAGAATTACTATAGTAAACACTCAGTAAATGTTTATTGAAAAGATAATAAATAGATAATGAATGGAAAAAATAAATGGATAAGTGAAGAGTATAACATTCAATCATATAAATGAACGACTAAATGAAGGGCATATTTTTAGTCACAGAAAACATTATGAACTGAATTTTCAAATAATGTTGTGAAATGCCCTACTTTTTGGCCAAATGTGAATATGGGTAACAAATTATGATTTTAATGGGACAACTGAACTCTCAAATTTGCTAGTTATTTCATTATCTCAATATAATTATTCCTATGTATTTAATGATATTTGATAATGGCTGGGAATGAATGTCCTTAATGAATCAATTATTTGCACATGCAACAGAGCACCTGCAAATAATTTTAACCTCAGGAAATGCAAACTTGCAAGCCTTTATTAACTGAAAGTAACCAATGTGCAAGGTGAACGTTTTTGCATATTTCTTTTACAGAATAAAATAAGACATGAGAATGATCTTCAATGATATCAACCCCAAATTTTTTCCACAAAGATTAGTGCACAATACTGTTGATATTTTTTGTAAGCTTTTATTTCACTTAACACCTATGAAATCCTTAACCATGAGTTTCTGAATTCTTCAAAATAGCAGAACTGCTTTCCTCCGAATACTTTTTTTTTCATGTTTTGAGGTTTTTTATATCCTTCTAATACTTTATGATTGCAAAATTATGCTAGTAAATCTGACTACAAAAGGGAATTAAAAGTTAACATACATTTAACAGCAAGATGTTTTCGAGTTAAGTACACTTTTAACAACGTATAGTTAAAAGTAAATGTACATTAAATCCACTATGCGGTAACAAGTTGTAATTTCAATTCAATTTTACATTATTTGATACTTACCTCTCACACAGTAATTTGGGAAAATTTCTGACATACGAGATTGACCCTAGCTGTTCAAGAAAACTGTTGAGTTCTGCCTCATTAGAGGTACTCGCTTCTCACATTCCAAATCAAGTTTGTTGTTGCAAGATTTTTAAAGTTCCTGACAGTCTCATATGGTTACTCTTCCCTTTCTCTCATATCAGCAATTTTTGACAGCTCTATATCCGAATTGTATCCAGAACCCCACCATTTCTCACCAGTTCCACTATCACACTAGTCCAAGCCATCATCTTTTCCACACAGCCACCAGGTCAATCCTTTTTTTTCTTCTTTTGGGAGAGAGAGAAAGAGAGAGAGAGAGAAGGGAGGGAGGGAGGGAGGGAGGGAAAGAGAGAAGGAAGGTACGCAGTGAGGGAGAGGGGCAGAGGAAGAGTATCTTAAGCAGTATCCATGCTCAGCATGGAGCTCAGCTCACACAACCCTGGGATCATGACCTGAGCTGAAAGCAAGAGTCCTACCCTCAACCAACCAAGTCACCCAGGCACCTCAGACCACTTCTTTTCATATAAAAATTAGATCATGTGATTATACTATTCAACACCTTTAGTGTCTTTCTATCACGTGATTATAAACTGAAGGGTCGCCTGGCTGGCTCAGTCAGTTAAGCAGCGGACTCCTGATTTCGGCTCAGGTCATGATCTCAGAGTCTCGAGATCCAGCCCCGTGTCAAGCTCTGTGCTGAGCGTGGAACTTGCTTAAGATTCTCTCTCTCTTTCTCACTTTCTCTTCCCCTATCCCTTGATTGTGCTCTCTCTTTCTCTCTGTTCCCCTCTCCCCTGTCCGTGCTCTCTCTCTCAAAAGAAAATATTTTATTTATTTTATTTTATTTTATTTTTTTATTTTTATTTATTTTTTTTGGGACACAGAGAGACAGAGCATGAACGGGGGAAGGGCAGAGAGAGAGGGAGACACAGAATCAGAAACAGGCTCCAGGCTCCGAGCCATCAGCCCAGAGCCTGACGCGGGGCTCGAACTCACGGACCGCGAGATCGTGACCTGGCTGAAGTCGGACGCTTAACCAACTGCGCCACCCAGGCGCCCCAAAAAAGAAAAGATTTTAAAAAAGAAAGAAAAACTGAAGTTCTTACCTTGGTCAAGTGTCTCTGTGCCATATGCAACCACTGCTACCTACCACTCCCATTTCTTTGACCTCACCTTCCTAACCTTGAGCTCTGTACTCTTAACTGAACCATGGCATTTTCCTTCCTGGGACCTTTGACTTCCCTCACATACCTGGATGGCTTATTCGCTACTTCATTCAGGTCTATTCTTAAGTATCACAGAATTAGATAGCCTTTGACCACAGTTATGAAAAGTAGTATCCTGCCACTAAAGTCCCTTACATTGTTTAATTTTTTTCCTAATATCTTATCAGGAACAAATATTCACTTGTTTACCACCTGTCTTCCTCCGCTAGATTATGTACTCAGTGAAAACAGAGAACTGTTTGTTCACTGCCATAAATCCTTTGCACCAAGAAGAGTTGGTGGATTTAACGAATGATTTCATTTGTACTTTAAAGTTATAAACATAATTATTATTTAAAAAACAAAAACATATCATTAGTTGTACATGAAGTAAAACATTAATGTCATTACTCCTTAAATCCCACCCCAAGAAACAACTGAGAGGTATACTTTATAATTTTTTTCCTGACAAACACATATGATATTGTATATGTAAATGTATCTATGCATATAAATATATTTGTAAGAAGGAAGTGCACAATAAACTGCAACTTGCTTTGTTTACTTATCATACTTTAAAAAATAATTTCAGTTGTAGAGATGAATGTAATTCATTTTGCTTGTTCATATAACAAATAGGTGTAGTGTGAACCACAGTACCAGAATACCATGGTAATTAAGACAGAGGCAGTCTCTACTCTGGTGGCACTCAAGTTGCCATCACAGCAGTAACATTTAGGATTGTCTCTATTTTTGCTATCACAAAAATATTGCAGTAAACATGTGAATTACACATTTTAAATTTCTGCATGGTAGAAAACTCCACAAAGTAAAAAGACAGCCACATTGTGGGAAAAAAAAATATTTGTAACTATTTGAACCTATGATAGTCATCTATAGGATTAGAGTTTTTAGGTCAAAAGCTATTTACGTCCATTTAAACTTGAATCAATGCTTCTAAATTCACTCTCAATAGATTGTACCAATTTATTTCCATCAATAGCACATGAGTCCATCCCCCATATCTCCACTAGTACTAAAACTAGCTATCTTTTAAACCGTAACTAGTCTACTATACTGAGCAAATAATAGTTTATAGTTGTTTTAATTTACATTTCTTTGGCAATTAGTAGAATTGGGCATCCTACCAAATCTAATGGCCATTTGATTTCAGCTATGAATTGACTGAGCAAATCCTTTGTCCATGTTCTTATTCTGAGGTTGCTTTTTTTCTTTATTGATTTGAGAGCTGTTTATAAAATAAGGATATTAAACTGTTTGTCTTATATATAGTTGCAGATATGTTTCCTGGATTGTGACTATCTTTTTACTTTGTGGAGTTTTTCTGCCATACAGCCATTAAAACAGTACATAGACTTTTTTTTCATATTTTTTTAGATTTTATCAAGTTTAAAAAGTCTTTCCCCATATCAACATTATGTAGTTACAATCAACTGTATGTTCTCTGGTATATTTCTAGTTTTATTTCCTATATTTAAATATTTAATCCACAGAAGATTTAATTTTAATATGGTATGAGGCAGGGATCTAACTTCATTTTTTGAAAATTACATAGCCAATTATCCCATTACATGGTACATTAATTCCCTACTCATTTGAAGTACCACTTTGATCATATACTACATTAAAAAATTTTAATGTTTATTCATTTTTTGAGACACAGAGAAACAGAGCATAAGCGGGGGTGGGGCAGAGATAGAGGGAGACACAGAATCCGAAGCAGGCTCCAGGCTCTGAGCTGTCAGCACAGAGCCCTATGTGGGGTCTGAACCCATGAACTGTGAGATCATGACCTCAGGTGAAGTTGGATGCTTAACCAACTGAGCCACCCAGGTACCCCTAGTTTTTTTTTTTTTAAGTTTATTTATTTACTATTTGAGAGGGACAGAGACAGTGCCAATGGGGGAGGGGCAGAGAGAGAGGGAGGGAGAGAGAGAATCCCAAGCAGGCTCCATGCTGCCAGTGCAGGGACTGGCTCGGGACTCAAACTCACGAACCCGTGATATCATTACCTGAGCCAAAGTTAAGAGTTGGACACTGAGCCACACAGGCGCCCTCTCACATATCTTAATTATGTCATTAAATCCCTATAATAATTCTAAGGGAAAGGCAGATATTCGTATTTCCATTTAAAGGTGAAAAACTGAGGGTTAAAGGCCTCTTCCCAAGTTCAGAGAGCTCAAATGGAAATCTGGGTCTTTTTAACATGAAGCCTATCCCTACACCTGTTCTTCCTATGAGACCGAATGAAGTCGACTCCTCCTGAAGAGAGGTCTAACATTTCTGACTAGTCCATCTGATAAACACACTCTGGGAAGGCCAGTTTTGTTTCGTTAAAAAAAAAAAAATCATTTCATTATATAGGTTTGTTAATTTTTCAGTTTCTTGTGGATGTTCTTGAGTTTTCTTGTCTTTACGTGTGCTCAAAACAAGGCAACAATTTTAAGATGGTACATTCACCAAACCACCTCATCTCCTTTTTCCTGATTAGAATTTAAGGAAGTTAAGATGAAATCACATGGCTTAGAGTGATTTGCAGAAGCTCTGATTCCATGTCTAGTGTTTTATTTCAGGGAGAAAATGAGTGTGGAATCTTTAAGCCTGAATAGCCTTTTACTGAGAGATGTTGTAATGGAACCCAAATCACTTTGCATCAAGTTGCAAGAGTTTGGCTTTCTCTACACTTTTCCCTTGGGGAGATGTGCATTGTTAGGCCTCAAGACGGCACATCTGGTGAAGGCAGCGAGTGCCCTGGTCTCTTACCCTGGGAACGGTAATGAATACCTTTGGCTTTTGTCCTTTTCGTTCTATTGAAAATAACATATTGTTAGCTCAGGTTATTAGACTGTACATTTGCCTCTCTTCTTCATCAGCTTTCTTGATAGTGGGTTTAAAAAAGAAACTCCTGTCATTATCAAAAGACTTTTGGGCAGGTACTGATTAGATGTTTTTGATTAAGAATCTAGACTCATCCAATGCAGTACACACTGGGGCCTTTCCTGACTCACTTGCTAGGAAAGGAGCCCTTTATAGTTGTTTTTATGCTCCAAAAATTAGTGCTTAATATTCTCTTGCTAAGCAAAATGAGGGGACAAGCTTGTGTAAAATTAGAAATAAAGGGTTCTGGTGGCTAAAGTCTTGGGAAATTAAACCCAGCTCTAAACCTTTTTCTTTAAAGCTTCTTGAGAAATATTGAAAGAGAAGAATGAAAGATTTTCTATACATTTTATATTATGCATTTCTTGTAAATACAGTTTCAGCAATGACAGGGCAGTGATCCTTCCTCTTGTTCTGTCTAGAATGCCCTTCTCCTTCTTCTTACAGTTTATGTCTACTCATCCATAATGCTAAGGTGGCATCTTCTCCAGGAAGCTTTTGCAATGACCTTTTTATACATATTTCAACAAACTATTGCCATTCTACATTATTGGTCTATTAACATCTACTAGCCTGTAAAAGGTCCAAAGATCTTGTACTATCTTCATTTATATCCTCAGTCCCAGGTCTCAGTCCCAGGGCTAAGGCCTGGTGCACAGTAAGTGGTGAAGGGATAAAACCCACTAAATATGAGACACTCCTCCAGTCCCAAAGATCAAGATGCACCATAAATGGTATTCTAAATGTGGACATTCCTGAAAGCGCTGAAATCTTTGTAAGATTTTGTGTGTATGTACAGTTTTATGTGGAGATAATCCAGGGTTTCTACTGAATTCTGAAATGCATCAGGGACCCCAAAGTAGGTAAATTCCTGGTAAAAAGAGTTGGCTGAGTTGTCAGCTTACAATTTACCGCCTTTAGTGACACCACCAAAAAAGCCTCTGCCTTCACGTAGTTTGGTTTTGCATTTTTAACTCCAGGAGTACCACCACTTAGCATCATCAGAGGCACGGATTGAGAACCCCCTTCATGCATGACAGCAGAAGCTGGAAACTGCATCAGTGAATACTCAGTTTTCTGCTGACTAACAAGGGATTTCATATTAAAAGTAAGAGAAAACCTTGCTTAGTAACAGTCTGCACTACATATAATAATAGAACACAATTTGTATGGGGAAGCTGTAAGATAGATTTCATTCATAAAAAACACCATGCTTCTGGCTAGATAAATGACTTGAAGTCCCAGAGAGAAATTATCATTTTTAGTTCTGGGATACCCTTATGCTACTTACACTTTTTAAAATTTAATACATTCACATGTTCAAATGTATTGAGATTTTTAAGCTTGTGAATGAAATTAGCAACGTGCTGTGGCTGTCAACGTGATGCATTGCAATTCCCCCTGAGTGGTAGGGTTTAAAAATTAAATCAGCTCTTGCACCTGTTTGCCGGCATTCGTCTGTTGAATTTCCATCACATTTAATAAGTCTCTGTGACGCAACTCGTGTCCTTTTGCCTGGACTCCTATAATACAGTGTTAAATTCTCACCCATTTGAAATTCAAGTAATATTACAAATTTCAAACTGTTAATTAAAATCTGTGAACTTGAATGGTTCTGGATAAAATTGGCTTTACTCAGTGAGGTTCTTTTTAAACTTCTTCATCGTCTCATCTAATCCCCAACTCCTACAGGTTAAGTCTGATGACAACATGATCTCACTACGGGTGGTTGAGGCTTACAAATCCTCATACAATAGGGGAAAAAAATCAAGTTATAGGCTTGAGCAAAAAAGATAAAGAGGAACATTACCTGCTGAGCTGAAATAAAAAACATGGCTTAGAATTAAAGAAAAGGACTGATTTTTTCATACATAATTTTTAAATAAAACATATAACACTATATAATATTATATACTATAATGTAGTATAGTACTATAATTCTATAGTATCTAAGTCTTAAAATGTTGAGGGTAGATGGCATATCTCAAAGTGAATCATGACTCCTTTTACTTATTTAGGTGGTCAATATTAAATTTAATTATTGAATCTTTAAGAAGGAATTGAGGCCTATTTGCCAAATACTGTAAACACAAAGCAGAAGAAGGTTCTAGCATATTTAAGACCCATAATAAGATACTTTATTTGAACCATTACTTTATTTGAACAGGGCAGTGCAGTACTGCCCTCTGAGCTGGGACATTTGCACTTCCCAGCACTGGGAGATAGTAACAAGAAAAGGTATGTAACTGTGCTTTTTTGTGAGATGAGCACATACTCAGACCTGATCCTTGGGATCCAAGGTAAGGTGCCTGCCCTCCTGTAGCATACTTAACCTGCAGTGGAACACTGATCAGATGTTTACAATGATCTTTAAAAAAATGTTTATTACTTCCACTGAAGCATAAGCTTGCAGAAGGCAGGGACTGCGTGTTACTCTCAGAAAGTAGGGAGTTTGCATTATCATAATTTTTCTCATAACACGCTTGTTGAAAGACTAACAGACTATCTGATTGAATTGAAGAATAGATGATTAATATCTCCAAGGGCCAATAGCATATGGATTTTAATTAAATCACAGGTTATAAGTAACTTTTTTCTACCACATCTAAATTCACTACTGAACTGCACTCTTCCATCTTTTATTTTTCTGCCTGTTCTATTCTACTACCTTGGTCTAGGAGCAGTGCTTTGAATAATGTCCAGTAAAGTCTTTTGGTTTTGGATGTGTATCCATTTTGAAAAATAATGTTTCAAAGGCAAAAGTCATATATGTCATTAACCTCATTAGGGAATTTAGACTAGAAAGAAAGTACACCTCTCCTCTCTAAAAATCTCTTAAATATGCACAAAAAACTATTATAGTTTTTAATAATAACCTTCACTAAGATGTATGCCAAATATTTAATAATAAGGATGTGATTAAATAAATTCTAATATTTCTTACTGATACACAGTATAGTGGCATCAAAGGTAGCATGATAAGATACCAAGTGAATAAATTTCAAAATTATATAAATTCAATCATTTCAACTAAATGATGTGAGAATAAATAAAGGTAAAGAGATAAAGAAAATATGTAAAATTATAATCATGTTATGGTGGTAGAGTGGTATTACAAGCTTCTAAAAGTTTTCACTTGAATTTCTTAACAATGTTGTATATATGACCAACAAATGAAAATGCTTATATAATACAGAAAATCATGGATTTTACCTATTTTTACATATATTTATAAAGTAGATTCTGTCAACAACTAGATAAGGTAAATTCTTTTTACTGACTAGCTTTACCAAGTGGCTATCATATGTCTACCATTAGGGTAGGTAGTTTTACATTCTAATTTCTAACCATCATGGCCATCTTATAAGTTAGGAACCATTATCCCCATTTTAGACAGGATTAGAGTGGTTATATAACTTGTCTAAGTTCACACAGCTAGTAAACAGCAGGGCTGAAATCTGAATCCTGGTTTTTGTATAATTCCAAAGTTAATTTCTTTTTCAATTACTCAGTAACACAATAGAATGCAGTGACATAAACCCATAAATAATGCAAGGGTGATGAGACATTAAAAAAGACTAATAAGGAAAAATGGGTAAGCAATATAGCAATACAGCATGTTGGCTTGATGATTTGAGTCTGTCATCAAAGTCCATTTCCATCTAAAGAGTACAGAGATAAATCAACAGCTTATAAATTGTACCTGTTAGATTACCTTTCTCAGCTTAAACTTTTGAGACAAATATCTGAAGCACACAAGACTCTAAATTAAGGCCTTCTAGTAGATTTTACATAAATGTTAATATTTTTGTTTGTTTGTTTTTTTAAGGAAGGAAATGTAGTGCTTTCAACATCGTTGCAATGTATGCTGTGTCTAAAACAGCTCATTGAATAATATTAGGCAACAGAAATCTCCATTCAATAATAATTTATGTTACTATTAATAACAATCCACTTTCCCTTTTCAAAATCCATAGACCTTTTTGTGTGAGGTCTAACTTGTCACCTGGCTAATGAGATGCTGATGTACCTTGAATGAATTGGCAGCCAGCCCATCCTTAGAGTTCTTTAACGTGAGGAAGAAAAACTAGGTAGAAGGGTAAAGTGACAGCAGAGAATAATGTTTTCAACAAAAAAGGGGTGCTTTCCCCAGTCTTAGGCTTTTCGCACACTGCTTCTCAAGGTTTAGGTTCCCAGTGCCTTGACTGCAACACTGCTGCATGTTGACATCTTAACCATTCCTTTAAAGAGTAAGACAGTTGTTGCTTGTATAGAAAGTCTTTCCTTTCCTGGTGAATTCGTTATAAAAAAATTTTTATAGTATTTGCTCTATTCACTCAAGTGCATTCGCTCATTCAATTATCCACTCACTCACTCATTCATTTTTTATGTGCCCATGCAACAAAAGTTGAAAAATAAATAGATTATCTACTAGAGGTGGATCTCTTTTGGGCATTTAAAATACATCGTTGGGGCACCTGGGTGGCTCAGTCCGTTGAGCGTCCGACTTCGGCTCAGGTCATGATCTCACAGTTTGTGAGTTCGAGCCCCGCATCAGGCTCTGTGTTGACCGCTTGCTCAGAGCCTGGAGGCTGCTTCAGATTCTGTGTCTCCTTCTCTCTCTGCCCCTCCCCCGCTCACTCTTTGTCTCACTCTGCTTGTCAAAAATAAATAAATGTAAAAACATTTTTTTAAATACATTGTCTGATTTAGTAATCCAAGAATCTTGTAAGGTAGTTATCATTACCCATATTTTGCAGATGAAACAACAGAATCAGAGAAGGTAATAAATGCCCAAATTTACAAAGATAGGAAATGACACAGCCGGCTCAAATCTACCTGACTCAATAGTTCTTGCTTTCGTTAATCCAGTTTGTTAACTTCTTCAACATATCCTCTAACAGATGGGTGCTGAGGCTATTCAGGAAAATGAGATGTAGTCACTCTATCTTTGAGCTCACAAAGTATATAAGGGAGACAAAGTATAATGGAGCAAATGTTCATCAGATATATAAACAGCAGATAAACAGGAGATATATAAATATATTGAAAAAGTAAGCAACTTCAGGAGGAGGGTAAAAAGGAAAGTGCAGGAAGGATCCAAAGTAATGATATATAAGCCTAGTCTTAAAAGAAGTTGAGATTTTGTAGAGTACGTAGGGGCAAGAGAAAACATGAAGAAGGACATATCCTGCAGAGGAAGATCATACACAAAAGGATGGAAGTGAGAAAGCAGAAAGTGAGTTCTGGGAGCCTAAATGGTGAGCAGTTTGGTGTAGATATGGAGGGCTGTGGTGGGGAGTGGCAGTGAAGAAATTAGGTTAAAAAGACAGGCAGAAGCCAGATCATGAAGGACCTTGTTTTTCATGTGAAGGTGTTTAAATTTTGTCTTACAGATGATAGGAACCTATTAAGAATTTTATGGAGAGGTGTGATATTATGAGGCTTCTATTTATAAACATAACTCTGTAAGTATATTTTATAAATATGACTCTGGTAGAGTTTGAGGAGGTTGGGAGAGACAGAAGATAGAGTCCAGTTAAAAGATTAAGGTAGTAATTTTGGCAAAGATGATAAACATTTACAATAAAACAATGACAGTGGAAACCTGGGGTTGAGGAAAATAGAAGGATTTAAGAGACATTTAGGAGGCAGAACTGAAAAGTTCTAGTGATAAACCTTTATACTTCAACTCAAGGTTGATTTGCAGGTTTTGATTTGGGCTTTTGGGTAAATGTAGTTAGGTGCATTGGAAACTGGGTAAATGTAGTTAGGTGCATTGGAAATAGACAAAGAGGAAGGGTCAGCGGCACTCAGCAAGGTAAGATTTGGAACACTGAACTTTATATGCTTGTAGGATACGTTGACTGATATGTTCAAAAAGTTGGGCAAATATTGGTCTAAAATTCAGAAGAAAGATTTCAGCTGCAGATGGGAATACAGATGATGTCAGATCTGTGGAAATGGATGTAGATGTCCAGCATCATATTTATTGTGAGAAAAGACCCAAGGACTGAAACCCCAGTAAATATCAACATTAAAGGCACAAGCAGAGGAAGAGAAATTAGTACTAAAAAATACAATCAGAGAGGTAGGAGGGAGATAAAAGGGAGATTATGTCATCATAAACATCAGTGGAGAAGGGGAAGGTAGTTAAAAGACAGAGAGTGGCAAAATATTCTGCTTCATTTTAGAATTATTTGTTTAGATGTCTAATACTCCATTATCCATTAGAGTTTAAACTTCTTCTTATGAACATATAACAAGGATGGGATATATATATATATATATATATATATATATATAGAGAGAGAGAGAGAGAGAGAGAGAGAGATGTAGATAGATATGGATGGATATATATATATATATATACACACACATATATATGTATGTGTGTATATATATATATATATATATATTTATTACTGAAAAACAAAGAAAGTAGAAAAAGGGAAGTCATCAAAAGGAAATAATCAAGAGATGTTAGAATTAAAACAGCAGTGCTTGTCCTGGTTTATTCATATTTCAATGTTTTAGAAGAAAAGGTTGGTCAAGTACCAGAGTGACACAGCTTAACAGATACACAAAATTGATGCTAACAATTATCAAGATTATGCTAAAAAATGTCACATAACATAAATAGAGGAATGAGAATTAAGCTTGAGAATAAATACATCAGGAATGAAGAGCCAATGGAAGTTTTTGAACAAGTAAATTAAATGATTAGTAAACTGTAATGTCTTAGGGGATCGGTTGAAATAATAAAAAATAAACATGAAATAGTAAAAAATTGAGAGTGAAGTAACATTTAAGAGAAGAGAAAATATTAGTGATGAAATAGGATACAGAAGGGCCCCAGTACTTTGATTTATGTTTAGTTTCTTTGTATTGAAAACTCTACTCCCAGACTTGTCCCTTGGCTACTTATTCTTTAAGTCTTTGCTTAAAGGCCTCCATAAAACCCCTAACTTTCTATGTCTCTTTACTATACTTTCTCATGACTTTTTTTTTCTTAACATTTATACAATTTATAATTCTCTCTTTGAGGGATTATTTGCTTATTGCCTGCCGTCCCCAACCCCCCCTCCCCCCCCCCCACACTGAGGCACAAAAAGATTAAGTAACTTGTCAAAAATCACACATCCCTTAAGTAGCAAAACCAGGATATGAATGCAGTTCTGTCTTACTTGAAAGCCTATATTCTTCCTGCTATACCACACTGCCACAAGGAAAATAAAAGATAGACAAATGCTATGATAGTTTAAATCAAAGACTCTATCCAACTCAGGAGATCAGAGATGCAATCATGAAAAAATGGCATTTATGCTGGGTCTTAAGAGTGTAGATGTTTTCAACCAGTGGAAATGTTTTCAACCAGTAGAGATAGAAGGAGAATTTTGTTGTTTTGTTTATTTGTTGTTGTTTTTCCAGGTAGAGGATATAGCATGATCAAAGATATAAGCAAGGAAAGTACAAGTCATGTTTGGGGAAAAAGGACAGAACAATTAGGTAAGAATATAGGAGGATGATGAGAGAGAAGCATGAAAACTATGGCTCAGGCCAGAGAATGGACCCAAATATGGCAAACTTATGGGATAAAATGCAGCAGCAATGAAGAGCTAATGAAAGTTTTTGAACAAGTAAATTCAATGATTAGTAAAACTGTAATGCCTTAGGGGATTGGTTGGATGTTAATGAATAGAGCAAAACCCACTCCAATTAAGATAACAAAATAATAAAGGATATGTAGGGGTCACAAAAAGCCAACTATAGGAAATACCATTAGACTTTATGGGAATTGGAAACCTATCCAACAAGCATTCTTTCCACACTTGTGTTTGTGTGTGCATTTGTGTGTGTGTGCATGTGTGAACATCTCTTCCATTTACTGGATGTCTGTTCTTTCTGCAAACTTATTTCCTTCACTCTGCTCATGGTTCCCAGTTCTCTTAACTGTGATTTTCACCTTGCTCTGGACTGACAGAGAGTCAAATCTAGTCTCAATTCTACACTCCCAGTACCTTATAATTATAGTTTCTGGGTTTGGTGGCTCACATTTTGAGAAAAGTACCTAATTAATATGACCTAATCAGTTGCTTCTTGGGTGACCGGTATCAACATGGCTGCCTAGGTGCACTGTTTCTTAATCAGGTATCAGGAACTGGTAGGAGTCTGGGCAATTCTAAAGGAAGAGAGTGTGGGCTGGGCAGACACTTGTAACAAATGGATTTAAGGAGAGAGAGTGAAAGCAGGTAAACCTCTAAGGAGGCTCTTGTAATAGTCTACACAAGAAATAACAGTAGTGGTGGTAGGTATGGAAAAGAGAACTTAACCAAAAGCCACAATCAGAGCAGAATTTAATAAATGATCAATGGAAAAATGTGTGTGGGGGTGTGTGTGTCAGAAAATGATGCAAAGCTATCTTTGAAGTTTCCATACCAGAGACTAGGAGAATGCCTGATGTAGTTTCATAAGACATTAGAGACTGGGGGTTTAATATACCTTCCCTTTATGAGAAAATAAAATTGGGACCAGAGAGACAAAGTGACTTAAGTACCAGTCAATTAGTAGTAGAGTAGGAATTAAGACTTGTGGAGATTGGACTTGGCCAGGAAGTGGTGATAAAAATTTGGACCTTGGGTGGGGTAGAAGAAATGGTGCTGCAAGATTTCCAAGAGAATAGGCAAGAACACTATTCCATGGGAAGTGTTAGAAATACAAAAGGAAAGATACCTGTGCTAGTAAAGTGAAGATATAAGAGTAACAGAATTGGGCACTGAATAAGAGAGAAGCAGAAGCTGGTCAGGACTAGGGCTAGTCATGGTCAGGTAGGTATAGAATGTATAAGAAATCAAGTTAGCTGGGAACCAAGAACACTGAAAAGAAGGCTTACTAGTCACCAGTGGTAGTGTGAGTCGGAAGCCAGATTGACATGGTCAGTCAGCCAACTGGCAGCAATTGAATGGAATCCAGGTATTAACATATGCACAACAAACCCAGGAAGAGAAGATGGTTTTGGTGTAGAAAATTATGAAATTGCCACATTACACATTTTGAGATGGGGGTGTTGACAAGAAATTCAGGTGGAGATGCCCTGTAGACCACTGGAAATATGGGAGTGGACCTCGGAAATGTGATCCTAGCCAGAGGCATATCTGTCTGTCTATCAAATGACCTGCTAAAAGTGACATTCTAGAGAGAAGAGAAGATGTCTCAGTGTAGCCTTATTTTGGTGGGGGTGGGGGGGAAGGAAGAGAAGATCTCAAAATAAGGCTATTAGTCTTGGACAGTAGAGTGGTTTGATTGCCACTGGAGATTTGGGAAAACTATAAATTTTATCATGCTTTGGTAGCATATTAGAACTGTTATACAGCAGTTACACAGCAACTCTTTCAACAAAAGACTACTGAAAAAGACACAAATTACAGGGTCCATTTTGTTTACCTAGGTAGATGAATTAAAGGGGAAAAAACCTCACCACTAGTCATGGCCTCCTTCTTTAAAGAACAACTCCTTCTTTATAGCATTGTTTGAATAATTGCAGTCCTGAGGAGCACTCTATGGACTGACTGGAACTAAGTAGTTCCTTAAGCTTTAGTCACCGTGCTAGTGCCACGTATTTCCAATGTCAGGCATTTTAAATGGAACTAGTGTAAAATTCTGCCAAACAAGGAGATGCTAAGGATAACTATGGTCCAAATTAAGTCCTTTAGTTTAGGGAACTTGAATACCAGGCCAAGAAAAAGAAAGATGAGATGATGAGAAAAGAAGGAGAAAGAAACAATTGGCAAAAGAAGCAAAAACTAAAACACACAGTAAAAGATTACTTAAGTAGGAGCCATGAGACAGTAAAAACAAGAAAGATATGAGTAAGCAGAAACTAGTAATCCTGGAAAAAAGTTAGTAGTAGAGAATATCCAAACAAAAATAATAATAATTTACTCGAGAAAAGAAGTTTCCTGTTGAGGCTGCAACACAATCGTTGAGTTGCAAAACTGTGTAGCATCCTGAACACCCTTTGAGTTGTCTTCCAGTCTTTCAGAGATCTGTGTAGCTCAGATAACTGTCTTTCTTAATAACATGAATAGCCTTATAATAATTCCTTCTTATTATCACATATACCTTATAATAACCATTTATCACTTAAGTCTGCCTACATGTATCTTTGATTTCCACAACCTAAATAGCCAAACATATGTTTTGCTCATCAGGTGAACCCTAGATGGAAAAGGGGAAGGGAAAAAGGAAGAAGCAAGCATTCAATCACAACAAACAAAACAGGATTTCTAAAGGGGATGTGTGTATATGTAAAACCCTCTGAAGACCTGCTCATACTATATACATTTATGCATACAAGTGTGTGTGTGTGTGTGTGTGTGTGTGTGTGTGTGTATGTGTGTGTGGTAAATCAATGGATGAAATAAATACGAAGAACTGGAGATAACAGAACAAATCAGCACAACATATGAAATAACTGTGTATATTTACTATTTAAAATGTTAAGATTTAAAATAATTGATAGAGACTATGATGAAAGAATAAGAACAAGAGTATTTTTTAAAAATAGAACTTGCAGGGATGAATAGTGAATTTAAAAATTCCACAAGTGGGTTAACAGCAGATTAACTATCTCTTTAAAAGAGACTTAGCAAATCAGTAAAGGATCTTACCCAGATTGTAACATACAGAGACAAAGACAGAGGAAATATGAGAGACGTGGTGAGGAATAAGTGCTGCCCAGGAGTCAAGAAAGTAAAGGAAACAAATATGGAAAGAAATAATGTCTGATATTTCCAGAAATAGAAATATTAAAGAAGTTTGTTTTGTTTCATTAATGATAAATAAAAACAAAGTCACAACCAAGTACATCACAATTAAACAACAATGACAGGAAAATCTTTAAAGGTAGCCAGAGAAAGAAAAAGACCAACCATAAAATAATGACAGTTAGACTTTTCATCAACTATGATAAATGTCAAGAGATGATAAAATATTACCTTCAAAGTACTGAGTGAAAATATTCATAAACCTGTTGACTTTATACTCAACTAATTATCATTCAAAAGCGAGGGCAAAATAAAGATATATTTAGACAAAATTTGAAAATATATCACTCACTGATCTTCAGTGAAAATATCAAAATATGTACTTGGGTAAGAAGAAAACTGATCCCAGAAAGGAGTGGGGAGTATATGCTAAGGAGAAAAAAAAGTAAACATGATGCTATATGCAAATAAGCACTAACTATGAAGACTACTATCTAAATAGGGGAAAATGACTTTTTTGTTAATTCTTAGAGGATGAAAACTTCGTATTTATCACGTACGCAATTTCATCAGTGCCTACAACAAAGTGGAGTCACAATAAATACTTGATTAAATAAATTTGTGATGTATAAATAAAATGTGTCTCATCTCAATGTTAGGTCAAATTCCCTGCTTTGCTAATGAGGAAACTGAAAATATAGAAGACTGACCCAGTATTGTGTGACATATTGAACCTGATCCACCCTTTAGAGAACAGGAAAGATATTACAATGCCAAGAAGATTATGACAGTTTCTCTTATTACTGTAGGTTTGAGTCTACTAACAATAGAAAGTGCCTATTGCTGAAGAAACTATTTGGTTGGGAAATTTTATTATTAGCTGTCTCTTATCTCATCCATGTTCTAAACATCACAAGAACTACAAAGAAATGGACACTGATGAATTCATTCAAGAAATATTAATTAAACACCTATCATAAGCCAAATACTATATCAGGTGTTGAAGATGTAACAATGAAAAAGATATATCTAATCCTTGCTCTCAAAGAGTTAGTAGTCCAACTGATAAGAAAGTCATTAAGTGAATACTCATGCATTATGAGAATGTAGGAAGTCCTACTGCTTACTGTGTACTACATGCAAATGTAAGGGGAGAATATACGTTCTCTGGTTTATAATATGGAATGAGATTCCAAGTAATTAAAAATATGTGAGGCAGTATACAGTCACATAAAGAATAAATGGGTAAAATAAATTAAAATGCAAAACTACTATATTCTTTAAGAAAAACTTTTTTTTAATGTTTATTTATTTTTGAGAAAGAGAGACAGAGACAGAGCTTGAGCAGGGAGGGGCAGAGAGAGAGGGAGACACAGAATCTGAAGCAGGCTCCAGGCCTGTACAGAGCCCAACATGGGGCTCAAACCCACAAACTGCAAAATCATGACCTGAACTGAAGTCAGACACTTAACCAACTGAGCAACCACCCAGGCTTCCCAAAACTGCTAATTCTTGACAAAAATAAAAAGATGGGGAAAGACACAAAACAATTACATACATAAAAGATACGAAAAATATGGATTCCTTTTATTTTTAAATTCTGAGGAATATCTTTTCCAGATATTCCATAATTTCTCAACTTCACAAAAGATATAACAGAAAATAACTTGGAAGCTTTTGTGTTAGTTTTTCATTATAATTATAGCTTGGACATCAAACCTACTCTCATTCACTATTCCCCTTCCCAGCCCTAGAAATCTAACCTTTGATCTTTATAACCTATTAACATCTGGGGTTCTCTTTCTCTGACAGTCTTTTGGGGTGGTTTAAACATTTAAACTTTGAAAATGAAAGCAGATGCTTGTCTTCAAAATATGTTCCCAATGTATACATATAACTGCTGATGTCTGAAACCTACTCTTTGGAAAAGTGCTGCACACTGTTGATCCTCTCAGTACTTTTAGGGTGAAGTAAAGACAGGTAATTGTACCTACCATGTAGATGAGATCTGAATCATGTTAATCTCAAAAACAGGATGGTAGTACAAACATAGAAGACTGCTTTATCTTAATTCTTAAATCAAGAGCTCTTGTAAATATCTAGCACCAAATTCTTAAAACTTCTGAATAACTAGTTACAGGAACAAATAATCTTTCTTCTTCTTCTTCTTTTTTTTTCTAATCAATAAAGATAAGGACAAGATGGCCAGGCTATTTATATACATCTTTGCAAAATTAATACCAATGTGAAAACTACTATATGCAGAACATACAATACCAGCAGATCACTTTAATTTTCACCTGTAGAACTACACAAATTATAACATAAGAAATGGGATAAGAAATAAGTAAAGGGATGTGTTTCTCTTCTCTTGTTCCATAAAAGCAGTTTGAAATTCAGCCATAATCATTAAGACTTAGAGGACTTGATTATGCTGAATTATTGTTCTAAAAATCTAACCCAACTCAAGGTCACATTTAGGATAGTGGATACCAAGATAATGGGGGGAATTTTAGGGATTTGGAATTCCACTGGGTTTTGGGATTGGACTCTGAATTGCCTATCTTGTACTCCCTTCAGCCCTTTGAAATCCTACCTGCTATTTGTTCATTCCTTTTTTTTCTTCTGCGATTACTGAGTATCTACTGTGTGCCATGCACTTTTCTATAGATAGCTATCACTTCTCCCCCTAAAGACTCAACTCAAAGGTCTCCTTTCTGTAACTTCTACTTAACCCTTCTCCACAATAAATTAAACCCTCTCACTACATCAAAATCAACTTCTCCCTTCTCTGGGTTCCCATACCTTTTCATTCATGACTCTACTCTATACAGCACTTATCACAGGGTGACAGAGTGAGCTGCTTTTATGACTCTCTCCCATATGAGAGATGTGAGATCCTGGAAGACTGAGCTGTCAGCATCCTCCAGCAACAGTTCACACTGTACCTTAATTACAAGAAAGGGATCTAGCGTCCTAAATAAGAGCACAGAGTCTATAGTGAGATTACTTCTAATTCCAGCTCCATGTGACAAGAGACAAGTTACCTAGACTCTGTGCTTCAGTTTACTCATATATAAAATGGGGATAAAAACAGTACCCACCTTGTAGGTTATTGAGGATTGATTTAATACATGAAGATAATTTAGGATAGTATCTTATATTTGCTCAATAAGTGTTAGCTGGCATTCATCATAATCATCACCATCGTCATCATCATCATTATCATCATCATCAAATTAGGCTTGGGCCACCATTACTTGGGATTAGGGCAATCCCTGCTCCCCACGTGATACTTCAAACTGAGAATGGCCAGGTTTTTAGAAGGAAAAAAGATTTTTCAGGTTTCTTTCTTTCTTTCTTTCTTTCTTTCTTTCTCTCTTTTTCTTTCTTTCTTTCTTTCTTTCTTTCTTTCTTTCTTTCTTTCTTTCTTTCCATATTTCATTTTTTTCTGAGTTGGGCTTCTTGTACAGAATGTCTCTTGGAAAGATTACTTATTAAAATAAGAAATAAGTTTACTTATGAAATGTCATTTGATAATTTAGTTGGCATGAAGTTACCATACTAATGTACACAGTGTATAACAGATTGAACTCAAGAGATTTAAATGACAGAATAACTGCCTTATCATAGGCGGTGACAATGACAACTGTAACTCACTGGCAAGCCATCCAAATTTGACTGTGGGTTTGACCATACTACAGAGTGACAGATCCACCAGAGAGTTACAAGTGAACTCTCTGACATCTTCATTTATTTCATAATCATGGCAATGTTAGTATACAGAGTGCTTTTGGGGAAGATGGAGGAAGTAACATGCAAGTTATTAAAACAATAAAAGGATGGCAAACTGGTCTAATTAATTTCATCAGGAAAAAGTTGCACTAAAATTTGATGGCAATGACTACTTCTTAACGAATGCTGCACTTCATTTATTTTGTATTTTGGATGTTTCTCTCCAGATTAACAAAGCTTTGTTGGAAAAATATAATGATTTCAGATACAAGCAGAGGCATAAGCTATTAATGCTACTGTGGAAAGATATACCTTATATGCCAGTGCAGGAAAAAAAAAAAAAAAAAGATTCTTCTTTTTTCTAAAAGTCACATAATCCCTAAGGGAAGAAAAGCTTGGAATGAAGCAATTAGCCTATCACAAATCACACGGTTTGGCTGTGGACAGGTATTCATTGGTATAAGATCACAGTCATAGTTCTGACTAGTGCACTTGTTTGTTCCCTGGATCTTCTCAGGTCTGGATAGAGAGAAGTAGAAAATGCTTATAGTTGTATATACACTTTACAATTCACAGAGAACTTTCTTACATACCACCATCTCATTTATTGGTCATAGCAAGAATTAGTTATTCTTCTTTTCCAGATGAGGAAATAAGGATCAGAGAAGAGAAGTGATTTACTCAAGTTCACAGAGCACATAAATAGCAGAATCAGACAAAGAACTTGAGAATTTTTGATTCCATGTCCTAGGGAGTCTCATCTATTCCTCAAGCTGTTTTAATTTATACTGAGTACTTGGATGCTTAGGTCTCCCCCCTCTTCAGTGTGAAGGGGAGAGTACAATTGATTCTCAGTAACACCTAACAACTTATACTTTTTTCCCTGAATTTTCATTTTACCTTGGCTGGGAATGTACACATCTTTTTATTGATTTATTTGTTCAACAAGCATTCATTAAGATCTGGCCATGTACCCAGTTCATGAGTCAGAATAAAGGTTACATAGAAGTTTCAGTCAGGGAATAAAGTCTATATATTTAATCAACAAGAATCAAACAAATCTAAGAAACCTACCCCCTCCGTTTTACCATTCAAAAATTGATACTGTATGCCTTCTGTCACTTTTTGATTATCAGTGCATTGATTATATATTTTGTGAATTTGAATCTAAATTCCAATGATCTGAAAAGCATACTTTGATTTTGGAATGTCCTTGGAAACTGAGTGAATTTCAATATTACAAAACATAGTTACATTATGAACAAAATAACAAATGGTCATAATCATCAATATTATTCACTTCCATTTCAAGATTAGAAAGAAAAGGCCTAGAACTGTTCGAGTCTACACAGGAAGCAAGCAGAACCAGGACTTGAACTAAACTCTCTTTGTTAAACTGAATTTAATAATTAAGTTTCCCTTGATGTATCCAGAGAATGGAAAGAACAATGGAATATGGAATAAAATATGGACAGCCTTTTGAGACAATATTCAGAGGTATGTCTAGAAACAATCCCATTTTTTAAGCCTCTATAAATCAAATATACACAAATTCTGCAAAATCTAGACCACAGCCATGTTTTTTAAAAAATTAAGTACATAAATCTTTTTCCTGGGGAGCTGGAGGGATTATTATATGTATCGTTTCCCATTATTAAAGATTCTTAATTAATAAAAATATTTTATTAGTGTTATTTTTCTTACCAGCACCTCTAAAGAATAAGGGAAGAAAAATATCATTTCAGCCTAAATATGAATAAACTAAAATACTGGGTAGGCAGTGTGTTTGTCTAATTTACCTGAGTACTTTAGTGTTAATGTTATTAGTGCATATTGGTGTGGGAGAGATTCAGTTTATGGTCTACAAGACTGAACACCAATTTTTTACTAACACTGATGTAATTTCACTGAATACCAACTGTATAAAAGCAGAACCTTCCTGGATCTATGTGATTTTCTTTATTTGATAAATTAACCTTGAAAAAGCATTTACCAAATGTCTTCCAAGGGCCAAAATTATGATAAGTGCTGGGGACACCCTGATGAGTAAAAGAGTCACAGCAGTGCCCTCACAGTGCTTAGTATCTGGAGCAGCGCCATCCAATAGAAATATAATGCAATCTATATATGTGATTTAAAAATTTCTACAGCCACATTAAAAAAGTAAAAAGAAACAGGTACAGTTAATTTTAATACTGTATGTAACTCGATAATTTCTAAAATGTTACCATTTCAACATAGAATGAACATATAAATTTTTGAGATACATTAAATTCTTTTTTCAAACTAAGGTGTGTATTTTACATATATGACCTCTCAATTAGGAGCAGCCGCATTTCAAGAATTCCAAAGACACATGTGGCTACTGGCAAGTGTACTAGATAGTATAGGTCTAGGGGAGAAGTTAAATAGAAAGCAATAAGAACAGTGTCAGTGCTTCGGCAGGGAAATTCAGTACTATGGGGAGCATGTGGGAGAACACCTCAACTAACTAATCTGTGTAGAGCTAGAAAAACCTTCCTGGAGGAAGTGACACTTTTAACTAAAGCTCAAAAGGATGAGCTGGCATTAACCACAGGAGAGGATAGGGGTTGGGCACTCTAGTGTTAATGTTAATAATATCCAAGGCCTGGAGTAGAGGGACTGTGGTGTGCCGGAAAGACACGACCATCAGGACTCTAGCATGGCTGGAACGGAGATTACTATGGAGAAGCAACAGAGATGAAAACGAAAAGGTAGAAACCGGTCCATGAAAAGCTTTGCAGGCCATGTAAAGGAATTTGGACTTCATTCTAAGGAATTCATCCTTTCTAAAGACTTAAGGCCTCTATTTATGGAACTAGCAATTTCAGACTGAAATGTGCTCCTCTTCACTGAAATACAAGGGGGGAGTAAGATAGATGGAGATGAAAAGCCTAAAATGCAAGATGACCACTTATTAGAGGTAATGAAGAATTTGGCTCTACATTAAATTAGTCCCTCAGGCCATTTTCAAGTCTTAAATTTCATAAATCCAATTTTTCAGCTATAACTGCATTAGAATAGAAACTATGCTTAACAAAATGTGACTTGTTATTTATAAATTATTTTTGGAGGGAACACTATCTAACATGTGTGACATATTAACATTGAAATTTCTGCCTAGCAGTTCTGAATAGTGTGTATGAATAGTTAAGTCCCACAGGTCGTTTTTGGAATCATAAATTACTAATTTCGTAATTTACAAAGTAATCCATGGTAGTTATAAGTTTCCTGCCTCAATTTGCAGCCTTGAATCTGTCTTCTGGTGCTGATAGGATATGGAAGAGTACTGGAGTATACTCATTTGTACTAGTGAAATGCACCAGGCTCTAGGTTCTAGAAATTACAATTTACTTACTTGAATTATTATATAATCCCACTAAGTATATTGTGATTACAAGTGTGGTGGTCTTCCTTGTCCTTAATGGATTATTAGCTTTTTGAAAGCAAGGGGAATGATTTATATTTCCATCAATATATGGGTTTTACCATGTGTCAGGAACTGTGGCATATTTCCCAGAGTGCCTGGATAATCTTGAACATATTTAGCATGAATTTATTAGAACCAGAAAAGATGTCCAAATATAGTCACAGCACATTATAGCTTGACAAAATACATGTTTGCTAAATAAAGATATTGCTTAGGAGCTGTACCAGCTTGAATAGTGTCCCCCCAAGTTTGTGTTTACCAGGAAGCTGTGAACGTTGACTTTATTTCAAAATACGGTCCTTGCAGATACAATCAAGTTGAGGACATACTCTATTAGGGTAGGCACTAAATCCAATATGACTGGTGTCTTTATACTAAAGATAAATTTGGACACAAAAAACATGTATGGGGATAGTGAGAGTGGAGGCAGAGACTCAGTGATGCATACACAAGCCAACGAACACCAAGGATTATTGGCAAGTGCCAGACACAAGGTAGCGTCAAGGAGGTAGCTATTCTCCCCCAGAGCCCTGCTGATACCTTCATTTAGGACTTCTGGCCTCCAGAACTGTGAAAGAATAAATTTGTGTTATTTTAAGCCACCAAATATGTGGTACTTTGTTAATACAGCACTAGGAAATGAAACTAAGAGAGGAACCTTCCTGGGCCCTCCATTGCTTCCCATATTTCCTTCATGAATTAGCTCTCTTAAGAGACTTCTGTTTAATGGACTTGACAGATTAATCCCTTTCTCTGTTAAACTGTCTCAGCATGGTATTTTACCCTCAAATATTCCTATACAGTCCTGCTCCCACCAAAAGAGCTGTAAGCCAAGAGCACTTACTATTGCCATTAAATAATTCAATCAAATATTACATAAACTGGTGAAATATGAATGCAAAAGGAAAGACATCTGCTGTTCCCATGAAAAGTAAATTGGAGACTTTGGAGAGTCTTAATAAAGATAAGTCATGTAAAAAGTGCAATCAAATTAGATGTAGGTGAGGTAATTATGAAAGATTTAAAAAATTATGAAAATATAGAAAATTAAGAAAATCTAGAAAATATGCTCAGATTGCTTTGTAAGTACCTTTGAACTCTAAGTTCGTTTTAATAAAAATAAAATCAGCGCTTGTAGAAGGTATGCCATGGGTATGGTTTATGTAAGAATGGACTTTGTGGAACTGCAATTAGGACCTGAGCATCTCCATATACATAAATATGGATAGGTTCTATAAATTCTCTCCATGTACCAACTCTTTCTATTACCCACACAATCATAACTTCAGACTACAACAATAAGAGGGTTTCCACTATAAGTAGAAAAACCTTGTTTACTATTACCATTTTTTAATCTAGTCACCTCTGACCCATTTTTCATTAGTACTCAGTATAACGCCTGGTATATACCAGCCTCTTCCAAAATATTTTGTGAATGAATGAGCATAAAATGCAAACTGTTTTTTTTTATGTTTTTTCCTTTTCTACAGAATTGTATCATCATCAATAAAGTTGTGTTATTATGGGCTGATTTGAACTATAAAAATGGACTCATTATGGGGAACTCAATCTTTTAATGGCATTTATTAAAGCCTACACATATATGAATATTCTCACTTTTACAATATCATTTGTCATAGCCCTAATACGTTTTTCACATCATAATCTTTCTGAAAGTACTTAAATTGTTTCTATTCTACATCTGGATATAATTTCTCTGTAATGCCACAGTGTTAGTACCCCAAGTTCAAAGATTAGGACCTTGAGACCAAAAAATTAATATCTTAAAGGCAAAAATACCCAGTTAGGCCTCTGATTCTAGATTAGAACAGACTCTGTCATTAATTAGGCTGTATACCTTCAAGGATACTATTGACCCTCTCAGAGTCGCAGTTTCTTCAGTTATCAGATGAGGTTTTTGATTGGCTGACTGCCCTCAGCCCTAGTCTTCATTTTCAGCACCAGAAAATTCTGGATTTTCTTATGAATAAAAAATGTGACTTTTCACTGTCATCATTTCCATATGGGAGACAGAGAACAACACATATAGCTAGTTAAATCATGACGAAAAGGTAAGGTAAGGTGGTAATGTTTAGTGAGTATGGGATGGAAAGAAAGGGACACAAGACAGAGCATGAATTAATGCAGCCTACTAGTACAAACTCTTTTTGGGAAACAAATACAATGGCATATTTTATGATCATCTAACCCACAAGAATTGTGCTCTTAGTTGCCTAAAGGAATCTCAGTGGTAAGTTGGAAGGGCCTTGAGGTATATATAAAGCTTAAAACATTTAAAGACTTGGTCAACTCTTTATATTTTATTATTCTAACTAAGTAAAATATAGTCTTATTAAGTTATGTCATAAAACAATTGCTATATGATCTCTAAATCTTGATCTGAATGAATTTATAATCAAGCTTTATTCCTTAAATTATAGATAAGATTAGAGGCAACCAATATCAGGTTCTTTTTACAAGTTATACAATTATTTATTTTTCTCCACTTCTTTAGCTACTTAGGTAACTTAATAGGAGCCATGGGAAAGAAATCCTAATACATTTGGTAAATAAAAATGATGTAGGGTTTCAGATGGCCCACAAGACAAAGAATGTAACATGAATTCTGTTAAATAACTGCAGGAGTTGTATTTTTGCCTTGGAAAACTTTCATCATGGAACACAGCTGTGAAACAACTTTGGCTTCAAACAGAAAGGCTATAATAAAGCGCCTCCTAGCTAGACTTAAGTTCAAGAGGTTTATGGTGGCGAACAGCAGAAAAGATGAAATGTTTCAATAAGCCCCTCAGGCTGATTTAGTTAGCATTCACAAAGTAGAATAACCTATACATCACATACCCTTTGTTAGCTGGTTGTTTAGAATAGATGTATGAGTCACTAGATTTTATTTTAGCAGTTGGGCAATGCAATTCTCCTTTTGCCCAAAATATTAAAATGCAGAAATGTGAAACTAAGAGAGGTAATGTCAGATCTTATACAGAATGCTTATCAACCACTGTGATGGATCAAGAAATTCTGCTCTCACCATTCCATGTTGCACCTTGGTAGGCACAATGATAAATTACCTCTCATGAAAAAACAATCTATTGTTCAACTAATCAGCAACTATAGTATATTTTCTTAAATTGTGTGGGGAGAGGTGCTGGGGGAGGGAAGCTTGCAGAACCAAAAGAAAGCTGATATAGAGAGAAAGATAGGCAAGATTCTATCCTGAATGATTTTAAGTACAAATGAATCCCTCTGGGAGTTTGGAGGATATGTGTATATGTGTGTGTGTGTGTGTGTGTGTGTGTGTGTGTGTGTGTATATACATATATATATACATACATATGTGTGTGTGTGTCTGTATATATATATATATATACATATATATATACATATATATATACAGACACACACACACACACATACATATATTAGTGTTGTTTTTTTTTTTTCTCTGAGACACTGTTCAGAATTAATGAGGGTACCTGCAACGATGCTGGCAAGCTGCTGGGTTCTGGAGATGGGGTAGAGGCTGCGAGCCTGAACGATTGCTGAAGCGATTTTCTTGGCATGCTTCTCCTCCCCGTATGTTCTCAGGATGGAGGCAAGTGCCTGTTGATCTAAAGCGTTCACAACATCAGCTGCGGTGGGCATGTCAGGGTATCTACGCACAAGAAGAGCCAATTAGTTCGCTGACGTCAGTTTTCATTGACAAGAGGTGAGACTTCAGAGTACTGAAGTCAGGCATACACACACAGTCTAAGCATCTGAGGTTTTTCAAGTCAGAGACTGAAATCTTACACAAATGAAATAGATTTTCCATTTCAAATACCCATCATAATGGCAAGAGGGGATTGTGTGTGACATTCATCAAGGTCAAAGGCAGCAGGAAATTAAAATATTTTACTAACATTTAATTCACGAAGTTATTATTCCTTATGCAGATTTCCCCTAAGCCAAAATAATGGAAAATGTTTGGATTTAGTCTGTTGAAAATTTAAACTACCATTTGATTTTTTTTCACTATAAGAAGATACAAGATACAAGATACTGACATATTTAAATGAGCCTATATCCCAGGAACTTAACTAAATCTGAGATTATAAAGTAACCGAGTACTGATATGGGAGCACAAATTGAACTTAGAAAGTCTATACAAGAAGGTACTCCCAGTCAGTTTCCCTCACAAAAAACTGAACAATCTTAATGACAATAATGTATATTACTTCAAATATTTAACGATATTGGCTTATAAACTCAGGACTAAAGTCACCATGGGGTAAAACTTAGTAATCAAGAAACAGTACTAAAGCCTAAGTACTAAACTTAGTACTTAGTACTAAACTTAGTACTAAACAGTACTAAAGCCTTACAGTACTAAGCCTAAGACAATAATTTTAGGTGGTGGAGACAAAGGAAAACCTCTAGCCAAACAGAACAGATCACATAGTAGGAAACAGCATTCACTCTGTCAGACCATTGCAGTTTACTTTCCTTTAGGGAAATGTGCCAAGGAATTCTAAATGATGAACGAACCGAGAACTTACTTATTGGTAAGACAGCTTTGTTAACAGTATTGTTACTACTCCTGTAATTAATAGGTTGGATTGATTGCCAGTATCACACTGTGAGGACTTTAAGTAATAAGGATATGGTAGAGCTTTAAGGCCTAAGAGGGGGGTTGTAAAGAAACACCTGAAAATCCCTTCTTAAAAATAATAACCTGAACCTTGTTAACATATCTAGTGCCTCCAGGAGAATGGCTTGTCCCCTATTTTGTTATGATCTCTCTCTCTCTCTCTCTCTCGCTCTCACTCTCGCTCTCTCTGTCTCTCACTGTGTGTGTGTGAGAGAGAGAAAGAGAGAGAGAGAGAGAGAGAGCGCAACATTGCTTTCCAGATCTGCCTCATTTTTTTTAGCTGCCATGACACCCCCAGACCAATGAACATCCTGTAAGGTAGTCCTGTTTCCATCTCAATAGGCTTTGTTCTGCTAATAATAATAATAACAACAACAACAATGAGGAGGAGTCAGATCAACATAGATTAGAATACCTGACTTGCTATTCACACTGAGTAAGACTTTTAACTTACTGAAACCTCAATTTCTAACCTGTAAAATGAAAGTAACCATGCTTTACTCATAGGATTGTTGGGAGAATTATGGGTGCATGCAGCTGTAAAGCAGATAGTAGAATGTCTGGCACATGGAGAAGGTCAATGAATGTGCATGTCCCCTAGATCTTGCCCATTCCTAAATTTTCCCATCATCATTCTTGGCCTCATTGACAAAATCCCTGCTAGATCTTACCTAGTTGTGCATTCAACTGCCCAAAACCACTGAGCATCAAGATAAACCTTATTAATGATGGTAAATTCAGACCCAAGGGACAAGGTCCAGCTCTACCAGGACAACTCTAAGATTAGTATAGATGGACTTAGCAGTTCTTTATAATACCTTTCTACTTTTAAGTGAGACAATTAAAACAGCATTTTGCTCAAATAGAGTTCAGTGAATAATGGGCATAATTTTATTTTACTCTCATTCTAACATTGAATAGCAATGTACAAGTTTCCATTGTTCCACAAGACAAAAGGGGCAACGCTATGAAAAGCTGACAGGCTGCTAGCAGACACATCAGGGTAGGCATTCATAATGAAGAAGTCAAAATCTGCCCCACCCCCCAACTTAACAGGTAAGAGATTTTAACGGTTCCCCAGAGATTTAAAATGACTACATTAACAGAAGGAAAATATTAACATAAGTGGAAATTTATTTATTAACTTCCAGGGAAGAATACAACTAACAACAGTTAGACCTACAAGTACTTGAAGCTGTGAACTAACTAAACTATGCTGTAAGATTCTAGTGATAAACGGAACAGGTTAAGAAAGCCTCTTGTGTCCACCTTCACCACAGATATATCAGCCTCCAGGATCTGACTGGCCATACTTTTTGGTGTGGCCTCCCTCTCCCCATGACACCACTTGGGTAAACATTGCACATATTTACCATGATTCTCCTTTTGTATGAATTCATGTGAATGAACTCCCTTTTTCTGAATGCCATATACTTTCTTCAGATCTGTTAATGTCTTTGATTAGGTTATACAGTCTGGGCTATCTACCTGGAAGCCACCCTGCTTTCTAAGATATATTTGCTAAACTCAAATCTCATCCATTATGTATTGACTTAGAGTTTAATGTTTAAGGAAAATTTTATTTTCAGGTTCTTAGGGGAAAACCTCAAGAACCCTGATTCACAACTACAATTTGCTGAGAAGTTTTTACATTAACAATATGGGGATTTACTACCATTAACTAGAAGCTTTGTTCATTGTATTTCAGAAGGCATTCTCCTTAACAAGACATAGGAACAGCAGAAATTTGCTTGACATTTTATTACCTCTGCACAACAACCTCAATCTCCAAACATGAAAAGATATTTGACCTTTACTATTAGTCACTGCTTTTTAAAGGATTTTCATTATTTTCTTTTATGACCACATTCTTCATTCAATGAATGCCAACTTGGGAAAAAGAAGGTATAAGACTCAGAACAAAAGGTTCCAGCAAGTATGGGTCACAATCCAAGTTACTAGGTCATATCAGAACATGGGGAAAAGGCTATCTGTGAATAATTAGCATTGGACAAAGAAGTTTGTGGGAAAAGAAGTCAAAGTCAACTCAATATGAATTTGCTGACTTGAATTGGACATTAAATTTCTTATATATAGGTCCTTTGAATAGACTGTAAGAAATTTTGGAAAACCTGTTTGTCTCAGTAGAAATGTTTATGCAGGTCTAGAATTGCAGATTAGTAAGAGTAACAGAATGGTTTGCTTATTCAGATATAAGAAAATCTAACATTTCTCTTAGAAGATAAGGTTCCCAAAGGTAGGGGCCATGATACATAATTTGGCAGTGGTGGTGGGACATGAAATGAGGGAGAAAAACATGGTTAAGCTTTGTAGGAACAGGCTGTTCAGTCCCTAAGCCAGTGTTAGGCATAGAGACAAGTGCTAATCTAAGCTTTACAAATTAATTTGGATTTAAAAGAACTTATCCTATACTTTACTAGAATGTGAACCTCATTGTGTTCAAATGTACCTATTTGAATAATGGAATAATGGAGAACAAACTAGTATTTCCATGGCGGTGAGCAATGAACAGGAGGTGTAAAGCTGTCCTATATATAGTACTATGTGGATACAGTACCATAAACTGTAATTTCCCTGGAGAATGTTAAATAAAAGTGACTATACAAGAGACAGCACAAAACACACAATCACTGACCCCTAGAATCCTGCATTTCATGCAGGACTCAAAAGAATATGTGTTAAATAGAGTTCCTTTTACATCTCACAAGAGGCATAGTTGGGCCTGCACAAAAATGGATCCATTGTTTCAGATTCACATTAATCAATATTGTAAGCAGTCTAAAAGCCCATATTGTATCTATAAAAAAGATAATTAGTATGAAAGTTATCCTCCTCACTATTTTGTGTAAAGACAGCAATGATTTTTCTTTTAGAATCTCAAATCTAGAGAAACACTAAAGTCTATAATGAGTAGCAAACAAAACTGATTTATTATGTATGGATAGTGTTAGGTGTGGGCGTGTGATGGGAATTCTGCAGTCTTAAAAGGAAATTAAATTCAGGGTGTTTTTGCAAAATTGATTTCTTGTTGTGAGGAGAAATGCTTTATCAATACTCACCTGCCACCATCCATTCTCATGTCCAAGGGGCCATCCTTCCGAAGGGAAAAACCTCTTTCAGGAGCATCAAGTTGCATGGAAGAACACCCAAGATCCAAAAGAACTCCATCCAAAGTCCCTGGCTGCACTCCAGCTTTCATTAATAAGGCTTCTGCCTGGCTGAACTGGCCTAGCATAGCTCGGATCTGTTTACTGTGAATAAACCCAGGAGATGGGAGAAAAGACTTCTGTTATATTAAATTCTTAAGGTCTATGATCAATGAAACAAAGTGTATCCTATTATTAGTTTATTTAACCAATATATATTTATACCAACCACATGTTTAGTACTACATAAAGACATTTGGAAATGGAAACTTTACATCCTTGGTTTCAACACCAGAGGTGACTTAATGTAATTTTAGTTTTGCTAATAAATGTAACTTATTGTATACCTATGTGAAGGTATACAATAAGTCATTGAATTTGCAAAATCCCTTTGTCAGATCAGGTCATTCACTTTTTTCTTTAAAAAAAATAAATCTTAAATCTATAGGTTAGGAAAAAAAAGCACACATCATTTATCAAAAGAATAAATTTAGGGATAACAAATGCTGATGAGGATGTGGAGAAAAGGGGACTGTGCACTGTTGGTGGGAATGTAAATTAGTGCAGCTACTATGGAAAACAATGCAGAAGTTCCTCAAAAAATTAAAAATAGAATTACCATAGGATCCAGCAATTCCACTTCTGTAAATATATCAAAAGGAAATGAGAACATTCTGTTCAAGAGATATGTGCACCCCTGTTTTCATAGCAGCATTATTTACAATAGCCAGAACATGCAAACAACTTAAGTGTCCACCAAAAGATGAATAAAGAAGCTGCATACACACACACACACACACACACACACACACACACACACACACACAGGAATATTATTCAGCCACAAAAGAGGAAGGAAGTCCTGTCATTTGTGACAGCATATATGGACCTTAAGGGCATTATGTTAAGTAAAATAAATCAGAGAAAGACAAATACTATATGATCTCACATGTGAAATCTTAAAAAATGAGAGAGAGAAAAAAGCCAAATTGATTAAAAAAAAAAAAAAAAAAGGCAGATCATATTTGTGATTACCAGAGGTAGGAGATGGGGAAAAAGAGAATTTGATGAAGGTGGTTAAAAGGTAGAAATGTCCAGATAAATAAAGTGAATACATATGATGGATGTTAACTAAACTTATCGTGGTAATCATTTGACAATATATGTTGGTCAAATCATTACACTGTACACCTTAAAATTAATACAGTGCTATATGCATTACTATCTCAATAAAACTGGAAAAAATAAATTTTTGAGTAAGCCAATTTAATTACAACAAATAACAAAGTAGAGATCACAGAAAAAAGATATGTCAAACATCTTCAAGCAAAGCATTTTAGCTTTCTCCATATTTTTCCCATAATTTAGGATAGGGGTACTGTGTAGCTGCATACTTGAAGCATGAAACTATGCTTAAAATAAATACCTTCTTTCAGAAGCATGTTTTAGCTTTCAGCAGGGATTTTGAAGTCAATGGAGCATTCAAAATCAATAGACAGGCAAGAAGTTGGGATCACCTTGCAGCTATACTAATTCTCCTTCCTACACAAAGTGAGATGCTGCCTGCAGGGTTCTTCGGAAGCCTTAGGGCAACTGGTATGCATTTTGGATGGGGAATGAGAAGAGAAAAAAAATGGCAACTCTCCCAAGACCTCATTCCCTCCATCTACAGGTGGATAGGGTGAATTTGGATTTCAACAGTGTTGGGGAATTCGTATTTATATGTTTACTTATGTGTTATGTTTAAGGAGAATTTCACCGCTCATTGGTAATTTTTTCCCAAATTCGAATGGAGAAAGTGATTCTCAGATTCACTCCCCAAAAATTCATTGAATATCTGCTATCTCTCAGGCATTATGTTAATTGAAGGTATATAAAAATTAATAAAGCATGGCTTTCCAAGCTTTGAAATGAGAGGAAGAAATGTACAAATGAATAGTCTGTGAAACAACCTGATGGGGGCTAATCGTAGAAAGATGGATTGTTATGTCTGTCTTTGGAAAATATAAAATGAATGTTAATACTAATACCGGGAACACAAAAAATAGAATCATGGGATTGAAAAGCAACTCACAAATCACTTATTCCAATTATTTAACTGATGTTTGAATCTCTTCCCTCTTCACTATCACAGTTGAATGGCCTGGGTTCGGGGGTGGGCAGTTATTTTTTAGCCACCTCCCGTTCACCCCATTGGTGAGGGAAGGATTCCCATTCTAGGATTATGGACATTCATTGCTTGAAATATGGCACCTGACCACTGGACAGATGAGATTGACAGTTTATTAATCACACACACTTACAGCCCAGGGGAGGAGGGCAGCATGTGCCCTGCATGGGCTACAAGGGGGTTGTACTCACAGACAGAATGGGCAGGCAGAGGCTGTAGGATGCAGGTTTTATACTAACAAAAGAGCAGTGGCCCTTCGTTCCCATGAAAGTGATTGTCTTGTCTGAGTAATTCCATGGGCAGGGAATTGAAACCTGCTTTTCAATGATAAGCAGATGTTGTTAACAAGGGTCATTTGGCTCAGGGACTTTTATCTGTGGGAGCACAGTGGGGAGGACAATTTTTGGTTGGTCCACTGGAGGATCTGCTAGTTTTCCTCAGATGTCAAGAACACATAATATTGGGATTTAATTTTAAGGCCTTACACCACAATCCCCTGGTCCGTGTTTGAACAGTGCCAATAACAAGAACTCACTACTGTTTTCTTAGTTATTTTTTAGTTGATAGCTGTTTCCTCACTATTTCTACAATTTTTCCTCTTGGTGTCAGTCTATGTAAAACAACTGAAAACTCACAACCATGGAAGCCTTTTACATTTCTTCTGTTGGTCATTGTAAGGGATATTTGTTGGCTACCTCTTAGTTGCCAATCTCTGTTTCAACAGGACCTCAAAATTTCAGCCATGTATTTTGGAAGAGACTCATTATATCTATGATGGTTTATATGTCAACTCGGCTAGGCTACAGTACCCAGTTATTTAATCAGACAATAATCAAGGTGTTGCTGTGCAGGTAGTTTGTAGATATGGTTAATAATCAGTTCACTTTGGGGGAGCCTGGGTGGCTCAGTTGCTCAAGTGACCAAATCTTAATATCATCCCACGTGGTGACCACTCAGGTGTGAGACTGAGCCCTGCGGCAGGCTCTGCACACAGGGTGAAACCTGCTTGGGATTCTCTCCCTCTTCCTCTGCCCCTCCCCCGCTTGCACACATGCACTCTCTCTCAAAATAAATATACTTGCACACACAATTTATATATAAAAATATATTTTATGTATAGTCTATAAATTATAATATATATCAATATATAATACAATATATGTAAGTGTGTGTGTGTGTGTGTGTGTGCGCGCGCGCACGTGTGTATGTAGGTATCTTTTGCTGATTCTATTTCTCCTGAGAATCTTGACAGACGTAGTATCTTAGCTCAAGATGTAGATTTGTGGGGGCGCCTGGGTGGCTCAGCTGGTTAAGCATCCAATTCTTGGTTTTGGCTCAGGTCATGATCTCACAGTTCGTAAGTCTGAGCCCTGTGTCAGGCTCAGCACTGACAGTATGGAGCCTGCTAGGGATTCTCTGTCTCCCTCTCCCTCTACCCCTCCTCTATGTGCTCTCTCTCTCTCAAAAATAAATAAATAAACTTTAAAAAAAAGATGTAGATTTGTGATTAGCCATCCTAATTTACATACCATCTCCAAGCCTATATAATTTGTTCAGAGACTGGCATATGTCACAATTCTAGCCGGTGAGATATAAGAGATATTTCCTAGGGATTTAGGAAAAGAAAATTACTCTTTCTTTCAATGAACTATATAGGAAGAAAAAGGTTTTTCAGGCTCTCACTTGACATGAAAGAAGCACACTGCCTGGACTGTTGCCAGCAAATATCCTGACCCAAAGAAAGGAGAGAGTAACCATTTTTGGCCAAAACAGCCACTAGATTGAGCCTCAAATAAAATCCCCAACTTGTCTTAGAACTTTTGAGTTACATAAACCCATAAGTTGTTTGTTATTGAAGCCAGTTAGAAATGCTTTTTCTCTTACTATGGCAGACAAACATCATAACTATTGTAACTATCATGCTCCTTTAAGTCTTCTTTCCTCCAAACCATACTCTTGTTTCTTCTGCTATATTCTCCATTAAAAAAGAAAATCTATCATGCTAGACTCTCTTTTCTGAATGTGTTCCAGTTTGCCTATGCCCCTTGATCTAAATTCTATAATGATCAGCATGGAATAAAGTCAATTCTGGCCTTTTCTTATTGTAGTTACTATATTAACGCAGCTCGATATCAAAATAATTTTAGAATTGATTTCACACCATTGCCTTATGGTACCTAATACCCTTCAGTTTTTTTCCTGTACACAGTTGCTAAGCTTCCTCCATCACTGTGTTTGTATAGCTTTGTTTTGTCAAATGTTGTGGATCTAAGTATAATTTCTGCCCTACATATTCTCTACAACCCTTTAGGATCCAGGTATTAGCTTTAACCACAGAATCTTCTTTATATTTCAGCAAAACCTCCAACAAATCACTCCTTCCCAGTCTTAATTCCTTAGTATTACAGCTATTATCCTGCTTGAAGCTAACATACTTGTAAAATAACAAGTAACATCTTATAAGGAGTGTTTGCATTCTTGGGTGCCCTCAAACATAATTGTTTAACACACAGTACTCATACAGTTTTATGCCTGACTATTAGTAAATAATAAAAATGCAATCCTTGTGGTTCAAAACTCAGTGTAAAACACAAGTATGAAAATGTCACATGGGAACAAAAGTAACCACATGGCAACAGCACAAAGTAAATCATGTGGCAGATCATTAAGGCAGAGTTTTCTGATGCTGAAATCAGTTATATGTTTCCAGAATTAGATCGTTCTCACAGTCAAAAAACCATCCACAATGTTTACTGACCAATCTGTTGAATGAAAACTCAGCCTTAACTTCAGACCCCGGGGCATTATTTCATATATACAATTATGTTCAGGCTAATTTTCCTGGACAGGCACATTCCATGCCCCCTTTTCTCTTTCTTCCTCCCTTCCTTCAAATTTTAATTTTCAGTGTTTTTTGCATATGTATTTCACAAGGATTATAAAACAAGTAACAGTGGGGCACCTGGGTGGCTCAGTCGGTTAAGCGCCCGACCTCAGCTCAGGTCACGATCTCGCGGTCCGCGAGTTCGAGCCCCGCGTCGGGCTCTGGGCTGATGGCTCAGAGTCTGGAGCTTGCTTCCGATTCTGTGTCTCCCTCTCTCTCTGCCCCTCCCCCGTTCATGCTGTGTCTCTCTCTGTCTCAAAAATAAATAAACGTTAAAAAAAAATTTAAAATAAGTAACAAAGTATGAATTGGCCAGGGAGGATCATGATGGTCACAAAAAATAGAGGCAAACCAGGACATTTAGCCATAATTACAAATGTACAATTTGTTCAAATTGTCATCGTCGTGTGTCATCACCTTAGGCTCCCCAGGATGTAAGCAGAATACTACTGTGACTCAAAGCACATCCTATGTGAGAATGGTTCTGCAACCCAAACCCAGGAAAAACCAAAGTGCTTAGCAGTAGAGTGTCAACAATACCTTGGTTGCTGGAAGCCATTTATGAGGTTCTCTGTGATAATCTTGATTCTAACAAGTCATCTGCACTTTGAGTACAAGTGATGGGTCTGTTTATTATAAAGGACTAAGGTGCACTGGGATATACTGCGGTGGTGATATAAGAGTAGTTACAACTCACTGTGTATTTGATTTAGGATTGAATGTGGCACATCATCACTCCTCTAACTGCACATAAAGTCTAATAATAAGGGTTTAAGGATGTTATAGATGAATTACTCTACAAATTATAAAAGTGGATCCAACTCACAGGGTTGAACATCTTGGAGTTAACATGAATACCTATCCATCTTGGTTTTAAAACCCCAAAACTCCAATGGTTTATAAAATGCTTGATACAAAAGAGGTACTTTGGCTGCCCAGGGATATATAATTTTCAGTTGCATGGAGAGAAGACTTATTTGTGTAGAATCAGGTAACACAATTTAAAACATATGTTTATGTTCCGAAGTCTGAACATAAATGTTCAAAAAATACTGAATTTGGAGACTAACTCTGAGACAGGCTAGGGAAGAAAACCATCACTATTATACTTTTCCTCATAGGATTTAACACTCTTCCACCTTCACCAGTAATACTAAATAAGTGCTTTAAGTCATTATATGCCTCTAGCCTCAAGTACAGTAATGAACTTTTCCATAATAAACAAATATAGAAACATACACAACTGACAAAAACAAAAAATGGTCCATGAAAATGATTAATGACAGTCTCGATTCTTTCTGAATCACTTAACTTTTGCTGTGTGGCAAACTACCCCAAAACTTATTAGCCTAAAACAACAATTATTTATCAGCTCATATTCTGTGCATCAACAATTTAGGTTAGGCTCAACTGGGTGATTCTTTTGAAAGCGAGTGACTGAGGCTTAGTTGGTCTCATTTGGCCTCAATTACATGTTGGGAAGTTGCCTGGGGTAAACCATGTGTCTCTACCATGTAGCCAGCTAGCCCAACCTTCAACACAGAGTGGTCAAGTTCCAAAAATAGCAAGGTAGGACAACTCCAATACAGAAGTACTTTTTAAGTTTCTGATTATGCCAATGGGATTTTCTAATATCCCATTGGCCAAAGGAAGCCCACAGCTCAATTCAGGTTCAAAGGCTATAAAATTAGATTCACCTCTTGATAAAAATAGTAAAGATATATTACAAGGGACTATGTAGAGAAAAGAGAGGGATTACAGTGGGCATTTTTGCAAACAATGTACCACTTTCTTTGTATTTAGGAGTGAATTTGAAAGTAGGAAGGAGAAAAAAAATTCCCTCTAGATTCTCTTCTACGGAGTTAGAATTTATATTACAGAGTAGCTTCCTCTACAGGCATCACAAGAAATACGCAGTGGTGAGTGGTGGTGTTTGATGTTAGAATGCAGAGGAAGACTAAGGTGCTAGGTTCTGATACCAGAAATACAACTCTGGGCAGAGACCAACAAGGAGTCTGCCATATGGGTCTGGCAAGAGCTAATACGTGATCATCTGGGAGGGAGTAGCATGTGGTAGTAGGGGGCCTGCAAGAAAGCAACGTATTGGGAATTAGTTGTGTTCACATCAAGTAAATGTGGCAGCAAATAGGCGGGCTCTAACTGTTGGCCAGACTTTTCCCAAAAAAACAAGTCGTGTAGGACAAGTGTAAAGGAATTGAGGTGCTAAACAGGAATAAGGGAAGAGATTCAGGCATAAGACAATAAGCTTAGACACATAATTAGAACCAGCCCAGTCATTAAAACTAAGGCATCAAATCAGGAGTAGTAGTAAAGGCAACTTGATGCTATCACTTAGGCTACAGACTAGGCCATCTTCAATCCATTACCGGAGCCCTGTGGTGAAAAATGAGGGTACACTGAACTAGCAGATGGATATGCAGAAAACTCTAATCATATGAACTAGAGTGACAAGCAGAGCAATGGAAAGCAGAAGAGAACTAACATGTCTTAAGAAGCTGCCAGGAACAGTACCCAGACACTTCAAGTTTGTTTCACTGAACTTAAAGTGAACTGAATCCAGGGTTCATTTCATCATAAACCTGAATCATTCATTTTGTGTGTACACTTGGGAGACATACCTAGGTGATAACATTCCATAAGAGGATAAGAGCAAAATACAAACAGCTTTTTTTTTTTTTTTACTGTGGCTCCAGGTCCTTCTTACATTAGTGTCAACATTATTTCATATGAATCCCAATGTACTGCCTATTTTCCAGTCATTAAATTTAATTGATCTGTAGGCAAAAAGCAGGGCCCTTGGCTGCTTTTACCATGTCCTTAGGCCTCCCAAATAGGAATTCAGAGTGAGCCAAAGCAGTGGATGAAACATGTAGTTAATTTGAGCAATGGTAAGAACAAACATCCAGAGTGCTTTCTGTGTGCCAGACCCTATGCTTTATACTTATCAAATCATTTCAGCTCCTGCTAACCTTATGATGTAGGTGACACTATGGCCTGCAATCTGCAGATGAAGAAACAAGTTCAGAGGTGAAGTTATTTATCCAAGTCATACAACTAGTAAGTGGCAGAATTAGAATGCAAACTCAGGCTAGTCTGGCTACTGAGTCTCTGTTCGCAACCACTATACTGTGATACCTTTCAACTTTCTATTTACTTAGTACCATTTCAGATCTCTTACTTCTTACCATTATGACCTTGTCATGATCCACAAATCTGCCTAGTTTGTCTGATTTTTTTATTAAAATACTTTAATTGTTTTTAATGTTTGCCATCTCTTCATAGTTATAGGTCTTCAGATTCAGCACTCAACAAATATTTGCTGAATAAGGATTATCTATTAGGTGCTGGACACAGGAATATAAAAATGAAAGAGAGCACATAATATAGATAGGTATATGCACAAACTCACTAAATTACAGAGGAGGTGGTTTATTTCTTCTTAAAACAACAGTGGCAGAGTGGAATGGGGACACTGCAGCATAAGGTTTATGTTTAAATCTTGGCTCTGCTACTTATTAAACCCTGTGGTATTCGACAAGTTATTTAATTTCTCTCCATTTCAGTTCCTAATATCTCATGCTATTTAAATTTTCCCCTTTTATTTTAAGTTTTTTTTTTTTTTTGAGGTTGGGGGAGAGAGAGAGAGAGAGAGAGAGAGAGAGAGAGAGAGAGAGAGAGCAAGCAGGGGAGGGGCAGAGAAAGAGGTAAACGTGAATCCTAAGCAGGCTCTGTGCTGAGAGCATAGAGTCTGACACGGGGCTTGAACCCATGAACTGTGAGATCATGGCCTGAACTGAAACCAAGAGTCGGATGCTTAACTGACTGAGCCAACCAGGCGCCCTAAGTTTCCCCCCTTTAACTCAACTTAGTATGGAAGAAATATCTCAATAAGTTCGGGACTCAGACTGAATCAGAACATTAGCTTTCTAATTCTTTAATTATTTTTGAATCTGACTATGTTAGGTATTGTTAATCTTGACTCCAGCAAGATCTGCACTTGGAATACAAGTTATGGGTTTGCTCTATTACAAAAAACTGTGGTGCACTGGTATGTACTGAGGCTGATGATGTAAGAGCATTTGATTTGTGTATTTAAGATCGGATATATAACTTCATCCTTCTTCTAGCTGCATACTGTCTAATGATTCTGGAGCCAGATTCCTCATTTGCACTATGTGAACAACACAGCAGTACCAATGTCATGGAGCTTTTGTGAAGAGTATATTAATTAATGTACATGAGAACACCTACTAAGATGCCTTAGGCATAGAAAAGCCCTCAAGAAATGTTACTTCTCTTCCTCTGCTCCACGTTGTTTTATTCCCTTAGATACTCTTCTTACAAGTTGGTCACTATGCTGCCAATCAAGAGCTGGGAGCATTGGCAAGGATTTCCTTCAAGCCCGCCAAATGCAGGGCATACTGGCTGTGACCCTTTGACTACAAAGATTTTTCTCTCCAACCTCTTTGATGTGCCACTATTATTTCTCTTTCCACTTCACCATGCCCATTTTAGTTGGAGAACTTGTTCACTTTTCTTTTGAGTTTTTATTTAAATTCCATTTAGTCAACGTACAGGGTAACATTAGTTTCAGGTGTACAATACAGTGATTCAACAATTCCATGCAACAACTGGTGCTCATTGCAAGAGCACTCCTTAATCCCCATCACCTATTTTTTTTGCCCATCACCTATTTAACCCATCCCCCCTCCCCATCCACCTCCCCTCTGGTAAAGATCAGTCTGCTCTCTATAGTTAAAGAGTCTGTTTCTTGGTTTGCCTCTCTCTCTCTCCCTCTCTCTCTTTCCCCTTTGCTCATTTGTTTTCTTTCTTAAATCCCAAATATGAGTGAAATAATATGGTACCTATCTCTGACTGACCCATTTCACCCAGTATAACACTCTCTAGCTCCATCCATGTCATTGCAAATGGCAAAATGTCACTTTTTTCATGGCTGAGTAATATTCCATTATATATTGGAATTATATATTGCATTATATGTCACACCCTCTTTATCCATTCATCAGTCAATTGGCACTTGGGCTGCCTCCATAATTTGGCTATTGCAGATAATGCTGTTACAAACATCAGGGTACATGTATCCTTTTGAAACAGTATTTTTGTATTCCTTGGGTAAATACCTAGTAGTGCAATTGTTCTATTGTAGGGTAGTTCTATTTTTTTACTTTTCAAGAAACTTCTATACTGTTTTCCAGAGTGGCTGAGCCAGTATGCATCCCCACCAACAGGGCAAGAGGTCTCCCTTCTCTCCTTTTCCTCACCAACACCCAGTGTCTTTTGTGTTGTTGATTCCAGCTATTCTGACAGGTGTGAGGTGATATCTCACCACACTTCTGATTTGCATTTCTCTGATGATAAGTGATGTTGATAACTGTTAACTTTTTGATATGTTTATGTTTACCATACCGCATAGAGCTCTTTGCAGACACATATATATGTAATCTAAGATATTTTGATTTTCATATTAATTATGATCACTTTTAAATATTATTAAAAGATGCCCTTGCTCAAAGAATAGTTTCATATACCGCAGAGATAGAATGAAAAAAACATTATTTTTGCTTTGCATAATTTGTTCAAAATCTTCGATAGCATTATATTTACTGACCATTGTATTTCCTTTCAGGAAATACTTGTTAAAAACTGATCTAGCCATTCATTCAAACTCATAATGTACATTTTAGAATAATACACATTTTAGAAATGATAAAATGTAATTGGTATTTGTATCTCTTATGAAATTTTTCAACATTTATTCACTGGAGTAATCTCCCCTGTTCTGGAATAATAGCTTGGCAGGCCTCATAACTTTTCCACTCACTAATCTGTTACAGTCCTATAGCTATTGTGAGTTGTAAACATAGCAAGGTTAGAAATTAGACTGTCCAGTGCTCGGCTACAAAAACAAACAACAAATGAATATTTACTGAGCAACTATTAAATATCAATCATTGTTCTAAGCACCTGTGATATAAGTAAATAAAACATAAAATCCCATGACTGCAGAGCTTACAATCCAGAAGATAATCCAATCAATATATTTGAAAACATCTATTTCTGTCTATAGCAGTTAACTTGATCAGAACAACCCTTCCATTGAAAAAACCTAGGAAAGTTGGAGAATTACAATTATCTGTTTGAAGGGATCAGACAGCTACAAAAGCAGCTAAGACTTGAGGAGATAAATGGGTAGTGCAAACAAGTGAGCCTGACATTCAAGGCCTTTGTTTATTTGCAAGTAGAATCTGAGAGGCTATGAAACTGAGGAGAACTTTTGGGAACCTTATAGGATGAGGGAGACAAAGATTGAGCTTAGAGTCCATTAAGTGGATATGACCAGGAAATAGCCCTAAACTTTTAGATGGGACCCAAAAGGGCTAAAACTCGTGGAAAGGTAGACCAAAAATAAGTCACACAAAGACAGCAATACAGTTTCAAATCAGTTCAATACACACTGCCATAAGGTGATACGGTCTTAGATGGATTGCCCACCAGAAGCACCAGTAAATAATATCTGGAGGAAGATACATTTCAGACTCTCAAAACAGCTCCATGAGTTTTCAAAAACAATGTATGAAATCAAATAAAAAACTACTAGATAGACCAAGAGATAAAGCCCAAATACCTTAAGGAATAGATAATAGAAACAGACATACAGAATATAGAATAAAGTCCTTAGAATGAACTTTAAGATAACTAATATGCTCAAGAAAAGAAAGGATAAATTAAGTAATTTCAACCCAAAAATGCTTCTATAGACAATAGTAAAATGAAAATCAGAGCAAATGGAAAACAGATAAACACAAGAATTAAAATTAAGAATTCAATAGGTAAGTTTAGAAAATAGACCATGAAAGTACTACTGACATAGAAGATAGTTTAGTGGAAAGTATTAAGACTGAAAAAGGCAGAGGAAATGATTTGAAAAATACAGAACAGAGCATAAGAGACATGTAATATGGTAATGAAATCTAACACATGTATAACTGGAATTCCAAAGGAGAAGAGAGAGGAAATGAGGCAAAAAAAAACAATGTTTATAATGATATAATGACCAAGAGACTCCAAAATGATTCAAGGTTTCAAGCCACAGATTCAAAAAGCATAATAAAGTCTAAAGAGAATAAATACATAAACAAACAAAACCAAAAGGAAACAAAACCAACAGTGGGATCTTCATAGTAGAATTTGTGAAGACATGGGAAATTAAAATATTAAGAACAAAGAAAAATGATATATTGCATTCACAGGAGCAATAATCAGAACTGAAGTAATGAAAGCCAAAAGACTGGTAAATTTTTTTTCAGAAGTGAAAGGGAAATAAAAATATTTTCAGATAAAGAAAATTGAGATAATTCACCACTAGCAGACCCATACTAAAAGACATACTAAAAATACTTTTCTTCAGCCAGAAGGAAAGTAATCTCAAGTTGAAAGAAAGAAAATACATGATGGAATGAAGATCACTGGAATGTGTAACATATTGGTAAATCTGGATGAATACTGACTGTATAAGACAATAATAATTTCTTGTGCCTTTTATATATTTAAAGTTAAAGCACAAGAGGCAAGCATGTGATAAATGTAGTTAACGAGTTTAAAATTCTTGCAATTCCAGTGTCCAGAAAGAGATTAAAGTACTAATTTACGTGAGATTTTCGTAGCAAATTATGCATATTGTGATCTCCAGAGTAACCTTAAAAAGAATAATAATGTATAATGTATGAGCAACCAGAGAGAGAAGATAGAAAAACAACAAGAAAAGAAGACAATAAAGGAGTTTAAAAAAAAAAAAAAAAAAAGGAACAAAGAATAGGTTAGGCAAGGGGCGCCTGGGTGGCGCAGTCGGTTAAGCGTCCGACTTCAGCCAGGTCACGATCTTGCGGTCCGTGAGTTAGAGCCCCGCGTCGGGCTCTGGGCTGATGGCTCAGAGCCTGGAGCCTGTTTCCGATTCTGTGTCTCCCTCTCTCTCTGCCCTTCCCCCGTTCATGCTCTGTCTCTCTCTGTCCCAAAAATAAATAAACGTTGAAAAAAAAAAATTAAAAAAAAAAAAAAGAATAGGTTAGGCAAGCAGAAAACAAACAGGAAAATAGTATACAGATTTAAACTCAAATATAACAGTAATTATATTAAATACTCTTAGGTTAAATATTCAAATTCAAAGACTAAGATTTTTAAAATCTATAAGCTGCTTATAAATAACAACTTAACTCTTGGAGACAGAAAAGTAAAAAGTAAGGGGGAAATTGTCATACATAATCATCATGGTAGTTTTTTAAATATCACTCTTAGTAAATATAGAATAAGCAGACATATAGAAGACTCCAAATACATAATTATCAACTTTGATATAACTGAAATGTGAAAACTCCCCACTGTAAAACTACACAATATACATAGTTTTAAAGGTATACTGAACATGTAAAAAATGGACTATATGCCAGACTATAAGACTAGTTTCATCAAATTTCAAAGAACTGATACTATACAGAATGTGTCTTCTAAACATAGTGGAACTTAATTGGAAATCAATAATAGGAAAATAGCTAGAAAGTCCCCAAATGTTTAGAAGTTTAGTGATACACTTCTAAATAATACAGAAAGAATGGAAATTAGTAAATATTTTTAAACAATGATAAAAAGTACAGCATAACTTAACATCCAATGAAAATGTAACACATCAAAACTTATATTTTTAAAATTATATTTGAAAAAAATTCACATACTTGAATGTTCATGTTTAAAAAGGCTGAAAAGCAATGATCTATGCATTCATTTTTATAAGTTAAACAACAGCAATTTAAATTCCTAAAAAGAGGTAGGAAATTCTATAGAGCAAAAACAAATTATAGAAATAGAAAACGAACATACAATCGAAAGAATTAAACAAAAACCAAAAATTTCTTCCTTGAAAATACTAAGGAACTTGTTTAACCCCTTATAAAGATGATGATGAAGTAAGAGAGACATTACTAATATAAGGAATGAAAAAGAACATGTCATTACAGATTCTACAGACATTAAAAATGTAATAGGAGGACACTGTTAGCAACTTTGTGAAAATAAATTAGAAACTTATAAGAAATAAAAAATTTCCCAGAAAAATCCTACATATAAAACTGACCTAAGAAAAAATGTAAACTAGTCCTAAAACATTAAGATATTAAATCTATAATTATAATACCTCACACAAAGGAAACAGGCATAGATGGCTTTATTATGAATTCTTCTAACATTTATACAACATCAATATTATGTAAACAAACAAACAAACAAAATCAGTAGTAGTATATAAGCTCTTCCAGAGAATAGAGAAAGAGGAAATCTCTTTCAACTCAATTTACAAGGTCAGAATAACCCTGATATAAAATTCAACAAAGATATTACAAAAAAGAAAAACTAAAGACCAATCTCTCTCATGGACAAAATAAAAAATAACAAAATTAACAAAATATGAGCATACCAAATCCAACTACACACATATGAGATAATAGATATCACTAGGTTGACATCCAAGTGGCAAGACCCATGAAGCAGTTGACCACACTGTACTGAAGCTAAGGAGAGAAGTCAGGGCTGGGCAGATGGCTTCTGCAATTGTCTCCGAATAGTAACCACTTAAATTTTTACTAAATGAATATATAACAGGACTTTAAAGTGGAAGACTTCTTCTGGTCTCAGTTTCAGGCCTGTATTTTCAGGAGATGGATACTTGATACTAAAAGAAATATCAAATAAAAATGTAATTTTCCCAAATATTTGGTCTAGAGAAGGCTTCATTATACTTGGGCCCCTCATAGGGATGTTATAAATACTTTAATAGTATAAAAAAGATTAGAAAAGGAATAAAATACTTCTAATAAGGAAATTTTCTTGCTAAAAACTGCTTTCTTATTTTAGCATTTCATTTACTCTTTTTTTTTCAACTTTTTTTTTTTTTTTTTTTTTTTTTTTTTTATTTTTGGGACAGAGAGAGACAGAGCATGAACAGGGAAGGGGCAGAGAGAGAGAGGGAGACACAGAATTGGAAACAGGCTCCAGGCTCCGAGCCATCAGCTCAGAGCCCGACGCGGGGCTCAAACTCACGGACCGCGAGATCGTGACCTGGCTGAAGTCGGACACTTAACCGACTGCGCCACCCAGGCGCCCCTCATTTACTCTTTTGACATGGTATTCAAACACTCAACTCTGATTCTATGTAATGCTCACATAAAAACACCAACATAATTGGACTGTACTATTCCAGTGTTTGCTGATCACTTCTTCCTAGATTACTATAGAACTTACTGATGATTCATTTGGCGCTCAGTACATGCTACTTTGTAACTTTATTGTGTGCATCCTGCTTCATCTGCAATAAGAACCTAAATTTCTTAAGGGTCACATGGACTAGGTCATATACTCTTTTGTATCACCCAAAAATTTGTTAAGTGTATAATAAACTTTTTTTTTACAGTAAAGGTGGTGATTATGTTGAGAAGCGAGAACATTTAGTATAACTCATTTCTTTTTTTAAGTCATACTTAAATGTGATCAACTACTAAAAAAAAGAGATGTAAGATACAAAGTATACAGGCTTTGGAGAGGAAGCGTAGTTATACAGTGCTTATCCCGTAAGTAGTTAACTAAAGACAATTGTTATATGGGCATAAGTTTTAGACACTTATTTTTCACATGTCTGAGAGTTATAAGTTTTATAGAACTAACCTGTAACCACAATCAATTTAGATTATTTTAAGTTTTTGTTCACAATATCTTGCCACCTATATACAATATCAAAGGAAAGAACACTAGCATGTTCTATTACGAAAAAAATAAAATTCACAATTCATACCAACTATAGCCAGAGAATTAAAGATAAATTTAATTCACTCAATAAAAAAGAAAACTTTGAAGAGCTTTACTTTGAAAGATAGTATTACAGTCACAATACCATTTAAACAAAATTTCTTTTTGGAGTATTCTTTTTCCTCATCTGGGGCACTTAAAAAGTCCCAGAAATAAATGTATTTTTTGTCATATGCAGAAAAATTTATCTACAGTCCGGTTTTCTCTGGGCAATAAATATATAGTAATTAAAAAATAGTATTTTTTATAAGTATTTTTTATAAGTATTTACTATAAGTATATAGTAATTAAAAAATTAAACTGCTCCTTCTATGATTTCTAATATGTCTTTGGCTTTTGCATGCTGGTTAACCTCGCTCCCTTCATACTACCCTCACATCCAATTTTCTAAAAAGTAATGTGATAATTGGAATAAAAAGTATCCATTTCTCGGAGGCTTCACTTTCTAAAATTTATACCCTGTGAAGTAGGTTAGATAAATTCAGCCTCTAAATAATCTCTGTGCATATACACTGCCAAAATATACCACTGATTCTATCAGTTATTCAGGGAATTCTATCACAATTTAAACATCAATAGTTTTGAATGCTTGGCATTGTTGATGCAGGATGCTTGGATGATGCATCATGATGCATCAGATGATTCAAATCTGAAGGGGCCAGATGATTTAATCTAGACATCTCTAATTAAGGATGAATATCACAATCATCTGGAGAGTGTTTACAAATTATGGATTTTTTTTTTTACCAACCTAAAGAATCAACATCAAGACAAGCATGCTGTATTTTGGGGATTTTCCTGAGGTATTCTCACTTACAGCCCTCTTTAAGGTGCAACAGTTAGATTCAGACACAAAGAAAAAAAAACTTTAGGCATGTTTATAAAGACCATGAGGAATGGTAAATTCTTGAGGCTGATAATAGCTTTTATGATGTACAACAAGCATGAAGCAAATGAGTGAGAAAAATTAAATGCTTACTATTATACTAAAGAATGATGGTTGTCACATAGACAAAGGACAGCAGCTGTTAGGAACCTGAGGCTTAGGAAGTAGGTGTGTATGTCACTCCTTGCAGAGAGAAGAGAGAAATTCCACTTAACTTGTGGTAAGCAATAGTCACCTACACAGAGGAAGTGGTATGGGGGCACGTGCTAACCTGCCTTCATGTATCAACTGGCCCTAACTCTAGTCAATCTGAAATTTCCAATTCCTACCCTAGTAGCCTTTGATGGAAGGACTCTAAGACGGCACCTTGAGTTCAGTTTAAATAAATAAATAAAAGTCACTAAATACAACCAAGTATTTTAAAATGAAGGAAAAAAATCTATAATGGAAGTCAGCAGACATTTTTTTAATGTCTATTTATTTGTTTTGAGAGAGAGAGAGAGGGAGGGAGAGTGAGACAGAGAGAGACAGAGAGACAGAGAGAGACAGAGAGAGAGAGAATCCAAGCAGGATCTACACTGTGAGCACAAAGCTCAATGCAGGGCTCGAATTCATGAACCGTGAGATCATGACCTGAGCTGAAATCAAGAGTCAGATGCTTAACCGACTGAGCCACCCAGGTGCCCCAAAGCAGTGTTCTTCAAATGGTAGTCATTAGTTCAAAATTCAGACCATGAAGTCTGAGGTTTTAATGTTTAAATTAATGCACATTTTTTATCTATTCTATATCTGTGTTCATTTTAATATAATGTTTAATTATAAAACCATGTTTAACTTAACAAGTTGATGCCCTAAAAGCCATATCATGTTTTTCCTGTAGTCTTGAATACCACTGGGCAACACTGCTGACAACTACTGGCATATTAAAATGTGTATCCAGAGAAAATAAAATAAAATGATGCATCCTGAGAAGAAGAAGAAAGCATGCAAACTTTTGTCCTGTTGGTGGTTCTCATTAGCTTAGAAACTTAGTGTGGTCATTACATAATATAGCAAGAAGATTATGGCAAATAGTTCATGGTTTTAGTCTAAGGAAAAGAAAATATAACCTTTCTGGCCTCTTTAAGAAAGTTCATTAAAACTTAAAATTGATAGTGGGAAATTTTAGTAAATTTTCATTGCTTTTTTAAGTTCAGTGGGAGTAAGAAAAATTCATTCCCTCTGTAAATGCAAATTAAGTCACTGGGTGTGTGTCAGAAGGAAATTTCTTTTAGCCATACTATTTTCCAGTGACCTCTCTCTGAAAAAAGGTTTCTGTACTTTTCAGTTGCTGAGTTTTAGTCCTGTAACTACTATATATAATTTCTCATTTTAAAAGAATATTCAAGGGTATATTAGTAGCAGATAATCTCCCAAACCAAGCATGGATTTAGTTCATATATATCTTGAGTGCTGTTATTTTGCAAAAGGGTGCCTGGGTGATTAGATTCAAACCTGGAAATGCAATGTAAGAAATAATCTCCAGGATCTTTTTTTTTTTTTTTGGCAGATTAATGTTGCCTAATTCCAACACTTTTCTGGTCTACAAGATTTTACTTCCTGCATTATTAACTTAAAATACATTAAACACATTACATGAAAGATTTTTAAATGCAGTCCAGTGTGCTAAAGTTTGTGTTTCTAGTCCATTTAAAAATGTCCAAATAATTAGAAGGATTTTAAGGAGTTGACTACAATGCCGATTAAGTAGATTTCATCATTCAAAGATTATTATTAGGTTTAGGTATAAAATATATTTTCAACCACTCAATACATTTCTATATATGACATATAAATTCAATTATTCTAAAATCTGGAGGCTAACTGTGGCTTTAGGTACATCATAATAATACCAGCTTTTGGCCATAATAGATTAAATCAATTTTGAAATGTTAATATCCTTCTATGCACAGATAAATGCTTTTGAGATTTTTAAGGAAATCAGTCTGCTAGCATTTTCTGAATACTTCTTTGTGTCAGGTATTATGTTAGATACTAAGGTAACAAAGGTAACACCTGGTCCCTAGTCTCCAAGATCTCACAGTAAATAATAGTACAAAGCTTTATTATTTACCGAATGTTTTAACTTAGATGATTACATTTGGAGCTTCATTACAATCCTAGAAGTTATATAATATAAATACTTTTACCTTTAACTTATAGTTATTGAAACGTGGGCTTAGAGAATATTTTTCTCATGTATCTTTGTATAAGATTATCTAGCACACTAACGGGGAGCATAGTGGATCCTCAATAAATATTTGATAATGAGTGATGCGCTCAAGGTCACATAGCTAGTACCAGTAACACTAAAAATTAAACTCAGGTCAAGTTAATTCTAAGACCAAGAGGTCAAAGTATTACTATAGATAGTTTTGAGAGGTTGATTCAGGGCATCTGTTTGTACATCTCTCTGATGTAACTGATTCAACAACTTCTTAATATAGTAATTCTTGAGCTATGTATACATTTTTTTTTAAGGTAGAATGGCATGCATGCCAGGAGAAAAAGTCTATTCATTGTTCTAGTTTTAGCATCCACTCTTGAGGGAGAGGAGGCAGCAAAGAAATGGAATTATAGAGCTCTAGCATCCAGGTCAGCAATATGGATGGTTAGGGCACTGGCAAGTATTATCAGACTGAAATTATCAGCCTGCTTAAAAAAACAAAACTAAACTAAAAAAAAAAAAAAAAACAAAAAAAAAAACACTTATTGTGTGCTCAAAAACACGAATAATCCAAATCTCAATCTTGAATCAGAATTAACCAGGTTAGCCTCAGACCAGTGTAACTAGATTTCCTGGAAGGACTAGATATCTCAACTTTCCAAAATGGAACAACAATAAAATCTGAAATAACATGGTTCTGCATTAAGAACTAAAATGAATTCACCTGAATTTTAGTGTCAGTTATTGGGGTTATTTCATTTGTGTTTAAATGAGTTTTACAATAAATTTTTATTGAAAGGCAATTTACAGGATGTGCGGGCTCTGGATGTCGAAATGCTGTGTGTCTTTGGGAAAATCATTTCTATAGCTGGGCCTGTTTAGTTATTATAAAATACCAGGGCTAGACTTAAACAAAAAACAAAACCAAACCTCAAATATACCAGGGAAACTCATATTCAGTAAATTTTGGACAGTGAAAAATAATATTTATTGAACCCTTACTATGTGGCAGCATTGCTCTGAGTACTCTCGTTGTATTAAAACATATAATTTTCAAACACACCTGAAGTACAACCATATTCTCCCATTTCATAGATGAGGAATCTGAGGCAGCAGAGCTCCAGAACTTCTTGAGGCTTACAGAGCCAATAAGTAGTAAACATGGGATTCCAGCCTAGGCAGTCTAGTTCTAAAGCCGGTCCTGTGCCATACTGCCTCTGTAGACAACAAGAGTTAATCGAGTGCAACGGCTCAATTGATGGCTACCTTTTACTGAGTTGTTACTATCTGCCAGACATTGAACTACCTTATGTTTGTTATTGCATCTGATCCTTACAGAAACAATAATCTTTGAAGTAGTTGTTATTATACCTATTTCACAGGTCAGGAAACTGACTCTGAATTTAAAAATGCATGGTCACTGTCAGAGGTAGCGGCAGGCTGAGATTCTAACCTTGTTTGCTCTTTGCTTCTAATGCCTCTATGCTTAACCAATGTGCAATATTAGGATGCTTTGTTAGAAATATGCTACTTTTGGAGTTGGAACTCATCATATACATTTTGAACTTCAAAAGAGTTTTGGTGGGGTGGGTTTCAAGAGGAAAAGATGAGTTAAAAAAAATTATATAACGTGAAGGGGTTACCAATTTATATAGAAGTATTTGAATTTTCTGAAGAAAAACAATCAACCCAATAAAATGTGAGGATTAAAAAGTAGATGACACATTAAAAATAATAGTAAGATGATTGTTCAATTGAGGTTTCACATTGGAGTTTGAGAGAATTAACTTTCTTTTCTCAGATTAAATGCAAGCATCTCCTTAACTGACACAACTGAATTATTCCACAAACACAAGTTTGGCAAAGTTTTATACAGGGTTTTAAGAGCAGCTAGGTCATTAAATAAAAAACTCAAAAAATTTCCTCTTCTTAATTCTAAATGGTGGTCCCATCAGATCCAATTTGAAATGCACTGGCAGAGCTCAACATATAAGTTGATGCTTGACTGGCTCAGGAGTCAAGGGACTTTAACACCATGTGTGGATGCACAGCGCATATTTTAGTATCTTCAGGGAAAAAAAAAAAAACCAAAAAACCAGACAAACTGAAGCAGGAGGAAAGCCTGTCTGTAACTGATTATATTACATTTGTACAACACGGTATTACCCCATCACTTCCAAAGAATCTACAATTGATAGTAAACAAATGAAATGCTATGGAGTCCTCTTAAAAGCAACAGCAATAATGACAAACATGTAAAACTAAGCAGCTAATCAGTATCCACATCGATAGTGAGAAATAACAATAATATATAGGTAATGCTTTTCCATGAAATACTAAGCAGTCTTAAGAAAATAAAACCATAATACGTGGCTTTTGAGAAGAAATTTTAAAAGGCTTTATACGTATAATGTTAGAGTATATATAAATATAAACATTTAAATATATATTACACACCTTAGGAATATAAAGCATATGCATATTATGTATACACACATGTATATATATTTGTGTATTATATATAATTTCTTAGTTCTAAGAGGGAAAGAAATCTAATTGGTCAAAATCAGTCATAAAATTTTAACCATGTTTCTGCAAAAAACAGCAGTGCCAAAGGGTAATGCATCGCTAATGGTTTCCAGTGGAATAAATAGCTACTCTGACGTCAAAACTTTGTTACACTCCAATAACTGGCTCACTTGGGGTTTCAGGTACAGCAAGTTACATGTCAGTTTTAAATAAAGTTATAAAAATAGAATGCCTGGTGAACCATATTGTCGCTATGCAACCTGATACGTTATGATTTATATCCAATAAAATGTTAACAAAGGTGATAGATTATACCAAAATAGTATCTGGTGGTGTAGGATGCCCTGCTCCTTAAATTTCAGATTTAAAAAATACTGTATTTTATTTTGTCTGGACCTAAAGTGGTACACAGCTGAGTTATTCACTGTTAGCACAGTGTCAAATTAGAAATATTTACATATCTCAAAGACAAAGTGATTCATACACTGGTAAATCTCCCTTGATAGGTATAATGATGATATTTTAACCAAGGACTTAGAGCAATAGGACAGTGAGTCTACAGAATGCCAAAGGAAGGGGGGGGCTTATTATGTTAGCTCATATAGGAATATCAGTCTCCTTTCGGAAATGATACTGCTCAAATAAATACAGGAATTCCAATCAAAATAGAGCAACTGTACAACCTTACCCTAGAACCAGATTTGGAACTGGTAAGTTGAAAACACCTGAAGGGTGTGCTCTAATTATGTATTATATTTAATACTGAAAAGATGCTAATTGAAACAGTTTATTTCAAAGCGAGTGCAAATCAGATCTTATAAGGTTGGAACAATCCATCAAACAGACCATGCACAATCAGAATGATAATAGTTTTTCTATACCAGTGTCTTGCTATGCACTGCATAGAGGATATATTTGTGTAAAGAAAGAAGAAAAAATTTCTGTTTCAGCAACAATATTTACTAATATATCAAAACAAAGTAATATTTATTTAAGTGATAGATGAAGACAATGATTTTTACGAAAGAAAATATTTGAATTGTGTTATTCAATTATTATTTCTATATTAAAATAAAAAATATTTTATTCTTATAGTAGACACTTTTAGAACAGTGCCTTATCCATGAACTATCACCTAAATCTATACATAGTTATTATTTAATCTATCTGTATGTATTCTATTGCCTTGTTTTTCCTTACTTTGCATAAGAGAGGCAAGGAGCAGAAGATTTAGACACAAAAATCTCAGCTCCACTATTTACCAAATATTGACTTCAGCCAAGTTAGGGGAGCTCTATGAGTTGTCTTCCTCCATACATGCAGAAATAATAATTAAATGAACTAATGTATATAAAATCTCTAGAACAGTGCTCCTCACATGCAATATTCCAGGCACCGTTCTATGCTACTGAGAATCATCAGCAAACAAAACAAAGAATTCTGTTTCATGGAGTTGATAGTCTGGAAGGGGTAGGGAATGAGAATACACATTTTAAATAAGTAAATTATATAGTTTAATAGGTAATAAGTAGCATCAAAAAATACAAAATACAATAGGAAAGAGTAAGATCAGAAGTGCTGGGTTGTGATTTTAATAAAGTAGTGAGGTAGGCCTCATTGAGAAGATGATGTTTGTTTAAGGAGGGAAAAGAAGAGGGAAAACATTCCAGGTAAAGGAAATATCTAATGCAATCCCTTTAATTCAGAGGCATGCTTGGTAATTTCAGGAATAGCAAGGAAGCAAGAATGACCAAAGCAAAATGATGAAGGGGCAGAGAAGTAAAGAGGAGGCTATACATTGTAGGGCTTTGTAACCTACTGTTAAGTTCTTCATTTTTTTGTAAAATAGCTACCATTGCAGAGTTTTGAGCGAAGGAGTGGCATAACCTGATTTTTGTTTTAAAAGGATCATTAATGTTTGCTGTGTTGAGAATATACTGAGGAGACAAGAAGATTGGGTAAGAGACTATTGCAGTGATTCAGGTAAGACATGGTAGTTAGGAATAGAGCGGTAGCAGTAGAGGTGGTGCAGTCTAGGTATTCATTTATAATATATTGTGAAGTTAAATGGAGGAGATGTAGGCTGAGAGAGGAAGGGAGAAATCAAGGATGTCTACAAGGATTTTGGCCATACCTATTGGAAGGATGAGGAAGGACATAAATAAAGCAGGTTTTGGGTGAAGATCAGGTGTTCAATTAGTCACATTAAATCTGAGGTCTCATCATATATGCAAGTAGAGATGTCAAGAAAGTATTTAGGTATACACGTCTAGAGTTCCAGAGAGAATATTGATATGAAGATAGTTTTTGAGGCCATTAGACTTGGTGAGCTTACTAAGGGTGTGAAACTAGACAGAGAAGAGAACCACAGAACTCCAATACTAATACCAAATTAGGAAAGCTGATGAAATTATGATTGACAATGTATTTATGTTTAATATTTATTCATTGCAATAATAATAATTTAGATTAGGATGCTCCCCAGATACAATATTTAGGGCTTCATGTGCATGTCTAGACTCCAAATAGGAGATAATATTGAGAGGCCCAAAGGATTGACAATTTCATTTATTCACTGCCTCTTTCATGCTTTTCTCAAAGAAAGTTCTTTCTCTCTACCTTTCTGTGATATAAGTAAGCTTCTACCAGCTAAGGTGGAAGACTTCATCATTACATTCCATATAGTACTAATCTGGTTGAATAATTCAGACCTTGTAAAGTCAGGGAATTCACAAGGGAAAGTGGGAGGGGAGGTGTGCAGGGAATGAGGATCCTACCTGCCTATGAATCAAAAATAGGGCTTGGCCTGACCTTAACATACATAGACCTTAAAATATCTGTTTTGTTTAGCCACTGTTTTCTATACCATTAGCTATCTTTGGTAATTTGTACTTACTCATTCCCAGCACATATAGAATTCATTTCACAAAGTCTCTGATTGGCTTATTACGTATTTTACAATTGTTTTGATTACCACCAATTACAGAGGCTTGTATATTAGATGGTTGATATATTATAGCTATTATTATTGATGCAAAGCATTACTACAAGTAAATCCTTAGGTGAGTAAGAAGGATTCTTTTCTCCATATACAATGCTTACACCAGGTCATATCCTTCTGTAGTCAATATTTACAACTTAAATGTTACACAAAATCTGTGAGATCATATAGCCTAACTAAGCCCTTACCATACAGATAAGGAAAGAAATTCAAAGAGAGCCAGTAGTTTGTCCAAGTTCAAATAGTTAACTAGTAGAAGAACCAAAGTCTATTCAGAATTGAAGTCTACCACAAGAGACTGTGAACAGGGTATGAAAAGGAATATATTAAAGAGACTGTATTCTAGGGTATGCTAATCCTTTACATCTTTATTCTCTTAATATGCAGAACAAAATCTTGGTACACAATGATTTTTCTTGGTTCCTACAAACAATTGATCCTTGACTTGATCAATAACTAGGTGACATGTAACCACAGGATCTGAGACGACAGTGCCGTGAGGTTCGTTACCAGAGAGGATATTCTTAAGCAGGGTCCTCAGTCTACACTGATTTTTGAGTAGTTGCAAACCAAAAACAAAACAAACAAACAAACAAACAAAAAACAAAACCAAAAACCATCCAGATAACCACTAATTCTATTGCTCTAATTACCAATGTACAAAAAATTCTACTAAAACAAATGGAAAAAATGGTGAGATATTAATGTTGATTATCAGATACTAAGCAGTAATTTAGGTCAAGAAAAAAAAATAAATTGTATGAATAGTAACAGAAATACAATAATAGTCTATGAGCAATATTATTCAAAATATTATATTACAGAATTGGGCTGAATGAAACACTTTCACATTTTTTTTAAAGTTTATTTTGACAGAGACAGAGTGAGAGAGCGGGGGAGGGCAGAGAGAGAGAGGGAGAGAAAGAACCCAAGCAGGCTCTGCATTGTCAGTGCAGAGCCCAATGTAGGGATTGAACTCATGAACTGTGAGATCATGACCTGGGCCAAAATCAAGAGTCAGATGCTTAACCGACTGAGCCACCCAGGCGCCACAACACTTTCACATTTTTTAAAAGAATTTACTTCTCACAGTGTCAGTCACACGATTTGAACGGGGATTACAACAGTAGGGACTCAACCAGCTGTGCAACTTAGGCAAAGTCATGAGAATTTTTTAGGCCTGTTAAGATTCTATGTGGTTAAACGGAGCTTAGAATTTAAGTGTAAAAAATTAACTGCCATGTGTGTAGCACTGTGCCGAGCCCTAAGGAAGAATCACATGAGGCATATTATGTGTCTTTTGCTTTCAAGGCATTTACCATCTTCTTAGGGGAATGATACATTCTGTTGACATTAAAGGTCAATATAAGTCAGAATATAACTGTGCATTTTATGTGTAAAGGTTGGATGTCTATTGAATTCTAGAAACTGGGCAAGGTACTATACTGGAAATATGAAAATACATGGACAGTGCTTCCTAATGAGAATAAATACAATTAAGAATACAAAATGATTAATTATACAATGGTATTTCAAAACTCAGAGACAGCTAAATTCTTTATATAAAAAGGAATCAAAACATATATTCAGGTTTCAGTAAAATAGAAGTCTAAAAAAGAGATACATGTATATATATATACATATACATATGTATATATATATATATATATATATATATATAATTTTCTCTGTAGTTTTAGTCTTTATCCAACTCTCTCCTTGACTATAAGACTAAATTTTATTTCATCAATGTCATCTATGCCTATAAGACCAACAGGTAAAAGGCATGACAATAAAATATGAACTATAGAGAGTCTCATTTTAGATTATTACATCTAACTTTACAGAAGTGGGTATACTTAGTAAGTTTTATCATATGTAAAATGAATCAACTACATCTCTTAATATTTTGCTAATAGGAGGCTAATTTCCAGAGTATGGGAAGACAGAATGTCACCATATTCTCCTGGGGTGGGGGGTGGAGGGGAAGGAAATATCAAAGCATATATACCATGTTCAACTAGGAGCACCAAATTTCAAAAGATACACTGACCAAGAGGTCAATGGGGAAAAGCATTTGGAGGTCAGGTTAAGAGATCAAAAATGGAAGGAAGTAGAAATAATGACCTAAAAAGAAAAAAAAAAAGTTCAAATATAAAGACTGAGGCACTCAAGAACATTAAAAATATTAAAATTTCAAGACTTGTATGAAATTGCACATCAAGTTCCTCTTTGTGGATACAGTTCTGAAGTTTCACGTGTGGGAAACCAGGAAGACTGATATTTTGAAGACTCTGAATAGATAGATAGAGCCCAGTAAAGGCAGACAGAAAAGCAGATGGCTTTTGCACTAAGCCTGGCTAGAGATGATGCAGCAGTAGAGATGGTGAGAAGTGGCTGAATTAGACAAGAAGTATTAGTGAGGGAGAGGAATTGTGGATGACTTCTTATTTTTTGACCCAAGCAATTGGGTACTAATTCTGAGACAAGAAATAGAGGATGATTTTGGTGGGGATGAAAAAATATTTCAGGTTTGGCCATGTTAAAGTGGTGATTTCAAGTAGCTAATTAGACTACACCTGAATTTAAACCTTGAGTTTAGGAGAAAGGTCAGGGATGAAGATGAATTGTAGAGCATCATTGAAGAGCCGACTTTGGAGGTCAAGGAATCAAACTCTGAAAGGATGTAGATAGACAAGAAGGCTAGGGACACTCCAAAACTAGAAGTCTGGTAGAGGAGGAGAAGACCAAGAAGTGGCATTAATAAGGAAAACCAGTGCCTTTGAGGTCATACAAGCCTAGAAAAAAATATTCTATCAACAAGGAAGAAGTGGTTATTTCAGTAAAGTCATGAGGACAAAAAAACCAATGGGAGTGGTTTAAGGAGCAAATGGGAAGTGGACAATTGGAAGGAGTAAATATAGACAACTTTTTCAAGCAGTTTTGCTGGAAAGAGATGAGAAAAATAAAGCAAAGCTGTAAAGAAATTTGGGGCCAAGAGAATTTTTTTAAATTGTGATATTAAAAATGCTTGTTTACTGATGAGGGTGTATCATAGAAGGGGAGAGACTGATAATGCAGGGAAGGGAAATTTTCAAGAGCAAAATCCTTGAGAAGAAAAAGAGAGTGGGGTTCAGTGCTTGAGGCCTACTTTATAAAAAAGTACTTCTCCATTACAACTATAAGGAACAACAGTGGACAGATACAGATACAGGTAAGATGGTGGGGCTGATGGGAGAAATTTGAAACAGTTCATATTTTATTTCATCCTTTTTATCTGTACCTGGCAAGTCAGTGGCTGAGAGGGAGAGAGGAAAAAGGAGCTAGGATATAAGAAGAGTGGAGGTATGAAAATACCTAAGAGAATGGAAATTTACTGGCAGTAATATTGTCCCTTTGAAATTAGCGATGCTGTCTTTGTTAGCAAAGATATCAATACTTCCCCTTTCCTCTCATCAATGCTTCTATTCCTATTCTCTACTATATATTATCCTTAGCACTTGATAATATATATATTACCTCCCACTAAAATGTATGCTCTATGAAGGAAAGGATTTTTGTATTTTTTGTTTACAAATACAGTTCCAGCACTCAGACCATGTTTACCACATAGTTGATAACCAGTAAGTATCAATTAATTGAATGAATTTATGGTAATAAATTTGAGATTTGTCCACCCAGTAAAATTATATTCCTTTCTCTAATAAAGCTCAGTTGCAGCTGTGGAGTTGGGAGTTAGGTGGGTTTAGAGAAATTCGGGGGTAATGAGAGGCAATATGACAGAGGAAGAAAGGGAAAATGATGAGTAATGACTTGAAGTGGATGATGAACAGTGAAACAGAATAGTAGTCATTGGATGTCAACTAGAGGTCGGAGGTCACCAAGCAGCTGAAAGTTGGCAGGTGTATTTTGGGGTAGGGGATCTAAAAGGACAGAAAGTGATGGTCAGAAAGTAGAATGTTTGAAATGAAAATTTTAGAGATCTAGGGTATGATCATGTGAGTGATGGCTGAGGTGGGATAAAAGAAAAAATCATTAGAGTTAAGGAAGCCAAGGAACTGAGACAGCAGGATGTTGAATGGAATTCATCGCGGAGACTGGTTAGTAACATATTTCTAATATTGATTCCTGGAGTACCAGGTACCTTGTGTATATGAAGCATCTAGGACTTTTGTCAGTTATTACAAGGAAAGTCTATTCCAGCATTATATTACTTCTGATGGCATAAAGAATCTCAGAGCCCTGGAGTAATGACTCAGATAGACAAGAAAATTAATGGCCTAGCAAGAATAAAATTAACCTTCAACAATGACTTGAGAGAGAAGTTTATGAGTTTGGAGTTAGCTGAAAGCCTTGGTCTCCTTAAAGCTAAAAGCTTTATTAATTATAAAATTTATGGCTAAGAGGGTTATGTGTAAAGAGTGAAGCAAAACTCTGACCAAAATGGGAAGTTTCTAATTTAGTAACAGGGGGCTAGGCCAAAAAATGATCATTCTCATTTACCCCTTTGCTAGAGAATAGCAGACACAGCAGGGTAGGACCATGGTATGAAAAGCAAAAGGACTAATTTCTCTATCTCTTCAAATTTGCTTCAAATATTAGTAGGAATATCAGGATCTGCATTACTGAGAAGCAAATGAGAGGTTAGAAAGTCATAGAGCCTTAGAGAACAAGTTATATTTCACATGTGACTATGGGGAGGCTTTAAAAGGACAAAAGAAAACTCCAGATCTGATACTTTTGATTCAAGAATCACCCTTTCCCCAAAATATCCGCAGAAACTCCTGAAGCTCCTCTCTTACACCCCACACACAAATAATGCAAGTGGGACAGGAAAGTGAAGAGCTAAAACTGACAAGGTGGTTGACCTGAAACATTTTATTAGTGATGCAGAAATAACAATGTTTTGAATGCTACTGACAAGTCAAAGGTCACTGATAACAAGAGAGAAGATCTTTTTCTGGCAGGTGAAGAGCAGAGTTGAAGGGGATTTTCTGGACAAGAAAACCAATGAAGAGAAGGCTGCTTTGGCCTTTGAATCAATAATTAATTTTGCTGCATCAGCCATGCCTGCTGCCCAGAAAGTTACATAGTTAGGTTCCTCTACTCATACTTTTATGAGCAAGAAGAAAATGAAGCAACTGATGTAGGGGAAACATCATGTTTTAACGGAAAAAAAGTTTTAAAATATCTCATTAGTGTCGTACCAAATCAGTGCAACATCACATGACAACATCATTTGTTTAATAGGGCAAGGCAGCTAAATTACACAACATATTAATGTGCATGATGATGAGCATTACCTGTCTAATGATGTAAAGAAGGAACTTACCCATTAATGAACACTTACTGAATCCCTTACAAAATGCAAAGCAATAAGGAAATAATAAATTTAAGAAGCATAAGATTTTTCCCCACAGAAAATATAATGTAATTTAGGAAATAATATACTTATATGCTATAATACAATATTAGGTAGAATACCAGAGGAGTATTTCAATTTTTAGTTAAGTACCTAATGTATGAGGGTTGCTAAAAGTAGTAATTCTAATTTTTATTCACCTAATAATAAAGCCTCAAAATATATGAAGCAAAAACTGATAGAACTACATGAAGAAAAAAATAAACCCACAATGACAGAGATTTCAGCAAAAAAAGCTACAGACTTCATATTAGGGTGACCATGAGTGAATTTTTACTTCCTTCTTTGATTTTAAAATCCATCAGTTTAATTGCTTTTGCAATAGAAAAGTAAACTGAAATTAGAAAAGTTATATAACATTAGTTAGCTTCTCAGGGTAAAAAGTATCACGCTTTGAATTTAAAACCATCTGCAACTGATCCATTCCCAGATGAAACGCCTTATTTTTCAATTTATTCAATATCACGTATCTATCAAATCCTTTCATACACCACTGTTTTAAACAATGAGGATTGAAAAACACCCTTACATCAAGTTATTCACATGTAGTAGGAGAGACAAACAGGCAAAAGCTCTACAATACAATAAATGTTATGAAAGAGGTAAGAAGTAGATGCTAAGGGAACACATGCCAGGTATGTGATCTGGACTTGGGAAACCAAGGAAGGCTTGCAAAGAGCAGTAGGAGTTTACCAGGTGTAGGAGCAGGAGAGGGGTTCTGGATATAATCAACACAAGGGACTGCAGGCTGGAATAAAAGGAGAGGTGATAGGGATGGGGTGTAGACAGACTCATAAGTGGCTTTCAACTTCTGACAAAAGGATTTTGAATTTTATTCTTAAAAGATGAGAAACCACTGAGTAACCTGATGAGATTTACAGAATAAACTGGCAAGTATTCTTTTTCAAATACTCTCATTGTTGTCTTCAACAATAAATATAAATATAAATTACCAAGAATTTGATAGAAGCTATTTTCAAACTCAAAAATATCATTTTGAATAGGTGAATGTCTTTTTAATTATTATTACAGTTACCTATTTTAATTTACTTTAACTAGCCATTGTTGGTTAAAATAAGCTGCTTAACAGCTTTCGTTTGATTATTTTTCTGGTTGATTTCAACCCCTTGGGTGACTTGTTAGTAAATGATTTGGAAATAAAAAGTGACGCAAAAAGCCTTGAAAAGCCTTATTAATTGTTAACTCACTTTACCTTTAAGCCACCTGCTGTACCTCTAAAAGTTGATTATGGGACAAAGACGTCAGCAACCCAATAAGGAGAGAATGAGTTTTTAGTTCCGGATTTGCAACATGGTATTTTCTTTCCCCCCAGGAAGCTCTGTTCAAATTACCAATCAATCTGAAAATGTTGTCAGGTTCTGGCCTTATATAAGGCTTGATCTGTGGGTCAAATTATAAAAGATGCTAACTGATATTTATAGCATAAAAGTATGAAGCAACTCACTTCACAAACCAGTGAAAGGTATACAGAAATAAACATACTTCTTTTGAAAAGTTCCTTTTCATGAACAAATTTAATATCCTGAGAAATTAGGAAAACCAGTCACAAAACTAAAAATTAAAACTATATTATTATAAATTGTACAATTGTGACAATATTTACCACAATTTAAAATATGCATACTTTTTAATTCACATATTCCATTTTCAATAAGTTTCCTACTAAAAAATTATAGATATGTACCAAGTTATGTGAAGAATATGTCCACTGTGGATAACTTAATGTTAAAATTATTAATGAGATCTTTTACATTCTCTTTTCTACACTAAGTTTTGAAATCCAGTATATATTTTACACTTACAGCATATCTCATTTCAAATGCAAAATTTCATCAGAAATGTTCAATCTGTATTTAGATTTCATAAAATGCAGGTGAAAAAGTAGATTCATATGCCCATGTTACTCCAAAAACATTTAAAAGCTTTCCAATAATTAAAAAAAATGTTCCAATAATTAAGTACTGAATTTTTAATTTAAATTAATTAAAATTAAAAATTCAGTTACTCACATGAGCCTCATGTTAAATGTCTAATAAGCTGTCACATGTGGCTAGTGGCTACCCTATTGGACAGTGCAATTCTTGAAAATGGTCATCCTTGCTCATAGACATCAGCCATGTGCATCACTAATGTATCTTAGTAGGAAATGTGAGCTTGACTGAAAGGGGTCCCCCCAAAATACCATAAAAGCCCCAGGTCAGTTTTCCCTGGTTTTCATGATAATAGAAGTACTACTGGCCATAGTTATAAATCTGTTGATTACGCTTTTTCGATTATGTGATGTGACACTTAAACTGCACTGATACTTAAGTATGTGATACTTAAACTGCACTTATTAATTGCTATACTTTTAAAATCATGTAATGCTATGGATGCAAAAATTCTCAAGAAGATACTAGCCTAGCCAACCGGATACAATAATACATTAAAAGAATTGTTCACCACGATTAAGTGGGATTTATACCTGGGATGAAGTGCTGGTTCAATATCTACAAATCAATCGATGTGATACATCACATTAATAAAAGAAAGAATAATAACCACATGATCCTCTCAATAGATGCAGAGAAAGCATCTGACAAAATACAGCATCCTTTCTTTTTTCTTTTTTTTTTTTTAAATTTTTTTTTCAACGTTTATTTATTTTTGGGACAGAGAGAGACAGAGCATGAACGGGGGAGGGGCAGAGAGAGAGGGAGACACAGAATCGGAAACAGGCTCCAGGCTCCGAGCCATCAGCCCAGAGCCTGACGGGGGGCTCGAACTCACGGACCGCGAGATCGTGACCTGGCTAAGTCGGACGCTTAACCGACTGCGCCACCCAGGCGCCCACAGCATCCTTTCTTGATAAAAACACTCAAGAGAGTAGGGATACAAGGATCATACCTCAAAATCATAAAAGCCATATATGAAAGACCCACCACTAATATCATCCTCAAAAGGGAAAAACTGAGAGCTTTCCCCCTAACGTCAGGAACACGACACAGATGTCCACTCTCACCAGTTATTCAACATAGTATTGGAAGTCCTAGCCTCAGCAATCAGACAACACAAAGGAATAAAAGGCATCCAAGTCAGCCAGGAGGAGGTCAAACTTTCACTCTTCACAGATGACATGATACTCTGTATGGAAAAGCCAAAAGATTCCATCAAAAAACTGCTAGAGCTGATCCATGAATTCAGCAAAGTTGCAGGATATAAAATCAAGGCACAGAAATCAGTTGCATTCCTATACACCAACATGAAGCGACAGAAAGAGAAATCAAGGAATTGATCCCATTTACAATTGCACCAAAACCCACAAAATACCTAGGAATAAACCTAACCAAAGAGTGAAAAATCTATACACTAAAAACTATAGAAAGCTTATGAAAGAAATTAAAGAAGACACACAAAAAAGGAAAAATATTCCATGTTCATGGATTGGAAGAACAAATATTGTTAAAATGTTGATACTACCCAAATCAATCTACATATTCAATGCAATCCCTATCAAAATAACACCAGCATTCTTTACAGAGCTAGAATTTGTATGGAATCTAAAATTTTTATGGAACCAGAAAAGTCCCCGAATAGCTAAAGCAATCCTGAAAAAGAATACCAAAGCTGGAGGGAGGCATCACAATTCCGGGCTTCAAGATGTACTACAAAGCTGTAACCATCAAGACAGAATGATACTGGCACAAGAACAGACATATAGATCATTGGAACAGAATAGAGAACCCAGAAATGGACCCACAAACGTTCAGTCAACTAATCTTTGACAAAGCAGGAAAGAATATCCAATGGAATAAAGACAGTCTCAGCAAATGGTGCTGGGAAAACTGGACAGTGACATGCAGGAAAATGAAACTGGACCAACTTTCTTTCACCATACACAAAAATAAACTCAAAATGGATGGAAGACCTAAACGTAGGACAGGAAGGCACCAAAATCCTCAAGGAGAAAGCAGTTAGAAACCTCTTTGACCTCGGCCACAGAAACTTCTTACTCAACATGTCTCCAGAGGTAAGGGAAACAAAAGCAAAAATGAAATATTGGGACTTCATCAAGATAAAAAGCTTCTGCACAGTGAAAGAAACAATCAGCAAAACTAAAAGGCAACCGACGGAATGGGAGAAGCTACTTGCAAATGACATATCAAATAAAGGGTTAGTATCCAAAATCTATAAAGAACTTATCAAACTCACCACCCAAGAAACAAATAATCCAGTGAAGAAATGGGCAAAAGACATGAATAGACACTTTTCCAAAGAAGACACTCAGATGGCTAACAGACACATGAAAAAAGTCTCAACATTACTCATCATCAGGGAAATACAAATCAAAACCACAATGAGATTCTACCTCACACCTGTCAGAATGGGTAAAATCAACAACTCAGACAACAACAGATGTTGTCGAGGATGCAAAGAAAGAGGAACACTTTTGCACTGCTGGTGGTAATGCGAACTGGTACAGCCATTCTGGAAAACAGTATGGAAGTTCCCCAAAAAATTAAAAACAGAACTACCCTACGAACCAGCAATTGCACTATTAGGTATTTATCCAAAGGATACAGGTGAGCTGTTTCAAAGGGGCACATGCACCCCAATGTTTATAGCAGCACTATCGACAATAGTTAAAGTAGGGAAAGAGCCCAAATGTCCACTGACTGATGAATGGATAAAGAAGATATGGTGTGTGTGTGTGTGTGTGTATATATATATATATATATATATATATATATACACACACACACAATGGAGTATTATTTGGCAATCAAAAAAAATGAAATCTGGCCATTCACAATAACATGGACGGAACTAGAGTATATTATGCTACGCAAAGTGAGTCAGAGAAAGACAAATTATCATATGACTTCACTCATGTGTAATTTAAGACACAAAACAGATGAACATAAGGGAAGGGAAGCAAAAATAACATAAAAACAGGGAAGGGGACAAAACATAAGAGACTTAAATACAGAGAGCAAACTGAGGGTTGCTGGAAGGGTTGTGGGTGGGAGGATGGGCTAAATGGGCAAGGGGCATTAAGGACACTTGTTGGGATGAGCACTGGGTGTTATAATAGAGGATGAATCACTGGATTCTATTCCTGAAATCATTATTGCACTATATGCTAACACACTTGGATATAAATCAAAAAAAAAAATAAAATCATGTAATGTTTATTAGCTTAGTTCATCCTCTCAACAATTCTATGAAACAGATGAGAGGTTAACTTGCCTGGTTCACTGTACCCTTAGTGTTTCAGTCATTTTTTTTTCACAACACCCCCCAGGACAAAATAAATATCCAAAAGTTCTGTTATTAAGTAGTTAGGGCCAAGCAGCTTAATAAGTATTTATGTCTTCATCATTTAGAGACATTTGAACTATGCATTAATTGAAACAAGAAATATTTCTATTTTATTCTTCATCACAATTACTTACTAAAGGTATATGTATGCCTGTTAGACAATGTACAGCTTTTCAAATCTTGGCATCAGACTGAATGTTACCACCCTTACTTATTTCCACGTTGCCTTTATGTGGTAATTTTTTTTCTCATAACAACCACTAAAAATCAAGCTTTGTAAAGATATAACATCACTGAAAGAAATAATGCATGATCTAATGTTGAAATCATCAATAACCTTGAACTGGTGGGTTGGCAATATACAAAAGGTATTAAGTATCACTATGTTTCCCTTGAAAATTCAAAATATCCTTTTGTGGCCACAATAGTTAGCTTAGCCTTCTTGGTATACAGTTTCAGAAGTGGAGAGAGGTAGTTAATTACTTCCATTATTTTACAAACGGGGAAATGGGCACTGGGATTGAGTAATTTTCCCAAAGCCTCACATGACTAAGGGTAGAGTTGGGTTTTGAACAGAACTTGTAATGGTTCATCATCTGTGCTTTTTTTTGTTTTTTTAACAATTCTGCAGTTCTGATTTCCAACTGATACAGACCAAAATATGAGAAGCCAAATCAATTAAAAAGAATGTCACCCCCCATCTAGCTGGGCATCAGTTCAGGTCCTAGACATGCTTGTCTCAAATCTATCTTCTGACCTTCTCCTGCTCTGCTTTCTATTTCAGGGGAGCTAATGCTAAATGCTGCACTCTCCGGGGGTCTATCAGGGTCAGCCAATACAGGATACTGACATAATATCTGAATGCAAAAGGAAGAAAGAGGCCAGGGGATTTCTCCACTTCCTCTGGGTCTCTTTTCTATAGCTCCAGCTTCAGCTAGGTGACCCAGGTTCTTGAGCTCTAGTAAGACTTTCATGCCTTTGTCCCCCCAGCCTAGGATTAGTAGTGGCTTCTGGCCTTTTTAATCCCTGGAAAGCCTCCCTGTTTGACTTCTCAGCTCTTCAGTTACTGTGTATATATCCCCTCCCCTCACTGAGAGAGTCTCCTTTTATTCTAGAATCCTCCTCATACTTGCTAATACTCTTTCCAATAAGTATAAGGTTTGGATAAAACTCCAGTAGTTCTCAAACCTGGACATAATGTCAAAATAACCTGGAAGATCTTTTAGAAATACAGATTGCTGGGCTATAGTGAAAACAAAACAAAACAAAACAAAAATTGGAGTTAGAACCTAGGAATGTATATGGGAGGTGGGGGGAGAAGAAAACAAACAAATAAAAAATCACCCCCAATAATCTTATGTATCTGGAATTTCAACTACTTAGATCCCACAGTCTATGGGAAATGATTGTTACATTGTTTCTTATGTAAATGTCATCATGTTAAAATTCAGGTAGAGCTAAAAAAGATCAGGACAAGAAAAAAATCATTATAATAAATGACACTTTTAATATTAAAGAATAACAATAAAATAGATACCCATGCAGATACTCACCAGGCAAAGAAACAAAACTTTCTTGATCCTCAGCAATCTGATTTCCTTGCCTAATATCAAGTTATAACTAAGATCCTGAATTCTACACTAATTATTCCCTTACTTTTATTTATAGCTTTTTATTTTTTACAGTCTATGACTACATCACTAAATATTATTGTTTACTTGCCTGATTTTGAACTTTTTTTAAAACTTGTTTTGAACTGGCTGTCCTAGCCACTTCCAGCCATTTGAGCTACCCAGCTGAGCAGCAAATTGGTCAGTAAATTTCAATGGTCAGTAAAATTGATGATTTGTCCTTTACTTTATATACTTCCACATAACCCATCTGGAGATCCTGGAATGCTATTCTTAATTTGAATTAAACTTTAATATGAATAACTTTGCTTAGGTATTTGAATGCTATAACACTGGCAAAAGGGAGAAGAATAGAATAAAACAGTTTTCTTCTCAAAAAAGTAGTTAATGTCAATGCATCATTTTATTAAGTCAAGTAGGAAGATAAGAGTCTTCAATCACAAATTCAAGGAAGCAAACACATCTGTATGTTTTTAGATATTCTTTCCCACCTTAACTACTTCAACTGTAGCAAATAACACATTGTATAAACTCCTAGTACTAAGAGAGAAAAGATTGACCACAAGAAGTCACAAGACTAATTCTAACCAAACCAATATTCCTACAGCTGAGTACTCTACTAGAAGTCTTGCTGGGAAACATACACTTATACCAATGATGGCACCAAGACCCCATACATTTGAGGAACTCTTCTTTGGCATTCATCTATAAAATCATTTAAAAATCCCTCTAGAATAACAGTTTTAAACATACCATTTTCACTCTCATGCTGTTTTTGCTTATCCTTCTATTAAGATACAGAATTACAATTTTTCCTCAGTAAGTTCTTTTATTTTTAAAGAGATTATAAAAATATATGTGGTCATTCTTGGCTATGAAGTTTAATCCACATTACCTCCTTCAAAACAACAAGCATTCACTCAACTTTGTAATCTGATGAAATCCTTTTGTTACATTTAAATAAATGGGTATTTTTATATGCTAGAAATGATATTCTCTAAATTACAGTTGACTAAGGTTTGTTGTTTGGAATCCAGCCTCTGGCTGTCTCTCTTTCTAGGATAATTTTTGCATATTAATGGTATATTTGAACTATTCTAATTCAAGAAACAAATTTTGAGCACTGAAAATACAGGTGAATAAGACATCATTTCTGTCTTTGAGTTGCTCATACTCTGGAGCAGAGATGATGCAAAGCATGAGAGAAAATCAATAAATCTAAGTATAGTAACATGAATTTTAACATGAATATTTAAGAACTGACAAGTGCATGCTAATAACATGCAAACGTGTGTATAGATCTTTTACCAAATACCTAGTTCTGACATTCTCACAATCCTAATCAAGATTAGAATTTTAAAGAGTTTTATTGATATTATTTTAATAGCCCCCCTATTTCTAGCTTCCTTGCATCTGCCCTTGCTTGGCCTCTTGAGAGTACTCTCAACATAGCAGCCAGAGTTGTGCTTTTAAAACATGTCAGACAATGTCATTCATTCCTGTACTCAAAAATCTGTGATAACTTCCCATTTCACTCAGAATAAAAGCCAAAGTTCTTTCAATGGCCTAAAAAGTTCTGCATGATCTGTCATCCGAGCACCACCACCCTCCCTCCTTCCCACACATTAGCTTTCTGGCATCTCTTATTCTTAAAATCTTACTTGATCATTATCTACTCCCCATATGGACTTCCTTTTTTTTTTTTTTTCCCTTGAACATTCTGGATGTGAGTGGTATAACCCTCATGCCTTCACCCTGCCCTGGCCACTCATATGCCTCAATGTTCATCCTCGCAGATCCATCCCATGCTAATTTCTCAACTCCTCTGAATTTTTGCTCAAATGTCCCATTCTTTTTTTTTTTTTTTTTTCAACGTTTATTTATTTTTGGGACAGAGAGAGACAGAGCATGAACGGGGGAGGGGCAGAGAGAGAGGGAGACACAGAATCGGAAACAGGCTCCAGGCTCCGACCCATCAGCCCAGAGCCTGACGCGGGGCTCGAACTCCCGGACCGCGAGATCGTGACCTGGCTGAAGTCGGACGCTTAACCGACTGCGCCACCCAGGCGCCCCCAAATGTCCCATTCTTAATGAGATCCCGTTTACCTTACTAAAAACTGCAACTAGTTTATGTCTACACTCCCTTCTCCTTCCCATCTCAACCCCTTTTGCTCTGTTCTGGTGTTTTTCCATAGCATGTAACACTTTCTCACATACTGGACAACAATATGTTTATTATGGGTTCTGCTGTGCTAGCGTTAACTCCCATGGGTAGAGTACTCTGTCTAATTTGTTCACTGATTTAACCCAAGCACTGAGAAAAATACCTGGCACACTGTCAGTATTAAAAATATATATGTTGAATAAATGAACAAATGACTGTGTTTCTAGAATAAAACAATTATTTCAAGAAAACGTTTCCAGAGTATTTTACTATTCTGAGAAATCTGATTAGCTCTTTAAAAATGCATCTTGGCTGGGGCGCCTGGGTGGCGCAGTCGGTTAAGCGTCCGACTTTAGCCAGGTCACGATCTCGCGGTCCGTGAGTTCAAGCCCCGCGTCGGGCTCTGGGCTGATGGCTCGGAGCCTGGAGCCTGTTTCTGATTCTGTGTCTCCCTCTCTCTCTGCCCCTGCCCCGTTCATGCTCTGTCTCTCTCTGTCCCAAAAATAAATAAAAAACGTTGAAAAAAAAAAAATTTTAAAAATGCATCTTGGGCACCTGGGTGTCTCAGTCGGTTAAGCATCCAACTTCTTGATTTTGACTCAGGTCATAATCTCAGTTTGTGAATTTGAGCCCTGCATCAGGCTGCACGCTGACAGTGCAGAGTCTACTTGGAATTCTCTCTCTCTCTCTCTCTCTCTCTCTCTCTCTCAAAAAATAAATAAAACACTAAAAAATGTTTTTACTAAAAAAATAAAAATACATCTTTCATTTTCTGATGATCATCTTGCTAAATAATTCCATTTAGCTTTTATTTTCTTCAAATTTGAAACCTATCAGCAAATTAAAAAAAAATTTCCATTATCTGATTTCTTACCTAGGTGTCTTTTAATACATATCTCTATTGTTCCAAGCCTGTTTGGAATCTTCAAAAAATAGGAAGGAAACTGGGAAGCTGGGGAAGCTAGAATGATGTAAAATGGAGGCAAGCAAAGAGCAGAGTCGTGACATGATCTAATTTGCTTTTAACAGTTAGAATGACTTGTGCTGGTGGTAAGAATACATTACAAAAATATTATAATGGCAGAAAGAAGCAGGGAGACCAGTTAAGAAAGCAAAAATCCAGGTAGGAGATGAGAGTGGCTTGAACCATGGTACACAGTATCACTAAGGTGGTTTATAGGAGTCAAATTTTGTGTGTATTTTGAAGATACACCTAACAGGATTTCCAGACAGAATTGTACTGGCATATGAAAAGATGATATTCTCTTCTTAATTAAAAAAATTTATTTTATTTTTTTTGCATGATCAAATAGAAAAATAGAATTGCCCTTAATAGATGGTCAGAATCAGGGCAAAACATGTTTTAAAGGGGAAGATCAAAAGCTTTGTCTCGATGTGTTAGATTTGAAATTTCTATTAGCCAAGTGAAAGTGTTAACTAAGCAACTGGATGGATAAGTCTAGAGGTAAAAATATGAGAGTCATCAATGGGTAGTTTTTAAAACTCTGAGACTAGATAAGATTACAGAGGGAGTGATTATAAATAGAAAAGAGGCCTGTAGAATGAGCCCCAGAGAAGCACAAATGTAAGGGGAAGATGAGAAGAATGTGGGGAGAAGTTCACAAGAGGTAAACAGCCCAGGGAGGAGGAAAACCAGAACACCCAAATAAAATAGTTTGAAGAAGAGAGACATGGCCAACTACATCACATGATGCTGCTGGTTCAAATAGGATGAGGAATGAAAATGGAGCACTGAATTTGGCAGGGTGATATAACTGGTACCTTTGATGGGGCGCAGTTCTAGTAGAGCTGGGAGGTGCGGCAGCTGAAAAGTCATACTTGAGTGAATCCAAGAAAGAATAGAAAGAGGAATTCAAAACAATGAATGCAGAGAGATGATGGAATAACTAAAAAAGGACAGTAAATATGACACTCATGTATTTGTACTTGGATGTTAGCTGGGGGACTGACTACAAATTAACAATAGCATAAGAAGCAACAGCTATGGTAACAATGATTAACATTTATTTAAATAATTGAGCACTATTTTCTTTAAGCCTATAAACTACACTCATCAGGAAGAAGACAAGGTGACTAACACATAAAGGAACTTGCTCAAAGTCGGACAGTTAATGAGAGGAAAAAACTGAAGTTAGTCTTGTATTCCAAAGAGACTTTTATCCTTTAGGTTAAAAAAAAAATCAGCCACAGATTACATAGGAGTATCTGGATGTCACATGAAAACAAAAATGAAATAGAACAACAACAACAACAACAACAATAAAACACAGCAACAAAACAAACAAGAGTTTTACGGCTCAGATGGATAAAGAAATTTATAGCAGATGTGATCGTTTATGTGAGCAAATTATTTTTAAAATACTTTTTCTTATTCTCTATACTATAATTATTTTTCTTGACTTTAAAGAATTCTACCAGTATTACTATTCAAAGTTTTAGTCTTCATTCAATTATTACTATCTATATTATTTAACCAGTAAGGAAAATACTTTGTGTCCTAATCTAAAATACTCAAATTCAGAAGGAGAGAATAAAATGGTGGCTGTCAGGTACTGGGGGGAGAGAAATGGGGAAACATTAGTCAAAGGGTACAAAGTTTCAGTTATAAAGATCAATAAGTCCTACTCACCTACTGGAAAGTATAGAGCCAAAGTTAACAATACGGTACATATATTTTAAAATTTGCTAAGAGAGTAATCCTTATTCTAAGTCTTATCACACACACACACAAAATGATAATAAAGAGGGTAGGAGTAAACTTCTGGAACTAATGGATATGTTTATGGCATAGATTGTGGTGATGGTTTCATGAATGTATACTTACCTATAAATTCATCAAGTTATATACATTCAATATATATAGCTTTTTATGTGTCGAGCATACCTCGATAAAGTGGTTTATAAAAAAAAATACTTTGCATCCTAAAATTCAGATACAAAGGCATATTCATGATTTATAAATGTGTTCTACTTTTGGTATTCACATTCATTGCATTTGATAGCATAAATCTTAAGACATTAAAAATGAAGTCATATTGATGATACCAGATGTGATTCCTTGATATGAGAAATTTAGATTTTTATTACAGGTATAATAAGAAATAAAGAGGAATTTTGGTTTCCACTTCAATTCCTTGCATACAGGTAGATAATTTTTTGAAAGTCCAAGCTTGGACAAGCTCTTATTCTATTTTTCCCCATGATGTGTATGCTGCTACCTTAATAATGGGAAAAAAAATAGGTCAAGCCCTGTTAGATATTCAGAGTGTAGGTGGAAATCCTTTGACGAGCTTTCTGGGGATGCCTCTGACATGGGAATTGCTGTTGAGATTCCAGGGGAAAAAGGTAAAATTCTGTCAGTAGCAATATCTCTTACAAATAAACCCTTTCACACCCACTAAAAAGAAGGTTAGAAAGGTGCCCGAAATCTAGCAATTAACCAATATCATTGCAAAGTTTTAGTGCAGAAAATCCTACGCTGAGCCTACATATTGCACACAATATGTTCCTTTTAATATACCTGCTTATATGAAAACAATCCTTTAAGATACAAATAAGGATGTTAATATAAAAATTATTTTCTAGATTATTCTGTTAATATAAAAATTATTTTCTAGATTATTCTATGTATCCTGATATCTTTAATTATTACATGACTATTTAATATCATGTAGTACTGACTTTTTTTTCTTTTAAAAGAAATTATTAATTTTATCTATAGGAGCTTGCTATCCTAAATCTGAATTTTTAAGTTTCAGTGAAAGAGAAACAGACTAGCATTACTAGAGAATGGAATTAAAATTTCTTATAACATATGGTATCTAAACACCTTTATGTAATGGGAATACATACATTTCCATATAGGTTCCCTGGACGTGCAGGACTTCAAGTGGAAACAGAAGTGGTAACTACTTTCTCCATAGTAAAACTGGTAATAAGGGCTTTTAGCTCATTCTAAAGTTTACTGTATCCAATCAGAGTTTATCTCCTAGTATTTCTTCATAAATATTTAATGAGTAGTTGAATCTGCACTTAGTCTTTAGTTCTCACTAGAACCTAGATCTGGACTAACATGATTTCAAACAGTAGTTTGGAGATTTAGAAGGGTTATATTTACATTGTGAAATGGAAAGCAAGATAAACTCTGCAAATTATATACAATTTGACTCCTTTACACATGTGATCCAGATAATAGAAAATCATCACCATTCATTCATCCATCTATCCATATGACATTAATCAAGTATCTACTACAGAATTTGGAAGATACAAAGTCAGGAAAGATTACAACCATACTGTAAGAAGCCTGTAATATATGGAAGTAAACCAACAGAATAGTGTGTTAAGAACTTAGACAAGGGTTGTACAGGGTGTGATGGGGAACAAAAGAGAGACATTAAAACAGACTGGGAGAATCACTGATGACTTCTCAGAGGCCATAATGCTTAGTCTTGAAAGATAAGTGGGATAAATAATGCTCCAGGTAAATGAACAGCATGTAGATATAAAGTATGACATAACATGATAAGTTTATGTAAAAGCAGTTTAGTATTTCATAGAGGGTATGGGGAAACTGGTATGGAGTCATAGGAGGGGATTCTAGAGAAAAGACAGAGGCCAAATCCTCAATGGCCTCCTGTGGTAAGCTGAAAAGTTTAACTTTATTTGGAAAGCTATGGCTCATCATTGAAAAACTATAAGACTTTTACCATGGAATAAAGATTGCTGTATATAAGTATTACTTGAATAGCTCATTTAACTTGATCAGTGTTATCGTTATCACAGACATTTTACTCGTCTTATGAAATGTCCGTAATATGTGTTATGTAGTGAGTATTCCCGCTTTTCATAAATATTTGTGGAAATGGTATTTTATTTAAATAACATAGAATCAGTTCTTCCATGATATAAAAGCTTATTCCTGTAACATCTAATGCTTCTGGGTCCTGACACTCATTACTATCTATTGTAAACACCTGTTTAATATCTGTCATTTTTAATAATGTAGGAAGGGATTATACTGCTCTTTTTATCCAGCTGTACTCCCAGAATGTGGTTAATATCTGCCCCAAAATAGGGTTTCCTGAAGTGCATAAATGAATAAAAGATAATACTAACAGAGAAAATAAGAACAGATTTTCCAAAAATAATTCAATTTTGGATTTAAAATACATCTGGTATTTTCCCTTCTGAGAGATTTACCTAACTGATCTCATTATTGGTTTACCTGTCTAGGCATTAGACAATGAACTCTCTCTTGTGGTACAGAGACCTTATCTTGGGGCTTCTGAGCACTCCCCATGCCAAGCCTATTTCCCTATACATAGGAGGTACTAAAATGCATGTTGAATTGTGTACTAAATTTAGATTGTATTCTCTCAGGAAACAAGAATAAAATACTAAAGTAGATAATCCAATCTAGCAGCTGTTTGTCTCAGTTTTACTTTAAATATCAGGCAAAAGTGGGGGTGTAGAGAACAGGAAGATTATACATGTAATTATAGCTAACCTATTTTGATTTAATTAGTTTATGATGTTAGAGAAAATACAATTATTGTTTTCATTCTTTTAATATCTCAGAAGCCCAAACATAAAGGGTTTTACTAAAACTTTCTCATATGTAATAATATATGTCCCTAAATATGTATTGTTTACCCAAGATAAAATAAAATGAAGTCTTTCTAGGTATAGTCATTCTTGTGCTAAACAAGCTGCTATTCTCATCCTGGTACCATATGGATATGTTCAAATGACGTAGGCAATAAAAATGGATTATCTTAAGTTTGTGAAAAGATAATTCATCTTCTCATAGTTATCATAATATGAAACATGATTTGCATTTCAAATATAATGTTGACTTCTATGAATCAGTTTTGTAAACCTTTAAGTCAAATATTCTAAGTGAAGAAATTAATCTATAACACCACTTGGAAATGGATGTAGAGGTGTTAATAATATAGATGTAGAGTTAAAATTTTAATGTCAGAAAACAAAAACAAAATATTTTATTTTATTTTTAATTTTTTAAAAATGTTTTTAACATTTATTTATTTTTGAGAGAGAGAGAGAGCTGAGAAGGGGCAGAGAAAGAGGGAGACAAAGAATCCGAAGCAGGCTCCAGGCCCCGAGCTGTCAGTACAGAGCCTGACGCGGGGCCCGAACCCACGAACTGTGAGATCATGGCCTGAGCTGAAGTCTGGTGCTTAACTGACTGAGCCACCCAGGTGCCCCATCAAAGATTTTATTTTAAATAAACACTTGCAGACTCTGTCTCCCCATGCTGGTAATAAGCTAAATAATAGACAATTAGAACTTAAATATAAAGGCAATGAAGATGACTCAGGAATCAACCTTTCAGAATTTTCAGATTTCAGAACAAGAAGTAACTGAAAAGTAAATGCCAGAAAACCTTCAATCTTCTTTAATGGGGAAAAAGTTTTGGGGAAGGTAGCTGCATATAAATATAGGAGAGAACCAGAGAAGAAGAGACACATAGAAAAGGTCTTTTGATTGGTTGATGGCATTTGTAGAATATTAGTTATTTTATCCTGAAGCCAAGAATTGATAGAGAAATCACAATCAATAAAAAAGTAAATCGGGGGGAGGGGGGTAAAAAGGAAGACAATGATACAGCTCAGTGGAGAAGTGTTTGGAATTGTGACAGACATCGTCTTCAGTATTTTTTGCTGATAACAGGAAAAAGAACCTGTAATAAAAGACAGAAGGCAGAATATGGCAAGGTGAGGAAAGCTGGATGCAGTGTCCCACACCTGAAATCTTAGACCAGCTCGTATCCACGCATGTTAAGGAACCAAGAAGGTAAAGACAGGAAACAAAAGCCAACCATCATCTTGGTATATGCCAAAGAAACTTTCCATACTTTTAGAATAATGGCAATAATTATTAGTATAATTATGTACTATCTTATATAACAGTTATTATAACAAAGGAATGATAGCTAATATTTAGTAAGTAAATTGAAGCTACACAATTTAATTGTATAATTTTATTTAACTTAATAAACACACCGTGGGGCATATATTAATAGTACCTTATTTTAGAGATGAGAATAAAAACTCAGAAAGTTTAAGTCACTTATCTAAAATTCCACAGCTAGAAAGCTGAAATAAGACTCCAAACCAGGACTGATTGATTCCAAAATCTAGAGTCCTTCTCCATCAGTGGGGATGGAAATTTGTCATAAGTTAGATCCACATGAGTCCATAGAAGGAGAACCCAGAGATAAAGAAGGGTCAGAAACCCTGTGAATCTGCAAAGTTTAAGGTAAGAGAAAAATGGCACATCCAGGCAGGGTAAATAGAAAAAGTTTAATAAAGAGACTATTTACAAAAGTATGACTAGGTTAAGGAGAGTCAAAACGGGCTGTGAGAAGCACCCCAAAGCTACGAGGTGAAAAGGTAAGGACAAGAAGTGGTGAGTGGAATCCCGAAGAGCCAGAGATACATCTGGTAGGAGGCTATGAACGATGACCTCCCTGAAGAGGAATGTGGCCACTGTGTCTCACACTTTGGCCTCACTCTCCTCTGCCCTGTCACTTCCTTCCAGTGCCTCCCATTTGCTGAACTCAACCAGAAGCCAGAGGCAAAGAAGCCTGTTGATAAATCCATAAAGGTTATCTTCTGGGATTCAAATGTGGACAAGGGTGGAGGGAGAGCCTAGGGATAAATGGAGATTATTCAGCACACCTCATAGGAATTCAGAAGAGTAAGGGTTGACTTAAAAAAACTGATAAAAGCAATTCATTTGGTCAACTTGGAATCAGGTACCTTTCTGAGCCTGTTTATCATTCCTTCTTCCAGGTGCTATCATAGTTCTAAGTCAAAAGAAAAGTTAACTTTTGTCATATATTAAAAATGTTTTGATTATAGACATCATGCTTTATCTCTTACTTTGAAACACTATTCCACTTCCAACCATGTGTCCTTTCTTCATAGTCAGTGTCTAATATTTCATATTCTATCTCAATCATGGCAGGACAGTTAAGCAAATACAAGTTAAGGGATGGCAGTTTTCAGGGGGTTCTAATTCTCTAGGCAAATTGGGCTTTCCAGACAGCACGATCCTAGAAGGTATAATTGCCCTCTATACCATTGGTTTCTTTCTGTTTCAACCATAAACAAACACTTGTTAACTTCCATATGTATTTCAAGCACTGAGCCAGGTTCTAGGAATATGGATGTACATTAGACAGAGTTTCTATCTTCAGTGAACATTTAGTATACAATGTGAACAAATATGTGAAATGTAGCCATATGGAACTACTGTTTTCAAAAGAATTTGATCAAGATACATAGTCAGAAATATGGTTTAGGGATATCTGGGTGGCTCAGTCCCTTAAGCGTGTCCCTTATGCGTCAGACTTTGGCTCAGGTCAAGATCTCATAGTTTCTTAGTTTAAGCCCTGCCTCAGGCTCTGTGCTGATGGCTCAGAGCTTGGAGTCAGCTTTGGATTTTGTGTCTCCCTCTGTCTCTGCCCCTCCCCTGCTTGCACTCTGTCTCCCTGTCTCTCTCTCTCTCTCTCTCAAAAATAAACATTTATATATATTATGGTTTATATAATATATATAAAGTTTAACTGCAATCCCATATACAAAAATACAATATATTTAAATTGTTAAATATATATAACCTATAGTTAAACTGGTGATGGGGATTAAGAAGTGCATTTGTCATGATAAGCACCAAGTGATGTATGGAATTGTTGAATCACTATATTATACACTTGAAACTAATATAAATGGTACGTTAAATAACTGGATAAATAAATAAAAACTTAAAAATAAAAACAATACAATATATATGTATCTATACACACATACATATTATTTCATTGAAAACAATACTTAAATTAACTTCATGTGATATACTATATTTCCTATTCTTTTTCATTCAATTCCATAAAATGCTGATCAAGACCCCCCAAAAAAGGGGTACCTGGATGGCTCAGTTGGTTAAGCGTCCAACTCTTGGTTTTGGCTCAAGTCACAATCTCACAGTTCATGAGTTCAACCCCGTGTTGGATATCTCTAACATCTCAGAGCCTGGAACCTGCTTTGGATTCTGTGTCTCCCTCCTTCTCTGTCCTTCCCCCTCTCATGCTCTATCTCTCTCAAAAATAAACTTTAAAAAAAATTAAATAAAATAAATAAAATTTAGTATCACAATACTAACTTAAATTTCACCTATGAACATGCAACATAATTTTACCTTGGAATGAACTACTTTAATCCCTTCAGATCCCATTAAAATGGGAAGCCACAGACCATCAAAGAAAAGTAGAATTTCTAGTAGGATGATCAGAAAAAGGAAACCTACAGGGCCCAATCACTACCAGCTTTCACAAAGAGTGTCAATTCCTAGCCTTTTAACTTGTTTTCACTAAATCTTTTCCATTTTACCCTCTTCCTACCCATATTCTTCAGGTAGAATAATTTGTCAGACATGCAAATATGATCATGTCAGTTTTCTGTTTCAGCACTTGGTACCTTTACATTGCTCATAAAATAAAATCTAAAATCCTTCACAAGGCACTGTATGATCTGGCCCTAGTTTACCTCTCTATCCACTTCTCCTCTCTGTCTCTCATCCATTCAAACTGTTCATTTTATAGTCCCTTCATTGGCATTCTCTTTCCTGCTAAAGATCTTTGAATATTCTGTTCTCACTACTACAAGTGCTGTCTCAACTCCATCATCCCTCCCTCTTCACCTAGCTAACGGTCACTAGTCCTTCAGGTCCTGTCTTGAATTCACATAGTAGGTAGCTTTCTAGGTATTCTAGACTAGAACATATTGCTCCTAGAACATACTATATTCATTCTTAGCCATAATCACAACTGCAATGCAATAATTAATTGTGAAATTATCTTCTCCTATCTATTTTCCATTTACTTCATGAGCTATGTGAAGGCATGGACCCTGTACCCATCCCCTGGGAGCCACTACAACAGTCATGACTGCCTAAAACTACTTAGGCATGTTTCCTCAAGCCTTGGAACTAAATGTTTAGTATATCAGAAAATCACATACGTTCATCTCTCCAAACACCTTCATCCTGTAAGATGGATATCCCTCGGGTAAAGGTTATATTTAGTAGTGTTCGGTGGGACAAAACCTAAGATGTCTTTTTAGTAATGTTTATATTACCGAAAATAGTGAAAAGGTGACAGACCATCAACAATAGTTCAAAATGGCTTTGTTAATTTTTCCAAGTTGCTTTTTTATGCTTGCTTATACTTATAAAAATTCTTTCACTTTGATGGTGCATAGTAGAACTGACCTCCCGTGGTTAGTAAGATTAATAGGAGCTGTGTCTCCTATCTTATCCTGGTAGTCTAAATTTTAGGTAGATAGGGCTGTTTGAGGTAGTGTATCCCTTTGTGCGGTTTTTACACTGGCCCTGGGGACAAAAAGCCTGGGTATGAGTATGGGCTCTGCTCGAGAAAATGACTAAATTGTTTTGCATACAATATTGTAGAGTGGTACAGAGAACATAAGTAGCAAGCCTGAACCCATGAGGTCTAGATTTGCCTTTGCCCTGGCTTCCTGTATGAATTTAAAATAAAATTTAACCAAGTTTAACCAAAAATAAGAAAATAGTCGCTTAAAATAAGAAATAGTCGCTTAAAAGGTATAAAAGTTAAATGGTAAACTTCAAAGTGCCAGGGAACAGACTATAGACTTAGAAGAGATCATTTGATTTAGAATAGATCATGTCAGGGGGACCTGGGTGGCTCAGTCAGTTAAGCGTCCAATTCTTGATTTTGGTTCAGGTCATGATCTCACACTTTGTGAGTTCGAGGTGCAAGTAGGGCTCCTCACTGACAGTGTGGAGCCTACTTGCGATTCTCTCTCCATCTCTCTTTCTCCCCCACTCATGCACCCTCTCTCACTCTCTCTCAAAATAAATAAATAAACTTAAAAAAAAAAAGAATAGATCATGTCATATGAGTAATATACTTATAACTCTCCACTTTAATGACCATGGAACAAACTTTAATCTAAAAAAATGGAGGCCAGCTATTGATACCTATTTAATCTTCTCTGAAAGCAAACAAAACAATGGATGTTCGGATAGTATCAGTAACTAAAAACTTTCCTCAAAAATGTGGCAGAATACTGGAAAAACACCTCTTCTTCTTACCAAAGGTAAGATGAGAGCCTGATTGAAGGCAGTAGAGACACTTAATTAAAAGGTTAAGAATGTTCCATTCTTACTCATTACCTCAGAAACACAAAAAAGCACCTGAAAGGATTATTTAAACTGTCTAGACAGGAATACTCTGGGGCTACCGGGGCCATTTTACCTCACTACTTCTTATGCAGGAACCAATACTTTTATGACTACATGCATTTAGGGCTTACAATTCATACAATGTGTTAACACCAAGGGCAGAAATGAATAGGTATTGTCAAAAAGTACTTTGGATATGAAGAATCTCTGTCGAATGGAAGACTGGAAAAGCCACAGAAGTAATAGGTTACGGGATCAGTAGCATTTATAAACCGTGTTCTCCAGTAAGAATAAGAAAACAGAATCCTCCTCCTATTGGCAGATCCTAGACAATGATTCTAAAATGTTAAACTTTTTGCAGTAAGAGACTATGTGCCTCAAGTAATTTTTTAGCTTAAAATATAAAGTGAAGATTCCAGCCACATAACACCAAATAATGAGCAGGTCAACAAAGAACCTATGCAAATAGTAAAAACTGTACATATAAATACATGACCAAGAAGGGGGCCTATGAAAAGATCCTGGAAGAGAAAAGAAGGAAAACTTTGCATTCAAGAGACAGAGCAAAAACATACTTTTAAAAAAGATTTGTTAGAGAAAACAGAAATACATATACTTTGGATTCCATAAATTTCAAAAGTCTGCTGACTATTAAAACAAAAATGAGACAACAGAACAGGAAGAAATAAAAAGGAAATGGCAGAAAAGAACAGATCAACAAATTAAATATGGTTACAAGGAAAGATAACTTCCAATACCTGAATCAAAACATGAACAAGAGTCAATAAAAATCACAATCGACACTGTAGAAAACCAAATCTGTAACATGGAGAATAACCTTGAGGAGATGTCCCAGTATAGTGAGGCAAAGTAAAAGTAGCAGAAAACACTGAAGGGAATTAAAGGTCATGGAGACAGATAATACAACTCCAGCCAACAAATAAAAAGTGCTCAAAGGTTAGAAAATGGAAAGAAAAGCAGAGGCTAACTAACGCAAAAAACTCCTTTGTAGAGAAAAGACCTGATCCACAGGCAAAATTGTTCAGAGTATATGGAAAATTAATGAAAAGAGACCAGTTAGTAATATTTCTTAGTGAAATTTGTGAATAACAAAAATGGTCAAGAAATATATCTAGTAAGCATCTAGGCTGGTGTGGGGAGAGGGGAGTGAGAAACAGATTACCTCAGAGTGGAAAAAGGAAACTAGGTTGATCTCAGACTTCTCTACAACACTCCATGTCAGAAGAAAACAGAGTAAAATCCATAAAATGCACCAAATGCTATGCCAAATCAAGTTACTGATGTAAGAAAGCATGAGTACCACAGTCTCTGTAGACAAAGGCAGAGATGATTCCCTTTTGCATATTTCTAGAAATAATCTTTAAAGATGTGATCAACCGACTAAGATATGAGCCTACATGAAGAACTCAAAATAGGACCTGTAGTATAAAAAGGCTAGTGGAGTGCACTGACATGAATTAAATGGATTTAAGTAAAAATAATTATTTTAGGGCGCCTGGTTGGCTCAGTCGGTTAAGCATCTGACCACGGTTCAGGTCATGATCTCATGGTTCATGAGTTCAAGCCCTGCATCGGGCTCTGTACTGACAGCTCAGAGCCGGGAGCCTGTTTCGGATTCTGTGTCTTCCTCTCTCTCTAATCCTTCCCCACTCATGTTCTGTCTCTCTTTCTCTCTCTCTCTCTCTCTCAAAAATAAACATTAAAAAAATTTTTTTAATTATTTTAGATATGACCGCCAAATAGTGTAAATGTTAATAAATTATCATAATAGTAGATACGAATGAATAAATCCAAGATAATACTTTAAAAGACAAGCAGGGGGTTGGGAAAAACAAGTAAAATAAAAATGGGAATATCATTTTCTTCTGTATACTTAACAAAAAAAAATGTTTAAATTCGTTAAATTTAAAAAAAAAACACATCAGCTAGTAGTAAATCAAAAAACAAAAAGTATGTCATCAAAACTGGTAGAGAAAAGGCAAACTGGATATATATATGGACAAAATAGATTTTAAAAGCCAAAAAAATTTCAATGAAACATAAAAATAGAAAAGTATAAAACAAGATCACATAGAAGAGTGCAAGCATGTCGTGAATTAATTATCCGTTTACAGAACACATACTCAGATTTGTTTACACAAAGTACATCTGGTATTTGTTGTTAATAGGAAGACATCTGGGGCGCCTGGGTGGCGCAGTCGGTTAAGCATCTGACTTCAGCCAGGTCACGATCTCGCGGTCCGTGAGTTCGAGCCCCGCGTCAGGCTCTGGGCTGATGGCTCAGAGCCTGGAGCCTGTTTCAGATTCTGTGTCTCCCTCTCTCTCTGACCCTCCCCCGTTCATGCTCTGTCTCTCCCTGTCTCAAAAATAAATAAACGTTAAAAAAAAAAAAAAAAAAATTATAATAGGAAGACATCTAAAATAATATAGCATAGAAAGATTTAAAATAGCAGCAATATGGACATGGATGAGACTATAGTGAAGTTAGAATTCTTATAAATTAAGTAATAATTACATGAAGGAAACACTCTACAATCAATAAAATTATTATTTAGATAATTTAATGAAATATGAATGTGCTAATATATAAGTAATAGTATGATACATATATCATACATGATCTATATAATATATAATATATAATGTATAATAATCTGATAATATATAAGTATGATCAAATTTTATAAAATATATATGTATGCATATTGAATGCATAAACATGTTAATACTGGTGATGGGATTTTGAGTTATTTTAATTTTCTTTTCAGACTGTTCTGTATTTTATCATTTTAATCAAGAAAAAGTATTAATGAGAAATACAAAATCTGTAATAAATGGAAAAGCATATGACACTTCTGGATTAGGATATAGAATAAATATGCCAATTCTTTCTAAATTAATTGTTTAATACAATTGATTAAAAAAAATTTTTTTTAATTTTTTCTTTTTTCAACGTTTATTTATTTTTGGGACAGAGAGAGACAGAGCATCAACGGGGGAGGGGCAGAGAGAGAGGGAGACACAGAATCGGAAACAGGCTCCAGGCTCTGAGCCATCAGCTCAGAGCCCGACGCGGGGCTCGAATTCACGGACCGCGAGATCGTGACCTGGCTGAAGTCGGACGCTTAACCGACTGCGCCACCCAGGCGCCCCTCAAAAATTTTTTTAAACTTGGCCAAGATATTCTTACAATTTAGATAGAAGTATAAAAAGCAAAAATACCCAAGAAAGTACAAAAAAGAAATAGTACATATAATAATATTGATAATTAAAAAGATGGAATGAAATACATAAAATCATTACTATTGATAAAGGTGGTGGAATAATTAGTGAGTTTAATTTTTTTCCTTTACATTTTTCTGTATATTATAAATTTGTTCCAATGAGCTACCTACTTTTATAAACTGTTGAACTATAATGTTAAAATTACAGTCAAGTGATGAGGCACCTGGGTGGCTCAGTTGGCTGTGTCCCATTCTTGATTTCAGCCTAGGTCATGATCTCATGGTTCATGGGTTCGGGCCCCACCTCGGGCTCTGTGCTGACAGTGTGGAGCCTGCTTGGGATTCTCTCTCTCCCTCTCTCTCTTTGCCCCTCCCCTGCTTGCTCGCTCTCTCTCTCTCTAAATATATAAATAAACATTTTTTTTTAAAAATTAGTCAAATGATAGAATCAATTATGATATTTATTATTTTCTTTATATATGTCTATATTCTCTCTACTCAATAGATAGCACATTTTATTCCTGAATTTAGAAAAAAAATCATTAAAAAAATTGTCTTCCAACGTCCATCTTCCACTGTGGCAAAAGTAAGCAAACACCCCACTGCTCCAATTTAAATGTGTTTTCTCTCTTATAGTCTTCAGAGGCAATATGAAAAAGCTTCAGTTTTCAAACAAGAGGTGATCTGACATGCCATCTTTTCTGAAACACCTAAAATTGGTTAGCCTAAAATTCAACCTTCCCATGAATTTCTTAGTTTTCAATGAAAATGTTACTTTGTATTTTTGACTTCATTTTGACAGAGTAAAGAACATGAGATTTTTCACAAGCATAAGCTTCTCTTTGACAATGGCAAAATAAATGAAAGAAAGAAATTACTGTATTTCCTCAAAGGATACTCACACTGAAACGAAAAAACCGTTTCCTTTATTGTGTACCTCACTACAAGTCGTAATTATACATGTATCTTTAAGAAGATGTATTTTTAAGAAGTTTAATCTGCCCATCCTTCCAACCATTCATCCATCCATCCATCCATCCATCCATCCATTATCCCGAAAAATAATCCTAAGGCCGAATCTGTGTTTTTTTAATCTCATGTATGTTCCTATACTACAACTACATACGTAGGTATTCATAAATAATATATAGCATTGCTTGGCATTTTCTACTTTCCATATAATGCAGACATGTGATCATACAATCTCTGGGTTTGTCCTTTTTAACCAATTTTCCCTTTTTCCACATATCCACCCACAACTAATTCCTTCTTCCTCAAGTACTCCTCAAGTACTTCCTCAAGTATAAAGTCTACGATAACACTGAAGATAAGCTTCCTTAGATACCGATTCTTTTACTTAGATGAAATAAATTCTTAGCATGTTGTGTACTTTTTTAATATTAAAAGATGCTCACGAGAAATGGATGAATATCCTTTCCCCATATTTTCACTTTCAAAATTATTCTGTTTTTCCAGTCTGATATATATATAGGATATTAGCCCTTATTATTTTCACTTCATTTCCCTCATCACCGTTATTGATATTGAGCATCTTTTCATACCTTAATCTACCATAAATGACCCTTCCATATCTTTTGTTCATTTGCCAAATTGGATTTTGTTGTCTTATCAATTTTGAAAAAAACTCTTCCTACATAATAAATATTGATCGGTCAGGTTCAGGACATGCTACCTCAAAATACATTACCTTGGCACACTGAATATTTCAAACTGAAGGAATTTGAGAAATGGAACATGAAAGTACTTGCTGACCTTCTTCTGCAGTAGGTCTTCAGACCCTTATGTGAGAGATGCCCTCCCTCTATGCAGAGGAAAAAAGCCTTCTTATCTCTGAAGATGAGGGACAAGAGGAATCTGAATGCATGGGGCTTGCTAAGTTTCTCCCAGTTGACTACACTTAGTTCATACCCTTGTCCTATCACATTTTTCCATAACTTTCCACTCTTCATCAAACCCAGTATAGAAATAATCAAGTATAACCATGTCTTAGGTACTTTACTTCCTTATGAAAGCTCCTATGTCACAGAAAACTTAAATAAAAAATGTGTATGCTTTTTCTCTTGTTAATTTGCTCAGGCTGAGAATTTAGGAGGATAGAGGAAAAAGATATTTTCCTTCCCTAGAATATCAATTCTGTTCCTATTCTCTATATTACTAATATTTCTTTTTCCAGATTGACTGGAAAATATACCATATTATTTTTGTCATATACTTTTAAAATTTTTATGAGATACTTCTAGCATTTAATTTTATAGATTTATGATTTCTAGTCTTAAGAAATTTTCTTACCTTGGATTGTCTATATTATCTCTTCAATTTTCTTACAGAATTTTTATTTTCAGTTTTTCATACCTTTTTACTTTATCTGGAAGTTATTTTTGAATCTGATTTAAAATAGGGATTCATTTTATGTTCTTCATAGTGATCACTGTAACAACCCTATTTATTTAACAATGCACTATTTTCTCAAAGAAGTGAAATACCTTTGTCTTTTATTAATTTTTTATAGTATAGTATATATCTATTACATACTGGAATCTATATCTAGATTCTTTCTTCCACTAATCTACTTACCTATTCTTGTGCCAATATGATACTGATTTCATTATTTATATATATATATATATATTCATATATATATTCATATATTATATTCATATATAAAGTATGATCTGACCTCTGGTAAGGCAAGTTTCCCCTCACTTTTTTATTTCCCCCCCAAAGATCTTGTCACTCCCCCCATCCCCTCAAAAAAAGATCTTGTCACTCCCCTGCCATACATACTTAACATCATATTATATAAACTAATAAACAAATGTGCCTCAGTTAAAGTGAAATCAACTAAGATAATTCCTGGGAGTACATTAAATTTGGGGAGAATTGACTTTTTAAATAATACTAATTTACTTGTACTACACCAAAACAAATGTTTTCTCTTCATTCATTTCCATATGTCCTTTAATAAAATTATATTTTTTAAAATTTAGAACTGTGCCTTTCTTATTAAATTTATTACTAAATATCTATATAGTGTTAGGTACTTTTTTGAGAATGGAATTTTTTTCCTAATTCCCTTTCCAAGTATTTACTACTGAGTATATTTTAAAGATTTTATCTAACCATCTTATTGTATCATCTTACTAATTTTACAAGTCTTTCAGTTAAATGATTACAAGAAGAATATTTTAACCTTTCTTTTACTTTCTTACTTACATAAGCCAGAACTTCCAAAAATACTGATTAGAATATTTATAGAAGCTAATCCATATTTAAATCTAGATTTTGATTTAAATTGTTATAGTATTTTACCTTTTGGGAAAATAATTTCTGTTTGTCCTTGCATGATAGGATATTTTACATTTAAGTAGTTTATTTATATTCCTGTTTAGCATAGAGATTTTAATAAGAATAGTTGATTATAGTCATGCTTATCAACTTATCACTGGCTGTTTGATGTGGAACCATCTCTATATTCTTTAGGTATTACACTTAATTAGGCTATACGTATTCTTCTTCTTTTTTTTTTTTTTTTTGAGTTTATTTCTTTTTAAGAGAGAGAGGGGTGGGGCTGGGGGGGAAGCACAGAGAGAGAGATAATCCCAAGCAGGCTCCATTTTATCAGTACAGAGCCTGATGCTGAGCTCAAACCCACAAACCATAAGATCATGACCTGAACCGAAATCAAGAGTGGGACGTTTAACCAAATGAGTCACCCAGGTGGCCCGTATTATTCTTTTAATTCAATAATATATGAGTTAGATATGCTAGTATTTCCTTTTGAATTTTGCATCTATATTCTTCAGTGAGGTTAGACTTTTTCTATTTTTTTTCTTTTATGCTATTTCTATCAGGATTAAATATTAAAACTAGGTTAGATTCAATATAAAATGAACTGAAAGGGCTTTACATATTTACCATGATCAAGAATAGTGTAAAAGACAATGCTCTTTCCTATTTTTTTAAGAACTAGGTAACAACTGCAAATCTAGTCATGGTACATTGTTCTACATACTTTAGCTACCTTTCTTATCTCTGTTATGATAATGTAATGACCTACTCAACTTTCATAATATTCAGTCAATTTTAATAATTTATATTTGATAAAACATTATTCATTTCATCCAGGTTTCACATGTTACCACAGAATTATGGTTGCATTATCTTATGATTAATTTATCTTGTGTCTATGGTTGGTGTCCTCTACAGTCTTAATCATATATTTTTGCTCATTTTTTTTCTTTAATAATCAGGCTATTGGGGCGCCTGGGTGGCTCAGTCAGTTGAGCGTCAGACTTCGGCTCAGGTCATGATCTCGAGGTTTGTGAGTTCGAGCCCCGTGTCAGGCTCTGTGCTGATAGCTCAGAGCCTGGAGCCTGCTTTGGATTCTGTGTCTCCCTCTCTCTCTGCACCTACCCCAATTGTGCTCTGTCTCTCTCTGTCTATCAAAAATAAATAAAATGTAAAAAAAAAAAAAAAATTCTTTTAAATAATAAAAAAAATTAATCAAGCTATCAAGGACTTTTGTTACTTTCAAATAAACACTTAGGATTTCTTTATTCTTTTTTCTTTTTAGTTTCTTTGATTCTGATTTCAATCTGTATTAATCCCTTCTTCCTATCTTATTTTGATTTACTCTATTGTTCCTTAACTAATTTATTATGCTTGACAAAGAATTATCTTATGGATGAGGTAAAAAAGTATCAATTAGATTTGAGTCAAGGTAGTATAAAACAAAATAAAATGAGATTATTAGGCTTGAAATGGAAGAACAAAGCCAAAGATATCATAATCCCAGATTTCAAGGTATACTACAAAGCTATAGTAATGAAATAGTATGGTACTGGCACAAAAATAGACATATACAGCTCTTTGGACAAGAATAGAGACCCCATAAATAAACCTATGATAATATGGTCAACTGATATATAACAAAGGAGGCAAGAATATACCATGAATTAAAGGCAGTATTTTAAATAAATGGTATTGGGAAAACTTGACAGCTGTGTGCCAGAGAATGAAACTGGATCACTATAAACAAAAATAAATTCAAAACAGATTAAAGACCTAAATGTGAAGGGTGCCTGGGTGGCTCAGTTGGTTAAGCCTCTGACTTTGGCTCAGGTCTGATCTCACCATTTGTGAGTTCAAGCCCTGTGTTGGGCTGTGTGCTGACAGCTCAGAACCTGGAGCCCACTTCAGATTCTGTGTCTCACTCTCTCTCTGACCCTCCCCCCCCTTGCACTCTGTGTCTCATTCTCTCAAAAATAAATAAACATTAAAAAAAAATTAAAAACAAAGACCTAAATGTGAGGCTTGAGGGGTGCCTGGGGGGCTCAGTCGGTTAAGCGTCCAACTTCAGCTCAGGTCATGATCTTGCTGTCCTTCAGTTTGGGCCCTGCTTTGGGCTCTGTGCTGACAGCTCAAAGCCTGGAGCTTGCTTCATATTCTATGTCTCCCTCTCTCTGCCCTTCCCCACTGATGCTCTGTCTCTCTCTGTCTCTCAAAAATGAGTAAATGTTAAAAAAAAAAAAAAATTAAGTGTGAGACCTGAAACCATAAAACTCCTAAAAGAAAACAAAGGCAGGAATCTCTTAGACATTCACCCTAGCAACATATTTATGCATATGTCTCCTTGAGCAAGGGAAACAAAAGCAAAAATAAGCTATTGGGATTACATCAAAGGGAGAGACAGAGAGACAGACAGACAGAGGGAGACAGAGAGAGAGAGGGAAACAGAGACAGAGACAGAGAGAGAGAGGAATTAAAAGCTTTTCCCAGCAAAGGAAACCATCAACAAAACAAAAAAGCAGCCTCCTAAATGAGAAGATATTTGCAAATGATACATGCAATAAAGGGTTAATATCCAAAATATATAAAGAATTTATATAACTCAAATAAAAAAAAAACAAAAACAAACAAACAATCTGATTTAAAAATGGGCAGAGGACTTGAATAGATGTTTTTCCACAGAAGACATACAGAGGGCTAGCAGATGCATGAACAAATGTTCAACATCACTAATCAAGGAAACGAAAATCAAAACCATAATGAGATATCACCTCACACCAGTTAGAATAGCTAGTATCAAAACGATAAGAAATAACAAGTGTTAAGGAGGATGTAAAGAAAATGGAACGTTCCTGTGTGAAAAGTAAACTGGTGTAACTACTGTGGAAGATAGTATAGAGGTTCCTCAAAAAACTAAAAATAGAAATACCATACAACCTAGTAATTCCACTGCTGAGTATTTACTCAAAGAAAACAAAAACACTAAACTAAAAAGATAATAGCATCTCTATTTTTATTGTATTATTATTTACAATAGCCAAGATACAGAAGCAACCCAAGTGTCTACTGACAGATGAAGAGATAAAGGTATATATACATTGGAATACTACTTGGCCATAAAAAGAATGAAATCTTGCTATTTGTGACAACATGGATGGAACTAGAGGGTATTAATACTAAGTGAAATAAGTGAGACAGAGAAAGAAAAATATCCTATTATTTCATTTATGTGTGGAATCTAAACATAAAATAAACAAACAAAAAACAAATAGATTTTTAAATACAGAGAAACTAGTGGTTGCCAGAGAAGAGGTGGATGGGAGGATGGGTGAAATAGCTGAAGGGGACTAAGAGGCACAAACTTTTAGTTATAAAATAAATAAGTGACAGAGATGAAAAGTACAGCCTAGGGAATAGAGTCAATAACACTGTAATAATGTTGTATTGTGACAGATGATAACTATACTTACTATAGTAAGCATGGAGTAATGTGTAGAAATGTTAAATCACTATGATGCATACCTGAAACTAATATAACATTTATGTCACCTATTCCTCAAAATAATAATAATAATAATAATAATAATAATGACGATGATAATAATAATATTAGGTGATGGGGCAGAATGCATGTCTCAGCTTTGTTTCTATTTAGTCATATATGCCTTTTAGCAAATCATTTAATCTGTCTAGCTAATGGTTTCTACTACTGAAAACTGAAAAGAAAACACAGTCTCAAAATAAAAAACTACACCTGACAAAATTGATAAAATGTTAAGTTCTATCCGAGGAAAGGAGGCTATTTGAAGGAATAAGAGACTTTGGAAAATCTGAACTGGAATTCATTGCCTTTAGAAACAACAATATCTAAGAAAAATCCAGTTTTTCTATGATAGTGAAATAGGAGACCTACATGCATTCTATGAATGTTCAGGTCATAAACAAGTGAACTCCTAAGATGTTTTACAAACATGGATGCCCTAATTAATACAAGATCTTCTTAAAGAAGATGCATCTACGGGACATTGCAGAATGACAGAGGTAGGTTTAAAAAAAAAAGTATCATATCATTAAACCATATCCTAATATTTTTCTTAGAAGAAAATAACCTGGGGTCAAACTGATTTCAGGCACTCCAATAAACCCTCTGATACTGCTAACAAAAACTTAGGTGTATTTATTCACATTTTTATTGGGAGAATTAATCACATTGATAGATTTGTAAAGAGTTTGGGACCTGAAAACGTGAAATAGACTATTCTTCTTTTTTTAATTTTTTTAACATTTATTCATTTTTTGATAGAAAGAGACAGAGTGTGAGTGAGGGAAGGGAAGAGAGAGAGACACAGAATCTGAAGCAGGCTCCAGGCTCTGGACTGACAGCACAGAGCCCAATGCGGGGCTCGAACTCACGGAATGTGAGATCATGACCTGAGCTGAAGTCGGACGCTTAACTGACTGAGCCACCCAGGCGCCTCAAAATAGACTATTCTACATTAGTAATTCAGCTTCCTATCCTTAGTCTGTGATTAAACTTGTCCATGGTCATACTTTTGCTACTTTACCAAATGGACCTTTTCATTATTGGACAGTTAGAACTATCAAAAGACCCTGGCTTACATCAAGTCAAAATTTACCTCTAAAATTCTCATCTATTTTCTTGATTTCAGTCTCTGAAGCATAAGAGAAGAGAACAATTCCTTATTCCTGAAAATAGCCCTTTACATATTTGTAGATAGTCATCTTAACTCCAAGACATTTTCCTTTTTCAGGCTGATAACTTTTAAACAACATAGCATAACTCATTCAAAATTTTCTCTAAAGGAAGATGCTTTCACTTAGGAAGTGAACAGGAAGGAAGTTCTTCCTAAGGAAGAACTTAGGAAGACAATATTTTATATTCATCTCCAAGGTGAAAGGTCACCTAATTCGTGACAGAGGGATAGACTGCCCTAAATTTACTTGTGAATTTCAAAAAGAATTCAGAGACAACAACTGCATTACGTTAATATATGTGACCTAATGAATTCTGCAGAAGTCTCACATACTTATTAACTTCAGTAAATTCTTGGAAACTGTAACTCATAAATTCTTTAAAAATTATTTTTTAAACCAAGGCTTATTTGTCAAAACATTATTCATGGATAGATTTCAACCCATCTTCAGATTTTAGCCATAAATCATTTTTGTATTCATTTTTATGAATTCAGAAAGGATAAAGGCAGTAATATCATTTTAAGTGGTACTAAAACATTATTTACATTAATTCTTTTGAGGAAAAAAGGGAGAAAATATGTAGCATAGTAAAGCATAACATCACACAAGGGAGAACAAATGCCAAAATGGTAAACCAAGCTCTATAAAACTCAGCATGAAAATTCAATAATTATACAAGAGTATTACTTACGGATAGAATTCTGAAAGCTGTTCAGCTATTGCATAAGCTGTCGGGTCTCTGTCTAAGGCATACAGAGTAATATCTGACTCCTTCTGTAGAATGGCTCTTGTGTGTCCTCCTGAACCAAATGTCATATCTAGAAAAATCTAGCCAACATGAAAAAAGAAAATTACCACTTAGCATGAAGAAAATATTCTTGCCAGCTACCTTAATTTCTAGAAGCACATACTGAATTTCAGAGCTGATAGTAATTGGAAAACAATTAAAATCATTTTGCCGAGAGTTGAATTTGTTATACATGAGATCTGGATCAATTATGATTGATCAGTCCAAAAGAACGGGACAGATATCAGTAAAATGATAATCTCTGGTACAGGGTGGGCAATTCAAGACAAATTTACATTTTCCTCCAAAGGTCAAACTGGCCACAGTGTTGTACTGCTAGCTTTTTAATGCTTTCCAGCACCTGGCTGATAATGGTATTTCCAACAATTTCTCATCAAAAGGAGACAGCTTACAATTAGTATGGCTCATTTTATCTCAGTTTCTCTAAATACTTTATATTACACATAAAGATATTCAAGAATACAAAGAAAGAATGAGAGAGCGAGAGTGAGAGAAACATCGAGAGCGAGCAAGGGAGAGATGGAGGGAAAGAGAATGAATATATCCAACAATAGTCACAGGACAAATCTTTAAAAATCTAAACTGGAAAAGGCTCAAAGCTAAAGTCAAAACAACTACAGTAAACTCTAGCTTTGCCATGAAGTAGCTATACATCTTTCGGAAAGACACTCAAAATCCCAGTGTCTTTAGGTTTCTCCAGGCTCTGAAAAGAAAAAGAAAGTCTAGAAGAAGATACCATCAATACCTACCTAACTGGTAAGATGACATATAATTACCTAAATGAAGACACTTTTGAGAGTAAAATATTTGCCAGTAATAATTTTGCCAGGACAACAGATTAAAATATGCAGGGGTGCCTATCTTCAATGCTTAGATCATTCTAAGAAAAACAGTAAAGTAAATTGGATTTGAACCTACTTTTTGACTATTTTATTGGGCCATACTATAAAGAAAATAGGTCTCAGTTGGGCAAGAAACCAGACCCGGACCATTAAAAACATATTTGTGAAGAAGTTAATTGATGGCAGCCGATGTGGAAGTCAAGACACTCAGTGTTGTGCTCTTAATGTACCCTTTCAATAAGCTTCATGGTATTACAAAAATAAAAATAATCATTCCAATAATATCGAATACTGTGAAAAAATAATATATAGCCAAACTATTAAAATATTCAAACATATAACTTTAAAGTTATATGAATACACTGAACAAGGGAAATCCCTGCAATGAATGTGAACATTTCCCTGCCCTGAACGCTACAACTTACTTCCAGCAGAGTGGGCAGAAACAAGACACAAGTATGCTTTGAATTTTTGCTACCAGCAATCATGCTGAGTCCCATCCTCTGATCAAGTCCTCAGAAAAGCTATCCTGCTATTTGAAGAATAATATGGAGAAAATAGTCCAATAAAAATTGAAAAGAAGAGAGATATAAGTTATGAGGGATGTAAATGTGGTGAAAATACACAAGCACTGCTTTTTAACAAAAGTATGTTAATACAACTTAACCTTGCATTTCTGTCACTGTCAGCACAAAAGACATGGCTACACACTCTTTTCACCATTATAAACAGTAATGTGAAAACAATACTTGAAGTCATATTATTTGTATAGTTGTTAGGAGTACGTACTTATAATCTCAAGAATGAATAATTTCTTTTCCCAGTCTGTATACTTATCTTATGCATCTATGAATAGGTAAAAATCTGCCATCTTACCGTATTTCAGTTTTAAAATTGTTAGGGATTTAGGGGCCCCTGGGTGGCTCAATCAGTTAAGGGTCCAACTCTTGATCTCACAGTTTGTGAGTTTGAATCCCACATCAGGCTCTGTGCTGATGGCATGAAGCCTTCTTAGGATTCTGTCTCTCCTTCTCTCTGTGCCTCCCTGCTTGTGCTCTATTTTCTCTCAAAATAAATAAGCTTTAAAAAGAAATTAAAAATGAAATTTCTAGGCGTTTGGCATAAACAAAAAAACTTATCCAAGGCAAAGTATAAATTACCTTCTTGTTATGCTCAATATCAAGTCTTAATATCAAGTCTATAATCCTGCACTTAAAATATGATTACCTTATCCCAAGCCAGGAAAAGTCCTCATCAGTAATTAAAAAGAAAAATTCCTTATCATTAAAAATGTTCTTGAAAATGTGAGATGATGATAATAATTTACATGATTTTTTTAATATACAATGATTACACCATTGGAGATATACTGACAATCAAGGAAGTTTCCATAGAGGGAAAAAATTATTACCAGTCAAGTGTAACACAAAACAAAGTGGGAGACATGGGATTTATAAAACTATAAGTGAACCCCACCATATGTCCTGGGTTAATACATGACTGAAGCCATAGACTTTCGTTTTTAAAATTCAAATATACATTGCTCATCAAATATAAATCATGGCATCCAGGCCTTGAGTCAACCAGCACTACAATTGAAAAGGGAGCCAATCAGTCTCTCCCTTTTCCTGGGTCATTAACTTGATATAGGACCACATTTTTTAATTTGTACGAGTTGACGATAAAATTAGGAGATTGGACAAGAACAATGCACAAGAACAAATATATCTGCATGTTAAAAAACAATCTTTCTATGAGTCTGATCTGTGTGTGTGTGTGTGTGTGTGTGTGTGTGTGTTCATATGTTTAGGTCATGTTCCAAACATACATGGAACTCTTTCTTTGAGATTACCTGATATAATTTATCTAAAACACAAAACCCATATGTGATACTGAGAGTTTATTCTGCTAATGTCAGTTTTCACCTGTATAACCCTGGTCAAATTTTAACTCTCTGAGCCCCAGCTGTTTCATCTAAGAAAGGGGGATAGAATGTCTCCCTGTTTACTTTACAGAGATTTATAAAAATTATGTTATTTCTTCCTTATGACCACAAAGTAGATGTTATTAGATTTGTACATACACAGAAACTAAGATTACATTAAGCTAGTCAGTGGCAAATGCGGGAACTGAATACAGGTACACCTGACTCTACAATTTGTGTTTTTTCTCGCACTATTTGCCCACTACTTCATGTTTACAAGCATTAACGTTTTCCTTCTTGGTCTAACAAAAGCTCTGTTAGTGAGTATGGACAAGTGGCATTATTCCCATTTTTGCAAATAGAAAAAAAACTCAAGGTGCAGAGAGATGATGTGACTTGATTTCTTAGATCATATTACTAGCAAGTGAGGGAAAGAGAACTCTAAGCCATGTGTCACCAACTCTAAATTCTGTGCTTTTCTGAAAGAAAGAAAGAAAGAAAGAAAGAAAGAAAGAAAGAAAGAAAGAGAGAGAGAGAGAGAAAGAAAGAAAGAAAGAAAGAAAGAAAGAAAGAAAGAAAGAAAGAAAGAAAGAAAGAAAGAAAGAAAAAGAGAAGGAGGAGGGGTGAGCAAACAAAAGAAATTTTAAAAAGTGGATGGCACAGAAACAATCACAGCAGAGATAGCTTTACAAAAATTATACAAGAAAACTTTACTTGTTTTATAGAGCACTCATTCCCACTGGAATTTAGGCTCTTGGAAACCATGTCTTAATCTTTGTGTACCAGGGTAATTCTTGAGATACGTGTGTTTCTCTCTTTTTTTCCTTTGTCCTACCTCCTTCTCCTCTTTCAAACAGGCACCTAAGGATTCAGAGCTTTACAATGTATGTTCCTTGAGGATTTTTGCATGGCACAAAGAAAAAAGTATCTTTCCTATAGTCTGAAGACAACTACTTTCCTGTCAGTAGTTAAAAAAAAAAAAAAAAAAAAAAAAAAGCTCAGAAAGAATGCTAGTTATCCTGGATAGGTTAGTGTCTTTAAGGAAAAGAGACACAGAGAGAGAGAGATTTCACTGAAACTGGGCAGAAGAGCGATGGAAATGAATGAACAAATTCCAAGAAGGTGCAGGCAGGACCAATGAATGACTGACAGGGGATAAGATCTCAAAGCAGCTGTCTGTTTGAGGAACTGAGGGAGTGTGGTCCCTCAACCAGGGTTCTCAGTGCTGCTAGAGATTTCCATACCACTCTGTGGTACAGAAGAAGCAGAACCTTTGGTCCTCGAGGGCCTACACAGGTTATAACAAAAGGTATCTCAGGGGAAACAAAGGGTAGTATGAGGTGAACAATAAGATGCAGGGCCTCTGCACAGCTCTGGATGGTGTGTGGAGTCAAGAGAATGACTGAGATTGATGGTTTCTTAGTACAAGGACATTGAGGCTCAGAGTCAAAATGAAAGTGACTTAAAGAAAAAATAAACAAGCATTTGAGGGAAGATCCATGACTACAATTCTCCAACTTTTTTTTCAAAGTTGATTTATTTATCTTGCGAGAAAGGGGGGTGGGCAGAGAGACAGGGAGAGAGAGAGAGAATGCCAAGCAGGCTCTGCACTGCCAGCAAAGATGCAGGGCTCAACCCCACGAGCCAAGAGATCATGAAGTGAGCCAAAATCAAGAATTGGATGTGAACGGACTGAACCACCCAGATGCCCCTTGCCTCAAATTTAATAGAGTAGCATCAGTGCACAGAGGTAGATGCATAGTAAATATTTAGTGATGCAATTTGAAAAAAAGAGCTCAGCCTCCCAAGGTAACAATGATAAAGATAGCAATACTCATTTGTGCATATTAATTCAGAAATACTCAAGATAGAAGATTCATTACCATAGGAGGACATAAAACAGTCACAGGATATCCAACTTTTGGATTTATTTAACATTAATATAATCCTAATATTACAAATTGATTCACTAATGAAAAAAAACTTTTGCAAAACATTCATAATAATCTGATATTAATAGTATTATGGACCTCTAATGCACCATGTTCTTATTTGTTGACTAGTCTTCCTTTGCGTTTGAAATAAGAAATGACTATTTCTTATTTTAGGTTACCTCTTTTAATCAAATACAACTAAATGACATTTTATCCCCATGGTCTTCTAAATATAGAAATGATTAGGTTCTACCTTGCACCATGATGAGTCACACTTGAATAGTTGAGCTATAGCTGTGAATCTGATAATGAACAGGGTACAGATGCAGAATTTCAGAGCTGAAAGGGACATAACACACTATTTATTCCACCTCCTCATTTTACTTATGAGGAGACCAAGGACCAAAGAAGGTAGATGTTTACTAGTGGAGGGCAAAGCTAATACTAAAACTCAGATCCTATGCTCTTTCCACTTGATCTCATAATATTCTTCTACTGAAATTATACAATAACACTGAAATAAACGATCAATTTTTGAAAAAGTTTTTTTTTCTTAATATGAAGATAGATATATGTAGGAACTTTGCATCTTAAGCCTCCAATACAGTTGAAAGCAACCACTGTTCTACTGTTCTAAATTGTTTTAAGACTTTATGAAGATAAATCCAATTGAATTAAATTCCAAAGACACTTATGTTATATATATGGCCTCATATAAATGTCCACCCATTATATGTAAGAGCAACTGGGGATAACTGACTTCTTGACAAGTTACAGTTTTCAAATTGATATTGAAATTAAGAGCAAAAAATTAAAATACTTAAAATCACAGCCTCATGGGTAGTTAGAGCTAGAATGACCCATAGAAATAATGCTAATTTAATCCCATTAGTGTATACTACTCTTTCTAGAGTATTCTTAGCATTCCTTTATACCTTTCAGAAATGATATCCTTTAAGACTCAGCTAATGCTGCTCTCTGAAGGGGGAGACTGACAGAAATCAAGGGATTTGCCGAAGATGATCCTGCAGACTAGATAATTAAATGATTTGTTTTTTTCCAAACCAAGAATTCTAATCATTGAAATTTTCACACTGGAACAACACTGTTAAAATTGGACATGAAAACATTTTTAGCCATGAATAGCATGAGGGCAGATCTTTCAATTTCATTTTCCTAATGTTGATTAGTCATTTCCAATCTGTGCAAGATTTTTAATAGTAAGTTCTCATCCGAATTTGGAAACAATATGGCCTGATTTCACTTTAAAATTTCTTCCTATGAAGAAAAAAATTAAAAAAAAAAAAAAAAAAAAAAAGGGCGCCTGGGTGGCGCAGTCGGTTAAGCGTCCGACTTCAGCCAGGTCACGATCTCGCGGTCCGGGAGTTCGAGCCCCGCGTCAGGCTCTGCGCTGATGGCTCAGAGCCTGGAGCCTGTTTCCGATTCTGTGTCTCCCTCTCTCTCTGCCCCTCCCCCGTTCATGCTCTGTCTCTCTCTGTCCCAAAAAAATAAATAAACGTTGAAAAAAATTTTTAAAAAAATAAATAAATAAATAAATAAATAATAAAATTTCTTCCTATGAATATTTTCTTTTCTGGCAATTACTAATTTTGAATTTTTAGAATTGAAGTGTTTTTGAAAGAATTTTAGTTAAGCTTCACCTATTTGCAACGGGCACCTATTTCGGTATTTTTTTAAATACTGAAATGTCTCAAGCATATACTTAACTTTCTGAATTTTTTTTCAGGAGGTAGTTAAATTTAAATGTAGTGTTAACTAATAATCTGTATATTTACTGAACACTCAGTACAGATAAGGCCACATGAGGTAATACAAAGATATTAAGCTATGGACCTTCAAATTTGGTAAGGAATTTAGACATGCATACAAATAACTACTAATAAAAAGAAATCAGCAATACAAGAAAAAGCATATTTTATAGGAGTGAAAAAAACATATTTATGTCAATCACTTGTGAGATGGACAGAATCAGGGTAGGTTACAATTCACTCAGCTGGGCCTCGAAGACTGGGCAGAAGTCCGAAAGCACCCTATCTTCTCACTCTCCTATATTCTCCAAATTTAATTAGCTACCAAGTCCTGTTGATTTTATCATATAAATATGTCTTAAATTTCTCCGCTCCCATTTTAAATTCAGGCCCCCTTGTTTCCTTGTTTTACTACTGCAATAGGCTCACACTCATATCCGCACCTCTAATCTGAATTCTATTTTTTCTTCTACACTGTTAACAGGATATCCTTTCTGAAATAAAATTGTTAACATGTGACATTATTCTCCTCAAAAGCTCTCCAAAGGTTCAAGATAGAGTCCAAATTTCTAGGCATACTGGATAATATTCTTCAGATTCTGGCCTCTGCATTTCTGCCTAACATTATCTCCTACCACTCACACATGAATTTTACAATGTATTCCTCAGCCATATAGTTATAAAACATAATAAAAGCACATGCAATTATCAAACATGCTGAACTGTCTCATGTCTTCTCTCCCTTCTTTCCTTGTTCCATCTCGCTCATTTTATTCTCAAACAATTACAAGGATTCTGGTATATCCACAGCTCTTTTCCAAAAGTTGGAAATACAACAGTAGGCCGAAACAGACATGGCCTCTGCTCTCATGTAATATTTAACTGGGGGCCTTAGTATCTTTAATATATTCTTCTTTCTTTCTCCTTTCCTCCCCTCTCCTCTCCTGTCCTCTCCTTTTCTTTCTTTTTCTTTCTTTCTTTCTTGCTTTTTCTTTCTTTCCTTTCTTTGCTTGCTTTTCTTTCTTTCTTTCTTTCTTTCTTTCTTTCTTTCTTTCTTTCTTTCTTTCTTTCTTTCTTTCTAGAATACACCTCAGGAAGATGTCCTAAACATCACTGTCCCCAATGTCAAATAATGAATGACACAGAATATAATCAATAAATATCTATTGAATAAATATATAAAGACAAAGAGAATTAAATCTTAGCAAAGGTGTAGACATAGGAAAGAATATGTTATATAGAGTTTGATTGGAATCCAGGATGTATTAATAGAAGAGAGGAGAAAGAAAAAGGGAGGAAAGAGAAACAAGGAGAAATTAAAACTTTCACTTATGTGCCAGATACTGTGTAATTTGTTGTGATATGTTCCCTCTCTCCGTCCTAATAGTAGCCCTATGAGACAAACTAGGAAATAATGCTGGAAGGTAGGGTGAAGCAACTGTGGCAATCCTAAAAGGCCAAGGTAAGTGATTCACATATTTGCTAGAAAATGAACAGCTTTTGAAGACTTCTAAAGTACATAAATAATGTAACTGTCAAGAGTATTAGATGGGTGGCAGGTTGTGAGAATATAGTTGTGACTTGGTATAGAGCATGCACCCAGGCCAGAGGACACAAAGGCTGAGCTGTCAACAGAAATGGAGAGTAATTATGATAAATAACAACATACAATGCACTTATTGAGTGCTTATTTTATGAACCAAAAATGGTGCCAAACATTTGATCTGCATCATGTATTCATTTTATACATAGGCATAAGCACACACACACACACACACACACACACACACACACACATTCAGTTAATTGAATGTGATTCTTACACATTCTAAGTTACTATTATTATTACTATTTTATAGAGAAACAGGAGATTTAAAAGAGGGTTAGGTGAATTGTCTGAGGCACAGCTGATGAATGTTGGAAACAGATTTCAAAAGCAATCCTGTCTCCTGAACCTAACAGCTTTGCCTTTCTATAGAGGTAGAATAGACTAATTAGATGTAGTGAGTGGAGAAGTGAGAGAAAAATGATTACAAGGCATGCTATCTGGGTAACTAGGAGTACACAAAAGACAATATTTATTGTGCAATTATTATGTGCCACCATACATTATGCCACACACTTTAAAAACTTGACCTAATTTAATACTTACAACAGATTGTACGGTACATAAAATAATTCCATTTCACAGATGAGTATATCAGAGCCATTTACTTAGGAAAACATAAATTGGCAGTGTAATTATAGATCCAGGCAGAAATAAGCATTTCCTTCTCTTCCCTTCCACCCTTCCTTCTCTTCCCTTCCACCCTTCTACTCTGGCCTCACCACCTCCCAATTAGTGTTAGAAAGGCCAACGAACAACTTCTTTTACTCCAGAAGAGAGAAAAACAGAAGTATGAGAAGATACAGGCAGCTTGACAGAGAGAACAAAGATTTAAGAACTCCACGTGGGAATAGAGTAACTCTTTGTAGTAAACTGGAAACAGTGAAGTGAGGGGCCATACTGAGCAGAGATTCTGAAGAGAGTAATAATAATAAAAAGCTGGAAACCCAAAAACATAATAAGACCAATTATAACAGCATTAATGCATAGTGGGAGGAAGAAGTTTGATTTCCTAAAATACTTAAAGAACACTAAGTTCTAACTCTATTTTTAAAGCTCATCCTAGTCAAAAACATTGATACATTAAAAAAAAGTAAGATAAATTACTTTCATTATATATCCAAATTGTATTATGTAGCCTTTGGAAGTATTGTGCCCCCAATACAGTGTAACGTAGCACACATTAAACCAAATGCAACAGAAGAGAGCCCCTTGATGTAATTAGTGAGGCAAATGTTAAAAGGGAGATGAGCTAGTTATTTGGACATGATATGATAAATATAATGGATATTTTGACTAAAAAAAAAATCACTAGAAGAAGTTACCTGCTTTACAGTGTCACTGGAATATTTATAATTGCTAAGCAAATTATTGTTGTACCATTGTGTATTGAATCATACAAGACTATCACTGACTTCTCTCAGACTTTACTTATGTATCTGTCTAATCTACTGACAGGTAGACATTTATCACACTGAAGAATCTGAAGACCCAAAATAAATTAGAACATATAACTGTGAACATAGAAGGCTACCAACCTTATAGTCAGCTAACATTCTGAACAAACATTTTTTCTACCAAACTCCTTGATTTATTATTGTCTTGTCAAGCTCTGTTGAGTATCTGTCTGCTACACGCTTATTTTGTTTTATTTGTAACTATTACATGGGCTTATGTAAAAGCAAAAAAAAAAAGTCTCAAAAGGACATAAAAGTTATACCACAAACAAAACAATCAATGCACTGCAATAAATTTATCTCTTTTCTCATTTTATCAAGAGTATTGGTGTTACTATAACTCACTCTGCAAACATTTCATCTTGTAGCTTAAATTCCATCCTATTCACAATAGAAAGCTTTACTTGTCATAACAAAACGTATTTTTCTCTTGTTCATAAAGTATGTTCTTCAGTTATATTAAATTAAATAATTATAGTATTCATCTTTCTCCAGTGATAAGTAGGTTTGCTCTTATCTGTAACACGGATGGGTTTCAGTCATAAGTCCCAACTATGTACAATGGACTGCCACTTGATCTGCTTGCAGATACATACAATGCACAAATTAACAAAAATAGCTAAAAATAATATGGCATGGGTGGTCACCATAAGCTTAATTTCACAGACATTTCTGGCCCAGACAATGCCAATCTGTTAGCATCTTTTTAATAAGAAAAAAAGTTTTTATCTACACCATCAAGAAACTCATATGACATATTCTGGACACACTTTCTCTGAGAATGCCAGACAAATATTTTCTTATAAATATTATTAAATATATAGATTGTTTACAGTATTCACAAAAAATAATGTGAAAATAATGGCATATTGAGCTCTTTAATCAGTGTGCTCAGCAAATGCTCTTTTCAATATTTTTTTTTTTTGTCAGAGGGGCAAATGTCATTTTACTGATGGCACTTTCAATGTGGTTCTAGTACTAAATTTTTATCAGCATTAAAATAAAACCAATAATGGTAACATTTTCTACTACTTAGCCTTCAGATAACAACTTTGTACAAATCAAAGCAGACCAATATATACATAAGTACTGGTGTCCAATCTACTGTGCTATGTACACACACAAGAAGGCATATGTGTATGCACATGCATGCATACATATAAAAGCAGATGAGTACAAACTGCCAATGTACTTGACTTGTTTAAATATGTGACTCAGGTTGGACAACTTTCAGACTCAGAATAGGGTACACTACACTACCACGAAACCCTTGTGTGGAGTAGATGTTAGAAAGTAAAATTTACCTTTTGGGATGAGTACTGGGGGTTGTATGGAAACCAATTTGTCAATAAATTTCATAAAAAAATAAATAAATAAAATACCACTGAATGCTTAAAAAAAAAAAGAAAGTAAAATTTAAAGAGAAAGAGTTTCATAGGTTAGTAAGAAGGAAAATCATTAATTATTTTGAAAATAATTCAAAATAATCAGAAGAAACAGGTTCAATAAAATATCTAAATACTTTTAGAACGGCCTTTGTGACTTTCAAGTACTATATGACTTGAAAAATAAGACATAAATGAGGCAGCAGGGTGTAAAAGAAGGAGACTGGAGGTTACAATATCTAGTTTCTGGTCCAGAATCTATTATTTAACTGCCATAAAAGTTGGGCAAGTTACTTCTCTAAACCTCAATTTCCTCATATGCAAATGGAGATAAGTATATGTCCTACTCCACATCACCAGGTTATTGGGATATGGAAATAAGACAATATACATAAAGGAATTTTGAAAATGGTATAGTGATATTTAATAATACTATTAATAAAATGCACTTTAAGGTTAAGCATCAATTAAGTGTCTGACTCTTAATTTTGGCTCAGGTCATAATCTCACGGTTCCTGAGACTGAGTGCTGCATTGGGCTCTGCTTGGTATTTTCTCTCTCTGCCCCTCCCCAGCTCATGTGTTTTCTCTCTCAAAAATAAATAAACATTTTAAAAATGTACTTTAAGAAAATAATTATTCACAAAAGACTTAAATTCCATAATAATTTATACTAAATACAAAAGTAATTTAGCAGACCAAAAAAAAAAAAAACCCCACTTTTTTTGGCTTCTGAATCTGAAGAAACACTAACAGAACATTCAGTTGGCAGATGGTCTTTAAAAGGAGACTCTCTGTAATAAAGGGAAAAAGTCATGATTCATTTGATGTGATTGGCTTCTTTTTATGTAGCATCAAGAATGAAACTGTTTAACAGCTGTAACCAATGGTACTCATCTATCCACCCAATCTTGTCTGATTGTGGTTTGATAGTATTGCATTGTCACACTAGGAAAGCTAAAGAAACAAAATGGCTTTAGTTTTCATGAAGATTGGCCTTATTAATGGACAGCTTTCCTAACAAGCGATTATTAACTTTTATCAGGTGTTAACATCTGTTTCAGTAACATGGCAGTATGTTTACACGTCAGAATTTTTGTTTAATTCTGTGATATTTCTAAACTGATTTGTTTAAATAAATTCGGCAAATAAAAGAAGCCTCTCCATAATGTAATGCTTCTAGAGGGAGAAATTTCAAAACTTTTTAAATGCAACAAAAATCACTAATGATAGATCTGAAATAAGACAATTTCATAATTAGTCTGTCTTTGGTATGCTTAAAACTAAGAAAATATCTTTGAGTTATCTTTTAATTCAGCCCAAATTAAAAAAGCAAAACAGTTTACTAGATGATCTTTAAATCCTTTTTCTTTATATTTTTAATTTTTTTATTTGAGTATAGTTGACACAAATGTTACACAGTTTCAGGTGTACCACATAACTAGTCAACAACGCCAAACATTATGCTATGCTCACAAGTGTAGCTACCATCTATCACTATACGGTACTATTACAATACCGTTGACTATGTTCCCTATGCTGTTCCTTTTATTCTTGTGACTTACTCATTCCATAGCTGGAAGCCTGTATCTCCCACTCCCCTTCTTCCAATTTTGCCCATTCCTCTACCCCTTTCCCTCTGGCAACCAACAATGTGTTCTCTGTAAATACTCACTCTTTAAAAATATTTTTCCATGAATATTATTTTATATAGAGACTTCTGAGTCATTTAAATTTTACATAGTCAAAACATAAATTTAAATTAAAAAAAACAAACCCCCAAATTGGAAACATTTGTTGGTATTCTCAAATAAATAACCTAACCATGCAGAAAAAAATTATTCCAAGTGACTTTTGAGTAAAATAAAAAATATTTTAATTAAAAAATTTTATTAGTGTTTATTTATTTTTGAGAGAGAGACAGAGCACAAGCAGGGGAGGGACAGAGAGAGACAGGGAGACATAGAAATCTGAAGTAGTCTCCAGGCTCCAAGCTGTCACCACAGAGCCTGACGCAGGTCTCAAACTCACCAACTGTGAGATCATGACCTGAGCCAAAGTTGGACGCTTAACCAACTGAGCCACTCAGGCACCCCTAAAAAATATTTTTTAATGTAAGAATTATTATTTTTCTTTTTCAGATAGTAATAGCTTTAAAAAATTTTATTATTGCCCTTTAAAATTTTATCACACTGCTGGTCATATTTTAGAGTGGATAAACAATTCCATCTAGGACAATGAATTGGGCAGTGGGGCAAATTTAACTGCACTAGTACTCTGACATATTACTAGGAACAAAGAATTCAAAATTTCTCAATTCTTAACTGACCCGGAAGACTTTATACAACTTTCAAATTGGCCAGTTTACTCAAAGTAAGCACTATTCATATGAAAATCAATTAGCTAATTATCTCGACAGTAAAGAAAAATTATATACTTATTGTATAAATTCTGTATGCAGAACACAGAATTTTAGAGTATAAATTTTGTATGGAAATATAAGAATTATTAAAATAATTCCTAGTTTCCTGATGAACATTCAATCTACTTGCAGAGACCAAACATATCTATAGAATGATTAAATAAGAAGAAAGAAAATTCCAGGCATGCTAAACACCAGTATATAATTAATGGCAGAATTAATAACGAGTAAACTATGTTTTACAGAAGCAAATAATACGCCATGCAGTCATTGTCTCAAAAGTCCCCTTTATTAAAAAATCATGGCCCAAGTCAAGCCTGGATTATAATTAACTAAATATAATAGAGGGGAAAAAATATGCCCCCAGGGTACAGAAAAAATCTAAAACAAAGACAGAAAAATATTATCCTTGCATCATTCATTGATTTAATTGTTTGAAATACAAGATTTGTAATAAGAAATAGAATAGACCAGGTTGAATGTTAGATTGTTTAACCTTTGTAAGTCTGCTCCTTAGTTATAAAATGGAGTCAAAAACACTGCCTTACAGATTAAGTGAATTTTGTGTTTACATGTAAAGTGCTTAACTTCCAGAAACATAGTGAGCGTTCAAATAATAACAATCACAATGACAACGATAATAATTATAACACCTACTATTTCCACTGACAAAAAGTAGAACAGACGAGAGCCCATGGCATGACAGGACTTGCACTAGGATAATAACAGATGGAGGGGAAAGGGTCCATATGAGAGAAATGACAGAAGGAATACGACCATAAAGAAGTACTCATAAGAACTAAAGCTCAGTTTGGATGTAAATACTACACTTGGAAAAAGGTTAACATTGTCACAACACTTTCAAAACTAATGATAGTGCTTACCAAAAGATGGTATCATGAAAGGAGATAATCTGTTTTTCAGGGAATTACCATGATCCTCTCAAATCCGGCCCTCTCAAAATCAGAAGCATGAATTTAGAAGCAGAGGTATTTTTCCTTAAGACTCATCATCATCTCTACTTCACCAATATAGTTTTGTATCTAAAACAAGGACAAGAACAGGTTCTATTCAAGATCACTAGCAAAAAATAGTATAGTTAGGACCTTATTTTTTTATTATTTTTAAAATATTTATTTTTGAGAGAGAGAGAAGCAGAGAACGAGCAGGGGATGGGAAGAGACAGAGGGAGACACAGAATCTGAAGCAGGCTCCAGGCTCTGAGCTGTCAGCACAGAGCCAGTTTCGGGGCTCCAACTCACGGACCAAGAGATCATGACCTGAGCTGAAGTTGAATGCTTAACCTATGGGGCCACCCAGGCACCAGGAACCTCACTTTTTTTTTTTTTTAAGTTTGTTCGTTTGTCTAAAGAGCAGGGGATGGGCAGAGAGGCAGAAAGAGAGAATTCCAAGCAGACTCCATACTGTCAGCATGGAGCCTGATGCAGAGCTCAAATTCACAAACTGTGAGATTATGACCTGAGTCAAAATCAGGAAGTTGGATGTTTAACCAACTGAGCCATCCAAGCACTCCATTAGAGTTAGACCCTTTTATTATTACTACTACTAATAGCAAAGATTTATTAGATTCTTTCTATATGTCAAGGAGAGGGTTACTTTATATAACAACTCTATGAGATAGATGTTATTATTATTTCCTTTTCATGTAGAGAAGTCACCTAAGCTTGTAGGGTTAATAAATTACAGATCCAAAGGATGAAGTCTATCCTCTGAGTTTACACTCTTAACAAAACCATTTCCTACCATTTGTTTTTGAGTAGCACAAATACAAGATCACATCAACAATTCTGCTCAAAACTTTCTGATGGCTTCTATTTCACAAAGCCCTTTTCAAAATATGCCCAGCACACCTCACCCAATTTGTCTGATTTCATCTTCTACCCTTCTTCTCCTGGATCACTCTATTCCAATTACCAGAGCCTCCCTACTGTTCCTCAAACACACTCCTGTCGCAAAGCCTTTGCACTTAAGTGTCCCATCTGCCTACTCCACTGCAGCCAGATATTCAATGCTGGAGCACTTACCCTATCTTCTCTTCTGGGTCTTTGCTTAAATATAATTTTCTTAGTAAGGCTGTCTCCAGGAAAGCTATTATTTTAAACTGAAACTCTTTTCCTCACCACTAACACTCCTCAATCCCTATACCTCTTTCTTGTTTTACTTCTTCCCTATAGCATTTATTATTTGTTGAATGTATACATGGGTAAACGAATACAAATATATTGGTAATTAAACACAATTTGTTTTCAAAAGAATAAAGGAGAAAAGGCAATCATAATTAATATTTATTTAACGTCTAATGTGTGCCAGGAAGTCTACTGGGTGTTTAGTATATATTAACTCACTAAATACTCATCTAATCCTCCTGTGAGATACAGATTTCCCCTATTTTATAAAACAAGAACAAACTCTGAGGTTAAGCAGCTTTTCCCAAAACAAACTGTAGTAAGTAATGAAGCCAAGTTGTAAACAGTGCCTTTTTGATTCTGAGGGTCAAAGAGCTTCCTGCTTTTATCACCCTGCCTCCTGTAAAGTATTTTAGGTACTAGCTAAGATTTACATATCTAATCTAGCATGTGTAAACTCCATCAATGGAGGGATGCAATCATAGGTAACTTTTCAAGTAAATGGCATCGTGATGATTAGTTTTATGTGTCAACTTGGTGTGGCTATAGCACCCTGTCACTTAATCAAACACTACTCTAAGTGTTGCTGTAAAAATATTGTGTAGATATAGTTAGCATCTAAAACGAATTGACCTTAAGTGAGATTAGGTGAGTGAGTGGAGCCTCATCCAATCAGTTGGAAGGCATAAAGAGCAAAAACTAAGGTTTCCTGGAGAAAGAGGAAGTACTACTCCAACACTATAGTATTGACCCCTACATGAGATTCCAGACTGCCAGCCTGCCCTACAGATTTCAGATCTCCACAAATGTATGAGCCAATTCCTTAAAATAAACTTCTTAATATATATGTATTCATCCTACTGATTCTTTTTTTCAGGTTCCAGAGAACACTGACTTTTACAAATACTGCCTAAATGTCTGAAACAATAAATAGGACAAAACAGAAACTCCAAATGTAGACTTCCAGCAATGCTATGAACACAGCAGGTTATAAATATTTGTTAAGTATAGATGAACAAATAGATGGCTTACTTAAACTGGAAAGAAGAGAGGAAGTCTATAAAATCCATAAAGAAAATATTATCTACCAGGAAAAGCTTTAAATAAACTTTGATATGAAACGAACATCTTGCTTGATTATTACAGTGTTATTAAAATACATTAAAGATATCCAGAATTAGGAGCACCTGGGTGGCTCAGTCAATTAAGTGTCCAACTCTTGGTTCCAGCTCAAGTAATGATCTCACGGTTCGTGGGACAGATCCCCACGCTGGGCTCTGCGCTGACAATGCAGAGCCTGCTTCGGATTCTCTCTTTCTCTCTCTCTCTCTCTCTCTCTGCCCCTCGCCCTCTCTCTCTCTCTCTCTCTCTCTCTCTCTCTCTCTCTCTCTCTCAAAATAAATAAGTAAACTTTAAAAAAAATGATATCCAGAATTAGTGTTAATTTTATTTGTTTGAATCTAAGATTCACTATGGGCTTCTTTCAAGTGTTCTTTACTATAGGTATTGGCATAAGATAGTTCTCCACATAATTCAATAGAGTCCCAATTTAGTGCTGGAAAACAGATGGGTGCCCTTAAGAACACTGAAAATGGAGTCAGCAAAGGGTGGGTTCATTTAGAAAGCGGTCTCCACTATAAATGACTTTGGAAAAGTCATTTAATAAAAGTCTCAATACCGTTGTTTAAAATAATGAGATAATTCATACGAAAATGTGTTGTACACTGCAGATCACTACACAAATATTATTTTTGCCATTAAACATTTCATGGTGGCAATAATGGCATGGCATCTAATTCTATCTCATATGTGTTTAGAAATACTGTATTTCAACTGGAATTTAAATAAAAACTTGAAACAAACAAAAAAATTAAAGAAAACTGCCTCTCAAAACACCATATATCAAAGATGAAAAAGTTTAAGTCACTTGAAATTATTTTTTATTTCATTTGTCTATGAAAAATAACTAAGAAGCTCGAAAGTCTCACTATTAGAGATCTACTACTCTTTGAGTTCAACTGTAATGGGAATCTCAAAAGCCCAGAGCATGGTCTACATTCTTGAACAGTTCATGACCTGTGTTGTATACTTCCTGTCTCTCCCCCAATTTTCACACCTCTGCATTTCCAAAAAGTATGCTGGAATACTTGAAGCAATAACCCAAAGTATATAAATATTTTCAAAGCTACAAAGGTACTTAGGGACACCTGAGTGGCTCAGTTGGCTAAGCATCCAGCTTCAGCTCACATAATGATCTCACGGTTCGTGAGTTCGAGCCCTGCATCAAGCTCTGTGCTTGACAGCTCAGAGCCTGGAACCTGCTTCAGATTCTGAGTCTCCTTCGCTCTCTCTCTGCCCCTCCCCTGCTTGCTCTCTGTATCTATCAAAAATAAATAAACATTAAAAAAATTTTTTTTTAAGCTACAAAGGTACTTAAATGCCAAATATATCCATTACTACAGGGACCATTTAGGTTTCAAAACAATAATTGTAACGTGCAAAATAATTATATTTTTAAGCACCAGGACTATATTATGTTAGAATACAAGGAGCAACTTCTTAAAACAAAAAATGTAAATTGCTATAAATCTAATAACAAAAGGAAGCTAGTCTTCTCAATATATTTTCTTTCTTCCACTTTTCAAGGGGTACTTGAGTTACTTCTATTTATGAAATGACCAAAAAAGTCCAATATTTTCAATCCATTCTAAATTAAATCATCTTAACATGCCTTTTGGATTTAAGGAAGAAACATTAAACTAGATGAAAAGTCAATTTTTCCAATCATTCCTTCAACCCTTCACCTAAAATTAAATGCCTACCCTAAATTTTCTATCTCCAATTCTAGATTTATGTTGCAGTAAACATGACTACAAACAAGTTCATAATCACTTAAAGCGTGTAAACCTTTTAGTTACGCCATGTTGTGTACTGCAGTATGTGTATCATTTGTTATCGAACAATATCACTTATGTCTTCCTAATGCAAGTACTAAGCCTATTTATTTGATATGATTTTAAGAGAAGATACCATAAGCCAGAGAATATGATCTTTGAATGAATACCCAGTCCTGAAAAGACATACAAATAAGCAAAGAAGAAAGTTTAGTTCCCTATGTTTGAAGTAAAACATAATATTCCAAATAACTTCAGATGATTTGATTAACCATTATAAAACATGCTTTAAATATGTAAACATTAAGTATAGCAAACAGAGATCAGACGCAGGCTAAGAGAAAATAAAAAAATATATATTAAAATATTAGTGCAGATCAAGAAAATTCTTCTTATTCTGGCTAAGAGTTATTAGACAGAAACAATCAGCACTTTCGGTTAGTTAAGGTATTTTACTGTCAAAACACAATGCTAAGCTATTTTCTATTAGTTCTCACAAGAGACTTAAAAATAAATCAACTTTACCTTTCAGGAGTTTATCTAACTTCAGACATGTAATTGCTGTTACTTCTTAAAATATTTCTGTGCCAAAAGAACTCTTCCACAATATATTACCACTTGCTTTTTTATACTCGGAGTTCAAATTAAACACTAGAATACTATCCACAAAGACTGAAGTATACCACAGACTTATATCCGTATGGTATTTTTATAAAAACATTTTTAAGTTGTAAAAATGACTATTATTGACTAACTGTTCCACTAAAAAATAGTTTTTTATGAAAATATACAGACTTTGAAAGGTAACTTTCTTTATGCTAGATAGAAAGGCCAAGTAAAATTTCGATCTTTTTGTCTTTTTAGTCTCTATTCCAAGTTTTTCCTGTTTTTTAATTTTAGTTAATAATTGAATTCTCAATAATACCTGAAAAGTACAAAAAAAAAACAACTGTAACACAAAAGAGAAAAAAAGCAATTTGAATTACACCAATACCCAAACTAATGACATCACAAGAAAAAGAAAGCTTTCATAAATTTCATCAACTTACATAGAGTAAAGGTTTGCTTTTAAAATTACAGACAAAATTTTAAGTAAAAGTATTGTCACTCACTTTTAAATTCCACTGGCAAGTGTAAGAACTTACAAAGCTAGTTTGGTTCTACAAAACAATTTATAACTTCAGGGATAACTATAAAATATAAAACTTATTATGGTAATTATATGAAGGAAGTATCACTTGTCTTCTGGGAGATAATACAGAATCTAACTGTTGTCAAGCAAAGGTATAGTAATAGGCTCAATGTTATAACTTCATTGTATAGTATAATGTAAATAAAATCTAGTATAATTCTCATTAGTGCCATTCTACATCTATAACTTGGGTTAAACAAGTTATAACTAAAGCACATGAGCTAAGTATGACAAATATTGCCTTGCATCATTCCAAATCTTGAGAAAAAGTTCATTTAATTTTTTAAATAAATATTTTATTTTTTAAATGTTTACTTTTTATTTTTGAGAGAGAGAGAGAGAGAGAGAGAGAGAGAGAGAGAGAGAGAGAGAACTTACGGGGGAGGAGCAGAGAGAGAGGGAGACACAGAATCCGAAGCAAGCTCCAGGCTCTGAGCTGTCACCACAGAGCCCGATGTGGGACTCAAACTCATGGACCATGAGATCATGACCTGAGCCAAAGTTGGACGTTTAACCAGCTGAGGCACCCAGGAGCCCCATAAATAAATATTTCAATTTAAGTCACATTATAATTCTACCTAATGTAAACATTAATTCTGCCTTTTCTGTCATAATCGCTTACCCAGGTTTTGAAACAGATAATTAGTAAACACTTCATGTATAAGCATCATGCTAAGCTCTGTATATAAAAACAGGTATGTAACTTCAGGAAGCCACTTCACCTCTCCAGGCCTTAATTGCCTAAATGATAAGGCAAGGGGATTAAAAAAGATAATCTCTTCAAGCTCAAATATTCTAAAATTCTAAAATAAACAGGATCTAAATATAGCTGACTATAAATTCAGAGACATCTTCTTTGCATTTTTAATAGAGTTAAATAGACTTAAAATAACTCTCTTATAACTTAATATCATGTCAAGTGCACTGGAAATTTAAATCCAAAGAGTTAAGTAACTGAAAGATTGATAAATCCTTGAAATAATGATTTTTCCTAAAATTCCTGAAAAATAGTTGAATTTCATATATATCACTTATAAAAATATAAATTATTTTTGTTACTGCTAGCTACAGGGGGGAAAAAGGCTCATGTGATGAAGGGATTTTATTCATGTTCTAGGATAAATGCAAAAAGAGGCCATCTATTTCCCTTCTCTAAATAATTATTGTCACACACAAGAAGAGAACTATTAAGGGAAATTTAGATGTCAGAGGTCTCTCTTTATGAGACGTAATCTTAAAATCATCAATAATAAACAGTATTAAATCAACTTTTGAATAACCATTGATCAAGAAAAAAATTAAAGTAGACAATAAAGTATAATCACTATATAAGAATAGATCAATTACATTAACTCAAAATACAGAGCACTGCAGAGGACTCTAGCAGGAGCCCAAAAAGAAAAAATTATAAATCAATAACATTGCAAATACACATGAAATCTGTTTCAAATAACTTTGTGGTAATGGCTTCATAACTAAGTGCTGTTGCAATAAAAACACAGCTGACTGTGATCAATTGGGAGTCTTTTATTAAAATTTCTATTATAATGTTATTTGAACAATTCACAAAATACTCTTGCATGACATCCTACTGATATTTTATAAAATGTGAAGTTTACTGTACTAGCTAGCTAATCATCACTGGGAATCATCAATGCAAGTGAACTCATGGAAATTTAGTCCAATTATAACCATTCACCCAGTTGTACACGTCAACTGATAAAAGCAGTCATGGAATCAGATTTTTAAACTGGTCTGTGTCATTTACTACCACTTCCTCCATGCTTAATTGAGACTAATAAGTTGATTCAGATTTATTTATATTTGTCAGAATAAGAACTGGAGAATAGATATAAGGAGTCTGTAAACAAAGTTCAAGAAGAATTCAAATTAGAGCTTTTGGAAAATTCCTTGGGAATTATTTCATGGTCTCTTTCTCCATAAATAATATTTGATATTGACTTTAGGCATAATCCTATCTTTATCTACTATGACATTCTGTAGACTTTGTTTCTTTCTTCAGTTAATAAAAAATGAAGATACACAGGATGAAATGCCATTAAATTAAGCACACAAAAATCTCATTTGGTAGTTCAAGTTATTAGTGACTTTGCAGCAAGGTTTATAACCCCAAAATTCTAAATACATGTTAAAGAAGGAAATGAAACTTGGAATTACGATTAAACATTAAATTTAAAATTTCTTGAGGGCTTCTGAGGGAAATAAAAATTCAACAATAAATTTACTGGCATACTAGTTCAGTCAATTTATACTATCACCTATATGCTACACTTTATTATACACTTAAGTGTGTTCTAGGAAATAAAAACAATAAAATAAGCTATATACCTAAATTATACATTGAATAAATGATGATATTTCATGAATGCAAACATTAAAAATAAGTTAAGATGAATGGGTTACTAAGAAACAAGTTAATATATTTTTATACTATCATTTATGCAAACAATCACAGTTTCCTTTGGGAAATAAATATTATTTTACACTGAAAGAAGTTAGTGATGACATTTCCCAGTGTAAAAAAATAAATAAGGTAACAGGGAAGAATCAGTTATCCATCTATATGATATGATTAAATTGACTTTGGGTAAATTACAATAACAGCCATGCTCCAAAGGGCTAACAGGTACAGCTCAGCCAAGACTATACAGAATGCACCAAGGCTTTGAAACTAAGCAGCTTAATACAAACTCAAGTAAGTCCTAACATCAGTTTTGCTACTGATATTATGTATCACTTTTTGGTTTTTTTGTTTTGTTTAGTTTTATTTTTATTTGAGAGAGCACTCCAGTGTGTGCATGCGCTCTCACGGCAAGTGGGGGAGGGGCAGAGAGAGGAGGAGAGAGAATTCTAAGCCAGCTCCAGGTCCCACAAGGGAACAAACACAGGGCTCCAACCCACAACACTAAGATCATGACCTGAGCCGAAATCAAGAGTGTCCCTATCTACACCTTTTTGAAAGACATTTCTGGGGAGCCTAGGTGGTGTAGTCGGTTGAGTTTCCAATTTCCACTCAGGTCATGATCACGCAGTTGGTGGGTTCAAGCCCCGCATCGGGCTCTGTGCTGACAGCTCAGAGCCTGGAACCTGCTTTGGATTCTGTGTCTCCCTCTGTCTCTGCCCCTCCCCTGCTCACAGTCTCTCTGCCTCTAGAAATAAACTTCAGAAAAAAATTAAAAAAAAAAAAGATTTCATATCTTTCTGTTTCTTCTGAACATCTATACAACATTATTTATTATGACTATTACAAACTAGTAAGCTAACATTTAGGCATGAGTCGAGTCAATTTTTTAATATCCGTTTGGTATCATTACATCAATTTTTAAATTCATAGTAAGTTAGTTCCAATAAGTGAATATCTGACTTTATATTTTTCATCCCTAAATAAATCCAAACAAAAGATCAAAGTTATTTAATAATTTTCACTGTTAAATATCACAAATTAAAATACCATATATGCCTCAGTTTAAAACTTTGTCAGAATATTAAAATATCTCTCCAATGATATATTTGAATTTATTTTCAAATAACATACGTAATTCATATTCTTTGATTAACCAAATGCCAGAAATAGGCTAAGTCAACTATGATATGTCTCAGAATATTTTCCCATTTAGAAAGTTAATTGGATAAAATTTTGTGAAATGGTATTCATTGTATTTTCAAATGCCATGAAAACTAGTGTAAGGAAAGGTAATGAATAAAATATTAATCTAATCTGGCATAGGCCGGGGTAGGGGGAAACCTAAAAAGAATGAATGGTAAAGAGAAAAGTACCCAAGAAAGTAATACTTGGATATCTAAATTATAAATGCAAATACTATAACACTAAAATTTAAGTTACAGTCTACAATTTTATGGAATCAAAAACATTTCTTTTCCATATATTTGATCACTTACCTGTGTGACATAAATCAAACCTCATAGTTTCTTATACATGAAAATACAGTAAAGCCAGTCCCCCAAGTAATCGGTTAACTTACAGTAGCAGTCAAGCACTTTTAAGTAGAAATTAATCCAATTCTGCTGTCAATAAATTGGATAGGTATCCATATACATGAAGTGGTGAAACTATCACCTAAAGACCTTTCCAGATCAGAATATATACTTTTTTCTTCTCTATTTTTATTTTCCAAATTAGAACACTTCAAACAATAAATAACAATGAAAAATAAATAATGGCTTCTACTTCCTCCTCCTAGTTTTTCCAATATAAACTTAAGTGCTTCTTTTTCATACCTTGTTTTATACATATGCAAACATAAATACATATTTTTTATAAAGTTTATTTTGAGAGAGAGAGCAAGAGAATGATTATAAGTGGGGGAGGGGCAGAGAAAGAGAGAGAGAGAGAGAGAGAGAAGGAGAGAGAATCCCAAGCAAGCTCTGTGATGTCAGTGCAGAGCCTGATTCAGGGCTCAATTTCACAACCATGAGATAATAATCTGAGCTGAAATCAAGAGTTGGACCCTCACCTGACTGAGCCACCCAGGTGCCCCAAACATAAATATATTTAAATACGCATATATAGCTTTTCACTACAAAAAAAATAACAGATTAAAATAAAATTATACAGTAAGTCTTGTATTACAACTATGAGGTAACTATGTTTTACTGACATGTAGAAAAAACCCAGCATTTATTGTGTGCTTCCTATGTATCAAGTACTATCCCATATGCTTTTCTTCAATCTTCTTAATGACTCTGAGTTATATTTTGTTAATATCCCCTACCTCCCCTACCAGTCCTACTTCATCCTTTCTAAAAGCTGCATGTGCAATCTTATAATTCTATTTAAGCATTTCCTGAATGATAAATTTTCAAACATTTTCAAAATCTCCAGCTACCTAACTGCATGTGCTCAAAGTTCAGCTAGGATTTATTTAGTCAAAGAGGGCCATAAGCAACATCAAAGTTTACAAACCCACCTACTTTTGGGCAGAATCACCTCTAGAGATGTGGAGAAATTTAGTTACTTTTATATTCATTAATTATTATTATTATTATTTTTAACGTTTTTTATTTATTTTTGGGACAGAGAGAGACAGAGCATGAACGGGGGAGGGGCAGAGAGAGAGGGAGACACAGAACCGGAAACAGGCTCCAGGCTCCGAGCCATCAGCCCAGAGCCTGACGCGGGGCTCGAACTCACGGACCACGAGATCGTGACCTGGCTGAAGTCGGACGCTTAACCGACTGCGCCACCCAGGCGCCCCCATTAATTATTATTTTTAAAGAGCTAGTATACCCCATAGATTTCTGAAGCTTTCTATTATATACTTCTGAGAGGTTTCCAGTAAAGATTTACTTAAGGTTATTCAGTTTAAGCTCCTCAAGAATAGAGTTGTTTTTATATTTTTATGAGGTTTGTCTCCAAGTATAGGTACACAGTGTCACCCTGTGTACATCCCATCTGATTACTGGAATGAAGATATGTGATTGGTAAACTAATTTATTTCCAAAAATACATACTTAAAGATTAATCAATATGAGTACATCTTCAAAGGTTTTACCAGTCCATTCTATCCAAGGAATCTCCTTGCTTTTGACAAGTATACTATACATAGATTGATTAAGCTTACTTAACCACAGTATCCTCTTCCTAAAAGTTTTTAAAAATGCTGTATTACTATAGTGTAAAATTAAGATGATAAAAGTACTAAAGATAAACAGCTACACTGCATTTAAAAATATTTTACATAGAGGAGTACCTGGGTGGCTCAGTCGGTTAAGCACCCAGCTCTTTTTTTTTTTTAATTTTTTTTTTTTAATTTTTTTTTTCAACGTTTATTTATTTTTGGGACAGAGAGAGGCAGAGCATGAACGGGGGAGGGTCAGAGAGAGAGGGAGACACAGAATCGGAAACAGGCTCCAGGCTCTGAGCCATCAGCCCAGAGCCCGACGCGGGGCTCGAACTCACGGACTGCGAGATCGTGACCTGGCTGAAGTCGGACGCTTAACCGACTGCGCCACCCAGGCGCCCCAAGCACCCAGCTCTTGATTTCGGCTCAGATCACAGTCTCACAGTTGGTCCTGGGATCAAGTCCCATGTCGGGCTCTGCATTGAGTGTGGAACCTGCTTAAGATTCTCTCCCTCTCTCTCCTTCTACCCCTCCCCTACTTCTGCACACTCTCTATCAAAATAAAAAAAACACAAAGTTTAAAAATATTTTACACAGAATTATTATCCCACTAAATATTCTCAAGCTTGTAGGATTTAAAGCTTTGTTCACACTTGTCATCTATGCCATTTTCATTCATAATATAGGTACTATATATTATTGTACATAGTGAAAAACTAGGCAATTATGGTTATTTATAATTAACTATTATGAAACAAGATGTTTTCATCTCAAGGTATGAACCACTAAAACAATTTTTATTATAAATATAAAATCCAAATTCATAAAATTAGCCTTCCAAATAAATTAGTAAAAACACTGAAAAATTGTATCAAGAAACGCAAATCTTAAGCATATAAACATTAAGAAATCATTTATTTTCTTGCTGAATGTAAAATATTTGATAATTATTGAAAATAATACAAATTTCTGTAATACAGGTTTCCTATATTTGCTATCCTTATAACATTATTTCTTTATCCCACTCCAATCAGGTTTTTCAATCCCTACTACTTTCCTGACACATCTCCTCACAAAATCTCCAATGACCTGTATCTAGACAAAACTCAGTTCTTATCTTACTTGACCACAGCATTTTATACAGTGGATGATTCATTCCTCAAATTACTGTCTTCCCTAGCCATGGCTTTAAATACCCTCTATAGCCTAACTTTTCATTTATTTTCTAGACCCGAACATCCAAATGTCATATTTGTCATTTCTACTTGGATTTCGACTATGCATCCTACACTTCACATGGCTAAAACAGAATACTTGATTTTACTACATTTTAAATACACACATATATGTGCATACATATATATATATTTATGTTATATATAAATGTGCATTTTATATTTATTTATGTGTTAATTATGTCTTCCCCAGTAACTCATAAACTCCACGAAAACATGAATGTTTTCTTGTTAACTGTTACATCTTCAGGGCTGTGAACAAACCTGTTTCAGTACCTGAAACATAGAGCTCTATAAATATGTATTAAGTGAATGAATAAATAACATACAGAATTGGAATAAACGATTCTTCACTTTGCTTTTGCCCTGGGCTTTAAAATAATACGCAAAACAGTTTTAAACCTAAAACCATCAGAGGGTAATAACTGATGAACTGTTTTATTTTTAAGTGAATTACATAACAATGGATTTCTTTTGTTTCATAGCAAAGTCAAGTTGATCCTAATCAATAATAATAAAAAAAAAAATGATGATGATAATAGCTACTAACTGTTCAATGGCTACTATATGCGAGTCACACTTGAAACGGCTTTATACATAATTAATCCTAATTAACAATTTTAAAAGAAAGGTATTTTCATGTTCCCAAATGCAAATAATGATAGATATAGAAACTAAGACTCAAGGTTAAGCAACCTGTCCAAGTTCTTTTAAAGGGGGGGTTAGGATTTGAGCCCACCCAAATCAGTCTGACTCAAAACCCAATGTTTTTAAAATAAATGTTTTCATTTCTTCTTATTTTTAGTGTCTACTCATTTTCAACAGTATTCAACTTAACCAAAAGAACTATCAATCAATAGCTACAATGTGTAACACACCGTAGGACAGTAAACAAATATACAGATATAATCCCTAGTCCTATAAAGCTTATTATATACAACTTAAGGGACCACTGTAGATAGCTTTCAAATCAAAAAATATTAAAAAATATATATATAAAGCAGTTATTTTATACATATTTTTTAAAATGCAATTTTCTTCTTACCATACCCCTTCTGGCATTAAATGCATTAAGTGAAATGTGAATTAAGTAGGATTCATCATTACAAACTTCCAATATATCTCCTTTACCCAGGGATGACATATCAGGGCATTTTCAACAGTTTTTCTCCATCACACATTTGATGGAAGATGGCTTTCACAGGTGACACATACTGCTAGGAGCCTACTTACTCTGTAGGGAAGATAAGACTGGGTTTGATTCCTAACCAATACCCATCATTTACCATCTTTCCCCCATATGAACATATATGAGAATATTTGCAAAGTATTAGGTAACATTACTATAACAATAACCTGAATCGGCTATAATTTTAAAAATTTGCATTTGGTACTAATGACAATAAGAGAATGGTAGTTAAGAATTATAAACCCAGCACAGTCCTAAGTACTTACATGTATCATCTTTAAATATTATTAGTAACAAATTACTTACAATTATGACTCATCAATGTGTCTCTACACATATGCTTGAGACCTTTATATAACACTGTAGTTATTCATGCCTCTGGGCATGAATATTTTCTTTATTATTTATCTTGCCATTTGGCCATTTTTGAAATCCACAGGACAAACAGGAAAGAAAGGAAAATAAATTTATTATCAGTCAATGTTTTATCTCTGTAGCTATTACACTTGAGAGGGAAAAACCTAAACCTGGTAAAAAAAAAATATGGAAGATTTAGTGTATGTGTAAATTATTAATTAATTACTAATGCTTTTACTTCCTTTACCAACAATAAAAGGAAAAACTGGTAACACTCAATGGCAATTGTCATAACTCAATTTTCTTATTCAAGTCTTAGAGACCACCAGTAGAAGAAAAGGCCTAAAAAATGAAATAAAATACCAAAGAATTGGGGAAACTCGTGTTCAAATGTTATTCATTTTATTTGCATTGTTTATAAAAACCATCTTGTTCCTACCCCATTTTTCTAAGGCTAATAATGATTATGACTTGAAAGTATTCATGTCAATGATACTGAGTTTTTGTTCCAAACAGTAAAAAGATTAGCATCCCAAATTTTTTTAATAGCCACATTGAAAGTAAGACATAGAGACAGAAGATTAAATGTTCAACTTTACATATAGTTAGGGAATGTAAATTAAAATAAAAACAAAATACTCTTGACAAAAAAGTGTATTAACATCTGGCCTTGTAGGAGGGCGACACTGATAACACTGTTGGCAGACTATCACCTGGTAGGTGTTTTCTGGAGGGCGATTAAGTAATACGTATCAACTACCATAAAATGGTCTATGTCAAGTAATTGATGCGAATGTAGTAACTACATAAGTGAGATACCAATTTTCCATACAAAATTGTGAATAATAGCAAAAACTAGAAACAAAGTGTATTTCTTTTTTTTAAGTTTATTTATTTATTTTGAGAGACAAAGAGCATAAGCAGGGGAGGGGCAGAAAGAGGGGGAGATCAAATCCCAAGCAGGCTGGGCACCATCAGCACAGAGCCTGATGCGGGGCTTGAACTCACGAACCAAGAGATCATGACCTGAGCCAAAATCAAGAGTCAGATGCTTAACCAATTGTGCCACCGAGGAACCCCAAAACAAAGTGAATTCCTAACAACAATGACTGCTTAAATATTTGTGGTATATTTTTATAGCAGAATCCTATACAGTTAATATACTGTATTTATGTTTATTAATATGACAAATGTTAATGATAAATTGCTACTCAAAAATACTGGTGTAAGAGCAGTGAATGTGTATATATGTATGGGTTTTCATACTCGCATAATCTTGAATAAGCAACCACACTGCCAGTAAATGTGGCTTAGTAGAACGGCTGGGCAGGCAAATAAATGATAACAGAAGCAAATTAGGCAGTCAAGCATCAAATCATTTCTACCTCTATGGAAAGGAAAAAAGCAAGTAACTTGGGTTCAGTATTTCTTCCAAGGAAGTGAAAAGCACTTAAAAGTCCCAAATCAGAGATGTGATAATATAGTAAAAATCACAGTCTTAAATTATAGTAAGGTCCTAAATTCTAGTCCCATATACATACAATGAACTCATAAAGGGTTGTTCAACTTTGTTTTAAATCCATCTGTCCATCCATCCACCCGAAGCAATTTAAGCTACAACCTCTCTTCAGACTTTCACATTAAATGTTCCTTCTAAGGCCTAAACACTCTAGGATATCTAAATTCCAAAAGATTCTATCACTTTTACCACATCAGATGAGGAACAGATGCCAAGAAAAGCATGAAAATTCATAAATCCAATGAAGAAAGCATACAATTTCAAATGCCTTCCTAACTCCTCTGATCATGTGAGTAGTTTAATTTTGCAGTTCCCAGAGTTCTGTGTTCTAACTTTTACTTTTTCTTACCTAACCTTTATAATCCAAATGTTGTGCCTCCATTGCCATATTTCACATTAAATACAACTTTCTATGTGCACAGAAAACATTTTAGTTGGAGTCTTCACACAACCTGAAACACTTGAGACACTCGTCTCAAATAAAACATCTGCTTTGCCACCAAATGTTTCAAATTTGAAGACATTTGTTTCAATCATCTTTGTAGAAATTAGCATTTCTCTTGATTTGAGGCCAAATACTTACAAAAAATTACTATATATTTTTTATGGAGCGATCTATTCCCTAGTAGAAATCTGAACAAAATTCATTTATTTTACTACTGCAAAAAAAGTTTACATAAAATATTTTCAAACTTTTAAATATTTTCTTCCAGACTCTGTGAAACTTTTCATTTCTAAAAAGACTTACCAAATATCTCAACTAATGTAAAGTTTAAAAAATAACTACAATGTGAATCATTGAACTTTTCTCCTAGTGTGTCCAGCTAAGAATTATTACATTTATAAATTTATCAAAGCTTATCAAACTCATAACTTCTTAATTTTACAAATATTATTTAAAAACTTAAGATACCCTTTTGATGCCCTTTATGAAGCTATTCTACCTTGACAAAAACAGTAGGTAACATTTATTGAGTATATTATGTGCCAGGAGTTTTTCTAACTTGGTGTTTTATACGAATACTTTATTTTTCACAAAAACCTTACACAGTACCATAATAACTCGATCTTACATGTAAAAATAATCTCACAGAGTTAAAGTCAGTGGTTCAAGGTCACACTGGTAATAACTGGCAACACAAGCCAGGTCCACTAGATTACAAAAACCACACTTCCTAAGATTGGATATCTTAGTGTAAAAGAATACTGGATGATAATAATAATAGCAAATACTTATTTAAAGCTGATTAGGTACCAGGCAGTGTTCTAAACATTTTCCAACATCAACTAACTTAACCCTTGTTATACCCCTATCCTAACTTTATAGATGAGGAAATTTATGCACAGAAGAGAATAACTTGCCCAAAAACACAAATAGTACTTTGCAAGATCAGAATTCCGACTCAGACATCCTGGCTCTCAAATGAGGCTCTTAATACTATATTACAAAAAAAAAAGATATTTAAATTTTTTGCTACACACAAAAAAGTGTGAATAGTATGATTCCAATTCTATAAGAAAAGAACAATCCTTCAAACACAAAGAGTTTGGAAAGATATATGCCAAGGGTATTAACAGTGATCACCCCTAATAACAGGGATATGTTTGGTCTCCTTCAAACTTATCTGTGTTTTCTTAAGTTTCTAAATTTCATATATATTTATTCTAAAATGTCATTAATATTAACCCAGTTAATAGTTATAGCTTTATGACTAATGTAATTATCAAAATAAGATTTCACAAATCTAGTAACTTAAAACGAGTTTTTTTTTAAGTTTTTTTTTTTAATGATTATTTATGTTTGAGAGACAGAAAGAGACAGAGTGTGAGCAGGGGAGGGGCAGAGAGAGAGGGAGACACAGAATCTGAAGCAGGCTCCAGGCTCTGTGCTGTCAGCACAGAGCCCAACATAGGGCTCGAACCCACAAACTGTGAGATCATTACCTGAGTGAAGTCGGAAGTTTAACCAACTGAGCCACCCAGACACCACAAAACAAGTTTTAATGTTAAAAAATGTTCACCATTAAAGAAACCAACAAAAAATGTTTTGAAATGAAGAGAGAAATTAATTTCTATGATTCTACAGTAATTTTGATATATCACCTTTCAGATCTACAAACCTACATCAAAGTTTTAATGGCCGTATAGTATTCTTCTATATCATTTGCCTTTACTTTCTAAATTTATTTTTAAACAATGTACATTATATTTTTTAAAAATCACTTATAACTGAACCAAAAAGAATACCTAGAAATAAACTTAACCAAAGAGGTAAAACACCTGTACTGTGAAAACTATAAAACACTGATAAAAGAAATTGAAGGTGACACAAACAAATGGAAAGATATTCCATGCTCATGGATGGGAAAAATTAATATTGTTCAAATGTCCATATTACCCAAAGCAATATACTTTTTTCAATGAAATCTCTGTCAAATGCAAACAGCTTTTATACAAAACTAGAAAAAATAATGCTAAAATTTGTAGGAGCCACAGAAAACCCCAAAAGCCAAAGCAATTCTGGGAAAGGACACAGCTGGAGGTATCATAATACCAGATTTCAAGATATACTACAAATCTGTAGTAATCAAAATAGTATGGTACTGGCAGAAAAACAGACACACAGATCAATGGAACAAAATAGAGAACCCAGAAATGAACTCACAATTAATCTATGACAAAGGAGGCAAGAATATACAATAGGGGAAAGACACCTTCTTCAATAAATGATGCTAGGAAAACTGGATAGCTACATGTAAAAGAATGAAATTGGACCATTTGCTAACACTGTACACAAAAGTACACTTAAAATGGATTAAAGACCTAAATGTGAGACCTGAAGCCATAAAAATCCTAGAAGAGACCACAGGCAATAATTTCTCTGACATTGGCCACTGCAAAAATTTTCTAGATAGGTCTCTTGAGGCAAAGGAAATAAAAGCAAAATTAATCTATTTGACTACATCAAAATAAAAAGCTTTGGCACAGCAAAGGAAACCATCAAAAAACAAAACAAAAGAAAATGACAACCTATTGAATGGGAGAGGTTTTTGCAAATGATATACCTGATAGAGGATTAGTATCTTAAATATAGTAAGTTAACTTATAAAACTCAACACCAAAAACAAAACAAACAAAAACAGTGCAATTAAAAACTGGACAGAGGACCTGAATAGACATTTTTTCAAAGAAGACATATAGATGACAGATACAAAAGTTGCTCAACATCTCCAGTCATAAGGGGAATGCAAACCAAAACCATAATGAGACATCACCTTATATCACTTTAGAATGGCTAGTATCAAAATGACTAGAAATAACAAGTGCTGGCAAGGATATAGAAAAAAAGGAATGCTTGTGCACTGTTGGTGAAAATGTAAATGGACGCTCATCCAAAAACTGAAAATTATTTCTATTTTCATATGGTATTTCTCCATATGATCCAATAATTCCACTATTGAAAACGAAAACAAAAAGACTAATTTGAAAAGACATATGCACCCCTGTTTGTTGCAGCATTTACAATAGCCAAGATATGGAAATAACCTAAGTATCCATCAATAGACAAATGGTTAAGGAAAACGTGCTATCTATATATAATGAATACTATGCAGCCATAAAAAAGGATGAGACTGTGCTGCATTTGAGACAACGTGAATGGACCTAGAGGGGATTGTGCTCAGTGAAATAAGTCTGGCTGAGAAAAACAAATACCCTATGATTCCACTCATAAGTGAAATCTAAAACAAAACAAAACAAAAACAAATGAATAAACAAACAAAAAGCAGAATAAAAACTATAAAGTCAGAGAACAAACTGATGGCTTCTGTTAGGGGGAAGGGAGGTATAGGTAAAGGGAATTGGGAGATACAGGCTTCCGGTTATGGAATGAATAAATCATGGGGATAAATGGCACAGCATAAGGAATATAGTCAATGATAGTGTAATGGCAATGTAATAGGACAGATGGTAGCTACACTTGTGGTGAGCACAGCATGATTTATAAACCTGTCAAATCACTATGTTGTACAGCTGAAACTAATGTAACATTGTGTATCAACTATACTCAAATAACTAATAATAATGTATATTAGAGATGAATGAAAATAGGAAAATCCCTCATAAATGTTTTAAATCTGAAGCTTTCAAAGATTTGGAGAGCCAAGATAAGAAACATCTGGAGAATCTTTCCTCCATGAAAATTTCAAAACACATAAAATGACACCCAGATTGGACGTAAAGCTTGAACATTAATACCTCTAATCCAATCCTTTGAATTAACCCTCAGATTTCACTCTCAAAGCTGCTCTCTTCTCTCCACTGTAACAGTGATTTCTTTAGTTATGTTGTCAGAATCATTCACCTAGATTACATAAACATTTTTATTAATTCTACCATTTATTCTCTTTCCCCATTTTGATCTGACTGCCACTTTGCCTTCTGAAATATCTTCTTAATAAAACAAATCTAAGCATATCACTCCCTTGTTTAAAAAACCCCAGGGATTTCCTGTTGCCTACAGGTTAAAAATCCAAAGACTATAGTTGTTCTTGAGGAAGGGGTTGGGAATGGAACAGTGTGGGTGTTTGTTAAAGGGAACTTAAGCTATATCTATTAATGTTTTATTTCTTTTAAAAATTAACTAAAAGATATTATGACAAGGAGTTAACTTAGAGAGATGGGAATATGGGAGTTGATTGTACTACACATTGTGTTTTTCTATATTTAAAAATTTCTCTTTAAAAGAAGCATCACTTAGATTACTGATTTTTTTTTTTTAAATGTAATGTCTACTTTTGAGAGAGAGAGAGAGAGAGAGAGAGAGAGAGAGACAGAGAGAGAGAGAGAGAGAATGTAAGCAGGAGAGGGGCAGAGAGAAAAAGACACAGAATCCGAAACAGGCTCCAGGCTCTGAGGTGCCAGCACAGAGCCCAGTGCGGACTCAAACTCACGAACCGGGAGATCATGACCCGAGTTGAAGTTGGACGTTTAACTGACTGAGCCACCCAGGTGCCGCTAGATTACTGATTCGAAAAAACCAAATGAAAAGGCACCTGGGTGGCTCAGTTGGCTGAGCGACCGACTCTTGATTTCGGGTCAGGTCATGACCCCAGGGTCATGGGATCAAGTTCTACAGTGAGATTCCGTCTCTCCCCCTCTGTCCTCTCCTTGTGCACTCTTTCCCTCTCTAAAAAGAAAAAATAAATTTAAAAACCAAGTGAAAGCAAAGAGATTATCCTTAATTATCCTACCACATAACCTATCAAAATTTATACTTATTTTTATACCATTTTTCATTTCTCAATTATAATGGTAATCACTTGCATTTAGTATCCATACCTGTCTGCAGTTCTACACTGGACTGTGAGTTTCCTCAAGGGTGGGTGAGGCTGAGGGTGCCATGTTTTGTTATTTTCTTTTAGACATCCATGCCTACATATAGAAGTGCTCAATAAATGACAAATGGAAAGAGGGCTGGAAACAGGATAAGAAGGAAAGAAGGGAAAGAATAAAAATCGTCAGTATAAGAATCTTTCCCCAAATATAGGAAAAGTATTGAATTTAAAATTTAAATTGGGGTGCCTGAGTGGCTCAGTCAGTTAAGCGTCTGACTTCAGCTCAGGTCATGTTCTCCCCAGTTCATGAGTTCAAGCCCCGCATCAGGCTCTCCACTCTCAGTGCAGAGCCCACTTTGGATCATCTGTCTCCTTCACTCTCCGCTTCTCCCCTGCTTATTCATTCTCTCTCTCTCTCTCTCTCTCTCTCTCTCTCTCTCTCTCTCTCTCTCTTTCTCTCTCTGTCAAAAACAAATAAACAGGACGCCTGTGCATCTCAGTCCATTAAGCATCTGATTCTTGATTTCAGCTTAGGTCACGATCTCATGGTTTGTGAGTTTTTTGATTTTGAGCCCCACATCGGGCTCTGCACTGGCAGTGTGGAGGCTGCTTGGGCTTCTCTCTCCACCCCCCTCCTGCCCCTCCCCTGCTCTCATTTGTTCTCTCTCTCAAAATAAATAAACTTAAAAAAAATAGATTAACATTTAAAAATAAATAAATAAAAATTTAAAGAGTTTCCATTATTACCTTCTTCTCACTTTAATTCTAAAAAATGGATTGGCACATTATAATCTTATAGAACATAAGTAGTTTTCACACATGGATGCTAACAAGTTTTTCTTCATGTTTCTCAAAGACTAAAACAAGAATATAAAATTATTTAAAAATTAACTTATGCTGGATAAAAGAAAATCTAAGTAGCAGATCACTGTGATAAGATATTGAAATACCATCTGAGAAAACTTGTAGGGTTCTGTCATTACAGTCTAAATTTGACTTTTAGTATCTAGCACCAAAAATCTTTCCATGGAGGTAAATACCCCAGCGTGGGCTTCCTTGGTAACAAGTACCCTCTATCTCCTCATAAATAAGCTGCAGGAACCACATCACCCCCCCCCCCCTTCTGCTCTCATTCCCAGGCAATAAGTGATCTAGATTCAGGCAGTTCAATGGTTCCACCCGGGATTTTGAATCCTGAAGGAGTGATACTAAGTAAAAATCGGGGATAGTTAAAATTATACATGTGAGGATAAGAGCCCAGGTGTGGCGAAAGTGTTGAGAATTTCGCAGCAGCAACAGGACTGAGAATGACAGATTCCCAACCGAGACTATTCAGTGGCATGATGCTGGTTATGTTTGCCACTGCTCAGCTTCCCTTGATTTCTGCCCATTTTCTGAACCTGGTTCCCCAGTGCTTTTGCTGACTGTGAGAACTATTCAGTTTACTTCAATGAATTCCTCTTCCACTCCTGCCTTGATAACTAGCCATATCCATTCATTGGCAATAAGCAAAGATCTCTCAAAGTTCCTGGAAGCCCCATTATTTAATGACTGTGTCTTTCAATAGCAAAACTAGTTAATTCAGGGGGGAAAAAAAGGAACAAACACTATCAAAAGGTTAAGTCAGAACCCACAGGGTATAGAGAGAGCAGATGAAATACGTAATCATTTTGTTCACACAGTTTTTAAATGCTTGTTTTAGTTTTAGACCAGGAAAGAAAGATATAATAGTGACACAGTGTGTGTGTGTGTGTATGTCTGTGTGTGTGTGTGCACATGCATGTGTAATAAAGTCAGTATCAAAATAAAGTACCAAGGAAATACAGTGATTTCATTTTGGCAATGAATAATCCCTAAGGGTGACTTATGTTTATATTTAAAGAGCTCAAGGGGTGCCTAGGTGGCTCAGTTAGCCGGGCGTCCGACTTCAGCTCAAGTCATGGTCTCACAGTCCGTGAGTTCGAGCCCCGCGTCGGGCTCTGTGCTGATGGCTCAGAGCCTGGAGCCTGCTTCAGATTCTGTGTCTTCCTCTTTCTCTGCCCCTCCCCTGCTCATGCTCTGTCTCTGCCTCAAAAAATGAATGATAAAAAAAAAAAAAAAAAATTAAAAAAAAGAAGAGTTCAAAATGTGAAATTTTGTTTGTATTTTCTTCAGACTTTACCAATTGCCTCTAAAATTCATATTTAATTTTTAAAAATAAATTTAAGCCCACCAGGAAAAAAGGGGGGGGTCTTGATTCTTAAAATGAAAAACAACAAAAGAAATTAAAAGAGCCTCTTCCAAAAAGATACAAATTATAATTTGGAAAATACATTACCAGTATAACTCTTTCTAATAAAAGAGAAGACATATTAGTTGTGGCAAGTTTTCAAATTGGACAAAGAAAAGGCTTCCAGACAATGAAATGCACATTGAAGAATTAACAACAGTTCACTAAATTTTAGTTAAAGATAATGAAGTTCCCAAGGAACAAGCCATTTTGGGTAAGGTAATTCTAGGGGAAAATTATATAAACAAAATTATTCCACCTAAGTCATTAAGGGTGAGGAAACGTGTTTGTGTTTATTATGTATATGATGATTGTGTGATATATATAGTTCTATAAGAAAAAGGATCCTATTAAAATTAGATAACCAAGTAACAGCATGTGGACGAGTTATGACAGGAAAAAATCTGGAACAGATTTCAAATGACAGCAAAAGCAGTGCTGCTGTAGAAAGAAGTTCTGGCAAAAGGTCCAGAAAGATGGGCACATGGGAAGGCGGCCATGAAGCCTGACAGAACTCTGGGAATACAATAATAATATTTAAAATTTATGCCATACTTTTTTTCTTCAAGCATTTTACACACAACTAATTAATCATCAAAACGCCCACATGAATATTTCTCTCTTCATTATCACACCCAAGAATGATGAGTGGCTTCTTCTGGACTGCATAGTACAAATCATACTTAAAATTGTTTCTCTTTTACACTGAACTTTTCTGTAATATTTGTTGCTCCAAATAAAAATAATTTAATTGTTGCTTCTGGTGTTTTCAACAGATTCTACTGCTCCAATTAAATCCAAAATTAGACCGCTTGTTTCTGATAGATCTTCGAGAATGGCATAAGGATTTATTAAAAGAATGGCTACACCATGGTTGCTGAAGCTCAAATTCAATCTGTATAGAATATATTAAAGTTCAGAATAGGTACTGGAGAAATAGAAAATTAAAAATTTCTAGAAAGTCTGAAGAAACACACTTGGACAATTTTTGTGGTCTTTGTAACATTACTGAATGATGATTTCCCAAGGATCTACTAATCACCAAATCTAATGACCTTTTCTAAAATGCTCTTAATCCTGTGATATAGCTATCATTCTCCTGTCTTTGGCCTTCTATAACAACATAATTTATTCACTAACTGCTATTTCTTATTACTGTTGCCTCTAAAATGAATGAACTCTTCAAGAATTCATTGAAACTGGGCTCCAGAGTCAGATCACCTGAGTTTGTATTCAAACCCTGCCACTTACTAGCTATGTGAAGTAAGGCAACCTTTCTGTGTGTCCATTGTTTAATATGTAAAAAGGAGATGTGGATAATAATTTTACCTATTTTATAGGGGTTTGTGAGAAATATGTAAGAAAATATATGTCAAATAGATGTATAATGCATGGCACAAAAGAAACGAACAAATGTTAGCCATGGAGGTATTTATTATTATTATATTATTATTATTATCATCCTCTTCTTTATTTGTAATATTGTCTAATCTTACAGCTTCAATGATTCCTGCTTTGTGAATGACCTTCAAAACTAAATCTTGTCGATATAACCTTTTTCTGGAACTCTAATTCTCATTTTCAATTACCTGCTGAATATCTCCATTACAATGCCCTGACAATAAGCACAAATTCAACAGACCCCAAACCGAACTCATTACTACCCCAAAATTATTACTCTTACGTTCCTTTTTCTTGATGTAGAAGAATTCCAAATACAAGTCATATTTTCTATCCTATTTCACTACTATACCACCTTATGTCACAACCTAGACAATCATTTTACTATTACACATAAAATGAGGCCCAATTCATTGTCTCCAATTTGATAGTATATAATTTGTCTTCTTATGTTTCCCTACTTTGGCTAAAGGTATTATCCTTAAAAAGGTATTTTGCTTAAATAAAAAACTAAAAACATGGTATGTTATTACTTATTCTAACATCCCCTGTGACTCTACAGCCCATTTGTACATCAGCTGTTTCAATTTCCTATCTTTCTTATATGGAATGATATGTGATCTCCTCCATCTCTTTACTCCAAATATTCACTATTAGCATTGTTTTCTAGCATTTACATATTGTAATACTTAATATTTACTATGATTTACTTCTTTAAATTTCTCTGAACTGCAATTGGTATATTACATTGATTTGCTTTATTGTGCATATTTGGCTATATATTCAGGATTATAAGAGATGCTACAAAATATTATAAAAAGGGGATGTTACCTCTGATAGGATTTATTTCTTTATTTTTGTTTATTTTTTGAGACACAGAGAGAGAGAGAGACAGAACATGAGCAGGGAAGTGGCAGAGAGAGAGAGGGAGACACAGAACCTGAAGCAGGCTCCAGGTTCTGAGCTGTTAGCACAGAGCCTGATGTGGGGCTTGAACCCACAAACCATGAGATGGCTGGTGCCACCCAGGCACCCAGGTCTGATAGGATTTAGAATCACTGTACTAAATGAAGAGCTACATCATGAAGTTCTATTGTCTTGCTAGGTTTATTAAAGGGATGAATGTTTTGCTATTGGGTTTACTTATTTTAGTATTATGGGCACTTGGTATGTACTATATATGAATAATAGGGTAAATTTGATCATTACCAGTACAATACTATTTCACAAATGTCTTCATCATACCAATATGTAATTATTGCAAAATCTCACTAAGCATATTGATTTCATATGTATAAATTCTATGACAGAATTAAGTATACCAACTCCAATATAAAAAATAAAAAGTTTTTAAAAAGTAACAACAAGGGTGGCCTGGGTGGCTCAGTCAATTAAGCATCCGACTCTTGGTTTCAATTGGGTCATGACCTCACGGTTCGTGAGTTGGAGCCCTGTGCTGGGCTCTGCGCTGACAGCGCGAAGCCTGCTTCGGATCCTCCCTCTCCCTTTCTCTCTGTCCCTCTCCCGCTTGCTCTCTCTTTCTCAAAATAAATAAAAATAAACTTAAAAAAAAAAAAAAACTAACAATGATTTTCTAAGAAGCCAGGGCCACACTAGATCAGTACATAACTATGTACTTGTATTTATAAAGGATATCCAGGAAACCATTCTTAAACAGATTAAATTGTACAAAAAATCCTAAATCCGACACATAAGCCAGGTCATTAATTTTAGAATCCTATTATCTAACAAGCAATTTTTAAAATAGTCTATTAACTTGTTATGAAGAGAAAGATGCCATCCTTTTCTCTTTGACCACTTCCCAACAACAAGAATTAACTAGTACACCTGTGATGAAATAAGAACATGAGGGTTTATAATTTCAGGAGTAAGAACTAATTATCATTTCTCTCATATCTATTGCAGATTAAATAACCATGTTTTTCAGACATAATTTAAAGTAACTGTTTTTGCAGAATTTTGATGTCAAGGATATTTTCTGTTCTTTTATTGTGTTTGAAGCCCATTTTCTTCTCAGTGGAGCCATCAGAGTCATATGTCTAACACTACCAGGGAATAAAATAATTGCCCATACTATCATTTGTAAGTTTTAAGTAGATACACTTAATTTTATAAGAGGGGAAACAAATTTGTCCACAGGCAAGTTTGACAGCTCGTAAATATTATATTTTGGAGTTTTCTTCATTTAAGAAAGTGACCTTACACAAATGTTTTTTTGGTTGTTTTATTCCCTCCCCATTCCCAGAGAATGAAGCACTGGTAATTGTTAACACTTCAAAAAAAGAATTAGAGTGGCTTAAAACATCTACAAAGTGATGACATAAATGTTTATGGGCAAAGATATTTACCTATTTGAAAAGGTTATTTTTAAAGGCTTTAAAGATTCTATTGTAATAAATATCCATGGTCAGGAAGAGTTATGGTATTTTGAACTAAAGATACACTTTCCTAATACACTGAGATGTGTTAATGTTAAAGTTTCAAGCATATGAAATGCATTTATGACATGAATAGAAAGATGAATTTCTAACCATTCTATCTATTTGAAAGATACAAAATGTTCCCAAGTTATATATGCCTTAATATAAATTCCAGGTCTTCATCTCTTCCTTCTTCTCTAACTGGGTACCTTATCACGAGCATGTCTCCTAACAAGTACAAGGGATAAAAAAGATTTTCTCTGAGGTCCCTTCCAAATCTAATTTCCTACCCTACGGTACACTTTAGACCCTAAAGAGCAAGAGTAATAACACACTAGATACACATGGGAACATACAATTTTTTCCAAGCAGAATAGCATTCATAGAGGAAATTTATACATATACCTACACAGCCTTCAGCTTTAGGCATATCAGTTTCTAGTAATTCACATTTATCACAAAAATGAAGCCCATGCTTCCCGATCTACTTTCTGATATAATCCTAAGAACTTTTTAGTAACAACCTTTAAAATAATAATTGTTAATACTAGCAAGTGTTCATTTAGTGTTTATCACACATTAGTTAAAGATCACTACCAAGTATGTATCACATTAATACAGTCCTCTGAGGTTTATTGTCTTCATTAAACTGAAGGACACAGGCACAGAAAGAAGTCAGGATTTGAACTCAGGCAGTCTTTCTCCAAGTCCCATCCTCATAACCTCTTCTCTGTATTGTCCTTTCTTCTTTGTCCTTTACTCAAATCTTCAGCTCCTAGATTTATTATGGTCTTACCACCCCCTCCATCTCACTCTTGCTAAGAGGGTCTATGGGCTATTCATTCAAACACAACCGCTCCAGAAACCTGGCAAGGGAGGGAATGAAAAGACAAAGTAAATTCTAATAAAAGTTAAAGAGAGAAGGACACATTACTCAGACTGTAAAGTAGCAAGAGCTATGCTTTTTGGCAGATCAAGAATTGGCTCTAAAGGAAATTTTATTGGAATAAATGTAGCATTTTCTAAGGTTGATTACTCTGCACTCTGCAGGACAATATATTTAGGTTAATACTGGAGACGGTAACATTTTAGAGGTGGGAGACATTTAAATCATCTGTTTCAATCTCTGTCTCTTCCCCCCTTTCTCCTTCCCCAAAAAGAAGAGGCTGAAACATTAAGTGAACATTAAAAAAGTTGGGTGACTTTTCTCAAGCCCTAATAAGCTGTGGCAAAACCAGATAAACAACCAATGTTGAATTCTTATTGGAAAGCAATACATTCTACAAATCCTTAATACTGGAGAATTACCAAATACAGTGCATTAATAAGGCACAGAAAGACTTCAGCAAAATAATCAGAAGGGAAGGAACTGGGACTGGCTTTCCCTACAAATTGCTGCATTAGCACTGCAGATAACTTGAGATCCACCCTACCCTTACACTGCTTTTGTAATTCTTTTTCCCTGTGTTCTCAATTCTGATCCTGCCAGAATAAATGCCATTAGGAGAGCTTCTTTCTATCTTTTGTGGCTTCTTAATTTTCAGCAACCTTAATACGGCTTTCCCTTCCACAAAGGACGGGATGAAATTTGCTTCATCTCAAATTCACTGGCAACCAACAAATTCACTTAAGTCATATGCTACAACCATCCCAGATTGAGACAGACACATATTCAAATACACAGATTAGAACGAAGTTCCTTTAAGAGAGAGAAAGACTGTGTATGTAACTGTAAGTTAAGGGCAGCAGCATTTTTGAATATATATACTACATATCAAGCATAACTGGCAGTGTGCACATTATCTCATAAAATGAGCACAACATCCCTATGAAATAGCTGTTATTAACATATTTTATAGACAATACTATTAAAGCTTAAAGAAAAAACTTCGTCCAAAGTAACACAATATTAAATCACAGACTTCAGATCAGAAACCTTATTCACCTATTTAATATCAAAAACTATATACTTCATATACATTGATGCAATAAGCTGCTACCTGTCTACTTCATTCTATTAAAATTAATCCTAGAACCAGAAGGAAACCTGGAGCTTAGTTTCTTGTACAAAATAAATAAAATAAACAAAGCCAAGGATATAAAGTAACTCACGTAAGATTACATAACAAGTTAGTTAACTGCAGGACAGAAACTACAAACTGTTCACATTTATGTTGAACTTACTACCCTGTACATAGGTGTTCTTACTATCCAATTTTTTTAAATGAAAAAAACTGAAGCAAAGGAAAGGTTTAAGTGGCTTGTGTAAAATCATAAAGCAAGCAACAAGAGGAGCAGAGATTTGTCCTCAGACAGTCTGGCTCCACAGCCTGTGTTTTTAACTGCTGTGCTAGAATGTGCCTTTCAATTGCAAGTTGGATCTCCTAATTCCCTTTTCAGCTCCCTTTACTGCAGACTAAATAAACAAAAATTCCTACCTGAAATTAAGATAAACTTTGCACTTATGAGTTATGGATAAAAGAATTAATAATAGAAACATCAGATAAGAACCCTAGTTTGAAAATTCAAACAACTCCATTATTTCAACTCATAATAGATATTTATATTAAAAGGCAAATGAATCAATTTATGGAGATTAACCGAGGCTCAAATTTTAAACTATAACTTTTCCCAGCACAACTAATTTCTGCACTTAGCTCATGCTTCCAACTCTACCACATGGATGTTTGTTAAACGAGCTTAACGATTAGAGTCTGTGTCCAGAATCATTCTAAATTGGGACCTTAATTGTTTCTGTTTCATGAGTCAGTGGGTGTAATATTTTATCTGTTGGATTTTCTAAATGCCAGTTCCATCATGTTCTGAGCACACTCTTTTGCCCACTCAGTAGCCTGGGTCACCAAGACAAAATTTTGAGATAACAGGAAAATGAAGTTTTCTAATTCTTTAATTATTACAAGCAACCAACAGACTAATATTTTCCTGGGCTCAGATCTCTCTCCCTCTCTGTCTCTCTCCCTCCACCTCCTTCCACCTCCCCCCATCCCTTCTCCATGTAGCCAAGCCCAATTGTATAAATCACACATTAGAATATTTCTTTTAAAAGATTATTTTTCAAAATTAAAAAGCATCACTAAAGGCTATGAAGGTTTCATAACCTTTTTCCTTTTTGCTCTCTGTGAACTGTCAAACTATAAAAAGAATGTGATGGGACCACCATTTGGCTACACTGTTTATATATTTACAGTATATAAACAAATCTCTTTCATCAAAACTGACTGGAAAGAAAATTTTTTGCATCCTGAGTCCCACTTCCTTCCCTATCATCCATTTGGAAATGAGAAATGAATCAAGAAAGCTAAGGTTACAAGATGACTGTAGAGAGCAGCTTAGGCATAATGCTAATGAACCAGAAAGGAACAAGCAGGGTGGTGCAGCAAAAAAACACACACAGGCTCTGAGGCCATGTAAAACTAATTCTATCACTTCCCCACTCTGTGATGTTGGGCTACTCATTTCACTTCTCTAAACCCAAATCCACTTATCTAGAATGTGCATAAAGTAACAGGTGTGGCCTAGAGGATAGAAGGAAAATGTAAAAGTCTCAAGATATAGAAGCAGAAATACAGATACACTAACCAATGTTACATAGTATGAATAAAGCAAACATTCATGCCAGGGGTTAACCCTCTCTAGACAAATAATTACAACTGATTATTGAATTTCAGGTCCAAATCTGAAATCTGAAGGAAGAGGATGGGACCAATGATAGCTGGGGCAAAAATTAGAAATTAAAGATACGTTTTCAGGGGAAAACTTAGAAAATATGGGTCTTAAAGAACAGCCATCAGGGCACCTGGGTGGCTCAGTCGGTTAAGTGTCCAACTTCAGCTCATGTCAGGATCTCACAGTTCATGGGTTCCCGCCCCACATGGGGCTCTGTGCTGACAGCTCAGAGCCTGGAGCCTGCTTCAGATTCTGTGTCTCCCTCTCTCTCTCTGCCCCTCCCCCGCTCACACTCTGTCTCTCTCTCTCTCTCTCTCTCTCTCAAAACAAAATAAAGGATAAACATAAAAAAGTAAAATAAAAAAATTAAGTGGTTTGGGAAAAAAAAGAATAGTCATAAATTTACTTACAATTCTAAATGTTGTTGAACAAACACAGAGTGAATTTTATAAGACACAGAAGGAGGGGCAAATGGGCTAACTGGCTAAATGTTGAGAAAATACAGAGTTGGTATGATCCACAGTCTTAAAGAGGAAACAGGTAAGTTAAGAGACAATTATAAACCATGTAATAAATGCCATACTGGAAGAAAAGAAAAAAAAATAGCGTAATAAACAGTGCCTAAGTGTCATCACGAAAGAAAACAAGGGACAGAAGCATGTGCAGAGTAACAAAGACCTAAAAGAACATCACAGGTCTGATCAGAGTGGCAAGTAGGGCAAGTGGCAGAAGAGGAGGCTGAAGAGGTAGAATGGGTCTAGCGGTAAAGGAACCTGTACATTTGCCAGGAATTTATAGACGATTGAACTGAAAAGTGATATGATCACAGGTAACATTAGATCCATTTAACGGCAGAGTGGAAGATGTATTCAAGGTAAATGACCTATTATGATGTTCCTGAGTCATCCTCGTAAGAGATGAAAAGGTGGTGATATAGTGTTTTACAGTGGGTGAGATATTAAGCAAAAGAATACCTACTGGGTTTTGAATTCAATCACCAACCCAAACAAGTAGATTATATAGTACAATCTTGAAAGCTATAAGTTTGTTTTTAATTCAGGTCCAAATACTTGCTTTGAACATCAGGTCCAAATATTTGTCATGTGGAAACAAACAATCCCTTCCAATGAAAAGCTTTCATCCACAAAAAGCACATCTCAAACAGGGAAATCTTTTTTATTACCTATTTTTTTTATCACTGTTCTTCTGTCTGAACAGATGGGAAATTCCTCCTCTTAATCCAACTGAGGGCAGAAACTTCAAATGGTAAGAACCTTCTGGCATGGGTTTACAAAGAGTGCTTAAATCTATTCCAACAACATAGTGTGGGAGTATTTCAGCACAGGTTGGAGGAGCTTTGGGTTTATCATTACCTCCTGAGAATGCCTTTGATAAATAAAGCTTTATAAGAAAAGTAAGGCTAAAGCCTCAACTCTCTTGAATAGACAGGAATTATTCTCTTCTGTTTTTAATGTTCTAACCCTCATGGGCAGGATTCCTAAACTGCTGATCACCAGAAGTTAGAACAACATATCCCATCCTTTAGAATGAAATTATATAAATGTTAGGGGGGTTTGTTTAGGTTTTTGTTTTTTCCTCAGGGGGCATGCATGTATGTGTAAGGGGAGAATCTTTCATTTTTTTTTAAATCATCTACACTTCGAATTCAGTACAGATATTCCCAATGCATCTTCCCAACTCAATATCCTCACCTTTTCTCCTTTTTCCATCTCACTGTCTCCTCCTTCTCCATGTCCAAAATGCTAGGTATCTGTTTGTGTGTTTGCTTGTGGAAGAGGTGTTAGTGAGAAGATACTGGTCAAATTCTTTGTTCCCGTAATCTCTCTCACACAAATCCACCTCAGTACCAAGGCCGAAATAGAAATAGTAAGAAAGAACAGGGAAATAAGCAGTAACAGGGAAAAGGCAAAAGAACCAGTAACAATGAAGCAGGAGCCAAGCTGAAGAAAGATCAGTATATACTGAAATAGTAAAATTACTGAATTGGAAGGTATCTTAAAAATATTCCAGTCTAACTACTTTGTTGACAATCTGACACAAAGGAGAACTGGAGTACATAGGAGGGCATGGAAAGAAGAGCCTTTCAACCCTAATCTGGCTAGGAGTTGAAGACTGCCTGCCCAAGAGATGCATCCTGCACAGTAATAGGCCAGAAGTTTGTATATCTGAAATTTAAAGAGGCTACATTTACCTTAGATGTGTAAGGACTATAAAAATATCAGATACTACTCAACTTATTTTTTGTAAATTCTTCAGTTAACTCGGTGAGCACTTTCCAACTGCAGGGATGTTTTCTTGTCTGGGAATTTTATGTATTGACTCTCAATTTGAAAAACACAAATGCATTTTAAATGCACTTTAAGCACTGTTTTGGTACAGTGCTGTGTGTGTGTGTGTGTGTGTGTGTGTGTGTGTAACTCCTTCTTGTAGTTAAAATAATTTTTCTATTGGAAGCAGATGAACCCTGAATAGTCATTTACCAGTTTGTTTAGGGTAATCCATCAGAAATAGTATAATGAAATAAAAGAGATAGCCCAACTCTCCTGTCATCTTTAAGCCATCCTTAACTACTACTTGCCTGGCCCCAAAATATCATATATTTTAAGCTGGGATAATATCTTTTAATAATTACCTAATCCAAATCCATTATTTTATCTATTTAGGTACAGTGGCCTAGAAGGGAAGGTGACTGGCAAAGTCACACAGAGTTAGGACCAGAACCCAGGTCTCCTGATTTCTAGTCTAGAAAATACAAGCTGCAAAAATGGCCCCGGGGTGGTATATCCGCTCCCAGCTAGGCTTGCTAGACTAGAACAGATTGTGTGGTTTCAACTCCTGCCCCCAAACTCCCCCCACATACACTTCGGCTACACCCATATTCCAGTACTTTTTGGCACTTTATTATTGTCATTGTCATATGTACCAAGAACTGTTAAATGCTTTATGAACAATGTATAATTTAATCATCAGAAAATCCTATGACATAGGTTCTTCAAAGTAGAAAAGGCTAAAACATAATATCAGAAAACAGGCTGAAGCCAAAAAGATGTGGTGGTAATAAAAGCATCAAGCTTCTTGAAATAAATTCAAGTGTTTAGGCTAACTACATAGCTTGATAGGAAAAATGAAGTGTATTATTCCCTTGCTCAAGAGCTATCCTACTCTGGCAATAAAATTGCTAAACAACCTGGCACCAGTCCACATTTCTAATCCCATTTCCTACACCCTTAATGCAGTATTATACTTCTCAGGGTCCCCTTTATATGCTATGAATGCAGTAACTTATGACTTAATGGGTTTTTCCTCACTGAGATCATAGGATGCTTAAAAGCATGAATATGTAAACTCCATGATGGCCACTACCATTTTAGAAACATACTTCAAACTCAAGAGTACTTGCTAGCAGGCATAATGATCACAAGCATAGCTACAAGTACCACAGGTAAGAAAGGAGGAAATTGGAAAACACTGCAACAAAATCAGCATACCTGAATGCTTGGTGACTGAAAACACATGATGATCTATTGGCCAACAGGAAAACTGGTAAGAAGTTAGTTTAGCTTAAGCATAAAAAGCCAAAAGCAGGCTCTGTTGTACAGAAGTGCTAAGAACAGGGCTCCAGAAGCAAGATCATGAAAATATACAATGGGGAATGAGAGTGTACAAATATTACATGATTAAATTCATAATCCCGACAGAACACAGAATTGGTAAGTAAACTGAGTCCAAATATTAGGCAGAGGGCAGGGGGAAGGATAGAGAGGAGGGGAGCGGAGGGGAGGGTCAGGAAATAAGAAGATAAGTAAGAAAAATAGCAGGGAACATACTCCTCCTTAGTAAGTCCTTGGAAGATGAAAAATGTCATACCTTTGAAGAGATCAGCATAAGATATGTAAATGAGTCTCCCATAACCTACTGACCTTTAGATGTCATAAAATGAAAGAAAATGTGATTTATACATTTGTAATTTATACATTACCAAGAATTCTCTGGTTGTTTAGAATCCTTAACAAAACTCCAAACACCCAGTTGATAAGCTTCAAAAATTTTGCTAGCAAATGAGGAAAAACTGTACACCAAGACACAACTCAAGAAACTTTAAAAAAAAAAAAAAGACAAGAAATTGGTAATGAGGTATGATTAATACATGAAAATAAAAATAAAATGAGGTTGGGTAAGAAGTCTGAAAAAGAAAAACCTGTTAACCCACAGAAAGGTAAGACTCTTAAGTGGTGATACCCTTAGGCAAGAGTGTAATCCAGCATTTCCCAAAGGTATAAGCAGGGTATTAAGTTCTTCAAGCGCAAAAAGACAAAAAAAAAAAAAAAAGAATACAGGAGATTCTTTGGTCAAATAAATTTGTACAACAATGGGTTAAACAAAGTTAAGTATATTTTACTTTTCACTTTTTTTTTTTTTTTTTTTTTGCTAAAATGCTTATATGCTACTGTGCAATGAGAATCTCCAAGAGGATAGAGTATGCTATGTTTCTAAAACTTCGTTGACCATTGAATTTTTTAGACCATCTCATTAGAGCAAACATAGGAAAAAATGAAAGAAAAACCAAAAGGTTAAATGGTTGCTTTTGTTCTTAAACATTTCTAAGGAGTGACAAGAACAAAGACTATCTACTGTATTCCAACAAATCTGAGATCATACTGATTATAAGATGCAGCATTAATCTTACATACTATAAAAAAAAAGATGCTGCCAATTAAACTGACATATCATCAGTAGTAAAATGTTTCTCAATTTCAATGAAATAACTTCAAAGGTAATGGTTAAGAGGAATGATTAAAAAAATGTGTCATCCATTTATTGTCATATAGATGGTCTATTGTATAACTAAAATAAATACTTTTCTTGCATTTTCCTTTGGCATAATGCCCGAATCTGGCATAAGACAGCACACTAAAGAGCTACCATAGATTGCCTAAGGTGTTTACTATACAGATATTGTGAAGGACTTTGAATAAGTTATTAACTTGCTGGGCTTCAAGTTCCACATTTGATTGTGGGTAAATAAGTCCCATATTAAAGACATGCTAAGAGGACTTAATGAAATAATATATGCAAAGTACCTGGAAATTAGTAGGCACTTAATATGTGAGTTTTCTTGCTTTTATTTCTTTTTCCCCCTTACTAATTCACCTTAGCGTTTTATCATCTTGCCAGAACATATTTGACCTCTCAGCCAAAATATCTTCCTGGTCTTAATTTCTTGTTTAATCTTCTGTAAACATGAAGAACACCTAATCAATGTCCCCCTTGCAAAATCCTTCATACAAATGAAAGTACTTTCAACAAATCTAAGTACAATAAAGAAAAAGAATCTTTCAAAAACATGTCATCTTTAATGAATTTATTAAGGTCAAATTAATGCAATGTAAAGAAATCTATATAAGCCATTTAATTTGTATTTGTTAAATAAAACACATGGTGTTTCATTGGAGAAGGGGCTCTTATTTGATAAATCAATATACTATTATTGTATAAACTAGTTTCTGTGGAGCATAAAAGACTTCTCTCGTGACCTGATAAATTAGCAAGCCAGAAAGAACAGGAACTGTATTGAATAATTTTTAAAGGAAAAAAGGCATCAAGCAAGGGAGAAATTAAACACAAATGACACAAGGTTCATAAGAGAGCTTAAAAAAAAATCAACATGGTAACTATAGGTCTATTCAACAGATTAAAAAAAATACATAAAGCAAAACAAAAACCTAAATACCAAAGAACAATTAAGCAAGTTGCCAAAAGACAAAATACTTTGGTGGGATGTCAATCAGTAACACTGAGCTGACAACTGTGCCTTAATTAATTTTGAAACTGTTTCCAATTAGTTCGTATAGAACACTAGAGGCTTCATGCTGCCTATGACTCAGTGCACTGACTCATCCACCAAAACTTTTCTTACAGAAGAAATATCCAAGCACCCGCCAGGATGCAAGATCAAAAGGAAAGAAGGTTCACCAACCTTCTTAGTTAAAGGCCTGTGATAAATTTAGATGACCGGAAGGATATGGAACAACTTTTCAGAAAGGTTTAATAGTCAAAAATAGCTTGAAAAGTTTGATTTGTTAATAAAACAATGAAAATATATTACTTTAAAATCAGTTTTGCAAATATATCTATAAGGAATGCTAGTTGCTTTCTGAACCATATAGAGGATATAAATAACTCATATTAAAGTGTTTAATGAAATGCACCAATTCATCATATATATATATATATTTATATTTATATTTATATTTATATTTATATTTATATTTATATTTATATTTATATTTATATTTATGTACATATCCCATATTTCCTAACTCTTTGTAAATAGCAATGGAAATAAAATTTAGATATGAACAAAAAGCCTAGAAACATTAAAATACATTTAGCCTATGGGAACTTTCTTATATTTTTTTCAGATTTAGTTTATTCTTAGTGTGATCCAAGATTACTGACCTTTCTAGAATTAATATAAATGAGTTAAATGGTTCTTCAAAAAAATTACAAAACATAATATAAAAAAGAAGGCAAGTAATTAGCTTTCCTTGCTTTTAGTATAAAATTTACTTCTACCTAATTCAAAGGTTTTATTAGATCATAGAGTTATAATATAGGTAACTATTTTTAAAATACTTAAAAATTGCTTTGGGGTTGGGAGAGTGGGTAGAGGACCAGAGAAAAAAAGAATGAAAGACTATTGCCTGCAGGATAGACAAACAAGACCCTGTATTCACAAAATAGAGCCTAAGAGAGGGGGTGTTCCACAGGCCCCAGCCAGTCTCAACATCCTGGAGAGCCTAGAGAATCCAGTGAGAGAAGCCAAAGTTAACACCAAGTCAGTTCCCAAACAAACTGCCAATAGGAGATCCATGTCTACATGTAATTTTTAATGCCTTGTGATTCAAAGAAAATTTAAAATGACTTACAGAGAGAAATCGGCACAGAAAGTGAAAAAGCAATGAAATGGAAATAGGAAGGGGAGGAAGGTGGCAACAAAGACAGAAGAAATTAAAAAGTATAATTAAAATCAGTAGTAAGACTATTAGTCAAAACACAGAACAAAGAATGTTTATGTCCTCTGATAAAGGCAGCTACAAAATTTATCTGAGTATCCCAGAAACCACTATAAAGAGAGAAACATAAGCAGATGCATCATTTGCCATATCCACGGAAAATTAAACACACACACACACACACACACACACACACACACAAACCATAGTCATACAAAATAAGTCTTCCTACTTACTGTACCTTGAAAAAAATTTCCTACTAGTCTTCACAAAGAAATCACAGTAAACTACCTTCTCCTCCAACCTTACAAGTGATCACAATGGTGAGTGTCAGAGCTGTGTTACTTTCAGTATCCCTTGATATAAGCTATGGAATAACACAATTCAGTAAAACCAGTTCTAAGAATGTGAAAATGATATGATCCGAGTACAGTGCAGTCCTTCATAAATTCTATTTCCCCCCAACTTTGTATATGTATTAGGTGGCAAAGAGTTCAAAGTCATAACCTACAATAAAAACTTGGAGTATAGCTATTTTATGATGTTTGTTAAAGAGAAAGTCTATATATTTTACCAGTAAGCTAAGCAGGGAATGTGGTTGATATACACATATAAAACCTAATGAGTCCAATGAGAATACCTGCCTAAATTAATTAAACAAGTGCTTAAGGAGTCCCATTTTTAACAGATAAGGCAGTACTTACTGAGGATACAATAGTGAACTTGTCTTCCATCCTCCCAAGGTTAGAATATTGGGAACTACATGCAATTAAATAATTATAGCAATGATGAGGACAATAAAAGGGTTCAGTGGCAACTGGAGAAGAACCTAACCTGGAAATGCAACTTTAGAAAAGGCCTTTCAAAGAAACGACTATCTAAGCTGAGACCTAACAGAGGAGTCAGCTCAGAGGTTCCAGTCAGAAGTCAACATAGATTGGTCTTTCTCTAGGCTCATCTTCCTAACTCGAACCATTACGTGATAGAGCTACTTAAGATCAGGACACTCTTTCATTTACTCAATGACAGGCAAAATCATCTGAGCCTATGGCTTCAATTTTTAATTAACATGCTGAAAAATCAGTGATGTAACAAAAATCATTAATGTGTCACTGTTCCCAAAAGTGTTCCTTGACTTTCCTCTCCCTAAGCCATCTGAAGAACATCTGGCTTTGTGTTCCCAGTTTCCCTACCCTCCATTGCCAGGAAAGCCCTATTTTGTCAAAACAGGACAAAACAGTTACATCAATTTAAGCAATGAGGAGCAAAAAACAAAAGATAAAGGAAGAGTTAGTATAAAAGTTGGCCTGAATAGGAGGGAGCAGCTTCTTCAGGAGTGTTGAAAACAGGGGTGGAAGAGCAGCTGCATGTGACGAACAAAGAGGAAAACGGAACAAGAGCATTAACAGAAAGTACTGCTGGGAATTAGGAGTCCCATTCACAGTTTTAAGAAACGCACAAAGGATCTGCATTATTTTGCAGCAACTGTTTTGCTGGACTGTGTTCTTTTGACCACAACACTCTTCAAGGACTGCATCACACAGGTTATGACTTAAGAAATAAATCTGACAAACTTTGGTCTCATGTTCATAACTCTCCACTGAGCTTCTGAACAATGTATCTAACTAGTTCTGGAAACTCCATTTTGGCTGTCTGAAAAGCACCTAAAAACATGTCCAAAAAGAAATACAAGATCTTTCTTCCTTTAAAAAATTGAGTCTTTATCCATACAGTAACAAGGCCAAACACCTTCATTAACAGCTGCCTTTCTCTTCACCTCGCATATCTAACTCCTCACAACATTCTGTTTATTTTAAATAGAAAACCTCCCAGATCTGCCCACCTCTCTCCATCTAAACTGCCACCACATTAGCCCAAACTATCACCTCTTTAGATGAATTCAGTTGCTTTCCCACTGTCTCCTCTCATCCACCTTTGTACAACCCTTTGCCAGCCTACCACTTCTAATCTATTCTCCACAAGGCAGTCTGAATGCTCTTTACAAAACACATCTAATCCAGTTACCCCACAACCCCTGATAAAAACTTTGTAGTAGATTCCCACTGCTTTTTAAAATAAAGACCAAAATCCCTAACACGGCCCCAGGCCTGACATCTTCTGGTCTACCTTCCTTTCTTTCCATCTCTTCTCTGCTGTCTACCCTTAGCCACACTGGTCTTCTCCAGGTTTCTCAAAAATACTCTCCTTTTCCCACAACAGAATTTCATATGATGCTTCTTGTCAGGAATGCTCTTCCCTGTTCTTTAGATCTAAACTCACAAGCCCTTCTCAAACCCCCATACTAAGTCAAAAGTCTGTTGGCCATTCTCATAGCAGTACATACCTTTCCTTGATGACATTTATCACAATTGAAACTCTTTTATTTGTATTATTTCTGCATTACTGTGCAGCATATTAATGTGCTGTGTAACAGGTTACCCTAAACTTAGGGGCTTAAAACAATAAATATTTCTTATCTCACAATTTCTATGGGTTAGGGATACAGAAACAGTTTAACCAGGTGATTCTGGCTTGGGGTCTCTCACAAGGTTGCAGTGTCAGCCAGGACTACATTCATTTGAAGGCTTGTCTGAGCCTAGAGGATCAGCTTCCAAGATGGCTGACTTATCTGTGCTGGCTGTTAAGAGGCTTCAATCCCACCGTATGCAGGCCTCTCCATGGGTTGCTTAAGCATCCTAATGGTATGGTAACTGGCCTCCCAGAGCAAGCAAGCAATCCAAGAGACAGAAAGGAAGAACCCACAATTTCTTTCTTTTTTAAAAATTTTTTATTAAATTTTATTTATTTATTTTTAAGAGAGACAGAGAGTGCAAGCAAGGGAGGGGCAGAGAAAGAGGAAGAATCTCAAGCAGGCTCCTCACTGTCAGCACAGAGCCCACTGGGGCTGGAACTCAGGAACCATGAGATCATGACCTGAGCCAAAACCAAGAGTGGGACACTCAACAGACTGAGCCACCCAGACACCCCTACACAATTTCTTTTCTGACTTAGCCTCAGATGTCACCATCATATCTGTAATATCTTACTAGTTACACAGGTCAACCCAACTCACTGTGGGAAGGAACTCCAAAGACTGTGAACACCAGGAGGTGAAGATCAACAGCAGCCATCTGTACACTGAATATCACAGTGTGTTAACTGATTTTTTGTAATGTTCCCCAAGAGATTAAACTCCAGGTCCTAAACTCAAGTGACTATAGCAAACCTGAAATTACCTTGAAGTCTGTGCTTAATCTGAGTCACAGCTCCCACCCCCAAGATAACCTATTTCTTGCCACGTTCCAAAAACATCCTCTTTAAAGCACTCTACATCTGCCTCCCGCACTTCAACCACTACCTAGCCCAACTACTTTAAGAGACATTTTTTTTTAATGCTTATCTATTTTTGAGAAAAAGAGACAGAGTGCGAGCACAGGAGGGTCAGAGAGAGAGGGAGACAGAGAATCTGAAGCAGGCTCCAGGCTCTGAGCTGTCAGCATGGAGCCCAATGGCGGGGCTCGAACTCACGAACTGTGAGATGATGACCTGAGCTGAAGTTGGACGCTTAACAGACTGAGCCATCCAGGTGCCTCGAGACATTTTTAAAATAATTTTTATTAGTGACCTCTACGCCCAGTGTGGCCTTGAACTCAGGACACTGAGATCAAAAGTTGCATGTTGTATCAACTGAGCCAGGCAGGCTCCCCTAAAATCAATGTCAATATTTGGAGGGAAAAAACTTACAAAACTACATATCCTAAGATCTTTAATCTTTTTCTTAAATCAGATTACTCTTAAGCAATATTCTCAGGATTTTTTCTTCATGACATGATAGGTTTTAACAAATATTAAAACTTTTTATTTTCTAAGTTGCAATTAATTTCCTTATGCATCATTATTCCAATAGGTCTATAGACTTCCAAATCTGAGGAAATGAAAATTGAAAGTTAAAAAATATAACTTCCCTTTAATCTTACCGACTCTTGCTGATTATTGGAATCAGTATTAATTCAATATTTTATTAAAATAAAACTTGCTAAGATTATAATATACAGTAAGTAAATGGAAGTTTCTCAAATTTGATTTTCATAGAACTTTTCAGGAATTTGTCACTGGTGGCAAAAACAACAAACAAGCAAACAAACAAAACACTATATACCATGTATCAAAGATGAAGAAGTAATTCTCCTCTAATATACCACATGCCACACCAAAGTGAATTTCAAAGAATAGATGACTGAAAAACTCATTTATGGTAAATATAAGCTCAAGTATAGTTTACGAAAAACTCATAGGGGAAAACCCCCACAGAATGAACTTAAAAGCAGCTAAAATTAATTTAATTGATTTAATAGACTCATTTTCAAGATTATTAAGGAGCCATGATAAAAAGAGTAAGACAGTAAGAACAAATTATTTTCTACCAGTTTAAAACATAGACTAATGTATTAAGGTTAAGGGGCAAGAACAAATTGGATTTATGAAAGATCTATTTTTTCTCACATAAAAATGATATATATTTTAATACAGAAGAAATGTAACTGAATAAAGAGATGCCACCCATGCGTATAATTGTGATATAATTACACAGTGCTAGGCGACCATACTAGTGCTTCATTTCAAGATCATATTTGTTGCTCTGACCTTTATATGGGAAAAAAAAAAAAAGGTTCCATTTTTACAACTCTGGCTAATCTGCAGGGAAACCCAAGAGGCATAACAATTAATGCCAATCACAATGATTTTCTTGGCATGGACATTTCTCCCAGGAAACAGACTAAAAGTAGGTATATTGCACAAAGCATGTACACTTAAGGAACTACAACGAATCTTCACTATTAAGGATGGGGCTTTACTTCCCAAGGGAAGCTATAAAAACCTCATCAAACCTCATTTATCCCTGACTAATCATTTTTTTATCATCCTAAATTTTTATTTAAAATGGAAACTATTGGGGCGCCTGGGTGGCTCAGTCGGTTAAACATTGGACTTTGGCTCTGGTCATGACCTTGAGGCACAAGAGTTCGAGCCCCACGTTGGGCTCTGTGCTGACAGCTCAGAGCCTGAAGCCTGCTTCAGATTCTGTGTCTCCCTTTCGCTCTGACCCACTCCTGCTCGCACTCTGTCTCTCTCTCCCTCTCTCTCAAAAATAAATAAACATTTAAAAAAATTTTTTAAATGGAAACTATTGTTCCATATTTCAAAAGTAACCTAATTTTATTTTTTTATTTTTTAATATAATTTATTGTCAAGTTATATAACATACAGTGTATACAGTGTGCTCTTGGCTTCACATGCAGATTCCCATGATTCATTACTTATATATAACACCTAGTGCTCATCCCAACAAGAAAAGTCACCTAATTTTTAAAAAGCACAATATCTGAATGGCACAACTTGACCAAACTTTACTCTTTCAAAAGCAATACTTTTGATTAAGATCACCAGAAGCAACCTGCTGCAAATGAGATGATTCTTCCAAAATAACAAAACCTGTTGACATTGGACAAAGGTGACGCTATGAAAGGTTTATCATTTTGAGCAAAAGATGAAACAGAAATAATTCTACTGCATTTTAATGCATTGGGTTACGTTCACAAGCAAACACAGAAATTCAATGATTACAATTTTATGTAACACATTTACTGATGGCAAGGAAAAAATGAGAATAAACATTTAAATGGGAATGATAAGGCATTTATACCAGTCTTCATACAGAAAAGGAAAGCTTGGAAGTTAGCAGAAAGGAAGTAACATGCTAATGTAGTTAAAAGAGAAATTATGCTGAAACTATACTCTTCACCAAATCCAGTCAAGATTTCTTACTGCACCGGGCCATGAAGTGTTAACATAGGTTGGCTACCAGCTGCAACTGGGCTGGGGGTGGCTTGGAGGAAGGAATTAATGAGGACAAGAGGCTAAGATGGTAAGAAAACTTTACCACTTTGCACCATTTCAACTTTGTATCAGGATTCTACCTGGAACTTTGTTACCAGGTAATTCCCGGCTTCATATCTCTATAATATTAGGTCACTGTACAAAACAGGACCCTTTTTCCTGGGATCCAATCCACATGCTACTCTGCGCCTTCTCTCCCCTAATTCCCTGTAATGCTCAACAGGAGCATTTTGAAAATGTGCTTAGGCTGTACAAAACATTAGAGGACACCGCTAGCTATCAATGGATGAGGTACAGGAATGCTGGATGTCCTGCAATAGACAGCACAGTGCTGAAAAAGAACCCAAATTCTATAGGCATACAGTTCACAAAGGGGGTGGGGGAAAGGGGAGGACAATTATGCCTGAAACCAAATTTAAATTTACATATCACACAGTACTTTTTATAAGAACTTAATATACAGTAAATTTTCCAAGAATGCAACTATTAGGTAAATTAAGAGAAACTTTACCAAGAATAGCTTTCCATTCCAGAAAATCAATTCACGTTTAGCAATGCCACTTGTCATATTTAAGTGGTCAACAGTCAATACCACACCCCTTTGTCAGTCTGCAGAGGTTGCATCAATCATTCTGTCTATAAGTACAAAACTCTAATACTTTGACAATATGTCCATCTCAAATCCAGTGACCTTTACCTCTCACAGTCAGTTACCAGACCTTCTCATCAATTCAACATGTTCTAACTAAAATTTTTAATTCAAATAACCTGTTCTTTAACCACAACTACTCCAGCTCTTGCATGGACACAACCACATATATTCTTGCTCTCTTTCCCTCTCCATACCACTTATTCACTGCTTCATCCCTCACGTTTCAAGTATAACAATCAGAACTATAATTTATAGAGTATTTACGAAGTATCAGACACACTTTAGAAGGTAAACATTTATTAACTGTCACAATATTCCAGTGAGGCAGGAACTATACTTATCTCCATTTCTCCATGAAAATTGAGGCACAGAAAGATAGTGTACCCTTCCTGTGGTCACACAGCTAATCAGTAGCAGAATTCTAGAGCTCAAGCTCTTAACCACACTGCATTTCTCAGTGACTACTCCAAATTTTTAACAACCTCCTAAAACCCCTACTTTAATAATTTCTTCAAACAACCCTCAGATTTACAGACAACATTGTCTTTGACCTTATCATGAAAGTAAAGGGACTCAGACTCGATTCCTCTCAATGTTTCTGACTCCTTACCTACAAATTTATCTTTAATCATCCCTATCCTTACTTCAAGTCCCAAAGGGTGCAGTGACTCTCCTCTACTTAAGGCCAATCTAGTACCCATGTTCTTGAACCAAGACTCTCTGGCTTTTATCAGACATCCCCTCTCCTGTATCTCCAAAATTTCATTCTGCCCTACCCCATTCTCATAAAAGTAAATCAATATCTATTTCTACCTATCTACCTACCATCCTACTCACCCACATACATACATACATACACACATACATAAAACCTTGTCTTGACATATTTCCATCCATATTCTCTCCTTTACTCACCTCAATTTTTTTCATATCAGTTTACACTTGTTCTTTCTGTCCCTTCCATATAGAAATCTAATATCTAATGAGCAATTACTCCATTGAAACCACTGTTTCCCTACAGTAATCATTTAACTGTCAACTCCAAACACTATTTTTCAGCCTCTACCTTTCTGAAATTTGGGTGCATCTGCCATTGTTGATGGTCCTGTGTTTTAAAGCTCAGTTTCTTTGGCTTCCAGGCTACCAGAGTCTCCTGGTTCTCTGCATACCCCTTCAACCATTCCTTCTTTCTCGTTCCTCAGGTCAACTTCTTCTACCAAATTCATATTACATTAGTTTTCTCCAGCTTCCGATCTTTGGTGCACATTCTTTTTTACACACAATTATTGAGTGATCTCATTCCCTTTTTGGTTTTAATAATGGTTTGCTGATGACTCCTTAGGTTATTATTTCTCATCTGGTCTACTCCTCCTTGCTTCAGACTGTTCCAATCAACTGCCTTCTATAACAGGAGAACCTAGATGTCCCTTAGGCACCTCAAATACACAAATAAAAAATTAATTCATCATCTCTCCCCCAAACCTCATCTTCCTCCATTATTCTCCATATCATGTCACCATCCTCCATCTGATTACTCACACAAAAAGATAAAAATGATGTAAAGCTTTTTCCCCTTTCATCCAGTCCACTGCCACAACCACTCATTTTTCAACTCCTTCCTTCAACACACTGATTACTACTGTTCTTCTTCAGATACTTATAATCGTTTATCCAATATAAAACATCAGCCTCCTTACCTACAAATTCACCCAACATATAGACATCTGAGGAGCCCATAATAAATGGAAATTTAACCAGTTGACTCCTTGACTTATACTCCTTTTTTTTTTTTAAGTCTATTTATTTTGAGAGAGAGAGAATATACATGCACACGAGTGAGCAGGGGAGGGGAGAGAGAAAGGAGTGAGAGAACCCCAAGCAGGTTCTGCACTGTCAGCCCAAAGCATGACATGGGGCTTGATCTCATGACTGCCAAGATCATGACCTGAGCCAATATCAAGAGTCAGGCACTTAACTGAATGAGCCACCCAGGTGCCCTGGACTTATACTCTTCAAAGACTCCTCCTCACTGGTACAAGAAAAGACTCCACACACCTTGATCCAATTAGTCTAATGATATTTTCTTCCAGGAAGATGACTTAAACTGTTCAGTTCTCACTGAATGCAGAGAAAAGGGGCACACACAGAAGAGTACACACACATATCTCTTAAACAGGTAGCATACAATCCAATCACAGCTACTGACAATTAACATAATAGCCAGACAACTTAACATGTAGTTCCTCCCAGAATATTTTCATTTTATAGAGACTCTTGATAACACGTAATGGCAATAAATCTTTAAGATATAGAGATTGGTGGGACATCATTCCAAGAGAACAGAAAGTATTCGGTCAGTTCTGGCAAAAAAAAAAAAAAAAGTGGCATGCTCAAACTTGGTAATTTGAGAATGATAGCTTAACTAAGGGTCTACTTCAAAAACATGGACAGAGTCTAGGGGATAGGGAACAGGGGATAGTGCACAGTTCCTGGGGATCTGGCAACAACAAGAGATATTACCATCCCTAAGCCTGAAGGGCAAGAGGAGTAAGTAATTATCAGAATCTAAAAAGGGGTAATTATATAGAAAGGGCCTCCTGACAGGAGGTAGAGCTTTTGGGAGAGGAAAGCAGCCAATTCAAGGCAACACAAGGGAGGGCACCAGGGGAGTAACTACCCTGACTCCACTTTCACCTCACTCTCTGATCTCCAGCTGGTGACTCCCATTTGTGTAATCCAACCAGAAGCCACAGGGCAGGGGAGCCAGATGATTTGGCCGGGGAAGGTCAGTCTCCCAGGACACAAATAGTGTAGACAGAGGTAGAGAGTAGTTCTGAAAAGGTAAACAGAAGATATCCAGTCCATTTATAAAGTCAATTCTGATAATTACAAATAATCTGTTACAGTTTAAAAGAACACTTAAAGAGGAATATAGTTCCAAAATCTTCCTTTTCCATATTAGGAATTGAGGTTTAGTGACATTTCCAAAGTCATATCATTACTTAGGAGCAATACATGTACTGGAAGTTAGGTGATAATTTCCATTACACCTCATGAGTTCTGTAAGCTTCCATTAAACAATGAAACATTCAAGTCGCCAAAAGCATAAGCATCTTTCCAAGCCTTTATCAAATGCCACCTTTTCCATAGTGTATTTTCTAAAGATCCCTATTTAATATAATTGCTCCCTCCTCTAATTTGAATAATACACCTTTGTTATAACACTTACCTTTTCAACTAGTGTTACTATTATGGTCATCTACATATGGATTATTCTCACAGGTTGAATTATAAACCCTGAGAGAAATTTAAATCCATCCCCACACATACCACCCCTAACATGTGACTGCTCCTTAAGTAAGAGAAAACCCACCCCTTTTCCCCATGAATACCCAAGCTATTTCATACCTGGGCTCTTTCTCCACCAACTCTAGATTTAGATGATCATCCCACAAACACAAAATAAGGGCCTTCAGTTAAAGTATAATATCTTCTTAGTTTTGACGATCCCCTCAATATTTATTCACCCGCTATTTTGATAACCCCTACGTCTCCAAACACAATGCCAGACACATAAAAAACATTCAATACATACTTACTGAATTTTTAAAAAAAAATTTTAGAGCATATAAAAGATCCATAAGTAATTTGATATAACTTGAACATTTTCCCCATCATTAGATTAGAAAGAAAAAAGTACAAAAATGAATATCAAAGTATATGAATATGCCTTTCTTCTGCAGTCTAACAAAATCAATATAATGAAATGTTATGAAAACTGGGGGGAAATCTAAACAATTTCAAATGTTCAAGATAACCACAAATATCTATTCACAGACATGTTGATCTAAAGTCCACTGACCTGCAGTGTAAATGAATAGAATCTAAAAGAGCTCTCATTTCTGAGTCATGAGAATAAATTAACATAACAAAAAGCAAAACCATCAAAGACTAATTGATGCATTTTGTCAATTTAATGTTTTTGTACTCTCCTAAAACACCATCAGTGCTACTTTAAATTACAGTCTAAAAACTTCTGTTGATGGTCAACACATCCCCAAGTCATCTAATATAATTAAATAATAAAGCCTTACCTATAAAATCTGATCAGGAAACTCATTTGAAAGAATTTAGTTTCCCCATTCACATTCTTACAGGAAATCATATATCCCTGATTTTAGTAAAAAGAAAAACAGTGAATGCATAATTTCTGCTCCGTTTTGAACTTTTACACAAAACATGAAAAAACAAAACCCCAAAGATTCATATAAAATGTCCATTTCAAAACAACAACAATTAAGTTTCTATCTCTAGCAGTAATATTATCTGAGGAAAAACTATACAAAATACGTGTCTGATTTTTAAGCATCTTGAAAATGTTTATAGCAAGCATACACATGCATGTTAATTTTCAGCAAATGACAACAAATTTACAAAAAACATACATCCTGAATGCCTCTCTTAAAACATCATACAAACTCTACTTTTCAATGTTGAACATTATGTATATGTAAGCTAAATTATTCTTATTTTAAATGTTCTCATTGACTATAAGTGTGGTATATAGTGTACCTTTTAGCAACACTCATTCATTTTGAGAGTTGACTATTATTCCTAGTTAGTTTTCTGCTCTTAAATTTATTTCCTTATTTTCCTTTTGTTTTTTTTACCAAATCTATATAATACCATCAATATATAAATATGGAAGAGAGGTTTATACCTCGATTAAAACAGTTGCCATAAGAAAATGCCTGGGTGGCTCAGTCAGTTAAGAGTCCAACTCTTGATTTCAGCTGAGGTTGTGATCTCACTATCCTGAGACCGAGCCTCAGTGGGGCTCCGCCCTAGGCATGGAGTCTGCTTAAGATTCTCTCTCTCCCAGGTGCATGCATGCTCTCTCTCTCAAAAAAAGAAAAAAAAAAAAAAAAAAAAAAAAAACGCCTACAGATCATTCAATGGAAACTCATATGCAGGAAGATCCTTTCTTTTCTCCCTTAGGTATGAACATTATATATAATTCATCAAGTAGGTCCAAAAAGACAAAATTAAAATTCACAACTTAAGTAGGTGTTCTGTTACTTAATTTACATGGAAATTAAGTCTCTGAAAGGTAATAAGTCAACTAATAGGTTGAATATTAGCCCAAAGCATTGAAGCTATAAACACATGGAAAGAAATACAACAAAATTCAAATAATGGACCAGAGATGGGTAACCTCTAGTTCAAAGCTGGCAATTCAAAACAGGGGGCACCTAGGTGACTCAGTCGTTAAGCATCAAACTTTGGCCCAGGTCATGATCTCTCCTTTCAGAGTTCGAGCCCTGGGTCAGGCTCTGGGCTGACAGCTTGCAGCCTGAAGCCTGTTTCGGATTCTGTGTGTCTCTCTCTGCCTCTCCCCTGCTCACGTGCTCGCTCTCTCTCTCTCTCTCTCTCTCTCTCTCTCTCTCAAAAATAAATATTAAAAAATAATTTAAACTGGGCAATTTCTTTGGAATTCCTTTTTGTAAATAAATCTGTCAAGATTAGTAGTGATATAGTATTAGTTTGATTAACTGGATCTATGTGGTGAAGTTTATTCTACATAAAGCAATAGCAATGTAAAGCTTTTAAATAAAGTCATTTTTTAAAATTTAAGTTTCTAGATTAAATAATGCATATATTGCAAGTGGGTGTTTTGGAATTTGGATGAAATGTTATTAATTATAGCAAGGGAAGAGTTAATCCTAAATATAAAGAAGAAAATAGTCCAGGTATTAAAGATGTTATAAATCATTTTTGCCTTTCACTTGAGCTGTTCACAGAGCCAGAAAACAACCTTTTCCTTCAAACCCCGGGCCAATGGGCCAAAAGTAATGAAGCAGATTAGACTAGGTAGCCATTCATTCCAACTTACTTTACATACCTACCAACTTCTCTAACCCTTTCTTTTTCTATCTCCCAAATTCTTTACAGCTTTGATATTTAATGTGTTATCCAAGAACCTCTTTTATCTGCCTTAACAATCATATCTATTCTCAAGGGTTTAAATATCACTTGTGTGATATATTCAATCTCCATATCTAGTACCTACCTCTTTCTAGTCTCTTCTTTCTGCTGGTGAACATTTCAAATGAAAACCTTATCTCATCAAACCCAACTGTCCATCTTTCCATCTCTACCCCCGAATGAGTTTTAACTTCAGATTCCACACCAACCTGAAGGTAATGAGAAAGAGGAAATGACCAATGTTTCCAATCTCCAACAGGATAAAGTTCCTATGTTATTAGCATTCCTTAGACATTCCTTCATGTTCTGAACTTTTGCCTCCCTGAACAAATGTTGCCTTCTCTTGCCTTTTTGCCTTTCTACAAATAGTTCTCTCTAGCTAGAATGCCTTTCCTCTACTTATCCACTTAGAAAACTCTGAAAATGTATATTAGCTTTCCATATCTTCTGTGAAACACCAGGCAGAAGTATTTCCTTACTATTATCCCAAAGCAATCTATACATTATCTCTAAAATAGATACATTTATTCCAGAGAGCTCTTTTACCACAGGTTATTTCTTTTCTGTATCCCCATTACCTAACACAGTATCTAACATATAAATAGTGTTTTAATAAGTATCAGTTTCATCCAGTGTTTTTACCTCCTAAATATCTCTCAGATCTATCCATTCCTCTCCAACTCCACAACCATCACTACTCATTAATTTTGGTCTTCATCCAACCACTTGCCACATCTCTCTCCTTAACATCTCTCTTACTAGCATCTTTCTTTTCATTCCTCCATTCAGTAATTATTTCAAAAAATATTTATGGGGCACCTTCTATGTGCCATACATTGTTTTCAGGGCTGAGGATAGGGTTGTAAAACCCAGCCAAAATCCAAGCTTTCATGAAGCTTATATTCTAGGATTCCACAGAGGAAGGGTATAAGACAAGGGCAACAGACAGTTAAGAAGCAAGATGAAAATTAAATATATACCATACATATTAGTGATAAGTGCTGAAGAAAAAGAAAAGCAAGAAAAGAGGACATCAACTATTGGGGGGGTGGTAGCTGAAATTTTAGATAGGGTAGCCAGGGAAGGGGGTCTCTAAAAAGGTGTTTTTTAAAGAAAGACCAGTAGTAAGGAAGCCAGTCATGTGGATAACTAGGCGATGAGTATTTGAGGCTTTTTTTTTTTTGACTCAATAAATGTGTTATCTACTTTCACCTACAAACTCCCCAATTTGCTTAGATTAGCTCTATGTTGTAAGTAAGTATGTAGCTCTTGCTGTAAGTCTGCATACTACAAAATGAACACCTGCAGAAATAATTTAAAAAAAAAGGCATATAGAAATACATAGCCATGTAGGGATTTAGATAAGGGAGAAATTAAAGCACTAAGAATATCACTGTTACACAGAACAGAAAAAGAATATTGAAAATTACTACCATAAGTCAATTAAGAAAAGTTTAACTTAAATGCATATATTCTAAGGTAAGTAAGTTTGCATTTTTGAAAGATCAGATTTTAGAAGACTTTTATCCAAAAACCAATACAAAACAAGTGAACAAAAACAGTTATAATACTTAAGGTGGTAACTAAATGTGCAATCACCCTAATTCAAAATCAAACATAAGTGTTAGCTATGGTTTGTTTTCTCATTTAATTAGTTAGTTCTTGTTTTCCCATTATCATAGAAGTACAGTGAAAAGGGCCCGAGGTATGCAACACTGTGGTTAACATCTTAAACTGACATAATGAACTAGACAGAAATGCAATATTGAATCCTATTTAAAACATAAATTAATATCTTAGTTTTCATATCACCATACAAATGAATATCTGCCTTTGCAGATCATAACTCAATTAGAGTTTGCTCCTATTTCAGCAAAATGAAAATCTATATTAACTTTGATATATCATTTAATATTAGTTTTGTCAACAGTCTCCTATCCTGAAACCTAGGCTGCTTCTCTCTTACCTTCAATAGGAAACTCTAAGCTATTTTTGGTGGGTACCAGATTATATTCTTGTTTCCTCAAATGGAAGAAAAATGTGTACCTTGCTATGCTCTGAATGTTTGTATCTACCCCAAATTCTTATGTTGAAATCCTAACCCCCAAAGATGATGGTATTAGGAGGTGAGGCCTTTGGGAAGTGCTTAAATCATGAGGATGGAGCCTTTATAAATGGGATTGGTGCCTTAAGAGAACCTGCAGAGAGATCCCTAGCCCCTTCCACCATGTGAGGACACAGCAAGAAGGTGCCTGCAATGAACCAGGAAGAAGTCCCTTGTCCTACCATGCTGGCATCAAGATCCTGAACTTAAACCTCCAGAACTGTGAGAAATAAATGTATGTTGTTTATAAACTACCCAATCTATAGAGTTTTGTTATAGCAGTCCAAATAGACTGAGGCATATCCAAGCAGTTGGTCAATAAATATTTATTGATTAGCCATGAACAAAAGAACTTTCTAATTTTTATGGTTACATCTTCAGAAAAAATAATTCTGGCAAAAGTCATTCATTAATCATTTATAAAAACAATTACTTTTTGGATTTTTTTCCCATGTATAATTATAAAACCAAATGTGTCAAGTAAGATAGCTTGGGTGTAATTAAAAAATTCAGAACAGAACACACAGAAAATAAAATGAACAAACAAAAAATGTTAGTTTTAGATGGATACCAATTGCAAAAGGTTCAGAAATAATACATTCAGCATAATAGAGCCACAGTAGTGTCAATCTACTTATGGAAGATTTTACAGGAACTGAAGAATCTGACACAACACCACTTCTCACCTCTGGCTTTCAGAAGGCATAGTCACGTTAAGCAGAACTGACTAAATGTCCCTGATATACATTTCTCAAAGAATTTCTAATATATACTTTGAATGAATCCCGAAATAATTTTTTTGTTTTGTATGTTATGAATCATGCTTTAAGCTAATGGCTTTTCAGGGGAAAACTTTGTAACTTTAGAAAAATCTGGGCAGTTTCTGTTACTAACATATTACAAAAATAATCACTAACACAAGAAAACATTATAAAACATTTCTCTCTCATTGGTATCTCTATTCTCATTTCTAAAAATCTCATTTTGTATTTAAATTCTACAGTAATCCTCCTTAGCAAGAGAAATTGGTTCATTCATTAAAGTGATTCACCATTTTGATCATTTTAAACTGAAGTAAAATCAAGTCTTTCTTTTTGTCGTTGTTGTTACTTGAAATACGCATTACATACTGTGTAGTTTCATTCAGGTAAGAATAGGTCTATTCCCACGTGTTTCAAACATATGTTTACAAACATACATATCAATGAAAGAAGGTGTTATTTGAATAACAGTTTATACACAGCTAAGCATTTGAATAACAGTTTATACACAGCTAAGCATATAGCTTTCACATATATGTCTACACATATGTGTAGAAACTTCTAATGAAAGAAGATGACACTTGAAAGGCATTATACACCGTGGTTTCAGAGTGTGAAGCATACAGCTATTCCCATATGATTCTACACATACATTTACAAATACATGTATTTTAATGGCACAAAAATAGACACAAACATCAATGGAACAGAATAGAAAACCCAGAAATAGACCCACAACTATATGGGTTGTGGTTCAAAGCAGGAAAAAACATCCAATGGAAAAAAGATAGTCTTTTCAACAAATGGTGTTGGGAAAACTGGACAGCAACATGAAAAAGAATGAAACCGGACCACTTTCTTATACCACACATGAAAACAAATTCAAAATGGATTAAAGACCTAAATGTAAGACAGGAAACCATTAAAATCCTAGAGGAGAGCACAGGCAGTAACCTCTCTGACATCGGCCATAGCAACTTCTTACTAGATATGTCTCCTGAGGCAAGGGAAACAAACTATTGGGACTTCATCAAAAATAAAAAAACTTCTGCACAGTGAAAAAAACAATCAGCAAAAGTAAAATGTAACCTACGGAATGGGAGAAGATATTTGCAAATGACACATCTGACAAAGGGCCAATACCCAAAATATGTAAAGAACTTATAAAACTCAACACCCAAAAACCAAATAATCCAGTTAAAAAATGGACAGAAGACACGAACAGGCATTTTTCCAAAGAAAACATGCAGATGGCCAACAGATACTTGAAAAGATGTTCAACATCACTGATTGTCAGGGAAATACAAATCCAAACTACAGTGAGATATCACCTCACACCAGTCAGAATGGTAAACTTAACAAAAAGAAACAACAGGTGTTGGCAAGGATGCAGAGGAAGTCCTTCTATTTAACAATGTTGGTTTCATACATATGGCTCAAAGAAGAAATCATCTTAGTGATGATATCCTATATTGGTGTAAAAGTTAGTCTTCATAGGACAATTATGAAGGTCATTTTTAAAAAGGGGGTGGGGGAGAATAAACTCAATTTTTTCATGATTTCTGCTGCAAATAAACAGTAAAATCAAAACACAGAGAAGAGGCATATGGTAGTAAGGTGTAGGAGAACGAACTGAAAACATATAAAAGATGGAAATTCATGAAGCTGTTTCTCTCTTTAGTATTAATACTGTTCTTCAAATCATCCTCTTAACAGTTTCCTTCCCTTGACCCTATCCTTTCCCTCCACCTTCATTTCTAAGCCTTAGTCACTTAATGGCTCTAGTCAATTTATCCTATACCTTTTTTACATGAATATACCTCCCTCTCCTGTCATTAGAAATACAAGGTTTCCTTGCCAGAATGAAAGATCGATCTTGAAACAAGCTCTGAAAAACCTAGAAAGTAGACCAAAGAGATGTGTCAGGACCCCTTGCAGAGTGTTGTGATGGCAAAAGCAGCATAATGTGCTCTGAATGACTGAGTACTAACATAGTCCCTAGAGTGCTTGGGAAACTAGTTATCTATTTTCTAAGGATATTAGGCCAAAATGGCTGACGTAAGGGATTAAGGGACCAAATACAGATCCTGAAGATCTTGTAGTCTGAACACTAGATACAAGGGAACTAACACTAATAGTGGAGTTAAAAAGCATACTGCATAATCTGATTATTAGCTAGAAGCATTCAAATCCAACAAATATCATTTATTACTACATGGTTCCAGTAGCACAGCACTGGAAATATTTCCTTTCCTACTTTCTACATTTAACATGGTACTTTGTACAAAAAGCTACTGAGATCAGACCTAATGAAAAGCACAGACAATATATGAAAGTGCTTTGCCAACATTAAAATCTTACATAATTCTATGCTATTATTATTAATAATATTCCTCCTAGCAAACACTGGCCTCATGTGGAAAAACCTCCATCTTTATGAATATATTCAATATCCAGAGTTAACTTTCTTGCTTTCCAGAAAGAAAAAAAACATACAACAAAAGAAAAAGCTAGGTTTTATTTGGAAATTTAATTATAAATATAGAAAAATACTGTATGCCACTCAGAGAAAATATGACAAAGATAAAATATATGCTTAAATTAGTATGAAATGTGATATAATGACATCTCATATACTGAGGACCAAACAAGTGCAATGTTTACACAGAACAAGAAGAAAAATAAGTAACTATAAAAAAATGCACATAAACACTTTCTAAAACGACATTCATCAAAGTAAATAAAACCTTTAAAGGCACATTACCTCCTGGTAAATGGTATTTGTTTCACCCAAGAGAAACAAAAACTAGCACCCGCAAAAAAGAAGAGAGAGAGGGTTCACAGAACATTACAAGAAGATGAGTCATCATAAAGCTTTGCAACTTGGTTTATTATAAAATAACATTTTAAGTATGCTACTTACAGCTCAGTAGTTTGTTATATGAGGAGAAAGTAGTGTAGGAAGAATAAAATAAAATATTATGAGAACTTACAAGGTCAAGGTATACTTCCTACCACTCTTAAAAACAGTATGGGACTTAGAAAAACAATAGGAAAAGAGAGAACCACTGAACCTAGCCTCTTGCAGTAACTATGATTAGACTATTGATTAAGGACTAGTGCTGACTGACCTAAATAGAGAGTAACCAGTACCCAGGATGACTCATGAGAATGTGTTTTGGGAACAAAAAAAGTCCTATTTCTCCTGTTTTCTTTGAGCTTCCATTCTAGAATGGACCTCTGTTTTCTTCCTGGGTCTCTATTTACTGAACTAAAAGAATGACTCTTAAGTAAATTTTAAAAATCAGTACATAAAGCTGACTTTTAGACATGGTGGAACATCATTTTTCACAACCACAGAAACATATTTATTTGGGGGGTTTTAACTGGACCAGTGATTTTTAAAACTGTAGTTCCTGACTATCATTTAAGATGAATTTAAAATTTAAAAATCTTTATTCTTATATTTTAATAGTAACAATGTAATAAAGATTCAGCTTCTGGACTACAAAAATGACCAAATTGTAGGACGATAATGTGAAGACATTGGATAGACCAAACAATCAAGTTAAGTAATTGGCCTTATTTCTTCCTATGCCCTCTTTAATTTGATTGTAAACTCTAATGAAAAAAATTATATTCAGTGATAAAAATGCATTAATTCGCTGGTAAAAAAGCAAGAATATTCTCATGGATGTTGAACTTAAAGGAAAGGGTGGATATACATGCAAGAAATATACAGCACTTATTAAAGATTTCAATATGAAAATTAATATATGTATCATTTACATAAATGTGTACAAAAATACATATATGTAAAATAAGTATTTTAAATAGTATATCATTATGAAAAATAAGCATAAACAAGTTATTTTCCTTTTAGTTTTAAGTGACACATTTATATCAAAAACTTTTAAGGAATTGTTAAAGAAACTAACATTTTAGGTATGACTGAATAGCTCATTTCGTTACAAAAGCTTTATTCCTTTATATATACCCAGTAAAAATTTAAAAAGTAACCAGAAAACTTCTTTCTGCATCAATTCTCAACATTTTTTATAACAAAACACAAGCAAGCATTTTATAAATAACATTAACTATATAAATTCCCATTGAAAACATTGTATTAAATTTACCACTGGGTTCCATACTCCCATATGCTCCACCTCAAAACTCTAAGAGGAATTTCTAAATTTGACAGTCTAAGTAGATGGGATTTACTAATAATACACATTAACATTTTCATAAACGATAAATTTTATTGAGAATATTTGAAAAGAAGGGGCACCTGGGTGGCTCAATCTGTTAAGCAACTGACTTCGGCTCAGGTCATGATCTCATGGTTCCTAGGTTCGAGCCCCACATCGGGCTCCGTGCTGACAGCTGAGAGCCTGAAGCCTGCTTTGGATTCTGTGTCTCCCTCTCTCTCTGCCCCTCCCCAGCTCATGCTTGCCTCTCAAAAATGAATAAACGTTAAAAAAAATTTAAAAATATTTGTAAAGAAAATATTTTAATAAATGATCAAAAAATATACGGATTTAACATTTGTCTATTTTACGTTTACTACTGTTGACTCCCTATAAGATTTTAAATACTTTAACAGTATGTTCATCACATCATCAGGTAGTGTAGCTTTCTATAAATGCTTAATAGTTCAAGTGAAAGATAACAAAATAAATGTCACTAATAAAATATTACATATAATAAGCACAAAGCTAATCATGAAATTCAGTACTAATAAGATTCTTAAATATATATTAAAGACATATTTTGGAAGTACACATAGAAAAATCTGCAAGTATACAGGCTTTGTGCTGTTAGCTCAGAACCTGGAGCCTGCTTCAGATTGTCTGTCTGTCTCTCTCTCTCTGCCCCTCCCCAACTTGAGCTCTGTCTCTCTCTCTCCCTCAAAAATAAACATTAAAATTTTTTTTTTAAAAAATAAAAATCTGCAAGTATAAAATTTGCAAAAGAAAAATAAAAAAGCGACAAATTCATTTTACTTGCAAGCTTCATATTAGACAATCGTCTATACCTAGAACCATAAAGTAATATAAGAACTGTGCTTTCTTCAAAAAGGTAACTTGCTTTAAAAACAGTTTTATTGTGCTAAAATACACATAAGAAAAAAACTTACCATATTAACCATTTTTAAGTATACATTCAATGGTAGATATTAAATACATTCATAATGCTGTGCAACCATCACCCCCATCCACCTACATAACTTATTTTATCTTATCAAACTGAAACTCTGTACCAATTGAACAATAACTCCCTATTCCTCCCAACCCTTGGCCACTACCATTCTTTCAGTCTTTATAACTCTGACTACACTAAATACTTCACGCAAGCACAATCATCTAGTATCTTTTTATGACTGGCTTATTTCACTTAGCAAAATGTCTTCAAGACTCATCCATGCTGTTGAAAACAGCAGAATTGTTTCCCTTTTTAAGGCTGAATAACACTCCCTGTATATATATGCCACATTTTGTTTATCCATTTATCCATTAATGAAAACTTGAGTTAAATCCACATTTTAGTTTTTGTGAATAATGCTGCAATAAACATGGGTATACAAATACTGCTTCAAGAACCTTCTTTCAATTCTCTTGCATATATACCCACTGTGTCTCCCTCTCTCAGTGTAATTGCTGAATCATACAGTAAGTCTATTTTTAATTTTTTGTGGAAACACCATCTTACTTTCCACAGCAGTTCTACCATTTTCCATTCCCACCAACAAAACACAAGGATTCCAATATCTCTACATCCTTACCAACACTGGTTTTCTGGAGTTTTTTGGATAGTAGCCATCTAATGGGTATGAGGTTAAACCTCATTGTGGTTTTGACTTGCATTTCCCAAATGATTAGTGATATCAAGCGTATTTTCATTCAGATATCATCTTTGGAGAAATGTCTTTTCAAGTCCATTTTGAATTGGGTTGTTTTGCTGTTAAGTTTTAGAAGTTCTCTATATATTCTGGATATTAAACTCCTATCAGATATATGATTTGCAAATATTTTCTGCCATTCTGTGGGCTGCCTTTTTACTCTGTGGATAGTGTCTTTTGATGCACAATTTGTTTTTTAATTTTCATAAAGTACAATTTGTCTATTTTTTTTCTTTTGCTACCTGTGCCTTTGGTATTATATCCAAGAAATCACTGCCAAATCCAATGTTATAAAGGTTTGTCTTATGTTTTCTTCTAAGAATTGTATGGTTTTAGGTGTTATATTTAAATCTTTGATCCATTTTTTGAGTTGATTTCTGTATATGGTGTTAGGGAAGGGTTCCACTTCATCCTTCTGCATGTGGATATAGTTTTCCAGCACCACTTGTTGAAGACTGCCCTTTCCCTCTTGAATGGTTTTGGTACTTGAATGGTTTTGTTAAAAATCATTTGACCATAAATTTAGGGGTTTATTTCTGGGCTCTCTAGTCTATTCCATTTGTTTACATGCCTGACTTTACACTAGTACCAGTTTTGATTACAGTAGCTTTGTAGTAATTTTGAAGTAACAAAGTATGAGTCCTCCAGTTTTGTCTTTTTCTTTTTTTTTTTTCAAGTTTATTTTTTTATTTTTGGGACAGAGAGAGACAGAGCATGAACGGGGGGAGGGGCAGAGAGAGAGGGAGACACAGAATCGGAAACAGGCTCCAGGCTCTGAGCCATCAGCCCAGAGCCCAACGCGGGGCTCGAACTCACGGACCGCGAGATCATGATCTGGCTGAAGTCGGACGCTTAACCGACTGCGCCACCCAGGCGCCCCCAGTTTTGTCTTTTTCAAAATTGTTTTGACCCTTCAGGATCCCTTGAGATTCCATATAAATCTTAGGACAGATTTATCTATTTCTTCAAAAACATCATTGGGACTTCGATAAGGAATGCATTGCATCTGTAGATTCCTTTGGATAGTATTGACATTAACAATATTAAGTGTTCTAATCATTTATACAGGATGTTTTTCATTTTTGTTAGGCCTTCTTTAATTTCTTTCAGCAATGTTTTATAGTTTTCAGTGTACAAGTCTTTCACCTCTTTGGTGAAGTTAATTCCTAAGCATTTTTTATGCTATTGCAAATGTAACTGTTTTTATAATTTCCTTTTCAGATGGTTGATTGCTCACGTACAGTGATTTTTGTGTGTTGACTTTGTATCCTGCTACTTCACTGAATTTATTTGTTCTTATAGGTTCTTTTTCTTTTCCTTTTTTTTGTTGGGGGGGGGAGCCCATATAGTTTTCTATATACAAGAGCACATCATCTGCAGATAATTTTACTTCCCCTTTCCAATTCAGATAACTTTTCTTTTTCTTGCCTGACTGCTCTAGCTAGAACTCCCAGTACTATGCTGAACAGAAGTGGTGAAAGCAGACTTCCTTGCCTTGTTCCCAAGCTTAGAGGAAACACTTTGTCTTTCACTATTGAGTATGATGTTCACTGTAGGTTTTTCATTTAAGACTTTTGTTAAGTTAAGGTAGTTTCCTTCTATTTCTAGTTTATTGAGTGTTTTATCATGAAAGGGTGTTGAATTTTGTCAAATGCTTTTACTGCACCAATTGAAATGATGTGGGTTTTCTCATTCTGTTGATATTACAGATTACATTAATTTTTGTATGCTAAACCCTCCTTGCATTCCAGGAATAAAGCCCACCTGGTCCTTTTAATATGCTACCTAATTCTCTTTGTTAGCATTCTGTTGAGGATTTTAGTGTCCATGTTTATAAGGGACTTGGGGCTATAGTTTTCTTGTAGTGTCTTTGGTATAAGATAATTCTGGCCTCATAAAATGAGTTAGGAAGTATTCCCTCCTCTTCAACGTGTTTGGAAAAGCCTGAGGTGCTATTAATTATTCTTTAAACATTTGTAGAATTCACCAGTGAAGTCATCAGGTCCAGGGCTTTTCTTTGTCAATAGATTTTCTTATTAGTGATTTAATATCCTGAATAGTAATAGCTCTATCCTTATTTTCTATTTTTTCATGGTTCAGTAGGTTTGGTAGGTTTGTTTTGTTGTTTTTTTTGTTGTTGTTGTTTTGTTTTTTAAGCAGGCTTCACACCCAGCAAGGAACCTAACACAGGGCCCTAACCTATGACCCCAAAATCAATACCCGAGCTGAGATCAAGAATCAGACGCTCAACCAACTGATACACTCAGGTGCCCCTAGTCTTGGTAGGTTTTGTGTTTCTACGAATTTGTCTAGTTCACCTAGGTTATCCAATTTGTTGGCATACAACTGTTCATAGTGCTCTCATATAATCCTATTTCTGCAAAATTGGTAGTAATTGTCCCCATTTTCACTCTCGTAATTTGGGCCATCTCTTCCTTTTTTAATTGTCCCTCTAGCTAAGATTGTCAATTGTGCTGATCTCTTCAATCTGGCTTCACTGATTTTCTCTATTGGTTTTCTATTTCCTATATCATTTAACAGTGCTCTAATCTTTAATTTCTTTCCCTCGGCTAACTTTGGGTTTAATTTATTCTTTTTATTTAGTTCCTTAAGTTATAAACTTAGATTGTTGATTTGAGATCTTAACTGAAGTATAGTTGACATACAATATTACTTTGAGGTGTACAACAGCAATTCAACATTTATATATGTTACAAAATGCGCTTATATACGTTATGGAAGATTTGGCACCTTTCTTGATTTTTAATGTAAGCAATTTATAAATTTCTCCCTTAGCACAAATTTCACTATGTCCCATAAATTTTAGTATGTTGTATTTTTTTTCATTCCTAAGTATTTCCTAGTTTCCCTTGTGACTTCTTTGATCTTCTTTGACTTCTTAGTTGTTTAGGAGTATGTTGTTTAATTTCCACAAATTCATGAATTTTCCAGTTACCATATGTTCTATCCCAGAAAATGTCCCACGTGCACTTGAGACAAACGTGTATGCTATTTTTGGGTAGAGTGTTCTGTATACATCTGCTAAGCCTAGTAAGTTTACTGTGTTAAAGCCTCTACTTCTTTATTAATATTTGTTCTCGTTATTGGAGAGGCTATTTTGAGTGAGGTATTAAAATCTCTAACTATTATCATAGCACTATTTCTCCCTTTAATTCTGTCAGGTTTGGGGGCAGCTGAGTGGCTCAGTCAGTTGAACTCTTGATTTTGGCTCAGTCATGATCCCAGGGTCATGGGACTGAGTCCGTGTCAGGCTCCATGGTAAGCATGGAACTTGCTTGGGATTCTCTCTGGCCCCTCACCCCCACTCTGTCTCTCAAAAATAAAAATAAAAATAAAAATAAAAATAAAAATAAAAATTCTGTCAGGTTTTGCTTCATATAATTTGATGGCCTGGCACTAGGCACATGAATATTTATTAATATATAGTGTCCTTTTTAATCTAATTAAAAATTCTCTTACCACCTCAATTTAACTACTAATTAAGCTGAGGGGCACCTAAGTGACTCAGTGAGTTAAGTGTCCAACTCTTGGTTTCAACTCAGGTCATGATCTCACAGTGATGGGACTGAGCCCCACATCAGGCTTCACACGGAGCATGAAACCTACTTAGAATTCTCCCCCACCCCTGCCCTCTAGCCCCCTTGCATACACACTTTCTCTCTAAAATAAAATAAAAATAAATAAATTTTTAAAAAATTAAGCAGATTTCAGGAAGATTGTTTAAAAAAATTTACATTTTATAAATTATAATTTACCTTTGTGAATCCAAATTATGCAAACAAAAAAAATTTTTTTAATTAAAAAAAAAGTGGGGGAGGCACCTGGCTGGCTCAGCCAGTTAAGTGTCTAACTTCAGCTCAAGTCATAATCTCACCACAGTTTGTGAGTTCAGGCCCCACACTGGGCTCTGTGCTGACAGCTAGCAGGCTGGAGACAGCTTCAGATCTTGTGTCTCCCTCTCTCTGCCCCTCCCCTATTTTTGCTCTGTCTCTCTTTCTCAAAACTAAATAAACATTTAAAAAATTTTTTGAAATTATGCAAAAAAAACCAAAAAAGACACGGATGTTGATTTTGAAGTTTTGCACTCAACAAAATGCCTCTGTTCCGTAACTGACTCTGTCACAACTAAATTATATAAACAAATTTACACTATGTAATGCTGTTTTTATCTGTCTTATATTTGGGATTATTTATTAGAGAGAGAAAAAAGAATTCTGTTGTTAAAAAATGTATGAAAAACAATATTCTATGGCTATACCATGGTACTTCCTAGGGCAGAGAAACATAAAACAAAGGTTTTAACTAGGGAACATCAAATGAACAAAGACAAAAGAACTCTACAGACCATACTGATTTTCAGAAACGTAAGGCAAAAATTCTGCCATTATATAATTCACAGATATCTCATGGCATCATGAGAATCATACCTGGTATTGGTCATACCAGCTGAAGAGCACCAGCTATTCATATTTCTCCCTAAGGCTACAGTGACATTAGGTTGGTAGGCTGAAATGGCCTATAATAGGAATACATATATCATGAAAATCTGTAAACAAAATAAATCAAGGTTTTTTGTTTTTGTTTTTTTTTTTAACGTTTATTTATTTTTGAGACAGAGAGAGACAGAGCATGAACAGGGGAGGGTCAGAGAGAGAGAGGGACACAGAATCCGAAACAGGCTCCAGGCTCTGAGCTGTCAGCACAGAGCCCGACGTGGGGCTCGAACTCATGGACTGTGAGATCATGACCTGAGCCGAAGTCGGACGCTTAACCAACTAAGCCACCCAGGCGCCCCTTGTTTTTGTTTTTAAAGCTACACCACACCCTGACTCTCAGACCAGGCACTAAATATTTACCAGTGTAACCCTGGAAGTATCACACTGCAGAAAGTATTTTGATGCAAAGTTCACTTAATTAGCTACCTCATTTTTTTAAGATGGAAACATTATTTTTTTCAAATAATTGGTAGAATGCAATGTAAAATAAAAATTTACTTCAAAGAAACCTATACTTTAAAAAATATGGGAGGGGCACCTGGGTGGCTCAGTCGGTTAAGCGTCCGACTTTGGCTCAAGTCATGATCTTGCGGTCCATGAGTTGAAGCCCCACATCAGGCTCTGTCCTGACAGCTCAGAGCCTGGAGCCTGTTTCAGCTACTGTGTCTCCCTCTCTCTCTCTGCCCCTCCCCTGCTCACACTCTCTCTGTCTTTGAGAAATGAATTAACCTTAAAAAAAAAATTTTTAAAAATATATGGGAGAGGAAGCACTACATTTTGACAGTCCATTCCATCTGAAATTTTAATAGTCCTTCCTAAAAAAAAAAAAAAAAAAAAAAAAAAAGGCAACTCCCTACAGGAGCTATGGCACTGGTCCTGTCTCTCAGAAAAGTTCCTTTTTAAATAATTTGAGATCAAACAAAATAAACTCCTCCTCTCTGTGACCAATCAGCCTTCAATTGTTTAAGACAGCAAACATATAGTCTCAGGATTTTCTCTTTGATGTTTACTCTACATTAAAGATTATAAAGATTTTCAAGTAAAATATTGCTCCTGATCTTAAGAAAAATCCATTATACAGGGAATAATGAATCTTTTTATAAAGAAAATTATAACTGATACCGGGACAACTTCAGTAAATCTAGTAATTATGAAATTAATATTAAATGTTAGAATATCAAAATAGCAAGATAATTATTTCGAGTACATATGAAACCAACCTTACAACCTTACTCTGATATTTATCATAATTGAGTTGCATCAGTTTAGATATCAGCTCATTTTCTCAGTCCTTGTATCTACTCCCTCACCAGGGACTAGGCCTGTCACACTGAAGTTGGAATCATATAAAGTCTTGAGCCCAAGAAGCAACCTTAGTACCCAAGGGACATTCTTTTTATTTGTGCCTCTCATCTGTCCTTCAATTTGACTTTTACTCATTCACTTAAAAAATCATTATAAAACCCACCATGTTGTAGGCCTGTGCCAGGCACTGGAGATATAATGGAAAAACAAAAAAACAAAAAACACACCTATGACTTCATAGAGGACAGTCTGTTAGGAGAAATGTCCACTGAACAAATAATGTCATTAAAAAATTATAATTATCAATTATTATTAATGCTATGAAAGAAAAACATATGACTCAATGAATGTATAACAAGGAGACCTGCCACCTCTGGGGCCTTAGAAAAAATTTGCCTGATAAAGTGAAATTTGACTCAAGACCAGAAATATGACGATAAGGAGACTTCAATAGTGCAAAGGAAACTACTTTTTCAATTCCAGACATATTGGTTTCACCTTTCCTGAACTTTTGTTTCCACCTTTGTTATCTCTTGGTATTTTTTTCCTAAATTTTATTGTATCTAGCTAGCTACCAGCTCTGACCCTTACTATCCCCCCTAATAATAACAGCTAATGTTTATTGAGTTCATACTACTTGGAAGATATCATTATAAGCAATTTACATATGTGAACTCACCTAATCCTTACAGTGACCAGGTGGTACGTCATATTTCCCCATTTTACAGATGAAGAATCTGAGGCACAGTCATGATAAGCTACTTGCCCAAAATTACACAGCTACTGGTACTAGTCCTTGCATGTCCATCACCTGCCTCATAACCTATCACTCTCACAGAAACCCCAAGGCACCAAACTAAACTGGCACTACTACTAGGAAAAAAATAAATATCAAGTCTCCAATATCCTCCAAATTGCTACCATCTTCAACTAGGCAGGGTCATGCTTTTTCTCCACTTTTCAGAAATTAGGAATGAAAAACTGACCACAGTAGCCAACACTAAACCATCTCCAGAAGCAAGAAAAAATTTTTATAATAATATATTCTTACAAAAAGTTATTCACCCAGAATATGAAATAATGGAAACTTGCCAAGGAGAAAGAATTATAATTTATTCAATCCCTTCTATACCTCCCAAAGGAAAGAACTTTTTTTTTCTTTTAATCCAAATTTATAAATATTTTGCATGTATTTGCAATAGTAATATAAATTAATAACAGTAAATTGGTTATGATATAGAAGAAATTCCCCCAAATTAGCTTGAAGTAAGCAACTTTTAAATGTTAAAGAAAAAAAAATTACTATTAAATGAACAAGGCCTCATTGAAAACTATATTTAGATATTTTTAAGGTTCCTGTTATGATCAAGACTTTCATTTGTTAATTCACCATTGAAGGTGATGTGAAAAACAATAATTATGTGGGTGATTGATACAAGTGAGTCTATGACTCATAGTTTGCAAAAGAAAATGATTTGGGGGAAAAGGCTCAGGAAGAAAGAAGCAAATAATGGATTCTGGAAGAAATGAAGACCTTTCCTGTCCAAGAACTGTCACCAGTTCTTTATTACTTGAAGATTAAGGGAATAGTGAATAAAGCTGTCTGCCAGAGAGCAGAAAAGGTAAGAAATAACGTTGTCTCTAAATGTACCTCACATGAAAATTTTCAAATATAACATTCATAAAATTAAACTTTCTATAAAAAGTTACCAGAAAACCCAACTCAAATCAGAACAATGGAAATGTCAAAATAAACCAACATTACATTTGTCAGGAACCTGAACAAATGAAACAGCAAGATAGATCAAGTTGTAAAATTGTCTCATTTTATTCCACTTGGTTTTAGAACAAAGGCAGATCCAATACTGATTTAGTAGGAGACTTTGTGGGGTTTATTTTTGTTTGGCTATTTTTCTACTTTAGTTATTACAAAATAAATATTTAGTTTTTGTTACTAAGTTTCAGCAAATTTATACAACGAGCTTTAGTTTCTGGTTCCAGAGGTCAAATTCAAGCCACTAAATTCAGTTCCACTTTTTTACTAACTGCCCCTTCCCTCTCCTATAGATCTCAAATATATCATATATATTTACATGTACTTTTTCTTAGACTCACATTAAGGTATGGGTATTAATTGCTATCCTTGCATTATGAATCTTTACAGAAAATGAAGAGAATTTCATTTTAAGTCATATTTAACAGGAAGTTTGATCCAATTTTTTAATTTATATTTTCATGTATACTTTAGAGTCCCTACTATATGACAGCATTGACCTAGGTGCTTTGTACACATAATCTCATCTAAGAATACTGGATTTACCTTGTTATATATATACTGCCTAAGGATAAGATAAATGAATATTTTTGTGGTAAAGCAACCTAAGTCATATTAATGATGGCTTTCACATGAGCAACATCCACCCATTCCAGCATACCTTATGTGTATAGCTTAGAACTTAGTTCATGAAAACTATCTGATGTAACTTGAGCATGTCTCAAAAAAAAATAAATAAAAAATAAAAAGAGCTCTGTGTGTGAATGTATGTACACACTTGTGTGTTAGATGACGGATTCAAACCTAGGAAGTCCAATTATAGAATCTTTGCTCTTAACCATTAAGCCACTATATCCTGGAAAAGAACCAAGGTGTGACTTTTAAACGTACATAACTGATTTAGGGAATAGTAACTTCTAAAATAAGAGATCATATTTCTGAAGTCAGTAAGCTAAGTATCAGCATTAGGTTATAAGAACACATCTGATGAAAATTTACTATGACAAAAGGTTTTTTTTTTTTTTTCTCTCTTGTGAATGAGCTTAATTTCCAGAAATTCTAGCTTTATCATATTGGATATTATATTACCTAACATTTTTGTGATCTCTTTATAGAGTTTAAAGCATTTTTGTATCTAAAACCTTATATAATCCTGCCAGCAACACTATAAATAAGTCAAGTATGATGGTTAATTTTATGTCAACTTTGCTGGGCCATAATACCCAGACATTTGGCCAAACATTATTATTCAGGATGTTTCTGTCAAGGTTTTTTTGGGGGGAGTGAGATTAAATTTTAAATTACTGGACTGAGTAAAGCAGATTACTCTCCATAATGTGGGTGGTCCCATCCAATTAGTGAAAAGCCTTAATAGAACAAAGACTGACATCCTGAAAACAAGAAGAATTCTGCTGGCAAATTGCAGACTCAATTTGGACTCAGATTTCTTACTTGGGTCTCCAGCCTGTCAGCCTACTGTACACATTTTGGACTTACCAATCCTCTTTAACTGAGGATTGCTATTCCTCAGATAAATTCCTCAGATTCAATTCCTCAAAATCAATCATTCAATCTCTTTTCCACCTCACGCATGTGTGTGCACACACATATGTACTCACATACATGCACATGTACATACACATATACATGCATCCACACAAACACACACATCCTGTTGGTCCTATTTCTCTGGAGAACTCTAAATCAAAAAGCAGGGTAGTTGAAAAGTCTAACAAAACAAGAAAACAGGAATTCATATCCTTATCTTTGTCTATAGTCATTCTTAAAAAGATACTAAAATTCTCAAGCTATGCTAGAATTGTTTTCATACCCAAACCACTCAGCCAATGTAATGTTCTTTTTAAAACAGTTACTTGACAAAACTAATCAACTCCGTAAAAAAGTATGGCAGATCCTCAATGAGTTAAGCATAGAATATCATATGACCCATCAATTCCACTCCTAGGTATATACTTGAGTGAAAACATATGTCCCTACAAAAACTTGTACATGAATGTTCATAACAGCATTATTCACAGTAGCCAAAAAGTGGACACACAAATGCCATCAATTAGTGAATGGATAAAAAGGATGTGGTATATCCATAAATGCAATGTTGTTCAGGGAAAAAAGAAATGAAGTACAGGCACATGCTATAACATGGATGAATCTTGAATACATGCTAAATAATACAAAGCAAATGCAAAGGGCCACATATAATATGAATCCATTTATATAAGATTTCCAGATTAGGCAACTCCATACAGACAATAATAGATTAGTAGTTGTCAGGAGCAAAAGGAAGGGGGTCAATGCGGAGTGAATGATAATGGATATGGGATTCCCTATTGAAGTGATGAAAATGTTCCTGAATTAGATAGTGATGATTGTACAACCTTGTGTATATACTAAAATCCACTGAATAATATGCTTTAAAATAGTGAATATTAAGATAAGTGAATATCTCAATTTTCAAAGTGTTAAAAATTAAAAAAACTAATCAACTTACCTGGCCTTTTTGTGGTGCCAAACAACGAACAACTTCATCCACCATTACTGGGATATGTAATTTAGTCATAGCTTCAAAATCTCCATTTTGAGATCTATGTAACTCCTGAGCTCCAGTTTGATCTGTTTGCTCCTCGGCTTCATATTCATTACATCTTTCTGTTGTAGCATGTATTTTTTTTGGCCAGATACCTAAATTAAATATGCCAGATTCCAACCAGCATGAATGAAATTCTTTATAGATTTTACAAAAATATGGGTATCGAAGCATCTTGTAGGTCAACCAATCTAGAAAAAATTAAAAATATCATGATTGTTGGATTTTTAAAATATGTAATTTTGTATAACTTTTTTAAATGGCCTGGTAAACTATTAAGATCATTAACATGTTAATTATTAGGAATGTAAAAACTGCTTATTAAGTCATCATTTTTCTGAAATATACTTTTTTTTAATGTTTATTTATTTTTGAGAGAGAGAGAGACAGAGCACAAGTGATGCAGGGGTAGAGAGAGGGGGAAACACAGAATCCAAAGCAGGCTCCAGGCTCTGAGCTGTCAGCATAGAGCCTGACACGGGGCTCAAACTCATGAACCATAAGATCATGACCTGAGCCTAAGTTGGGCACTTTAACTGACTGAGCCACCTAGGCACCACAGAACTATACTTTTCTAATTTTAATTAAGTCTAAAGAACGGATTCAGTGCATTAGAAATGTTTATTTGAAAAAACTATCTGGATAATTGAAGGGATTATAAATATTATCCTATTTTAGGTTCAGGTAGTCTTTCACTTCAAGCTCTTCTATTTGTTTTTTCTCATAATGCTAAATCTTCATCTTTAATTTAACTTTGAGGAACTGTCCCTGGAAAAAGTTACATATGTTTATCTAAAAAGAAAGAAAGGTAAAACTGTCTGTGAAAATCTTGCAGACTTGTTATGAATATGCTCTGACAAGATTGTCTCACGATGGCCTGTATCAGCGAAACATGTTTCAATTTAAATTATAACTTTACAGGGGCACCTGGGTGGCTCGGTCAGTTAAGCACCTGACTCTTGATTTCAGCTCAGGTCATGATCTCACAGTTGTGAGATCGAGCCCTGTTTCAGGCTCTGCACAGACAGCACAGAGCCCGCTTGGGATTCTCTCCCTCCCTTTCCCTCTGCCCCTACCTTGCTTGCTTGCTCTGTGTTTCTCAAAAATAAACAAATAAGGGGGCGCCTGGGTGGCGCAGTCGGTTAAGCGTCCGACTTCAGCCAGGTCACAATCTCGCTGTCCGTGAGTTCGAGCCCCGCGTCGGGCTCTGGGCTGATGGCTCAGAGCCTGGAGCCTGTTTCCGATTCTGTGTCTCCCTCTCTCTCTGCCCCTCCCCCGTTCATGCTCTGTCTCTCTCTGTCCCAAAAATAAATAAACGTTGAAAAAAAAAAATTAAAAAAAAAAAAAATAATAAATAAACAAATAAACACTTAAAAAAAAAAGCTTAGGAAATCTATAAAAATAAATAAATAAATTTTAACCTTATAAACACTCAACTGAGCCTACTTTGGCATTTCGTATTCACCTTTGTTTTAACTGTCTGTCCTTGCCCCCAAAAAACGAGAAAATAAATATTAAGTTCCTTAACTTTCTCACACTTGTTCCTTTTTATTCTGCAATCTGTACCTCTTAAATGCAGAGGAAAAAAGTATGTAAATATATTAACAGAAAACTTTTTAAAAACATTATGCTTTTTATACAGGTTGTAAGCAATGTTTTTAATACTATTATAGTAAATGCAGAGTTAACACTGTTTTTTAGTCCTCATAGATTAGGAGTTATTTAAAAATAAGATAACACCTTTTTTATCTACAAAAGCAGATGCACACTCAGTGCTTAGTGTTTTCTGAAAAAAAAAAAAAGTGAATGGATGGATAATTCTACACAATTAATATTTTTAACAAAACTTGCTTTAGGAAATTTTGCCTGCCTGACAGACCCTACCAAAAACCACATTCTCAAAATACTTCGACACATAAATATCCACCTCCAAAAAAGAAAAAGAAACATAAATATCTTGTTTAAATATGCCTTCCCTTCCTTTTGCAATAGAAAATGAAAAATGATGTGAAAAGTTGACCACACGTAATGACTAGAAAAGAAATACATTTATATTATATAAATATAGTATCAACAAGATGTTACCTTAAAAATACGCCAACTTTACCTAAGGCATAATCCACAGAATTTTGTGGCAAACGTGACACAGGATAAATATGGGGGGGGGGGGGGGGTTAAATGTTTTAAGTAAAGTTTTCAATGTTCACCAGTTTCAAATTAGTCAAATTATTAATTATGCCTCATTTGTTTCAGAAAAGTTATACAGGGGCACCTGGGTGACTCGGTTTAGCATCCAACTATGGCTAAGTGGATGGTGGGTTGTGTCCCAGGTAAGGGCTTTGTGCTGACAGTGTGGGGTCTGCTTCAGAGTTCCTGTTTCCCTCTCTCTCTGTCCCTCCCCCACGCATGTGCACCGCAAGGGTTCTCTCTCTCAAAAATAAACATTAAAAAAAAAAAAAAACTTTAAAAAAATAAAAAAAGAAAGCTTATACAAAGTAAACCCTACTACCCTCAAAACCTAGTGTTTTTAACATTTTTCAAAATAGAAGCTAACATTTATTAAGCACTTACTAAATACCACTAAACTCATTCTATCCTTACAACTCTTAGAGATAGACAGTATAATTATTTCTATTTTACAGATGAGAAAAACAGAGAAGTAATTTGCCAAAAGGTCACATACCTAGAAAGCCATAAAGCTAGAACTGTATCCCAAGCCTTTAATCTTAGCTTCTATTTTACAAACACAGCCCACTAGCTCTATTTAATGCACCCATGTAATTGCATGGCACTTTAATTATACTGACTGTATATTTGTTGTATCTCATGGATTACTTTTTCTGTAAAGAGCCAATATCCTATTGCTTAATCCTATATCCATATTTTTTATATTTAAATATATACCTAGATAAATGTATGATATATATTTAAATAGATATACATACATCTATACATCTCTATAATATTCCAGTACAGGAATCAGAACCGCACAGGAAAAGCAAGTAGAATAGAAAAAAAAGCTTCCTTTGCCAACCGTTAATTCTTTTCTTTTTGCATTCAATTTATATGTATTTACTCAACTATGTTTCAAGTACAAAGCCTGAAGATTTTATTATGCAGCAATTGGCTACTAACGTGGGTTAACATGGAGAAAGGACCTCAGATAATCTTCCTCTTTGGTGGTTTCCTTGACTATCTCCCAAGAATGGAAGGGGACAAGCTCTAAAGGAGGATGTTCCTTTCCTTTCCGCAGCCCAGTGTCCTACCAGATAACCCAGAGCGCTCATGCAGTTGGCTATGAACCAAACACCCTACAGGATTTAAGATCCTTTAAAAGTTTCCCTCTGGTCACAGGAAGGAAGCAGAGAGACGGGAAACCGGCCGCTCGAGCCAACTCTGGTTTCCTAGGTAAGTCTTTTAGCTTTGCCAGCAAAGTTCAGTCTCAGCTGTTGAAAGCAGGGAATTGGCCAGGTTACTCTTTAATTGTGGGTACAGAAGTGATACCTTTGAAAACTACTTCCTCAACGGTGCCGTTACCATCTTAGCACTCAGCTTTCCCAGTGGAGAAAAACGTTCGAAAACTTAATTCCTAAGGCCAAAAACCCAGCCTGGAGGCTGGCAGCCGAATGGAGACAAACTGAAAGAGGTTCTAAAGTTCAGGAAGAATGCATCCTTTTGCCTAAGAATTATACTCGGAGGAGGGAAAACTGTTCACAAACTTCTGAACTCAGGATGAGTGAGTGTTTAGGAGGGAAAGCGGGAGCAGGGCGTGTTTCCTTTTGTCCTGGGCGAATTCAGCGACCTCTGGAAGTTCCCCCAAAGGCTTGGGGTGAGCTCCAAGAGAGCTCCCGGGACTCGGCCACCTTCTCCTCACCTGAGGCACGAAGAATTCACTGTTGGCTTCTAACTCGGGCCAGCGACGACCACTACTACGGTGCCAGAGAACACGAGTTGGCGCACGTCTAGGTCCCAGCCTTGGGGGAAACTTGCAAGGACGGACAGATCGGGTCCACGTCCGCCCCAGCAACCGAAAACCGTCCGCCTTTCGTTCCGCTCTTTTCAGGCCCCAGCTGACAAAGGGTCCTGCAGGCGCGAGGGGGTTCAAATAGCGTTCCTGAAGAGGGGGCGGAAATAAGAACCTACCACTGCCAGGTTTAAATTTACTTTTACTTTTTTTTTTTTTAATGTCTGAATCAACTTTAAACCTAACTCCATTTTATTCTTAACTCCACTCTATTCCGTTTACTATGAGCCTCTGTTAAATTTCCGTGTTCTATTGTAACACATTATACTCCCAATTTCTAACAAAAGGTGGGAATTTCTGTCTCCTTTAGTCCTATGTTTTTATGGTTTCGGTTCTTTTTCCTTCATTTCGTTACAAAATACACTAGTCTCATACTTTGTTTTATTTCTTGATGTCTTGCCAAACAGAAGCCAACTGGCAGAGTGATGGCATTTATTGTAACATTAAAGTTTCTTTGCTTTGACTACACAATACTTTAAGAATATAGACCTCATCATCTAAATGTGCTAAATGGCAACTGTAAGGCAGAATTTAAAGTTAAATGTAAAATAAGCACTTAGATTAGGTGTGGAAACACCTGTTAGCAAGGCTTATAATGTGGTGTCGAAATAAATGAAATCTAAAACACTTCTTATTCACCAATAATGAACGTAATTTTACAAGAAATTGGTTTTAAAATACCTATTTTCAGAATAGATTAAGTATCTTAAGATCACTTAACCTAGAAATTATTTCTGAGACAAATGCCTCATTTCTGAATTGGCTGGTTTGTACAGTTAAATTTCCTTTAGGGATCTTCTGAAAACTTGTTTTTGTTTTTGTTTTTTAAGTAAAATAAATTGTGCCTGTATCTCATGGGCTATTTTGAGAGTGAAATAAAATAACATATATAGAGTTAACAAAATGCCTGGGACATCAAGTATACATCAAGTAATATAGAGTAAGTACATATTTGAAATAAAATAAAAAGACTTCTCAATTTTATTACCAAACCCAGCACCACACAAGTAACTATTGCGTTAGCTAACATATATGTAATATAGCCAGCAATTAATATCTTTATTGATGCACTATCCAGAGTTCAGAAACAATCATATAACATGCATCGTATACAATACACTGTGCTTCTGATTTTCTTCAAAAGGAAATAAGTGTCCATAATGTAGAAGTTTTCATAATTGTTTCACTTATAATATTCTGCAATGTGTTGTGCCATCCTATTTATTATGGTGATAAGCTCCATATAAGAATATAAGCTCCAAGAAGGCAGGGAATTTTTATGTATGCTATTATGTCCCTAAAGTCTACAATCAGTAATTGCAGAATGGATACAATAATGTTAATATAAAGAATAACAATGACATTCAGATCATACTATTAAAAACATCCTGACAAATAAAATGGACTTATCTTAGCAAACATATTTCCCTTTTTTTCTGGTATTTTTTTTTCTTTTTAAACCGTACATTTTGAAATAATATCTACAATCTAGGACTTTAAAAAACACTGCATCCAAAAATGAACTAAGCCAATAAATTTAAATGAATTTATTTTATAAAGTCCTCATCCGAAAGGAATGTCAAAAACACCAAATAGTTTCAGTCAGCAATAAAGGGAGTAGGCCTGGGAGTCCTGAGAAATAAAGCCTAGGGCCTCAAACCTAAAGCTCTGGACTTTCAATTAATTGAGACGAATTGACCCCAGTTCGGTTTAAGTGAAAGTGGCTGAAAGGAACAGGTCCCTACACCTTCCAGAGCATGGGACCTGTGCCTTGGAGGCCTCACTACTCAATAGAGAAAAGAAGATAAACGTTCACAATCCATTAACCCACACCCAACAGGCTCCGCCTCTCCCCCAGCAGACGGCACAAGCCAACCCCTGCCCGCTCCCGTCTCACTCACACCCTGAACCCAAGGACCGGGCCCTGCGCCCGCGGCTCTTGAAGTGGTCTGAGGATCCCAGGTGGCCACCTCCCACCTGCAGCTGCGGTCTAGCCCCGCCCACCTCGGCCAACGCCTCCGGAAACAGCCGTGCGCGTTGCCCTGGCGACGCGCAGCAAGGCCGGTTCCACAGAGCCGCGCGGCTGAGACTACTGGCGCCAAGCTACCACGCGCCACGGCAACGTCCGACGTGATTGCGTCACGAAGTCGGCAGCCAATGAAACGAGGTGCTGGAAAAGCTGGATTGGGTTTGAATCTTGTTGCGGAGTTTGAATCGCGGGGAGGCGGACATCGAAGTGAAGTGTCGCGGTAACTTTTGGTGGACCAGAGGTGAGTGAGAGGCACGTGAGGAGAAACTTCTCGTCTCGGGAACGCTTCTTTTGATGGCCTATCTCGCTGGAAACGGAAGGCTCCTGCGGCCGCCTGAGGAGAAGATGGGATGAGCTTGTTGACAAACGCCGAAGGATTGAGTGGGGGGTGGGGGGGTAGGGGAGGTGGGGGTAGGGGGCGGGTAGTTAGCGTCCCCGGGGAGAAAGTGAAAGGAAGAGGAACTCGAGTCCCAGCTAGAGCAGGGCTCTACCTGATCGGGAGCCCTTCACTGCTCCACAGGAAGGGCAGAAATCTCCTGCCTTAAATTCTGAGAAAGTCGGAAGTTTTAAAGGGCATCCTGGCTCTTTCCCTAGACTGGCAGAGCACTTTAATTGCCTTGCACCTTACAGTGTAAAGTTCGTTCCGGACTCCAAATTCAGAATGTTTTGTTTAAGACACAGTTGTAAATGTAACTCTGAGCTTAACTATGTAATAAGGATTTTTGGTTTTCCAACTTACAAACTTTTTGTCCTGCAAGGTCCTGGTGTTAACTTGGCAAAGGCCAGTCGGGAACCTCCTCTGAGTCTCAGTTGTAGTGTCAAGATAAGACCTGCCAGCACTGTGTAACGGGATTGCCAAGAATCAGATGAGGTATGGAAGCGATACCACTTGGCAAAGTGCTTTGCAAATGAATAAGAACTCCTTTTACCCTCTGTTCTTAGTTTATGCAAGACTTTTAGCAGCTTACTAGGCATTCAGTTACAGAGAGATCAAGGCTAACTGCTGTTTATGAAAAGAGTTTATTTGTCCAGAATTGAATAATTTTGTATAATATATACTTTAGGTTATTTACTATGAACTATGGAGTAGATTGTGTTAAGCATTCTACAGGGTTTAGTTGGTAGTGTTATTCCACTACATTCAGGCCCTCTGGGAAGTATTTATGAACTTTGGTGCTAGAGAATATCACATCCAAAGACTAGATAGTGCTTGTTAATAAGTTTCTGTTACATTGTAAGAATTGACTTTTTCAGTAAACAAAGATTATCTGCCTTTAACGGTAGTAATTAATCTCTTCTGTTACTGAGCAAGTATATAGAAGTACATAAAATTTTCACTTTAAAAGTGCATCTTGTCAATATCCATTGATAGCCTGAATCAATTAAAATACACAATAAAGTCACTTTTATGGTAACTCCATGAAATCTAGGAGGAAAAAATAGCCCAGATATTAGTGCCACCCTTAAACTCCATTTGAAATTTTTGTTCCTCCCTGATGTTTTTAAGTTAGTAGAAGCACTGGCTCTAACACTAAAGTTATTTCCAGAGAGGTGTAAGCTGCATAGAGACTATAAATGATATTGTGGAGGATAGTTCCTGCTCCTAAAAAATGTTTGTTGAACCTGAATCTAATTCAGATTTGAGTTTGAATATAAGAAATCATTTATAACTGTATAACTCCACACTCAAGATAATTTGAGCAACATTTCTGTTCCTTTGTTTGAAAATGTTCTGTTGTTATTCCAGTAGAGTGTAATCATTAGGGACATGGGCTTTGGATTTAGACATGAGTCTACATTCTGGCTTCTCATTTACTAGCTATGTCATCTTGGAAAAATTACTTGTCCTAAATTAAGTCTCTGTTTTTGTAAAATGGAGACTCTTGTAGAGTATGCCTTATATGATTATTTTAAGGATTGAATAAGATGATGAATATTAAATGTTTACCATACCATATGTATGTCTGACATACATAACATGCTCAAATGATAATCATTGTTCATTAATAGTAGTTATCACTTTACTGTTCTAATTTAAGAGTTCTCAATAGTATATTTGCTGAGAATAGATGCTGTTGGATATCCCACAAGCAGAAAGAAATCATACACTTTTGGTTTTATTTCAGTATCCATTCAAGAGCTCCTACGCTAGGCCCTGAGGTTTCTATCAAAAATAGGCAAATATATATTTTTATTCTCTCTAAGAAAATTTCTAGAGATTAAATATTTACATCTGAAAGAGTAGTGATTTAAATACTTTGACTTCATATCCAGTTAGTCTGAGTTCAAATCTCATGTCTTGTGCTTCCAAGTTAACTTTAGCCAGTTAACTTAATCTCTCTATATTATATTTTTCCTATGATAATAATCCCTATATTATAAGATTATGGGGATTAAATGAGAAGTATGTAAGTTGCTTAGCAATTTCTATGTGTATACTAAGAGCTCAATAGAAAATATTCCATAAATACAATGTTATTAAATGGAAGATTGTGCTTAAGGTAAATTTTAATAGTTTCTCCTTTGGTTTGTTTTTTGAAATAAAAATAACTAGTCTTGTTTAAAATCCAAATTCTACAAAAGAATATACAGTAGAAAGTAAGCCTGCGTGTCACCCAGACCTTCATATTTCCCCACCGTGGGGCAACTGGTGTTACTAATTCCTTGTGTTGTCTTCCTGAGACAGCCCATGCATATACAAATATGTATGTTTTTAAAAATTCAAATGGTTACATGCCAAGTCTGCTATTCTGCACTTATTTTTTTGCACATATATTTTGAAAATCTGCATTAGTTCATTCATTCATCTATTGAACAAGTGTGTTTTGAGTCGTAAATATTGAACAAGCCCTGTTCAAGTTTCTAGGGTACAGATGAAGCCCATAGTCTCATAGTGCTTATATTCTAAAGAGGAAACAAGCAGTAAATATGTAACCAAATAATATTTTCCAGTTAATCTAGATGCTAAGAAGAAAAATAAAGCCCTTAAGAGATTAAAGAGGAAAAAGCAAGGTGACACTATTTTGAATGGAATCTTTAGGGAAAGCCTCTGTGTAGTGCTATTTGAACAGAGACCAGAATAATGAACTGAGAGATTAAGATTTGCAAGTGTCTGAAGGTAGAGGTTTCCAGGAAAAGAAGAGAAAGTGCAAGGTTATGAGGTTAGAATAAGACTGAGTATTTTAGGAACATTTAGGACAGTGTGACTGGAGCAGAGTAATCAAGGAGGAGGATAACATTTAAAGAAGGGGTTGAAGAGGTAGACAGGGCCAGATATAGAACCTACAAGACATGCTAAGGAGTTTACATTTTATTCTGATGCTGGGAAGTCATTGGAGAGTTTGGAGCTGGGGAATGACATGAGATACATAACATGATCTGATTGCTCTTGAAGAAGACATCAGTGCATGCAATCAATGAATTAAATAAAATTTATTATTTACTTGCATATAACTGGGGGTGAGTCTAACTTATTTGGTTTATATTTTTTTCTTGGATGAACAGTAGTGGCTTGTAAGTTAAGAATTTGCCTCTTCAACTTGGTTTATATTATCTTGCAGCTGGTGTAGAGAATTAGATTTTAACACCTTTTCATTAAATGTAGCAGAGGAATGAGCTTTTTTTATATAAGTGAATGTCCCAGAAAATTGAATGTTACCCTTGTTAAGTATAACATGGCATGGTGTCTTAACCACCCTCAATAATTCATATAAAAGATGATCTTCCCATTTTCCTAATTTTATAAACAAGAAACTGGGTACAGTATGTAATTTTTTTTTTTGATGCCTCAGAATCCTCATTGTAACTGCCTATTACTGCCAGTCATACTTACTATAATATGTTGATTCTTTCAGAGAAATATATTGTATGTTTGCCTCTATTCTAAATGAGTGAGTTACTCTCTTGGATTCTGTGTCTGCTTTTTATAATTTATTAATTTACTCATTAATCAAATATTTGAGAACATGCTATTGACTAGGCTCACTACAAGAGATTAGGGATATAATGGTAAAAACATACAGTCCCATTAGCTATTATTTCTTGTCACTTTCTTATACCCTTTTCCAATCACATGTAATAATAAAATATTAGAGCTAGAAAAGGACTGTATCCTTTCACCAATCGTATCACTTTATAGATTAGCAACTGAAGCCTCTTCATTATTCTCATTTGTATTCTACTTTCTCAAGACTAAACAAATACCTTTTTATTATAATGAACAGTGGTGTTGGAAGTATTTATCTTTAATGTTTTAGTCCCATCAATGAAATTCTAGCAGCTTACTCTTGGTTCTATTAAACAAATATAATTAGGAGTAGATATGACAGAATTAATCAGAAATTGTGATTCTATCTTCTGAACAGTCATCTGAAAAGAATGTTTGAATCAACACATTATTACACAGATAGCAATATCTAGGCTTTTCTTTTGTTGCTTCTTGGTCAACATGGTCAAAGAATTTGCTTTCTGTGTGCCTTTATTCAGAATCAACTAGATGCCCATCTCTTTTAGTTGGCCATGTCAGGAAAGAAAACTGACATCATGCATTAATGTAGCAAAAAATTCATTTTTTAAGTTTATGTATTTATTTTGAGAGAGAAAGAGAGCAAGTGCACACGTGTGTGTCCTTGAGTGGGGGAGGGGCAGAGAGAGAAGGAAAGAGAATCCCAAGCAGGCTCCGAGCCATCCACAGAGCGCAACGTAGGGGTCAGTCTCTTGAACTGTGAGATCATGACCTGAGCTGAAACCAAGAGTTGGATGCTTAACCAACTGAGCTACCCAGGCTTCCCCAAGACATCAGTGTATTTGAACATAGACTAATTGTTTACATTTTGGTGATTCGGTTGACCTTGGGTGTTTTTATTAAGAAAATTATAGTCACTCCTTTGTTTTGAAAAATTGGAGAAATGTGTGATACTTTAGAAGTTAAGATCAATGTCTTTCTTAAAATCTATAACAAGTTGTAAAACAAAGTTGTATTTGAGTTTATGCTTCTTAAACCCCTTTAGATATTTGTCAGTATTTCTACTTGATGTATTCCTTGAGTAAGATCATTTGCCTTCTAAAATACCTTCAGCAGTTTCCAGTAAACCGCAAAATTAAATCTAAACTTGATAGCCTGTACTCAAGATTTTCCAAATCTGGCCCCACTCTTATCTAGTTATAGCTTCTTAATGCAACCCACTCTGTTTCCTTTCGTTCTCTCCAGCTGCCTTAGGACTGGGTAAAGCTAAGTTGAGTATTTCTTTATATACTGTAAAGTTGCAATTAGCTAAAACGAAACAGCTAAAAGAAATGAGATTTAAGCAGATTGACCATGCTTAAATCAGTTATGTCTTCACCACAAGCTCTTTCTTACCACAGGCCTTCAGACTTGCTGCCTAAGATACTCTTGTTCCAGAGAGCCACTCCTCTTCAGTTTCTGTAAAAAGACACTCCACTAGACAAGCTTTTCTCAACTGCCCCATCTAAAATAGGAGCCCACACATACACTCCTGCCGTCTGTCTTGAGACCCAGGAAAATGCCTAGCTCATATTTATTTAATGTGTAACTAGTTTTCCTTCATGAAATGCTTTTTTTTTCTTTTTTTACCTGGTTAATAGCTATGCATCCTTCAACTCTCCGCTCCTGTCACTTCCTCTAGGAAGCTTTCTAACTATTTGAGCCCCCCATGATAGTCTTACGTAGCACTATTAACATTTATTTACCTTACAGTACTTGTCATAGTTACACCTTTACATATTTGTGTCACTATTTTACTAATACCACTTTCTCTCACTGCACTGTATATAATAATAATAATAATAGCAATGGTGGCAAACACTTGTAGTACCTACCGTGTGCCAGGCATTGTTCTAAGTTCCTCACAACAGCTCTGTGAGGTAGGCATTATAATTAGTCCCACTTTACAGATGAGGAAACTGAGCCACAGGGAGGTTACGTAACTTGCTGTCACAGCCAATAAATAGTAGAGCTGGAATTTTAACCTAAGGTATCTGGCTCCAACATCTAACAGTGAATGTATTGAGTTGATTCGTTAATTAATTCATTAGCAAGAGATCCCATCCAACCTTGAGATTCTAAGGTCTATTTTGAAATAATTACCTAATGTTTTGTGCTTATTTAACCATTTCATTTGTGTGTATTTTACCTATCATTGGGGGGGGAGGGGAATTGTATCTGTCAAAATCAAAGCATTCAATATTCCTAAGAGCTTTTAGAAATGTGTATGGAGGTCAGTTTTTGGTATCACCCGGAATGTGGGATGCTACTGGCCTATAATAGAGGTCAGAAATGTTAAACATTCTCTAATACATGGAACAGTTCCAAACAAGGAAGAATTGTCCTATCCAAAGGGCCATCATAAGCCCATTGGGAAACACTAAAAAGATGAACCATATCTCTGGCAAGAAGAAACAAGAATGGGGGTGGATAGGGAAGCGAATTGACATTTATTGAATGCCTTAATACACTTAATACTTGTTTTATCTTTTAGCCTTCACAACTATGAGGTATTATTTCTTTAATACAAATGAGAAACCTGAGACTCAATGAGGTTAAGTAACTTGTCCAAGGTCACAGAGGTGAGGCATAGGTGCTTTGTGGAACTTGGCTAGTCAGAAGGTAATTCTTCTGGATGGAACCTGACTGTTGGAATCAAAATGACCATCCTTCCCTCTTCAGCATTCTATTTTTGGGGAAAGACAGAGTCCTAAAAAGGGAGTGCTGTGTCCAGTGTCTCCTGCTTTTAGATTACTTCGACCTTCTTCGAATTCTTCCCAAAAGTGTATGGTTTTATCATTGTTGATATTCATCCCATTTTAAAATAACAATATTGGGGCATCTGGCTGGCTCGGTTGGGCAGCCAACTTCAGCTCAGGTCATGATCTCACAGTTTGTGAGTTTGAGCCCTGCGTCGGGCTCTGTGTTGGCAGCTCAGAGTCTGGAGCCTACTTTGGATTCTGTGTCTCCCTCTCTCTCTACCCCTCCCTTGCTCACGCTTTGTGTCTCTCTGTCAATAATAAATAAATGTTAAAGAAAAAAATTTTTAAGTAACAAAATATTTTCTTCTAACCTTCCCCCTCCCCCACACCATTTCTTGGCTCACTTTTGTATTATTATTACCTGTGTTCACTGAGTCTTATCTCATCAGGTTTTTGTCCCGTCTTCCCCTAGAACTTTTCTTCTAGTCAACTTCCATGTTACTAAATCTCATGGTTACTTCTTAGTGTGTACTTTATGTATTAGCAGTATCTAACACAGTTGATGATCCTGTCCTTCATTTAAAGATTCCCCAAAATCTTAGTGTCATTTGAAACTCTAAAAACTATTAAAAGCTTCAAAGAGCATTAGGACTTTGAGGACAAAATGTACTTTTTTAACTTGGGTTCTATCCGCCTTGACATTTCTAGATTTCTAGATCTTCCAACACTCAGGCCAAGAATTTTGGAGTTATTCTTGAATCCTGTCTTTCTCTCATATTGCACATCTATCAGGAAAATCTATTGTCTTTACCTTCAGAATACATCCAGAATATGACCGCTACCTGCTTCTGAGTTGACAGCATCATCTCCTGTTTATATTACTAAAATGTTCTAACTAGTCTCTATTCCTTATAGTGTGTTATCTACGCAGTAGTCAGAGTGAGCAGATTATATCACAAAACAAAAAATTAAATGACACACACACAAAACCCTGATAAATCTCTCTGCCTGAAGTATAAGTCAGACCCTGGGCTTCCACTTAGACTGAAACACTATTGTTAAACCACATATAACCACAGCTAGGCTGCCCAAAAACCAAGCTTTGGCTTTCACAAGAACTTCAGCACTATTTTAGTTTGGGTTATGGGAATGGACAGGAAAAGATCTCTCAGAATCATCATGGTAATGAAGGGAAAGTCTTGGCTTTTGAACTATTTTTAATAAAAGTGATCTTGGCTGCAAGCCTGTTGGCAGTGGAAATTGATACATCCAGACTCTTCTCTACCTGTATCTTCACAAACCCCTGTGTTTAAAAATAGTTACAAGGATGCCTCAATTAGTTAGCCCAGGCATGAAGGTGATAAAGATGGCATATACACGATGATGTGTTCAGAGATCCTAATCTGCTCTGTAATTCTATAAGTCTACTGTACGTCAGTGATGGTAGGTTTAAAAATTGTCTGATTGGAGCGCCTGGGTGGCTCAGTCAGTTAAGCATCCGACTCTTGGGGCGCCTGGGTGGCGCAGTCGGTTAAGCGTCCGACTTCAGCCAGGTCACGATCTCGCGGTCCGTGAGTTCGAGCCCCGTGTCGGGCTCTGGGCTGATGGCTCAGAGCCTGGAGCCTGTTTCCGATTCTGTGTCTCCCTCTCTCTCTGCCCCTCCCCCGTTCATGCTCTGTCTCTCTCTGTCCCAAAAATAAATAAACGTTGAAAAAAAAAAATTTAAAAAAAAAAAAAAAAAAAAAAAAAAAAAAAAGCATCCGACTCTCGATCTCGGTTCAGGTCCCAATCTCATGGTTCATGAGGTTGAGCCCCATGTTGAGCTCTGCGCTGAGCATGGCGCCTGCTTAGGATTCTCTCTCTCCCTCTCTTTCTGCTCCTCCCCTGCTTACGTGCTTGCATGTGCGTGCTCTCTCTCTCTCAAAATAGATAAACTTCAAAAAAATTTTGGCTAGACTGTCTCACATAAAATTAAATAGTAAAAGTGAAGATAAACTAACAAAGATCAATAATTTGGAAACCTCAATTATCCAGAAAATAACCTAGAATCTAAAAGTTAAAACTAAGAAAAAAAATTAAAAACATTTTAGATTTTCTAACGTGTTTATTCATCAAATAGTTATACAGTCTACCATGTGTCAGGCACCGTTTTAGGCTCTTGGAACATTATCAGTAATCAAAACAGATTTAAAAAAATGCATGCCTTTAAAGAGTGCATAGTTTACCTGGAAGAGAGAAAATAAACAACAAATACAATAAATAGGTAAAAAATATATACTATTTGGAGTTGGTAAGTGTTTGGGGGGAAAAAGCTGTATAAGAGTAATTAGGCATTGGTTTGGTAGTTTTAATAAGTCGTGAGGAGGGCAACATTTGAGCAAGGACTTGAAAGAAGCGAGGGACTTAGTCATGCAGATATTGAGGGAAGCATTTTGTAATAGAATGGCTAGTGGAAAGACCTTATTGGGGTGCCTGGTGTGTTAGCTGGAATGGAGGGAACAAAAGGAAGATCAATAAAATGGGAAATTGAGACCATTTAGAGAACTTAAACATGTACTCTGAATAAAATAACGACTGGAAGGTTTTGAACCAAAGAGTGAAATATACATTGTATTTTTTAAATGTACATATTTCCAGTAACATTTACCAGGTGAGTAGAATAGAATTATTCATAGTTTTTTTAGTGACTGCTACATTCCAGTCATATTATAATAGAATTAATATTAATACTTTATTTTCCTTTTTAATTACAGAGAAATATTCAGGCTTTCACATAAACAGAAGCAAGATAGTCAATAATGTCTGTCACCGAGGAAGACCTGTGTCACCACATGAAAGTAGTTGTTCGTGTGCGTCCTGAAAATACAAAAGAAAAGGCAGCTGGATTCCATAAAGTGGTCCATGTTGTGGATAAGCATATACTAGTTTTTGATCCCAAACAAGAAGAAATCAGTTTTTTCCATGGAAAGAAAACTGCAAATCGAGATATTACAAAGAGACAAAATAAGGATCTCAAATTTGTCTTTGATGCTGTTTTTGATGAAACTTCAACTCAATTGGAAGTTTTTGAACACACTACTAAGCCAATTCTTCGTAGTTTTTTGAATGGATATAATTGCACAGGTAATTATTTCAGTTAGAGTTTAATTTTTCCACCTGATTTCAGTTTTACATTAGAATGTACATCAGCTTGGCCCATTCTTCTAAATATAATCAATTTTAAGGTGCTTTTTGCTAAAAATTATTAAGTTCAGAAGTATTTCGCTGTAAATGTAGACTTTCTTTGAAATTCAGTTATCACGTGCTCACTTCGGCAGCACATATACTGAAATTCAATTATCACATATAACGTATCTTGAAACTCTCTCTTCTAGAGCTTTGCTATGGTCCCTTTAGGCAGTCATCTTCTCAGTTTCCTATGCTATTAAACCACACATGTCTTGTAGTTGATGCCAGATTTCTCACAATTTAATTCATTAGTATTCTCTCCACTTACCTATACAACGATCTATCCCAGGGGAATAGTTGGACATTTCATTTATAGTACCTTGAAATAAAAATGTTAAAAGGCCATGTTAATTGAGTACCATGTGCTATTTCAGCATATCTTCAGCCCAGAAAGCATCTCTAGTGTTCTGTCTAGATCTCTAATTTGCCTTTCAAAACAGCCATGTTCATTTCCTAGAGAGAGATCCAAAAGGCCAGTTAATTCAGTGTTTCTAAGGCCCTTAACACTATTATTTATATCTTATTTTTGTAATTACCACCATCTTTGACATTTTCTTTAAGATACCCCAAAACTGTAACATGTTTCACTATCTCTGACTCATTCAGTTTTATTACAGAAGACTTACCGTCTTGGTCAAATAAGAATAGAATGTGGTTTATTGATTAGAACTGCTGTGATTCTCATTTTTAAGTGTATATTTTCCTCATTCATGAAACTCCATATTGTCTCTAGAGATTTTTAAAATTTTTCTTGACTCCAAATGAAAAAGTCTCCACCAAGCAAATAGTGAATCTCTGTTTTCTTCTTGACTTTGTTTTACACTATGATCCAACTGTCTTAAGACTTCTCAGTTTACCACTAGCTTACATAATATAGAACAAAATGAAACGTGTCAGTTCAATTAATTCTGTTGAAAAGTATTTTAGTAGTTTGTTAATATTTGGTTTAGCAGGGAAATTTAAATTATAAAAATATTCTTACCAGTAATAATATGAGGACTTAATTGTCTTAATTGATTATTATGTCAGGAATTGCCATATGTAATTCAGAGTAGCTTTTTGTTTTTTGTTCTTCAAACATCACTTTTATGTTATGCTAGAGAGAATTGTGAAAACAAAGTAATTTGCCTAAAACAAATTTTATTTTTTTTAATATTTTTTTTAATGTTTATTTATTTCTGAGACAGAGAGAGACAGAGCATGAGTGGGGGAGGGGCAGAGAGAGAGGGAGACACAGAATCCAAAGCAGGCTCCAGGCTCCAAGCCATCAGCACAGAGCCCAACGCAGGGCTTGAACTCACAAACCGTGAGATCATGACCTGAGCCGAAGTCAGTCACTCAACTGACTGAGCCACCCAGGCGCCCCTAAAGCAAATTTTAAAAAGGAATTTTATAAATGGCTTCTATTGGAATTCATTTATTCAGCAAACTTGCAGTGGATATCTGCTTTGTTTCAGCTGATTCGCTATTTGTGAAGGATACACAGTTTCAGACTTAGAGCTCACAGTTGGAAATACAGGGTGATACAGGCTAGAATAGAAGGATGTGCAGCATACACTGAGAACTCAAATGAGGGAGTACACATATCTGCCTGTGACATGGAAAAGTGACATGTGTGCTGAATATTTAGAACAGGTGTAAGTGTTCCAGCTGGATTAACTGGAGGAACTCTTCAATGGAAAAGCAGTGGAGTAGATAAGGAGCAGCACATGCAGAGAACGTCACACAATCTAATATGCCTAGACCACAGCAAGGAAGGAATAGGATAGAGAGAGGGCTTAATAATATTAATATTCCAAGTGGAGGAATTTCTACTTTCTCATATAGGACTGTGGAACAATTAAGGAGATTTAACATGTTCGGTTTTGTTTTCATAAAAATAACTGTACAAAATTCTAAGAGATGAATTAAAGAAGATTGAGACTAGGTAGGGATACTGATAACTGATTAAAGGTTTTAAGAGTGCTGTAGAGGAAAGGGAGCAGATGAGCTGGGGCGGGGGGGGGGGGGGGGGGGGGAGAGTAGTGGTACCATTAACCAGAATAAAGAATACAGGAGTTAAGAGTAGATTTGTGCTAAAATTCCCAGGTTTTAGGATAAGCCTAGAAGTTAATTTTGGATCTAATGAGTTTAAGGTTATGTTCAGGATATACAGATAGAACTCTCCACTGGACAGTGGATATAGTAATGTTGTGTGTCGTAATAAAGAGCTTTGATCCCCTTTTATAAAAACTTAGTACTTGCATATGGTGCCACTGGAGCTGGGAAGACCCACACGATGCTAGGATCAGCTGCTGAACCTGGAGTGATGTATCTAACGATGTTAGACCTTTACAAATCTATGGAGGAGATTAAAGAAGAGAAAGTATGTAGTACCGCAGTTTCTTATCTGGAGGTGAGTTGACAATATCATTCTTTAGATGAGTCAATAGTATTACAAAATCTTTAAGACGTTCCATGGCCTATTCAAACTATTCTATCATATAGGAATTTTCTTATGAATGTATAAAATCATTGAAATTCCTGCTCTTACGTATTTGTCATGCATCTTTATCTCTTTCTGCTGAGTATGTTATTTTGGCCTAATTTCTGAGTAGCATGATTAGCACAAAGACCTTCCAGATACCCTTCACCCAGATCCCCCATATTTTACTACCTTTACTACCTTTGTTTTTTCCCTTGGTATGTGTGTGTCTTCCTCTTTTTTCTAATCTGTTTAAGTTACAAACTTGTAAAAACAAGAATAACCACTGAATAGTTATCAAAATCAGGAAATTAACAGTGATAGAACACCATTACCTAATCTATAAATCTTAATGAGATTTTGCCAATTATTCCAATGTTGCCCTTTTTGAAAAAGGAAATCTAAGATCATAAGTTGCATGCAATTGTCATATCTCTTTAGTTTTAATTTGGATTTTTTTTCTCTGTTTTATGTCACTGTCATAAAACCTCTAATTTGTGTTAGTCAGCAATTGGATTCAGGTTGTAAACTACCAAGAACACCGTAGAAGTAATGTTGAGTTCTTATGGTATCATAACTTACGTGGTTAGTTAGTCCAATTACTGGTTTGGTTAACTTTGATCCATTTCATTATGTTGATGTAGGCAGAATTTCTGCCCTATAAAGATATTACTTTACCCTTTATCCTCTTACTCCTCAAACTTTCATCTATTACTATTGGCATCCACTGATGATTCATGCCTGAATCAGTTATTATGATGGTAGATGATAGTGATACTTAAATTCCATAATTTCATCTATAGTCATTCCTCACTTTCTCCTATACGGAAAGAGCTTTTCCTTTTCTTTATTATATCAGTGTGGACTCATGGTTTCTTAATATTATTTAAGAGTTTATAAACCTTTTCCATAATTAAAGCTCAAATTATGCTAGATTTGACTAGTCAGGTCTCCTTCATGTTTCTCTTGTGTCCTTTTGACATACGCCATCATTCTTTGAGGACTTCTGCTTTCTTAGTAATAGCTGACATTCAACAAATCATAACTAGGTGGTAGGCACTCTTAACTTTGTGTTCAGATAGTGTTTCAGATACCAGTGCAGAAACAAATCTGTGATTTTACTGCCTATTCGTTTGTGGTATCAGAGAGAACATTTCTACTGGTTACAGCTCTCTTATTGACATCTTGTAGTTTGGTTCCTACTGAGAAAGTTTCTTCACATTTCAAAAATTGATTAAGATATGTAGGTTGCTAAAAAAACTCATTGTCTATAAGTAAGTGTTGAAAAAATTGCTTTGAACTTAATTGGGGAAAGAGCATAGCAGTATTCATTATTTCTTCCTTAGATCCTTTTATAACTGGGGGAATTCTAAAGTTTGGTTATTTTTATAATGTTTTTAATTGTTTTTTCTTTTAATCTGCCTTCATGTTATTAATGGTAAGGAAGGCAATGTCTAATCTAGGGTTTTTCACTCAGGCTCTGCACCCGAGTTGGCTATGGAGCTTTTTAAAAATAGACATACCTAGGTATCACCCCCTGGACATTTTAATTTAATAGGTCTGGATTGTGGTTGAGGCATCTTAGGTTTTTTAAAAGTTCCCAGGTGATTCTGATGTGTAGACTGGCTTGAGAATGATTGTTCTAATTGTGTATTTTGTGTGACTGAAATGGGTAAGGGGAAGCGTTTGAAAAGTAACTGCTGCTTATCAGAAAAATAACAACCAACAAAAATTATCTCTTTCAGTTTTACTACTTTTAAGAATTTATTACATTTTGGGGCACCTGGGTGGCTCAGTCGGTTAAGCATCCGACTTCGGCTCAGGTCATGATCTCACGGCTCGTGGGTTCGAGCCCCACGTCGGGCTCTGTGCTCACAGCTCAGAGCCTGGAGCCTGCTTCGGATTCTGTGTCTCCCTCTCTCTCTGACCCTCCCTGTTTATGCTCTGTCTCTCTCTGTCTCAAAAATAAATAAACGTTAAAAAAAAATTTTTTTATTACATTTAAAAATTATCATTCATTGTAGAAAATCTTACCAGAAATGAAGTATCACTATTGGCTATTTATTAGAACATGGAAATAACTTAAAATATTTCTTAAAGCCTTAATTCTGTGTGTGTGTGTGTGTGTGTGCGCGCGCACGCGTATGTGTTTAAGTTTTATCACTAGTTGTAGTTGTCATTTGTTTGGCAAGTAGAAAATTCAGTAACTTTGATAAATTCATAAAATCAATAGTACCATTTTTATGCCTTGCTTACAAAATTACTAAAATATATATATATTGCCAGAGACATAAAATACAGATGTGTATTCAATGCCATGCAGTAGGGTAAGGCTATTTGGCACCATTCTGCTATTACTTTTGTGACCATGGACAAATCACTTAACCTTCTAGGGCCTGAAGGGTGTGGGGGGGGGGGGGGGTCCTATTATGGAACTTATTATTAAGAATTGCATATTAAACTTAATGCAATTAAAAGATAAATGAAATATATCCCTGAGTATGGGTTTTCTTTAACTTTTAAACTCTAAAATTTAAAAAGTTTTGACTGTTGGGGCATAATAAAATAACAAATATCTTCAGTAAGAACCATGGCATCTCCATATAACTTACTAGAATCTCCCAAGACCTTATGTCCCATATATTTCCAGAAAATAGGAAAAGACACATCCAGCTATCTTATTTGTTTCACTGTAGTTATCAAACTAGGAATTATGGAGTAAAAATATAATGACTCACCTCTAAATTTCAGTTGCACACCTAGGTAATAAAACTTCTGTTTTCTCAGACGATAGAAAATTAATGGCAACAAGAGGTAGAATGGGTGAGATGAATGAAAATGAGTTGACGCTTACCTTTAAGATGTAATTCTAATACAACCTTAAATCAGTAGCATATGTGATGTTAATCACTATTATTTCAACATCAGTGCTAAAGCAGTTGTTTTTGGGTTTTTTTTTCCCCTTAAGGTATATAATGAACAGATTCGTGACCTCTTAGTAAATTCAGGACCACTTGCCGTTCGGGAAGACGCCCAAAAAGGGGTAGTTGTTCAGGGGTTGACTTTACATCAGGTATGTTTATAAATGTCTTTTTCCTTATGCTAAGAGCAAGTGTGATTATTTAGCCATTTACTTTTTTTCCATTGTGTTCAAGATAGAAGAAAAATAATGAAGTGCAGAGTTAAAATAATCAGAGTGTATCTTTAGTATTATTTTGTTTCCCTTTGAAATAATTGAATGACCTTTTCTTTTAAAAATCTACTTGAAAATTTAATACCATGTGTTCTCCATAATACATTTATATTTTATCTCCACAGAAAGAAAAGATTTTATCTTTTATTTCTCATAGAACACCAAAGTATAGTTGACCCTTGAACAACATGGGTTTGAGCTGAACGCGTACTCTTATATGCAGATTTTTTTCTTATAAACACAGTACAGTACTGCAAATGTATTTTTTCTTCCTTATGATTCTCTTAATAACATTCCATTTTTTCATTTATGGTAAAAATACAGTGTATAATACATGTAACATGCAAAATATGTATTAATCACCTGTTCCTACTATCGGAAAGACTTCAGGTCAACAGTACATTACTAGTAAAGCTTTGGGGAGATCATAAGTTACACATAGATTTTCAATTTCCCGGAGGGGAGGGGTGGGGAATATTTAATGGGATTCAATTTATAGAAAACGTTTTCTACCTTTTATCTTTAAAAGTCTTTTTTCTTGTTGAAAGTTTATTAAAAATTTTAAAGATAGATGGCTAATTTGTATATTTTTCTTTTACTTAAACTTTTCTAGCCCAAGTCCTCAGAGGAAATTTTACAGTTGTTGGATAATGGAAACAGAAACAGGACACAGCATCCCACTGATATGAATGCCACATCTTCTCGTTCTCATGCTGTTTTCCAGGTAACAGGCCATTAGACTATTGCTCTTAAAATTCAATTTAAAATGAACAAAGCCAAATTCATGTGTGGTAGTTTTCACATATACAAAGAAAATCCCTTCATCTGTGGACTCCTTACTCAGTATTTCCTTAACTCTACAGCTTTGAAAAGATTTTATCAAGAATATTCAGAATTGAGATGATGTAAATCGGAAGTATAAAGTTTTACATGTGTGAAGATACAGGATAGTAAGGTAGTAGTGTTAGAGGGTTTTTTCCTTGAGTTAGTTGTTTTTCTTTTTTTAAGTTAGCAAAAATACTTAGTCTTTTCTAAAGATAACCTTATATTCAGAGCAAACTTTCTCTTTATAGATCTAGATTTACAGAACCAATAAATTGGGGAGATACTGATTCACTTTCTGAAGATTTCACCATAGGGACTGTGTGAGTAGTTGCATTCCTGAAGGACATTGATTGCATTGTTACAGTTCTTTTTAGGAATACAATTCTAGAAAGAGTTAAAGCATAGGTTAATAGATATTATTTTTTGTAGCTTCTGGTCCTGTTAAAATACAAATTATTTTATAGCTTCATTCCGGATTATATTATTGGAGCACATCTTATAAAAGAAATTGACATAGTTGAAAGAATTCATATCGGAGGCAGTCAAGTCATTCAGAAAGTCTCTAGTCCATAAAATTTTATTAATCTTTTCTGTTCTTTCCAATGACTCTTCATTTATCAGTGGTCATGAGAGAAATGTTTATCTGTGACACTGAAATTTCCCCAAAATGTCTTAGACCCTGCTTTATAAGAATATTAGCAAAGAGTTTTATAATGGAATAGCTGATCTTCTCCATCTCTTTTAAGTTTGCCACTTAGCTTATTTCAATTAAACTATAAAGTAGCCTAAATTGGCTCAATAAACGATGCTGTATGCCAACGAGCTGAACATGACAAGTACATTTTACTATTTTTTTTTATATGGGATATTTTCTTAAATATAACAACACACAACAATTTTGGGAATTAGAATACATTTACTCTCCAATTTAGGCCGACATCAAATTCACCTTTCCTTTAGGAAAAGTCCCCGGACAAAGGCAAAGCATTCTGACCACTGCCTTTGGTTTTCTGTTAAGAATATTATTTCTATGGGAATGCAAGCTGGTGCAGCCACTCTGGAAAGCATTATGGAGGTTTCTCAAAAAACTAAAAATAGAACTACCCTACCACCCAGCAATTGCACTCCTAGGCATTTATCCAAGGGATACAAGATTGCTCTTTCGAAGGGACACGTGCACCCCCATGTTTATAGCAGCACTATCAACAATAGCCAAAGTATGGAAAGAGCCCAAATGTCCATAGATGGATGAATGGATAAAGAAGATGTGGTATATATATACAATGGAGTATTACTCGGCAATCAAAAAGAATGAAATCCTGCCATTTGCAACTACACGGATGGAACTGGAGGGTATTAAGCTAAGTGAAATTAGTCAGTCAGAGAAATACAAAAATCATATGACTTCATTCATATGAGGACTTTAAAAGACAAAACAGATGAACATAAGGGAAGGGAAACAAAAATAATATAAAAACAGGGAGGGGGACAAAACAAAAGAGACTCATAAATATGGAGAACAACCTGAGGGTTGCTGGAGGGGTTGTGGGAGGGGGGACGGGCTCAATGGCTAAGGGGCATTAAGGAATCTACTCCTGAAATCATTGCTTCACTATATACTAATTTGGATGTAAATTTTAAAAAATAAAAAATAAAGTAAAATTTAAAAAAGAAAAAAAAAAAAAGAGTATTATTTCTAGAGTACCTGTTCCCTACCACCACCACTGGTAAGTCTATGTTCTGGTTCAAGGGTTACCAGAACACAAATGGTAGTTGTTTTGAGCTTCTGTCATGCCAACAGTCATTTGCCCTCTGGTACACATACGGGAAATCTCACTTTTGAGGTTTCTTTCAACTTCCATAATTCTGGTATTCTTACATATCAGCCAGTCAGAATATTATACTTTCTTCAGTATGTTTTTGAAATGAAAATAATTTTGATTTCATGCTCTTTTAAAAATAAAGTGCACATTTCTCTTTTAATTTTGTTAAACCTTATCCTCATTTTTCCTATTCTCCTGTAATTTCAAAAAGATTTATTTGCGACAACAAGACAGAACAGCAAGTATCAGTCAAAATGTACGAATTGCCAAGATGTCACTCATTGATCTGGCAGGGTCTGAGCGAGCCAGTACTACCAGTGCTAAAGGGACCCGATTTATAGAAGGCACAAATATTAATCGGTCACTCTTAGCTCTTGGGAATGTTATCAATGCCTTAGCAGATGCAAAGGTAGGTGCCATATGTTTACTTATTTAAGTATATTGAAATGCTGAAATTCCTAGAAAGATACTACTTAAAATAATTTTTTTTAATTTTTTTTTTAATGTTTTATTTATTTTTGAGACAGGGAGAGACAGAGCATGAACAGGGGAGGGTCAGAGAGAGGGAGACACAGAATCTGAAACAGGCTCCAGGCTCTGAGCTGTCAGCACAGAGCCCAACGCGGGGCTTGAACTCACGGACCGCGAGATCATGACCTGAGCCAAAGTCGGCCGCTTAACCGACTGAGCCACCCAGACGCCCCAAAATAATTTTGTTTTAATGGTCTATTATAAATCAAATGTCATTTGTATATAGGGCAAAGATCACACAAAGCCTAATATATCAAATAAAGCTATATTTTGTTTCGTTTTAATTTCTAGTTTTAGAATCAGAATTTGTTGAAAGAAAACGATTGACTATCATATTCATAGTATTTTATCGTACTTTCTCATCACTTATTTTCTACCTGATTATTAAAATCACCATTTAGGGGTACCTGGGTGGCTCATTTGGTTGAGTTTCTTATTCTTGATTTCGGGTCAGGTTATAATCTCATGGGTCGTGAGATCAAGCCACGTGTCAGGCTCTGTGCTGATGGCATGGAGCCTGCTTGGTATTCTCTCTCTCCCTGTCTGTCCCTCCCCTGCTCATGCACCCTTTCACTCTCTCTCAAATAAACATTTAAAAAAATAAAATGATCACTACACAGCAAGCATGATAATTGAATTGGGATGAATATGAAAAACATATTTAGAAAAGCTTAATTTTGTTCTGGTTTGTATTTTATATACTGTAAGATTGGGTTAAATGTTAGAGTTTTAATTTTTCTTAGGAAGAAGGGCTTAAGATATAAAGTATAATCAAATCACCTAATAAGGTCATGTTTATTAGATGTCTTTGAGGCATTTAAAAATATTTTACGTCTACTATATGCTGGAGTGCTTACTAGAATACAGCATATTTAACAATTTCTGTATTGGTAAAAATGACTTTTTTTTTTTTTTTAATCAAGTTCAAGCCAGGTTCAAGATTTAAGAAATTGTATTTAGGAAAATACAGGTCAATGAATGCTAGGAAAATGTTGTATTTTGATTTAATAAAATTAAAATGATTTGGGAAGTGTTTTTAAAAAAGGCAAGTTCCTGAAATCATATAAAGATTACAAAGGCAATATGTCTTTTATATTCTAAGTTAAAATCTCAAACGTGTAAATAGCATGATAAAGAGACTGATTTTCTGAACTTAAGCCATTTATAGCATTTTTTCCATACTGTCTAAATTTTTAATTATTGACTCCTATTGAGTCATTTATGAGTCCATGTTTAACGTTTGGACTTGTACATGTAAAATCATTTCAAGTTAACACCAGTAATATACATTCCACACTATTTGGGAAACACTGCTATAGTGTAAAGCACAGTACTACTGGAAACTGGGGCACCTTGGGTGCATTTCTAGCTCTGAATTATCAGGCACATGACCCGAAGCAAGCCATTTCACTTTTGGTTTAGCTTCCATTAGTCTTTTGTATAATATGAAAGACCTACACTAGATAGCATAAGATTGCTTTTAGCTCAACATTATAATGTTTTGTTTTTATATAGAAAGTGTGCTTTTTGGAAATTTTGATTTTTACTTTAAAATCAGAACTGTATCTTTTAAGTAAAGGGGAACCTAGAAGTATTAAGTTCTCTTAGAACTCTGTTGTCCTTTCAGATGAAGTCTGTATAAAATTATAATTTTAATTTACTTTATGTCCATGTTAGCTAATTATTTAATGAGAGAAATAGCTGTATGCCATACAAAATTCTTACTATATTTGTATAGGGCATGTAATACTTTTGTATTTTAATTTTTTTTTAATGGTGATTTTTTTTTAATGGACATTTATTTTTTTAAGAGAGGAAAGTTGCTAAAATAATATGGAAAGATCTTCTTAAATATACTCCACACTCAGTTTTCCCAGTTGTTAACATCTCACATTTATCTGGTGTACTTATCACAACTCATAAACCAATATTGATTTTTTTTTAATTAGCTAATGTTTATTGAGATGGGGATATAATCCTTAGGTAGGATATTTGTTTTATATATTCACTCAATAGTTCCATAAGATTCATCATCATCATTTCAATCACCAATTATATCATAAGTCTCTGCAAAGTTGGGCAGTGCTTAAATTCTTAGAGTGAAGTGATAGCAGGTTTGCATTTAAATGTGGAAAATGACATAAGAATTCTTTTTTTGTTCTTTCAGAGAAAGAATCAGCATATTCCTTACAGAAATAGTAAGCTCACTCGCTTGTTAAAGGATTCTCTTGGAGGAAACTGTCAAACTATAATGATAGCTGCTGTTAGTCCTTCCTCTGTGTTCTACGATGACACATATAACACTCTTAAGTATGCTAATCGTGCAAAGGACATTAAATCTTCTGTAAGTGTGTTTACTCTGCCTTTGTTGTAAGGGCATTAGATGTATACTATTTTTATAACTCAAAAATATTGTGTTTTTACTAATGAATTAGCAAACAGGGTTAGAAATGTCTTTATTGGCTTGGTTGATCGAGCATTTACTTGGACAACTAAATCATTAAGCATCTTGATTACATATATAATAGATACCATTATTTAGTCTTTTGGAAGCTAGAATGCTTTAGTGCCTTTCTTCCTAAACTTTTTCACATCATGGCACATTATATTTTGATGGCACCCTGGGGTAATTGGTCAAGGCTTTAACACATTTGTTATAGCCAAGGATGATGCCATCTGCTATAGCTCAGATCTAGCCCTTTCTTCCTGAAAACCTTGGACATGTTAGGTAATTTCTCCAAGCCACGGTCACTTCATCTGTACAATAGATATATTTGCCTCAGTTTATGAAGTAAATAGCCCCTTTAAAATAATTCATGATATTGATGCAACCAATATAGCTCTAACAATATAATAATTATTGATCAGGTCAGTATTCTCACCAGTAATTTGGGGCAATTTAAAGAAATTTAGGTCAAACGTGATATATGTTTAAAAATCACAGGATCTCGGGGCGCCTGGGTGGCGCAGTCGGTTAAGCGTCCGACTTCAGCCAGGTCACGATCTCGCGGTCCGTGAGTTCGAGCCCCGCGTCAGGCTCTGGGCTGATGGCTCAGAGCCTGGAGCCTGTTTCCGATTCTGTGTCTCCCTCTCTCTCTGCCCCTCCCCCGTTCATGCTCTGTCTCTCTCTGTCCCAAAAAATAAATAAATAAACGTTGAAAAAAAAAAAATTAAAAAAAAAAAAAAAAATCACAGGATCTCAGGGTTGGAAGAAACCTAGAGTTCAGGTAGTATGATGATTTCTCCTCCTACTTACCCTTCTGCTACTCCCACTGTATGAAGATGAGCCAGTTATTGTCTTCCTTAGAGAAATGTCTATATACTTTTTATATAATTAATTGGGAAAGATTATATTAAATGGGTACACAAAGCTTTGCACACGTTTTTCATATATTCCTTACACCAACCTATTGATACTCAGAATTTTAAGTACCAAATTCTAAATCAGTTAAGTAAGAAGTGGACAGGGCCTTGAAATCAAGTATTTGGACTTATATCTTTGATGTTTTCCCACTATTCCATAGCTGCCAAGGAGCCCATACAATTATAAAAAGGATAAAATGTAATAAGAACTCATTAAAAACTAGTTGAAATTAAAAATGATTGAAACTTAAAATTATCTCTAAATTTCTTAGAAGTCAGAGGAAAAAGAAAATGGGCAATTTTAATTATAATGTGAATGAATGTTTTGTAAGTTCTTAAAAGTATATTTTCTCAGGTAGTAAGATAATTTCTTTATAATTTCATTTATTTTGTAGATGTGCTCAGCATGTCCTCTTATCATAGATTTTGAACATTAGCGTAAATGATCATGATTATCACATGACTGTAATTGTCTCAAATTTTGAATTCATGGATCAGAATTAATGAGGATATAATGCCATTTTTCTCATATATATACATATATATATATATATCTGTGATTATTATCTACCTACATACAATCATAATTTCTGTCTTTTAACAGTTGAAGAGCAATGTTCTTAACCTTGACAATCATATAACTCGGTATGTAAAGATCTGTAATGAGCAGAAGGAAGAGGTATGTCTTCTCTTTATGTTACTCTCCTTTAGTTCTTCATTTATGGGATTCTGCAAACTTAATTGCTTAAAAATTTGACATTTTTTTTTCTATTATAGTTGAAAATCTAGCATGTTCAGTTATTTTTCACAGCTAACATTTTTCTGTAGCCATGTATTATGGAGACAAATAATTTGTATTTTAACTAGTGTTTCTCTCTACTAGATTTTAATGTTAAAAGAAAAACTAAAAGCCTATGAAGAACAGAAAGCCTTTACTGATGAAAATAACAAAGCAAAGTTAATGATTTCAAACCCTCAGGAAAAAGAAATTGAAAGGTAAAAATGACATTAAGATCTCATTTTGAGGATTTTATGGTTTTGAAAGTTAGTCAGATATTTTATGTTATCATTTTTTGTGTAAGTATGTCTTTATATATATTCTCAACTGAATTCAGGAAGTCACTGATTGCTCTTTATTTGCACACTTCGGAGATCAGATCATTTTAGTTATGATTATACACAGTTGTGATTATACCAGGACTTGGGTATAAGATGCAGAAAGTAAAGCCAGTTCCATCACTTATGAAATTAGTTTTTAGCTGTTTTCATATTGTTCTTCTCAGGTGTCTTATTCCACTCAGGCTGCTGTAACAAAATACCACAGAGTGGCATCTTATAAACAAAATAAATAAACAAAAATTCTTTCTCACAGTTCTGGAGACTGGAAGTCCCAAGATTAGGGGGCTAGTATAGTTGGGTGAGGGCATTCTTTCCAGCTGAAGATTTCAATTCTTGAATCCTCACATGAACTCTGAAGGGAGATCTCTCTTTCCACAGCCTATCTTATAAGGGCACTAGTCCCACACATGAGGGTCTCTGCCCTCATCTGATTACCTCCCAACAGCCCCACTTCCTAATACATCACCTTAGGTGTTAGGTTTCAACATAAGAATTTTGGGTAACAAACATTCAGGCAATCTCATCTGGCATGATATCATTATTTGTATAGTTCACATGAATCTTATCTACTCTTTCTTGACTATGTATAACTCTAATAATTCACTTAGTTTGGTTAATTATTTGAAGGGACATCTCTCAATGATATAAATTAATACTGAATTTTGATAGGTTCCCACTAAGCTTCCTAGCAGGTAATTGGAAAAAAAAAAAAAAGGTGTTGATAATACAATATTCACGAATACTTCTCCCCTAAGCAGTTAAGATAATTTTCCAAATTGTCCCAAAGGGGATGCTAGTTCAAAAGGAAAAAAAAAAAAAAGAGGTTAGAATGGGAGAGAGCCAAAGCATAAGAGACTGTTAAAAACTGAGAACAAGCTGAGGGTTGATGGGGGGTGGGAGGGAGGAGAGGGTGGGTGATAGGTATTGAGGAGGGCACCTTTTGGGATGAACACTGGGTGTTGTATGGAAACCAATTTGTCAATAAATTTCATAAAAAAAAAAAAAAAGCTGTGAATCTTGAGTAGCTCTAAGAAGGCAGTAAGAAATTCTTGGATCAAACAAATTTGGAAATTACACCTTACTTGAGGATTCTAGGTGATTTCCAAAGTATATCAGTTTATTAAAGGCTCTGAGAGGTCTTATAATAAAGGAATCTGTTCAATCTTGATTGAAGTTGACTGAAGTTAAAGTTACTTGACATTCTCCAGAGCCAGTGTTCTGTTATCATTAGTATGAGAAACTAACCACAATTTGGAAACCAATGATTATTCACACTGTTTTGGAACTCTAGAGGTTATAGAAGATATCTTGCTATATGTAAGGAAGACTAGTTGACAGTGACTTTCAACCTAGTTTCAGGTACGACACCATTTTTAAAATTGGATTTGTATTTTGAAGTTTATGGAAAATATCCTTGATTTGAAAAAAATAATGTTTTCTGACTCAGTTGACCCCAGATGCTAAGATTGCTACTTCTAGTAATAGTACTTTATCTTTGTAGATGACTTTATAGGTTTTGATGATTTTTAGCCCCATATCAATTTAATCTGATCACTAGAACAATCCTTTGAAATTTGAAGTGGGATATTGTTTTTTCAAAGATAAGCCAAGAACTTTTAATCTTAATCTTTTTCTTCCATACCATGCTGTTTTACAAATATCATAAGAGGTAATTAAACAACTATTTCTCTGAGTGACAATCAGCTTTTAATATAGCATAAAGTTGACCTATATATTGGACTCCTTTCGTGCATGGAATTGTTCAACACTATCTAACCAGATTTAGTTATCAGTTGAAACCTTATTAAACTTTTCTGCAATTGATGGCTTTAAGTTTTGAACCTTTCCTTCTGGTAAGATGATTCTGGAGGGAGATGGCCTGAACTATGAAATAAGCATTTCAGGGGAGTATTTTTCACATTTCAACCTGATTTAACCAAGAGTAAAAGCCTTTAGAGTTTTAATTTGTACAACATGTTAAATAATTTACTTGTATTACAAAGAAGCTTTAATAATTGGGTTATATACCCCATAGCCTTTGTCATTTTCCCTCAAAATTAGCGGTCTCCTGAAAGAAATATATGAAATAACTTTTATCATATCCATCATACTGTTACATAGAGCTTTTTTAATGCCATGAATTTGCAAAGTGTCTTTTTAAAAATAAACTTAACATTTTTATATGGTTGAATGAGATAAAAGGAAGAATGTACAGTATTTACTGCCTATCAAAGCTATTCTAGGAGAAGTCATAAAGAGAAAGTACAGTTCTTTATATACAGAATAATTATAAAACTTCACTATGAATGTATCATGAAAATTGTGTAGAATTTAATATTCATCATGTATCACCTAAAATTATTGGCAAAGATTTTTGTTACTAGTTACTTGAATGTTTTAAATGACTAGAAAATAGTTGTGAGTCAATCCCTTAGGGTTCTTTCTGTTTTAAAATGGTAAAATTTTTTTTAAAGGAGATCTCTAGAAACCTTTGATACTATTACCTTTTCTTCCATCCTAAACAATAGACCCCCACCAACGAAAATAAGTCTGAACCACAAAATTACAAAATTGACCAATATTTAACTATGTCCTTGAATAAAATGTTATTAAAAAACCTGAGAAATTATCTTTGAGTATAACCTAAAGATAACTTATCAATTCATTTACTGGCATTAGCGTGTTGTAATATAATACAATGGAATTGCAATGTCCGTACATACTTCCTATGAAATATTTATCAGTTTGACAAAACTGCAGTAAAGTCGATGTATTGTGGTTTATAGCCATTCCCAATAGAGTTTCATTAAGAACTACTGACGTAAATTGGCAATGTTTTTACCACAGGTCCTCACAAATACATTTAAAATTCTAGCTGAGGAACATTTATTTTTAAATGCATATACTTTGTTACAGTTGTATTTTAAAGGCTTCACAGTTAATTTTTCTTTGAGAGTTTTACCTGTATGTGACTATTTATACTGTTACTGTAGCTCAGACCTACCTGATCTGAGATTTTAAAACATAAATATATACTTAAAAAACTAGAATATTGCTGTGACCAATGTTCTGGTGACCCTGGAGGATGCAGATTTGCAGGTTCCTTTTAGGCCTTTTATAGTAGTTTCTCAGCTTGAGGCCTTTTATGTGTTTGGAGATGCTGTAAATCAAATTCCCCAACTCTGATTCTCTAAATCTCCATTGCCTTTGGAGGAAAGACACTGGAGTGGCTTTTCTAGATTTGCCACATTGCAAACTTGGTTGTTTTGGGTCCTGGCAGTGTCAGCTGACTCTTAGCCAGGCTGTAGGGGGTACCTAACCTTATGGTGTGTTTTTGCTGTAACAAATTCTGAAACTAAAAACTGGCTATCTCACTTTCCCTAGGGGGCCATGGAGGCACCATATGATCATGCCACCCACTGCTTATTTCTTTGCAGTGAGCCAACATCAAAACAACACACAGTAATGTGTTGCTTCTGGGGCCTTGTTAATTGGGATAGTACAGGTCCAAATTATCATCCTCTTCCTACAAACAAAATATTTTATTTTTGCTAATAAGCAGCTGGATTACATAGAGTACATGACTTATATACCTATGACTTATATATAGAGGCCTTATAATACCCATATCTTTTAATAACATGATCTTCCTTGAAAGAGGAAGAATACAGTAAAAATAATTTAATATTCTTTTCCAAACATTTTGTAATTTCATAGGAAACAGTCACTCTAACCTATTTGCTGTTTGTCGTTTAGTCTAATTCTGTGAGTGATATATATTCTTTTGCTCATTTATTTCTTTAGGTAAACATTGTAACATCTGTCACAAAATTAGTGAGATTCTATAATGTGTTTTAATTTTTAATTTTGGTAGATTTCAAGAAATTCTGAACTGCTTGTTCCAGAATCGAGACGAAATTAGACAAGAATATCTGAAGTTGGAAATGTTACTAAAAGAAAATGAACTTAAATCATTCTATCAACAACAGTGCCATAAGCAAATTGAAATGATGTGTTCTGAAGACAAAGTAGAAAAGGTATTTATTTATAATTAAATTTTAGGCACTGTAAAGACATGGGGACTTCTAATTCTAGAAATGTGATAGGTAATGTTATTTAATCACCCATTCACTACAAATACCTGGAAATGCTGGGGGAAATGTATCAAAGATTGTTTCAAATGCATAGTTATGTATGCAAGACAGAAAATTAAATTCCTAGGTGTCAGAGAGAAAACGGAAACCAAAAGAACAAAATCTCAGTTGGAACTGTTGCTTCTGTGAGGGTTGTTGGAATGCTTACCATAAACCTACCACACTCAGGAAATGTTGGGTATCAAAGGTGAGGCAGTGGGAGCAGTATATCCCAGATGTAGATGATAATGTACAACTTAGACCAAACTCAGATCTTTTTTTTCCAGGAAAGAATATTTTATCACTAACATTGTTAGAATTTCCATTGCGTGGTACTTGAAAAGGCAGACCATCTTTTACTTGGCTTTATTATTTTATGCAATTGTACACTGCCCTACAACCTCCATATACACAGCCCACTCCCGATACCCTAGCTTTGATGTACACTGCTATTTACATAAGGGACCGAAGGGAAACCAGGGAGATAGAAATGGCAGACCCCACGTAAAGCTGGGAACCTCAGAAGCCTTCACCGTTCATATTGGTGGTACACCTTGAAGAAACATCTTAATCAGCAAGACAACCACGCCTAGAGTAAGAAAAAGTCTCATGTAAAGATTGTCATTATAAATATACTTTTCAAAGAGTTGAGGTTTGAATTTTTACAATCCATGTGTTTTATTTAGTAAAGCCTTAAAGTGAAAAATTAACATAGAAAATGGTATCAGAGCAGCAATAATCTATGGGTAACCGTGCAGAAGCGTACAGAAATAGCCTATTGAAACAGACCCTCAACTCAAATTACTAATGAGAACTCACTGTCCAAATTACAAAACACATGGTGAAACAATCCACCATAAACAAGTCAGCAGACTTAGCAAATGACAGGATTCCCAAAAATTCAGACACTAGAGCAATCTGATTTAAAAACTAAAAAAACTACTGGGGTACCTGGATGGCTCAGTCGGTTAAGGGTCTGATTTTGGCTCAGGTCATGATCTCATGGTTTGTGGGTTCAAGCCCCACATCGGGCTCTGTGTTGACAGCTCAGAGCCTGAAGCCTGCTTCAGATTCTGTGTCTCCCTCTTTCTGTTCTTACCCCACTCGTGTTCTGTGTCGCTCTCTCAAAAATAAACATTAAAAAAAAGTTTTTTAATCTATAAAAATGACTGGGGCTCCTGGGTGGCTCAGTTGGTTGGGCAGCCGACTTCGGCTCAGGTCATGATCTCTCGGTCCGGTCCGTGAGTTCGAGCCCTGCATTGGGCTCTGTGCTGACAGCTCAGAGTCTGGAGCCTGTTTCAGATTCTGTGTCTCCCTCTCTCTGACCCTCCCCTGTTCATGCTCTGTCTCTCCCTGTCTCAAAAATAAATAAAACGTTAAAAAAAAAAAACTATAAAAATGACTAAAGTCGTCAAAGTAGGAATTAATGATAAAGGAATTAAAGGTCGAAAGAACATACATAATACAAAAAGAAAACAAATGAAATGTCCAGAAATTAAAGATTTATTCACTGAAATTTATAAGTTCATTTTATAGGCACACTGCTTTAAATACTTTGCATGCATTAACTCAATTCTCAGAAAACCCTATGGGACATGTTATTATCCTCATAATTAAGATGAGGAAACCAGAGGACAGAGAAGTCATTTTGGGCAAAGTCACACCTCTCATTGGTATCAGACCTATATGGTCTGAACTCAAGCAAGTTGATTCCAGAACCTGTTGCCTCTGTCCTTTTCTGTGTGTTAGATACAGCTAAAGATGAATTACTGAACTGGGAGATCTGAGGAGACTATGTCAAATAGAGGATAAAAAATAGCAAATGTAAATAAAATGTTGTTGCATGAAGGACAGACTGAAAAGTCATGCATTCTTCTAATAATTGTTATGAAGGAGGTATATTAGTGCAAAAAGGGGAAAGGATAATGTGCCATTTCAGGCTTAGAATTTTCTAGGACTAATAAGATGTCAATAAGATGTATGTTCAAGAAGAATGAGTTCTAAACAGGATAAAAAATAATGTATTCCTAGGTGTATGCCACTCCAAATCACCAAAGAGCAGAAAAATAAACATTTTGATAATTATTCCCCCCCAGTTCTGGTGTTCACTGATGATAAGCTTAATTTATTTTTATTTTATGAAATTAGTTACATAGATAATACATGAGATGATTTGTAAATTACTTATTCAAAAGCTGTCTCTTATAGGGGCTCCTGGGTGGCTGAGTTGGTTAAGAGTCCAATTTCGGCTCAGGTCATGATCTTGCGGTTCGTGGGTTCAAGCCTGCAACGGGCTCTGTGCTGACATCTCAGAGCCTGGAGCCTGCTTCAGAGTCTGTGTCACCTCTCTCTCTGCCCCTCCCCTGCTTGTGCTCTGTCTCTCTCTTTCAAAAATAAATAAACATTAAAATACTAAAAAAAAAAAAAAAACAACAACAAAACTCTTATAAATAACTTTTCAGTCCTCTTAGACCTCTACCCCAGATGTGTTTTTCCTGTCCCAGAAGTATCAACTCTATATAAAAATTTCACATGTTTTAATGTTAAAAGCCATCAAATTTTAAACAGTGCTTTAAAACACTAGTATTTCAGGTTTTTTTCCAGCCTATGAAATTGTAAAATGTGATATGCTAAGAAACTAATCTTAAAGGATTCATTAGTATATCACTGATGCCAGCTTATCAGTAGCTGTTACACTATCAACATTAGTATTTTTACTTATGAGTATGCATTTATTGTGCCTTATCTTATCAAAAAAATGTCTATTTAAAAAATCACTGTTAGATATGATTGACACCAAAAATGTGAGTACTTAGTAAGATGGAGTAGGGGAATGGGTTTGGCTGGGTTTTTTTAATTTTTTTTTCTGTTTTCATCTGTATTCTTCTGCTTAATTGCCTTTTTTTCAACCCACTTACCTTTTATGATTTCTTACTTTTGGTCATTTCAATCTACATGTTCCAGTTCTTATAGGTATTTTCATGAGACTAGGTAAACAATGGAGATAAAACCTCTTAAGTGTATCGGTTTGGGTTAAATTATTGAAAAACATAGGAAGGCATCTATAGAGATTGAGTTGTTTTTGTTTTGATTTTTACACACTAAAGTGTCAAACTATAGTTTTACTAAACTGCTTGCTAACGCAAGAAATTTTATATCTGTGTTGGACCCTCTCCAAAAGTGGCTTATTATCAGAAGTGCTAAAAGAATCTCATAACATTGATTCAGGCAGAAATGGTTCCAGAGTATAGACTCTGAGATTAGAATTAAAGTGAAGCTCTTGGGTAATTTTATGACCATATAAAGATAATCTGCAAATTATTTTTAGCAAAATAACGAGGTTATTTACCACATTAGCAGTCCTTTTGCACAAAGCAGTAGTAGCACCTAAATTTTAGAATTATATGTTTGTTCTCACTCAAAAAGTTTTGTGGTATTCTGGGGGTTTGTTAATAAAGTGTATAAAGTTCTTTTTAAACCTTAACAAGAAGCATTTACTTTAATGTCAGGGTTTAACATGCATATTTAGAATTTATTCTCAGTTATTTGCTATTTATTTCAGAACAGTAGGTCATTATGAGTACCCTGATGGAAAATGTCCCCATAGGGAACAATCATAGAGGATACATTTGATGGACATTAGAAGTAAAAACTCAAAAGCATACTTTTTGGGGTTTTGAGTTAGGAACTTTTTGGTATTAAATTATTGGCTGCCATGAGAGCCTCAGAGCATTTCCTGCCCTGGTTTCTAAGAGTTCCTACAACATTTATAAATGTTAAAGCCAAGTAAAGATAATCTGATTTAACTGCCTTCCTCCAGGCAGGTACAATACTTTTATGTTCATTTTCAGATGAGGTGATAAAGAACCACTGAGATTAACTTGCCTAAGTTTTCATACCTGCTGAATACAGCAGAAGAAAGTCAAGAAGCTACATATCCTACCTTCTGTTAAGGTAGTGGCTCTAAACTTTTCAGGTCTCAGGACCCCTTCCTATTTAAAAAAAAAAATTATTTAGGACCTAAAAGAGCTTTTGTTCATATGAACTCCATCTACCAGTATTCCTATATTAAAAATTCAAATTGAGACTTATAAAAATCTATTTAGTATCAGTTAATTTTAAAACCATTAGCTCATTGCATGACAACATAACTAACACTTTAATGAAAACTAGTGAGTTATATTTTCTAAAACAAACCAAAAGAGATAGTGAAAAGAATGACACTGTTTCACATTTTTGCAAATTTCTTTAATGCCTGGTTTTCCCCAAAAGTTTCAATACATCTTTTATGAAAGATAGCAAAAAATAAGAAGTTAGCTTTTAAAGAGAGCCAAAAGGCCAGATTTGTGCCTACATAAAACATCAAAACTATTCAGAATATCCATTATGAGTCCTGAACCAATCATCAGGTAAGATCAGATATTTATAAGCACTCTGATATAAGCTTTATTTTCTATTACTTGCACCAGCCTATCTAAAAGCGTTGTGGGCAAAATCAGAGCAGAGTTATTTCTTCACATCTTTCATGTTGGAGGAAAGGCAAGGTGGGACTTGTGTCTGCTTTGATTTTGAGTAAAATCGTGGGAATTATCAGACCTTGTACGAACCTTTCATATGCAACACTTAATGGAATGTATTTTAGCACACACAAAAAAAGTTATAGTCTTCAATTTGGCCAGTGAAATTCTTAAAGCCATAAACTCTCAACATGTAATTTTATAAAAATGAGTCACAACTCAATTTCCTATTTTCCTGCAAGCAGTAGTATTGTGAAGATTTCAAAGGGGAAGTAGCTTTAAATATAAAAGTATAGTCTAAATAGATTACAATGGCAAACTTACAAGAAAATTTACTACTTTGCTAATATCACATACATCAAATATCATAAAAATTAGTCTGGCTATTAAATACATTATTTTTCAGGCCACTTGCCGACGAGATCATAGACTTGCAATGTTGAAAACTCGTCGCTGCTACCTAGAGAAGAAAAGGGAAGAGGAATTGAAGCAATTTGATGAGAATACTAATTGGCTCCATCGTGTAAAATCCGAAATGGAGCTCTTAGGTCAAAATGGCCATATTCCAAAGGTAAGATGTGTTTATGTGTTCAGATTCACTTTGTAAAAACTGAGTTCTTTAAACCCATTGTCTTTGTCATGGAGTAAATATCTTTCATAAGACAACTATTGCTCCATCTCTCTGAGATTTGATTCTTTTTACCATTTATATTTGAATATACCATCTGCCTTGCTAATTACCCGTTAAATTTGCCTTTTCTGTACTTTGAGAAGAGTAAGGTTACTTTTAAGTGACGTTACTCTTAAGCGATTGCTTCCTTTTATGAGGTAGCTCTTAAGTTAGAATGAAGTAATCAAACTACTTGAGGATTCATCATATAGGTAATTTGTTTTAATGCTTGATGTTTTGTGGAAAAATAGTTTTAAATGTAGTCACCCTTACTTGCATTATGGCTAATGAAAGCTGATTTGAAAGCTGTATGTATGTGTACGAAAGTAAAGATATTTCACCTAGAATGGCAAAGGATTACAAAAAGTAGTGATGGGTAATGGTTAATGGCTGAATCAGATAAGAATTCTGTTCATCCGCATGGTTACAGAAATGTGACTTTACTGCCTTTACCAGTTAGGGCTGTATTTTGTTCCTTTCCCAATAAGTCTTGGGAATATGCAGTTCATTCCCAATATAGCACCTCCAAAATGTCATCATTCTACTTTTCATTTCATAGTTGCCATGTCATCATTTCATCTTTAGCCTCAAGTTCACACTTAGGCCAAGAAGAAGAAGAGAGAAAGAAACGGGGGAGAGCAGAAGCTTTTCCAGAAACTCTTAACAGACATCTTATTGGCTAGAATTGTCACATGACTGTCCCTAGATATAAGGGGATATGGAAAGGTGACTGTTCTTGCTGGACACATTATCACCCTGAACAAAATTAGAGTTTTCTTAATAAGAAAGAAGAGGGAAATGAATATATAATAAGCGACAAGTAGATGCCTACTACAAAGAAACTAATTTTGATCCAAGTACCTAATACTTTAAAAGAACAACTTCTTTACACTCTTTTTTTTTTTTTTTTTTTTTTTTTTTTAAGGAGGAGTATCTACAGCCTTTACTTTGGTGGTGCTTTTCTGAAATTCACTACTATGTATTAGCAAATAGGTATCTAGTCCTAGAACTTTGAAATTTCTAAAAAACACTAGACTGATTATCAATACAGATAAAATAAAGCTCAGTATATTCAGTAACAAACGAATCCAAGTTGTAATGGTTAATATTCAAAGGTAATTTTAAAAGATATTACCCAGTACACCATGATTAGGGAAATGAATTCTCTGGTTGTCTAGCAATAGCTATCAGGGGCCATCGTTTTAGCATTACAGCTCAGACTGGAGAGGGAGAAGATTAGAGGGAGCAGTCAGTGATGACAGTCAAGGTAGTGAAAGGAGCAGTGAGCAACAAACAGCAGATACCCTGTTTCCTAAAAAGAAAACCAAAGACAAGTAGAGACTGAGTAATTGTTTAGTGTGGAGATTTGTGGAGGGTCAGCCAACAACTTGATCTACACTTCAGTTATTCTAGAAGTCTTCAAAGTATCTTGCCGAAAGCATGCCACTGGATTAATTCAGTAGATTAGGTATTAAGTGTAATACAAAGCATAATTTAATAATATTTTATAATATAATTTAATTGATAAAGCACTTTGGAATATTCCCTACAGAGAAAGAATGTAAATACTGGGGAAAGGTTAGACTTCAGAGTTGGAGTGGTTAGTCATTCTGTTATTCAGTAGTTGTGTTGAATACCCCCTCTAACACTGTTGTATGATTTTGGATAAGTTGTTTAATTTTGTTGTCTTAATTTCCTGTCTTCAAAATACATTTAAATGAGATGCTATATGCAGAGGCCTAGCACCACCTAACACATAGTAGATGGTTGACAAATATATAGTATTCTCAGCATCTATAACGTACATGTCAGTAGCCAAAGAAAAGTGTCAGCTGCATTACAAAATACATTTTCTATTCTTCCTCCAGAACAGTGATTCTGACCTTTTTGGGTAATAGATGCCTTTGAGAATCTGATCAAAAAGCTATATAGAGGGGCGCCTGGGTGGCGCAGTCGGTTAAGCGTCCGACTTCAGCCAGGTCACGATCTCGCGGTCCGTGAGTTCGAGCCCCGCGTCAGGCTCTGGGCTGATGGCTCGGAGCCTGGAGCCTGTTTCCGATTCTGTGTCTCCCTCTCTCTCTGCCCCTCTCCTGTTCATGCTCTGTCTCTCTCTGTCCCAAAAATAAAAAATAAAATGTTGAAAAAAAAATTAAAAAAAAAAAAAAAAAAGCTATATAGATCTTCTCCCAGAGATTAGGGAGGTCACATTCATATAATTTCACTTTTTTTTAAAGTCATTTTTCTATTTATCAGAATTAAGAGTATCTACTTTAGAAGCAAACTAAGGGACACTTTTTTTAATGCTGTATTCATATTAAGATGAGAGAATAGACATTTACATAACAAGAGGAGTAAGCAAAAAGAGACAGTGATTAATCAATAAACTGTACTAGAGATTATTTAGGTTTAGAAAAGGTAGCTTCTAAAATTCCACGTAGGTCTAAGGCATCTAAAGCTGTAAGGGCTCATCATAGAATGCAGCAGCCTCCGTCAGAGCACCTACCAGAGCACCCAAGCCAGGTGCTGAGTGACAGGTTTTCTGAGAAAACAGCTGAGAGTCCTGGGCACATAAGTGTTTCTCATTCACAGCACAAGAGCCTCTTCTCTTGGAAAGGCAGCAGGTGTTGAATGTTTAGAGTAGTTTTTGGTTTTGTTTCACTTATTTATAAGTTTTACTTATTCATTAGATACCATGTATCTCTAATATGGTCTTGTTTTCAAAATGATCATTGTCAAAATGACTTTAGGTTAGAGTTAAAATTTTTGCACTTGTTTATCTATTTATTTGTTTACTTGTTTTAAAATAGCTAATTTTGAGAAAAGACTCACATTGTAAACTTGGCTTTCCAAAGACAACAAGCTAGCCAAGGCCCATTGTTGACTAATATAATTATACATTCAAGGCTTGTCTTTTTAAGAGATAAGTAATTCAAGAAGATAAAAGAATAAAATTATTGGAGGAAATATTTAAAGAAGGGTTTTGTTTTGTTTTTTTAAGAGAAAGGATGGAATATTTGGCAAATATGTTCAGACCATCAGGATCATTGAATTTTCTAACTGGAAAAGACTATAGAGATCATCTAGTCAAGCTCTTAAATTGTAGTCAAGTAAAGTGATCTCCATAAACACTATATTTTTGGCTTAAGGTAGCACTTTTGTCCTGGCTGAAACCATCTCTAAGACAACTTGACTCATAGGCCAGTGCTCTAACCATATTGTCCTGTTTCCCTAGGGAGGATTTTCTCTAAAATGCATGCTATATTCTTAAAATATAAATCATGTAAAGAAACAACCCCCAAGTTTACTCTGTCTCAGATATATTAAATGACATTATTTCCAGTCATAGTGCCTACCACTGGCATAGGAAGTTTTGAAAAAAAGAAAAAGAAAAAACAGTTTTAAGCTTTTAGATAATCTGGTCAAATGCAGGTTAGGAAGGAATATTGAAAAGTTAAAATGGATTATGGGAATTGTCTCCAGGAGGAAGTTTCCAAGCTTAGCTTCCCTGCTTATCGGATTGCTGTCTTAGCCCCTCAAATGTCCAAAAAATTTCATTTCCTTTCATCATATTGAGTAAAATTTTCCCAGTTAAGGATTCTGAGAATGCTATTGGACTATCCCATTCACTCTTTCGTATGACCACTTAGCTGACATTTTCCTACTGAGGGTATATAATAGGCTTAAGGAAAGAAGAATGACATTAGGTGATAGGTTGGAGAAGACTTGTACCTAAGCACATGAAGTTTAGGAAAATGGGCAGCTACAAAAGACTTTTCATACTTTTGCTCTAGGATGAAGCTTACACCAGATTGAGTGAGTGAAGGCAAGAAATTTTTATTACATGCAACTTCAGACACTGGATACTAGGTCTGTAACACTAAAATAGTTTGACACACCCCCCTCCTGGTTCTGAACCTAACATTCTAGTATAGATAGTGAAACTATAAACAAACAAATAGGTAAATGAAATAATTACTGATCAGTGCTCTGGCAGAGACTATTGGTAGTAGAGTGTCCATCTTTAAATATAATGCTCAGAGAAAGCTTCCCTGAAGAAGTGACATTTAAGTAAAAACTGGTCATATTCATGTATTTTCACAGCATTATCAACAAATTGGATAGACCAAGAAACTGCCACCAGAATAAAATTTGTTCTGAGTTCCTAACACTTAGTTTCTGAGAAACTTGAAACTTATCTTGCTTGTAAGTTATAGAACTCCTATACCAATATGTTTATTTGTCAAATTGTTTCTAAACATTATCATTTTATATATAAAAAATTAAAATTATTAACACCAATATAAAATAAGTTTTATTAAAATTTATTTAATTTCAACATTCTTAAAGGAATCTGAAGTGTAGTTTGCATTGTTTTCCCCAGGAGCTCAGTAAAGATCTTCATTGTCACCATTTGCACCTTCAGAACAAAGACTTGAAAGCACAAATTAAACATATGATGGATCTAGCTTGCCTTCAAGAACAGCAACACAGGCAAACGGAGGCGTAAGTGCATGGATTTACCTATTCTACAAATTTTAACATTGTGGCCCTAAGGAACCTGAAACAGAAGTTGTTTTCCAGAAAATTGAGTTTTATTAGGTATAGGATACATTATTTTTTAGTGTCTGCCAGCATCAGAAAGTATGCAGAGTTAGAAAACATTGATAAAGTATAAAATAGGTAGTTCTTCTCCAACTAATACTGTTAGTACTTTATAATAAAGTTTTGAAGGCATTTTTCTATAAAACTTAATTATTAGAAGCAATTACTATTAATACCAAATCAATTTTTAAGGAGGCAGTTTTTAAGTATTCATAATTCCAGAATGATTTTTCTGTCATTAAAATGAAATTACTAAAAATGTATATTTTTTAACATCAGTTGTCCCAGTTTTTATGTGATGCTATAGTAGCTCTTTCATGCTCTACTAGCTTAGTAGTAACATCTTTTGAAACATAATATTTAAAAAGTATAAGTCTTTATTTTTGTTATATGTCAGTCACCTCTTTAGGTGTCACTTTCATGCTCTGTAGAAAAGAAATTTATTTCTCTAAGGGCTTTCCACCAGTCTACAATTCTGCAGTTCTAGTATTCTTGCATATCTAGCAATTAATTTTCCATACGTCTCATGTAAGGGAAATCATATTAGGATAGTTACTTTAAAAAGAAGAAAAAGGAGGGGTGCCTGGGTGGCTCAGTCAGTTGAGCGACCGACTTTGGCTCAGGTCATGATCTCACAGTTTGAGTTCAAGCCCCGTGTCAGGCTCTGTGCTGACAGCTCAGAGCCTGGAGCCTGCTTCAGATTCTGTGTCTCCCTCTCTCTCTTTCTCTGCCCCTCCCCCACTCATGCTCTGTCTCTCTGTGTCTCAGAAATAAATAAACATTTAAAAAAAATTTTAAAAAAAGAAGAAAAAGGAAAGGAAGAACTTTAGGGAGATATTCTTCTGTGGATAAAAGTTCAACCTAATGTCCTCATACTTTCTATATCTCTGTCTAGAACAGACAATGAAAATTCTTTTACTAGCAGTCAAACCACCTGCAAGAGTTAAAATTATCAAAGAAACCCATTAATTTATTTTACCCATACTGTATTTATTATATAAGACATATATACATTTTAAGGTAAATTTTTGTTTCAAAATGGGCAAAAAGATTCTGACTAACTCTCCAATTTAGTAAATTGGTGAGCCAAAACATTACAAGCAGAAGTAACACAGCATAGTAGAAAGAGTATGAGTTTTAGAGTTAGTCTTGAATTCTATTTTATATTAGCAGTATAAACTTGCATAAATTATTTAACCTCACTAAGCCTTAGTTTTCTTTTATGTTAATAGATCATAATACTTTCCTTAAAAGATTTTGAAAGGATTTAAATGACATTAAAATAAAAAGGAGGTGAACTGTCTTATTCTGACCTTATGTAGTGGAGGCAAAAAAACTGATTTAATACACATTCAAAGTGCTGAAAGAAAACAATTTCCAACCAGGAAAACCCTAACCACCAACAAATTATCATTCAGAACTAAAGGGGAAAGAAAAAGAATTTTCCAGAGAAGCAAAAGCTAAAGGAGTCCATTACCATAAAACTGGTGTTACGAAAAACATTAAAGAGACTTCTTTAGGCTGAAAAGAAAGAATGCTAATTAGTAATAAGAATACATGAAGGTATAAATCTCACTGGTAAAAGGAAATATATAGTAAAGGTAGGGAGTTAATTACTTAAAAAGCTGGTATGAGAGTTAAAAGAAAAACTCTAACTGTAATAATTGATGGATATATAAGATGAAAAGATATAAAATGTGTCATCAAAAACATAAAACTTGGATTATTAATTATATATTATATATATTATTATAGGTTCTATGTAGAATCTAAAAAACAAAACAAAAAAAGTCCTAGCCAGAGCAATTAGACATTAAAAAGAAAGAATAGGAGTCCAGATTGGAAAGCAAGAACCGAAATTGTCACTATTTGCAGATGACATGATACTATATATAGAAGACTCTAATGACCACCAAAAACTGCTACAACTAATAAATGAATTTAGTAAAGTTGCGTGATACAAAACCAATATACAGAAATCTGTTGGGTTTCTGCATACTAATAACAAACTATCAGAGAAATTAAGGAAACAATCCAATTGACAATTGCATAAAAAGAATAAAATACCTAGGAATAAATTTAGCCAAGGAGGTGAAAGACCTGTACACTGAAAACTGTTAAGATACTGATGAAAGAAATTGAAGAAGACAAAAATAAATTTAAGATATTCTGTGATTATGGATTGGAAGAATTAATGTTGTTCAAATGTCCATACCATCCAAAGCCATCTATGGATTGAATACAATCTCAATCAAAATTCCAATGGCATTTTTGACAGAAATAGAACAAAAATTCTATAATTTGTATAGTGTTACAGAAGATACCAAATAGCCAAAGCAATCTCAAGAAAGAAGAACCAAGTATCACACTTCCTGTCTGATTTATTTCCTTCAAACTATATTACAAAGCTGTAGCAATCAAAACAGTATGGTATTGGTTTCAAAACAAGCATGTAGTATACTGTATGTTGACTAACTAGAATTTAAATTTAAAAAAAAAAGAAACTGCTCTGTGTATTAAAAAAAAAAAAAAAATGTAGATTAATAGAACTGAGTAGAGAGCCCAGAAAATAAACCCACAGATATAAGGTCAATTAATTTATGACAGAGGAGCCAAGAGTATACAGTAGGGCGATATGCAAAAGAATAAAACTGGACCACTGTCTTACACTATACATAAAAATTAACTCAAAATGGTTTAAAGACCTGAACATAAGACCTGAAAACATAAAACTCCTAGAAGAAAATGTAGGTAGTAAGCTCCTTACCACCACATAGGTGGTAAGAGATGATATTTTGGATTTGACACCAAAAGCAGAAGAAACAAAAGCAAAAATAAGTGAAATTACATCAGACTTAAAAACTTCTACATACCAAAGGAAACCAACAACAAAGTGAAAAGGCAGCCTTCCGAATGAGAAAAAATATTTGCAAATCATATATCTGATAAAAGGTTAATGCCCAAAATACATGCAGAACTTATACAATTCAATAACAGAGAGACAATCTGATTTTAAAATGGGCAGAAGATCTAAATAGACATTTTTCCAAAGAAGACATATAGATAGTGAACAGGTACATAAGAAGGTGCTCAGTATCACTAACCAGGATAATGCAAATCAAAACCATAATGAGATATCACCTTATACCTGTTAGAATGGCTCTTACCAGAAAGACAAGAAATAACAAGTGTTTCCAAGTATGAAGACAATAAGGAATCCTTGTGTATTATTGATGGGAATTGGTGTAGCCACAATAGAAAACAGTATGGAGGTTCTTCAAAAGTTAAAAATGGAACTACTGGGGCACCTGGATGGCTAAGTTGGTTAAGTGTCCAACTCTTGAATATGGGCTTAGGTCATGATCTCACAGTCGTGAGATTGAGTCCCATGGGCATGAAGTCTGCTTAAGAATCTCTGTCTCTCTGCACAGTCCTGCTCATGCTTGCGCACTCTCTGCTCTCTCTCAGTCTTTCTTTAAAAAAAAAAACAATAGAACTACCATATGATCAACCAATTCCACTTCTTAGTATTTATACAAAGAAAATGAAACACTAACACAGAAAGATATATGCACCCCATGTTCATTGCAGCATTGTTTATAATAGCTAAGATATGTAAACAACCTAAGTGACTATCAGTGGATGAAAGGTTAAAGAAAAAGTGGTATATGTTTATGTGTATAATATATCTATACACACACAATGGAATATTATTCAATCATAAGAAAATAATGAAATCTTGCCATTGGTGACAGCATGGATGTACCTTGAAGGCATTATACTAAATGAAATAAATCAGTGAAAGAGAAATAACAAATGATCTCACTCCTATGTGGAATCTTAAAAAAAAAAAAAAAAAAAAAATTCATCAATACAGAGAACAGATTGGTGGTTGCCAGAGGCCAGGGTTGGGGAGTAAGCAAAATAGGTGAAGTGAGTCAAAAGATACAAATTTACCATCATAAATAAATCATGAGACAAAATGTACAACATGGCGACCATAGTTAGTAAAGCTGTATTGCACATCCAAAAGTTTCTCAGAGAGTAATCTTAAAAAAGTTCTCATTGCAAGAAAAAAAACTTACATGTGGTAATGAAAATTAACTAGATTTATTGTGGTGATCATTTGCAATATAAATAAATATTAAATCAAAAAATATAAATGAATGCATAAATACATTCAAACAAACAAATATAAGTACATATGTATGTCATGGGTCCCTAAGACCACCTCCTTGTTTGATGATTTACTACGATGGCTCACAGAACCCATCATATAGTTGTACTCATAGTTATGATTTATTATAGCAAGAGCATGCAAAACAAAATCAGCAAGAGGAAAAAGCAAATGGGGCAAAGTCCAAAGGAAACCATATGCAAGTTTTCAAGTGTCTTCTTCCACTTGGACCCACACAGGATGTGCTTAAGTCCTCCAGCAAAAAGTTGTGAATACATTTTAAATGTTGTCTAAACTTTGGGATCTCATTAGACAATTAGTGCACTTGGGTTTTTACTGGGAGTTGGTTACAAAGGCACCTTCTACCTAGCCTGTACCAAAATTCCAGACTTTCCAGGAGGAAAGTAGTTGTTCAGCATAAACCATATTGCTTATACAAATAGTTTAAGTACAGTGAGCCACTCTTATCAGTTCTGAAAATGAGAACACTCTCAAAATTCAAGTATTAAGATGCCAACCTTGCCAGCAAGCCTTTTTTTTTTCTTTTCTTTTTTTAGTGTTTATTTTTGAGAGAGAGACAGAGTGGGAGCAGGGGAGGGGCAGAGAGAGATGGAGACACAGAATCCAAAGTAGGCTCCAGGCTCCAAGCTCTCAGCACAGAGCCTGATGCAGGGCTTGAACCCATGAACCACAAGATCATGACCTGAGCTGAAGCTGGACGCTTAACCAACTGAGCCACCCAGGTGCCCCAACTAGCAAGACTTTTTAAGAATAGCAACCTCTGGGGCGCCTGGGTGGCGCAGTCGGTTAAGCGTCCGACTTCAGCCAGGTCACGATCTCGCGGTCCGTGAGTTCGAGCCCTGCATCAGGCTCCGGGCTGACGGCTCGGAGCCTGGAGCCTGTTTCCGATTCTGTGTCTCCCTCTCTCTCTGCCCCTCCCCCGTTCATGCTCTGTCTCTCTCTGTCCCCCAAAAAATAAATAAACTTTGAAAAAAAAATTTTAAAAAAAGAATAGCAACCTCTGGCTGGCTGTGTTATGTGTTCTCTGCACAGCACCTCATTAGTATAGGTGCTCAATAAATACTGTTTCTTTTAGTGACTTTATACTTAATGACTTTTCCCTATAGTTGTTGCCTACGTGATTTAAATGGAGTACTCTCTACCCTGCCCAAAAGGGGCAGTGTCACAATTTATGTGTACTACTATCTAAATATTTAAGTCTCTGAGGTAAAAGCGCAGTTATTTCCTTGATTGTTAAAATCAATGCCTATCCTTTTTCCACTGCCCTACCATACTTCAAATAATCCTATTCTGCCGGATGTTAGGAGTCAACTGAATCAACCAGGTCCGAAGCATTTCAAGGTCATTCAAGTTGTTTGACATCTTCCTTGATATAAAAATTAGGAACCATTAATTGAGTGTATAAATTTAAAACTGTTTAGCTGTGGTATTTCTTCAGTGAGCACTTACATGGAGGTCTAATACATAAAAAGATACATTCAGTACTGCTCTGATTGATAGCATTAGGCAAGATTTTGAATCAGAGCCAAGAATCCAGTGCCCCTTTGATTCCCTTTAGCTACCATCCTTGTCCACAACTCTTCTACTTGGAACCCCTCTGAATGGCTTTGAAAGCCATTGCTTTAACTCATAGAGAGCTATCTTGGAGGAAATTTGACTCTGTGGTTCCTTCAGAATACTATATACCTGAAACGGATCTCATCATTTAACAGTGCATTTTTTCATTTTAATTCCATGGTACTTAGTATGAGTAATAATAGTATCTTTGTTTTATAAATCACATAATGCTTTGTAGAAACCTTTTACATGTATTTAACTCACTTAGTTTTGACAGTAGTCTCCTGTTGTAACGACTGTCTAGTTGTACCCCAAGTTATCGAGAAGAAACCTCAGTTCGTGTATTACCCAAGATCACCTTGGAATTGAAAACTAGCCAAGTCTACAGCCTGGTGCTTGTAATTCCCATCCAGGATTCTTTCCACTCTTTACTTAATGTAGTGAGAATATGTTGAGGTATTTTATTGAAATATCTAAATGAAAACATACACAAGATATTATTTAATGATGTGCTAATATTTAGGATATTATGTAGAACTGTAATAGTGTATTTAAAATTTAATATTTATCTCTCTTGTCACCTTTTTTATATAGAGTATTGAATGCTTTGCTTCCAGTCCTAAGAAAACAGTATTGTGCATTAAAAGAAGCTGGCCTTTCAAATGCTGCTTTTGAGTCTGACTTCAAAGAAATTGAACATTTGGTAGAGAGAAAGAAAGTGGTGGTTTGGGCTGACCAAACTAATGAGCATACTTTAAAGCAAAATGACCTAACAGGGGTTTCTGTTCTTATGACCTTTCCACAACTTGGACCACCAGATCAATCTCCTTGTTGTAAGTACAGCTTTTCTTTTATTAGGTAAATTATAAAAGTTATTTCTAAAGAGTAGCCTCCTTTATATATTGATCTCCAGAACAGTTAATTTTTTAATAGGTTTGGCTATTTTGTGAGAATTAATGGGAAAATTAGCTTCACAATCATTTCATTAACCAGTACCTTTCAAAGGTTTAAGAGCCAAGTATGCTTGATGTTCTAAATAACTCTAGCAATAAAACCTTTAAGTTATTTTACCTATTTTTGATGGAATAATTGTACTTCCACCCTTCTTTAAAAGTTAACCTCATTTAAAGATGAAGATGATAATTAAGAATATTACATTCTGTAATACATAATAATCTGTTCTTAAGATCAACTAACAGCATAGAATAAACTATATTTTATTGCCATATATCACTTGTTATCAAAGTGTGTTTAGGACATTTTAATTGCAAAACAAACATATAATGTTTAAAATAAATTCAGGCAATACAGAATTACACGTACAAGTAGAATGGCCTCTTCAACTTTCCCCAGAACCCAATCTTGTATCCTGTCTCAGAAATAAATACATTTAACAGTTTGATTGTCTTTATAGTGTGTGTGAATGTGTGCATCCGTGTGTGTATGTGAATGTGTAATATTTGTAGTACATAGTCTAACTCTAGCTTTTTGTTAAGTTTCATATGAATCCTAGCACATAATATATATTGATCTACAACTTTTTTTTGTCTAGTTTATTATGAACATATTTAGGGTATATGCTTAAAGAATTTACCTTTTTTTTTTTTTAACAATTGTGAGAATTCAGAGAATAGATGTACTATAATTTATTTAACCGTTGATCTATTGGTGAACAGTGCATCAGAAAACATGCTTGTATATTCACATTTGTGCATATGTACCAGATTCCTAGAGACTGATTTGTTAGAATATAGGACAAGTAATTTTTTAAAAAATTAATCTGTCAAACTCCAAAATTTTCTCTATGCCAAATGTATATGAGATACCTCTCTCATTCTTATCCCAAAATAATAGCAACCCTAAACTGGTCTGTATTCTTTTTAAATTTGCAGCTCTCAGACTTTACCTCCAAACTTTTCTGTCTTTCTGGAAGTTTGGATCTTCCCAAGGCCCTATTCTACTTTTCTTTGTTTCCAATGCTGGTACTAAGAGGTCTCCATTTTGTTTAGAGAGTTTTAATTTACCGTACAACATCGCAGTCAATCCATTGATCAGTTAATCTGATTATCATTGGTAATTACCTTGTAGTCTCTCCCCATTCTTTTTTTCTGAGTTTACAGATTTGGGAAAAGCGTTTCTCATATATACAATAGTGGGGTCCCAATTTTCCTTGTAGCTTTTCTTTTGATCTGATCCACGTGATTTCCAACTTCCAAAAATTACCCAGTTTCTGATGTTGGCAGCTGTTTCTTTTTTCTATCGCTGATGCTGTGTCAATGGATTTTAAGAGGAAGATGAGGCAAATCTCTGTAGATTTGTGTATTTGATTTTATTTCTTTTAGTATGATCTCTTCTTGTCAAAACGGTCAAATATTTATTTTGTAGCTTTTTCCTTTTAGGTGTTTGTTTACTTTTTTGCTGTGGGTTTTATTTTCTATTTAATTGTTTTTATCTTTACTTTTATTATTTCTTTCCATCTAGTTTTACTTGGTTTATACTGCTGTTTTTATTTCTGACTGATAAAGATGGATATTTGTTCATTAACTTTCACCTGACTTTTCTAATTTATGCATTAATGTCCATAGGTTTCCCTCTAAACACAGCTTTAACTTCATTTCACAAGTTTTGATACATAATATTCTAGATTATTATTCGTTCAAAATATTTTCTGATTTCTGTTGTAATTTCTTCTTTTACCCTCACTTTTTATTTAAAATTGCACTTTCAGATTGAGCAAATTTCCATTTGTGTTCAGGCTTGGAGAAGCAATTAAAATGAGGATCATACTTTTTTTTTTTTTTTTTTAATGTTTTATTTACTTTTAAGGCAGAGAGAGAGCATGAGTGGGGATGGGAAAGAGAGAGGGGGAGACACAGAATCTGAAGCAGGCTCCAGTCTCTGCGCTGTGAGCACAGAGCCCGACGTGGGGCTTGAACTCAGGAACTGTGAGACCATGACCTGAGCCGAAGTTGGACACTTAACCAACCGAGCCAGCTGGGCACCCCGAGAATCATACTTTTTTAAGTGCCGTATAGGCATCCGATATATATTTCACAAAACTGGTAGATTAGTTTTAATATTTTTTAGTTTTTATTCTCTAAAAAGCTATAGCATATTCCATCCAATTTTTTATTTTTAGCTTAATTGAATTGTATTCAGAGAAAATACTTAATATGATTTTAATCCTTTGAAGATTATAGAGACTTGCCTTATGCCCAACAAATAGTTAGCTGGTATAAGTGTTTCAAGTATGCTTATAAAGAATGTGTATTTTGTAGTCATTTATTGCCAGTCTGTTAGGTCAAATTTGCTGTGTTCTTCAAATTTTACTCTTATAGACTTTTTTTTTAATTCACATTCTATCATATACTGAGGAGACCTATTAAAAATTCCCTTTATTACACTGGATTTTTCTATTTTGCATCAGTTTTTTTTCACCACACTAACAAATCAACACAAATATGTCAACCTAAAATAACACTGATTTATTATTTCCAAGTTCTGTAGATCAGAGTTATGGCAGGCTCAACTGGTGACTCCACTTAGAGTTTGAGAAGGCCAAATCAAGGTGTAAGCCAGCTGGATCTCTTTCCTGGATGTTCTGAGGAGAGAATGTGCTTCTAGGCTCATTCTGGTTGTTAGCAGAATTCAATTCTATGCAACTGTAGGACTGAGGTCCCTGTTCTCTTGGTGCTGTTGGCCAGGGGTCATTCTCCAATTTTAGAGGTCACCCACATTCCCTGGCACGTTGCCCTCTTCATCATTTCATTTCCTAGCCAAGAAAGGCAGGACACTTCATTCTCATGCTTCGAATCTCGCACCTTCCCTTCTGCTTCATCTCTCCTGCCTACAGTTAAAGGGAAGCCTCTGCTTTTAAGGGTTCATATGGTTCTATTGGGCCTGCTAGGTAATCTAGGATAATCTCCCTGGTTTAAATTCCATAACTTCAATTACATCTGTAAAATCCCTTTTACCATGTAATGTAACATATTCACAGGTTCCAGGAGCTAGGGATGGACATCTTTTAGGAGATATTTCTCCTTGTAGTTCTGTCAATTTTTGGTTTTTATACATTGAGATTATATTATTAAATCTATATATTTCAGAATTCTTACATCTTCCTTTTTTACAAAATGTACTTACTCCATGTGCTTATTCTTTTTTTTTTTAATATGAAATTTATTGTCAAATTGGTTTCCATACAACACCCAGTGCTCATCCCAAAAGGTGCCCTCCTCAATACCCATCACCCACTCTCCCCACCCTCCCACCCCCCATCAACCCTCAGTTTGTTCTCAGTTTTTAAGAGTCTCTTATAGGGGCGCCTGGGTGGCGCAGTCGGTTAAGCGTCCGACTTCAGCCAGGTCACGATCTCGCGGTCCAGGAGTTCGAGCCCCGCGTCGGGCTCTGGGCTGTTGGCTCAGAGCCTGGAGCCTGCTTCCGATTCTGTGTCTCTCTCTCTCTCTGCCCCTCCCCCGTTCATGCTCTGTCTCTCTCTGTCCCAAAAATAAATAAACGTTGAAAAAAAAATTAAAAAAAAAAAAGAGTCTCTTATGCTCTGGCTCTCTCCCTCTCTAATCTCTTTTTTTTTTTCTTCCCCTCCCCCATGGACTTCTGTTAAGTTTCTCGGGATCCACATAAGAGTGAAACCATATGGTATCTGTCTTTCTCTGTATGGCTTATTTCACTTAGCATCACACTCTCCAGTTCCATCCACGTTGCTACAAAAGGCCATATTTCATTCTTTCTCATTGCCAAGTAGTATTCCATTGTGTATACAAACCACAATTTCTTTATCCATTCATCAGTTGATGGACATTTAGGCTCCTTCCACAATTTGGCTATTGTTGAAAGTGTTGCTATAAATGTTGGGGTACAAGTGCCCCTAGGCATCAGCACTCCTGTATCCCTTGGGTAAATTCCTAGCAGTGCTATTGCTGGGTCATAGGGTAGATTTATTTTTAATTTTCTGAGGAACCTCCACACTGTTTTCCAGAGCAGCTGCACCACTTTGCATTCCCACCAACAGTGCAAGAGGGTTCCCGTTTCTCCACATCCTCTCCAGCATCTATAGTCTCCTGATTTGTTCATTTCAGCCACTCTGACTGGCGTGAGGTGATATCTGAGTGTGGTTTTGATCTGTATTTCCCTGATGAGGAGCGACGTTGAGCATCTTTTCATGTGTCTGTTGCCCATGTGGATGTCTTCTTTAGAGAAGTATCTATTCATGTCTTCTGCCCATTTCTTCACTGGATTATTTGTTTTTCGTGTGTGTAGTGTGGTGAGCTCTTTATAGATTTTGGATACTAGCCCTTTGTCTGATATGTCATTTGCAAATATCTTTTCCCATTCCGTTGGTTGCCTTTTAGTTTTGTTGATTGTTTCCTTCGCTGTGCAGAAGCTTTTCATCTTCATGAGGTCCCAATAGTTCATTTTTGCTTTTAATTCCCTTGCCTTTGGGGATGTGTCAAGTAAGAAATTGCAGTGGCTGAGGTCAGAGAGGTCTTTTCCTTCTCTCTCCTCTAGGGTTTTGATGGTTTCCTGTCTCACATTCAGGCCCTTTATCCATTTTGAGTTTATTTTTGTGAATGGTGTGAGAAAGTCATCTAGTTTCAACCTTCTGCATATTGCTGTCCAGTTCTCCCAGCACCATTTGTTAAAGAGACTGTCTTTTTTCCATTGGATGTTCTTTCCTGCTTTTTCAAAGATTAGTTGGCCATACTTTTGTGGGTCTAGTTCTGGGATTTCTATTCTATTCCATTGGTCTGTGTGTCTGTTTTTGTGCCAATACCATGCTGTCTTGATGATTACAGCTTTTTAGTAGAAGCTAAAGTCTAGGATTGTGATGCCTCCCGCTTTGGTCTTCTTCAAAATTATTTTGGCTATTCAGGGCCTTTTGTGGTTACATACAAATTTTAGGATGGCTTGTTCTAGCTTCAAGAAGAATGCTGGTGCAATTTTTATTGGGATTGCATTGAATGTGTAGATAGCTTTGGGTAGTATTGACATTTTGACAATTTTCATTCTTCCAATCCATGAGCACAGAATGTTTTTCCATTTCTTTATATCTTCTTCATTTTCCTTCATAAGCTTTCTATAGTTTTCAGCATACAGATGTTTTACATCTTGGTTAGTTTTATTCCTAGGTATTTTATGCTTCTTGGTGCAGTTGTGAATGGGATCAGTTTCTTTATTTGTCTTTCTGTTGCTTCATTATTAGTGTATAAGAATGCCACTGATTTCTGTACATTGATTTTGTATCCTACGACTTTGCTGAATTCGTGTATCAGTTTTGGCAGACTTTTGGTGGAGTCTGTCGGATTTTCCATGTATAATATCATGTCATCTGCAAAAAGTGACAGCTTAACTTCACCTTTGCCAATTTTGATGCCTTTAATTTCCTTTTGTTGTCTGATTGCTGATGCTAGAACTTCCAACACTGTGTTAAACAACAGCGGTGAGAGTGGACATCCCTGTCGTGTTCCTGATCTCAGGGAGAAAGTTCTATTCTTAACCCTAAGTTTACTATTAATATAGCTGTCCGACTTTTCTTTTGCTTCATGTCTTCATGGTTCATCTTTTTGCTGATTCTTTCACTTTAAATCAAACATGTGTCTTATAAACAGCATGTAATTGGGTTTTGCTCTTTTTATATATAATTCTTTTTTTTTTTTTTTAAGTTTATTTTGAGAGAAAGAGAGAAACTGTGAGCAGGGGAGGGGCAGAGAGAGGGGGAGGCAGAGAATCCCAAGCAGCCTTCACACTGTAAGCGCAGAGCCCGATGCAGTGCTCAAACTCACAATCTCTGAAAGTATGACCTAAGCCAAGATTAAGAGTCGGACACTTATCCCATTGAGCCACCCAGGCATCTCTGGGTTTTGCTTTGTTGTTCTGTTTATTAGTCTTTATCTTTTAAACTATTCATTCCTTTTCTACTTGATGAATGTATTGATAAACCTGCCATCTTGTGCACGTTTCTAGTTGTCCTGCTTATTCCAAATTCTTTTTCTTTTGAACTTTGCTTTAAAATGATAGAGCGATATTTAATATTCCATTTTTTTACCTCTCAGCTTGGAAACTATATACTCTTTTTATATTCTTTTAGTAGTTACCCTTGAGTAACATTATGTATCCTTGCTTTATCAAAATCTGTTTATCAAAGTAATTATGTTACATTCACCCTCAAACAGTGCTAGAAACCTAAAAAATTCCTTACCTGGGTAAACTCCTCTCCTGACATACCATTGTTATGATGCATTTTATTTTTCTATATATAATATACCCATAAAATGTGTTTTTTTTTTATTGTCTGTGTAATCAGTATTCACATTTACTCTTTTTATTCTTCTATATTTTCTCAGCATCTCTGCATGTCCATCCAATAAATTTTTTCTTTCATCCAAAGAATCTTTTGTATTTCCTTTACAGTGGATGTGCTAATGATGAATTTTCTTAGTTTTTATATGTCTGAAGCTGTATTTATTTTACTTTCTTTCTTAAAGACTATTTTGCTGGGTATAGAATTCCAGTTTGGTATTCTTTCTTTTCTTAGCAGTTTAAAGATATCATTTCATTATCTTCTGGTTTTGTTGTGTTTTTTTTTTTTCTTGTTGTTGTTAAAGTCAGCTGTCATTTCTTCCTTGAATATAATCAGAATTCTGATCTCCTAAAATATTTTCTCTTTGTTTTTGGGTCTTAGTAGTTTTGCTCTATTATTCCTATATGATTTTATTTTTACTTCTCTATGTAGTTTCATAGAACTTTCAAATTTTGTGTCTGGATTATCTTACATTAGTTCTCCTTGCCTTATATGTGCCTTTTTTTTTTTTTTTTTTTGTCTCTGGAAATTTCTTTTCACATATTCTATAGTTTACTTCTCTTTGCAACTGTGTCAAATGGTTCCTAAATCCATCAAGTTCTTAATTTCAGTTGTATTTCAGCTCTAGAATTTCTATTTGATTCTTTTTTATAAACTCCATTTGTTGACTAAAATTCTCACTGAACACAATGGGTGTAATTATTTTAAAGTCTGTGTCTGAGAATTTCAGGTCTGGAACCCTCTGGGTCTGTTTCTGTTATCTCTTTCTTCTGGTTCTCTTTCACGTGGTCTCATTTCCTTGAAGACATGCTGAGTTTTGTGCATTGGGCATGTATTTGCAGAATTGTTTACAGAAATACGTTAAGACTTCTCATAGTAATGTCTTCCTTCAGAGAGGATTTACATTTGTTTCTTCTAGGCCCCTGATGGCATTAACAATCCAAAATCACTGTAGTCCAGTTTTAAGGACTGGGATAATTTGAAACTACACAGAAACTTCTGCTAGGGTCTGCCTACCCCCTGATTTACCCTCAAGAGCATAAGCTGTTTAGAGTTCTAACTCAAAGCAAGGAGGGTTTAGGAAGAACTTTGCCCTAACTTCAAGCGCCAGCACCCCAGTTCTAACAAGTTCTCAACAACATTACTAAGTTTTTCTGCTACCTCCTTCAGGATCAGCAAAAAATCTCAAGGGGAAAATAGCTGTAAATGCAGAGATTACCTTCCAGAGGTTCCCAACTTTCTCTTGATACTTACCTATAATTCTTCACAATCTTGTTAGCTCTTCTGTGCATTCAACCATATGTTTTTTATATTTTGTCCAGAATTTTTTACTGCCTTCAGTAGAGAGATTGGTCTGGATTACCTAGCTCTCTATTATTAAGTTCCCTATGTTAATATTTTTACATTAAAATGAGTGGGAATTTGGAGATACATATTTATATCCTCTTTTTCTTTTAATAAAGTACTGTCGTCATTAGAACTAACCTAGTTGAGATCTTAGGAAAGAAAACTTAAGATTTTTTTCAGATTCTCTTGTACCTTTTGGGCCTTGGGGTTTTTTGGGGTTTTTTGTTTTTTTTTTTTTTTTTTTTTTTTTTTTTTTTTCTTATATAATGTACTCAAGATGTTGGAGAGGAAATAGTGTTTTAACACCAAGATTGAGAAATACTGACCACCTGATGGTCATTATTACTTATTTAAAAATCCATATTTCACTTACAGTGTAATTGCATAGACTATACTTGTCAGCAGTAAAACACAACATTTATTTGGCTCATAATTGCTTTTCATAACATTTTTAAAAGGAAAAACTGTTGAAGTCATGTTACATTTTATAAACATGTATTTCCTTTTGAAAGTGTATCAGAAGATGAGTTTTGTTTTTATTATGTTTTGTTCTTGGTTTGTTGTTTAATATTTTGTTCACATGATTTCATAGATTAACTATTTGTTGTGTCTTATTCATTCCATGAATTTTATATGTTGTATTCACTATGAGTAGGGAGTCAAAGATGAGTAACAGGGAAGGGGCATGGAGTACAAAGCGAGTCCACTTATAAATATTTATTTTTCTTAGTCTTAGAATACTAAAATAAAATTGTTCATTAAAAAAACATAGTGAAATTTATGTTTGCGTTTCTAAAGATATGAAGCAATACCTAGATAACATATTATGAAAATTATACTATTAATGGTAGCCTTAACACATTTAAGAAGTAAAATTGAAGAGATTCAACTTAAGCAAAACCTGAGTTAAAAATGTGTCTCATTCATCTAAGCTTATACATGTGTTACTGACTTTTTTCCTACATTCTCATTAATAGGTAATAAGTAGTTTTGTTGTCAGATTTCTTGTTGTTGTTGTTGTTAAATTTCAAAAATGCTAAACACTCTGGTATTTGAGACTTGAATTTGGGTTTTTTTTGTTTTGTTTTGTTTTTGTTTTGTTTTTCTGGTGCATTAGAGACCTTTTAATAGTATTTATTAGATCAGCAGCAATCTTTATATTTAAAATGCCTACATTGCTTTTAAAAGTCTGATGAGATTAACCATAATAATTTAATCTGTGCTCTGTTGTTAGGCATCTGGATTGTGTAATAACTTTTTATTATAAATAATATTGCAGTAAGCAAATATGTATATTTATCTTGATGCTCATGTCTGATTACCCTTATGACAAATTCTTAGAAGTAAAATTTCTAACTCAAGAAATAAGCACATTTTTTTAAAGTTTAAAGTATATATTGCTTCGTAACTTCTCCCACCCCCATGTGATTATACCAATTTTAATTCCCATCATCAGTATAAGAAAATGTGTTCCTTTCTCCCTTTATTCTCACCAACTCTTGGTGTTAAAGTATCTTTAATTTTTAATTTATAGAAAATTATTTTCAAACATACGTAGAATTGCAAAGTATACAGTAATGAACTCCATGAACCCATCACCTAACTTTAAGGTTTATCTCATGGCTCGTCTTGAGAACTCCATCTGCTTTTCTCCACCCCATCAAATCTGTACTGGATTATTTTTTTTTTTTTCAACGTTTATTTATTTTGGGGACAGAGAGAGACAGAGCATGAATGGGCGAGGGGCAGAGAGAGAGGGAGACATAGAATCGGAAACAGGCTCCAGACTCTGAGCCATCAGCCCAGAGCCCGACGCGGGGCTCGAACTCACGGACCGCGAGATCGTGACCTGGCTGAAGTCGGACGCTTAACCGACTGCGCCACCCAGGCGCCCCTGTACTGGATTATTTTGAAGGAAATCTCAGCGTATCATTTCTTCCATTTACATCTTAGTGTCTCTAAAAGAAAACACAATATCCTTTTCATACCTAATGTCATTAAATATCTATCCAATTAGTGTTTAAATTTCCCCCTTTGTCTTAGAAATGATTTCTTTTTAAGTCCTTTCATCAGCATACAAACGAGGCCCATACCTTGTCGTTGATTGATATATCTATTAAATCATTTTGAATGTGGGGCTCTCTCTCCCTCTTTTGTCTTTGCTAGCTAATTTATTGATTCTTTGCCAATTTCAACCATAAATATTCTTTCCATTTTTCCTTTGTTTACTAGTATAGTTGAATATATTTTTTCTCATCTATTCAAGGATCTATTTTCTTTTCTGTGAATTACTTAGCCATCAATTGATCATTTTTCTTGCATAGTCATCTTTTGTAAAAATTGTTACATATTTACAAGAGCTTAGGATATGAATGTTTATTCATTCAGCAATATTTATTGAACTTCTATGTGCCAGATACTTATGCTAAGGATGCATCAAAGTACAAAACAAATTTTTTAACCCTTCCGGAGTTTACATTCTAGGGCAAGAAGAAAGACAATAAATATAGTAAGTAAAGTAACCAAATCTTAGAAGGTGGTACATGCTATGAGCAAAGAAATACAGGGAGTTCAGAAGGGGGAGGGGGAGAGGTTGCTACTTTAAATAGCATTGTCACAGTAGGCTTCACTGATAAATGTGAAGAAGTTCACAGTTGCCCATGTAGATATCTGAGAGAAGACTCATTTTTAGGTAGAACAACTCACGCAGATCTCTAACACAGTCTGACATATTCAAGGAATGGCTAGGACATATAATTGGTACAAAAGAAAAAGGAATTAAAGTAGACAGTGATGAGATCACAAAGATCAAGCGGAGGAAAGCAGATCAAGTAAAGTCTTATAGGTCATTATAAGGACTTAGACTTTAACGCCGAACAAATCAGGGAACCATGGCATGATCTGAGCAGAGAAGTCACATATTTCCATCATGTTTTCAAAAGATCCTTCTGACTGGTGAGTTGAGAGTAGATTGTAGTATGGCAAGAGTGGAAACAGGAGACTACTACAATAACGCAGGTGAAAGATGGTGGCTCAGACCAGATTGGTAGCAATGGAATTGGTGAGAAGTAGTCAGATTTCAATATATTTTGAAGGTAGAACTAGCAGGATTTCATCACAAATTGGATTTGGGATATGAGGGAAACAAAAAGTCAAGGATGACCCTAAGGTTTTTGAATTTAACAACAGAAAGAATCAAGTCACGTTACAAGAGATTGGGAAGACTTCAGGTAGAGCAGGTTTGTAGGGTGGGTGTGGCAGAAGATTAAAGCACAATTGGGGCATTTTAAATTTGTCTACCATACATCCAAGTGGAGGCCGTGGAAGCAGTTGGAGATAAGAATCTGGAGTTCAGAAGAAAAGTCTAAACTGAAATATAAATTTGAGAGCTGTTAACATTTAGATGATATTTAAAGCCATAGGACTGGATGAAATCATCAAGGGATATTAACTCTTTCCTCTAAGATACATGTTGTGAATATGTTAAGTTTATCATTAACTCTTAACATTGAGATACCCCTTTTAATACTGAATTTTTAAAATTTTTATGTCATAAAACAACTTCATTTTTTTTCTCTCTTGCTTTTGGAATAATTCCTCAAAAGGTCTTTTTATCCATAAGGGTTTTTTTTTTCTTTTAATTTTTACTTTCGTTTTCTCTAATTTATTTTGATGTAAGGTAACAGGCAAGAATCTAGATTAATTTTTTGCAAAGAACCTGACATTCTTGTGTAATAAGTTGATAGTCCATCCTCATGGTACCTTTGTTTTAAATGCAATAGGTAGTCCTATAATTCTATTTTTGGAATTATTTATCCTATTCTGTCCTATTCTTTAGCTTATTTGTCTGTCCTAGAACTAGTAGCTATTATTTTCATAACTGATACTTGATAGTATCTTTGATATATAGCAGTGCTAGTCCCCCTTCATTATTCTTTGTTTTTAAAATGCTATTAGCTGCCCCTAAGAAATAAATTTTAGTATAATTTTTTCAATTCCAAAGAAATAAAATATTTGTAAAAATTTATAAGTTAATTTTGTCTTCACATTTTTTCGCCATCAAATCTTCTCATTCTGCAATAGTGTGTCTCTCCATATTCATATTTTCTTAGATGTTTCTCAGCAAAATTTTAGAACAGAACTTTCTTTGTATATATTTTGTATGTTTGTTATTAAATTCCTAAATGCAATATTTTATATTTTTGTTACATGGATTATTAAATTTTTCTTATTAATAAGCCTGTATTATCTCTTAAGAAACTAACTTTTAAAATTTTGTTCATTTTAATATCTTACCAATGTCAGTGCTTGATTTTGGAATAGTTATTTGACTTGAAATCTTTGCCTCCAAACTAAATGTCTGTTTACTTGGAGTAAAACTTGCACCTATTTTAGGTCTGGAAAACAGAAAGTGCACTCACTGAGTGCCATGCAGGATGGGGGTGCTGGCAGCAAGGTTTATTTATGGAACGGATAAAATTCCTGACATTAAATGAAAAGTCAAGATTTCCTCATTATCCATCTGGAAACTCACATTTAGTAATATTTCTGTCTCTAACCTTTCCTTTTCTTAAATTTTGTACCTCATGTTAGTGGTTTTTATCTTAAAGTACAATAAAAGAAAAGATACCAGTAGAATCAGTGTCTTCTATATAGTAGATTTATTATGATTGAATATAGTTCCAATGTAAGTTTAGGTTTACCCTAAAATTACTTGAATATGTCATTTAAAAAAATAAGTCTCTAGATGAATTCCTCATATAATAAATATGAAATAGCAAAAATATTTATAACCCAGATTTTCCATGTATTTTCCCATTTGGCAATAAAATTTAATCATTGCCAATAGACAATGGAAGTCATGTTTATATCCCTAAATACATTTCATTTGGCCCTTATTCTCCTCATAGACAAAACAGTGTTCAGTTGCTCATCCATAACTGTAAATGTTACTATAAATTATAAGGTTCTTGCATTGTTCCCCCCCCCTTAAAAAAAGCATGAATAGTAGGAAAATGAGACTGAGTGGAAAACATGGTATCTGCTATTTCCCACAAAGGCAAGTATCAAAAGGTTATGGTTGATTTATTACTCAGAGTGTTGGATTAATTTAAAACACTATGCCAATTTTTTAATACGTAGGAAAATGTATTCTCTCTTTGCAATATTTGTAAATAGCTGTAAACTATCTATATAAGCATTAATACTGCAGTAACCACAATAGTGTCATATGAATGCATTATAAAATGTTTATTGTATGTATGGTTAATCAGTAGTACCTTAAAGTTACATATCTTTTAAATAGTTAAAATTCACTCACCTGTATCATTTGCAACTGAATTCCATGAGTCATAAGGCTGTTAAAGGAATCCAGATTTATGATTAGTACAGTAATTGTATCAAGCATTTGTAGCCTAGAAGTGTTTATTGAAATGCATATATTAATATTTGATTTCACTTTAGACCTTTGCCAACTAATTTTAATTTAGCATAGTTTCCCAAAATACCTCCTCACGTACATATTAACAGGAGTACTAGCAAAAGAAAAATCCTTGCCATCATTTTGTACCAAGCCTCAATTAGATCTAATCCCATTCATCAATGTCTCCCTGTCGTGAACCCTGCTTTGCAGCCTGTGACTCATGTTTGCTAAATACTGCATTCTGCTTTTTACACTAACGTACAGCTCTGTAAATCTTTTAACGTTTGCAGTCTTAAGCTCTTGATAAATTAGTTCCTCTGGGTAAAATCACTCAGGACACCTGATATGGCACATCAAAAGATGACCCCAGAAGGCCTGCCCATTTTTTAAGAGAGGGATTTTTCACTCATTAGTGATAAATTATCTAGTCTCTTTATTTAAAGGAACCATCTGTGGAATATTTCAGAAAGCTAAAAAATATAGACCCCCTCGTACCTAAGACATCACATGAAATTGCCAATTCATACTTGTGTTTTAGAGATTTATTTAAAACCAAGAGAGAAGGACAGGAAATAGAATGATGGTTCTTCATTCAACTTATTTTAAAACACTTTGAGAAAATGTGATGTAAGAAATGAATAATAATAGCAATATCTAAACTAGTTTCCATTTCTCTTGTCTCTCCTCTCTCCAGTCTACCCTTCACACTACAATTATCTTCCTAATAAAGTGCAGACCCCTTATTTAGGAGAGCCTTCTTAAGGCTTTTGCCAGTCTGTTTTCAAGCTGCAGACTTACTTTTCTACAGCACTTGGTGTCCCGGGCTTTTCTTAAACATACTCTGTTTCTTGCCTCTCTAGTTTCCAAGCTTTTCTCTCAATCTTGAATGCTGTTTCCTCTTGCTTCATCCCACATCCTAACTTATTAAAATCCTTATCCCTGCTGAGAGTCCAGTTCAGATTCTGCTTTCTTTATGAACCTTCCCTTTACTGAGTCCTCGCTCCTTGGCCTGTACATAGCCTTGCATTTCCACTATATTTTTTGTATTTCTGTTACAGTGATTACCACTCCTTACCTTCTCTCTCCCCAACAACTGTATCTTCATTGGCAGTCAGAAACTGTTTTCTGTAATTCATTTTTAACTTTATTGCTCCTTTCACTAATATTTTAGCCTTTTTATTATCTTAGCAATAAATGTTCATTTATTTGAATTTGGAAAAAGAAGTCCAGCCAAAAGAAATAAGATGTCTTTCATTAACGTCTATTAATATTTTGTTTTAATAGTTGGGCATTTTTTCTAAGCATTCATATACAGTTGGTATTTTTTAAACAATAAATATTGAGATCTATTATACATAGAATTGATCACCAGCTTTTTCTCACCGAACCACTTGTTACACACATTTTCCTATCAAATATGAAATTAAATTACTTTTAACAATTGCATGCTTACCTAATCCCCTACCAATGAATGTTTAGTTTGTTTTCATTTTATTGCTGTTAACAAGTAACATTCCACTAAACATCTCTCTGTGTGTTTATGTTTCACAGCTTGTCTAATTATTTCCTTAGGCTAAGCCCCTAAAAAATAGAATAGCTAGATCAAGGGGTATGTACATTTTCACAGTATTTGATATGCATTGTCAAATTATTCCCCAGAACTATTATAACTGTAGAATCTACCACTTTACATGGGTAATGAACGTGGGCATTTTTTTATGTGCTTTTGTCCAGTTGTGATTCATTCTAAATTACCTGTTCACTTCCTTTGCTTTCTTTTTCTCTTTCATGTTTCTTATTCATCTTTTAAGAATTCTTTCTTGGTAGACCAAAGATAACCAACCACACAGATACATATATATATATATATATAAATACCCAGACAGAGACATGTACACATACAAGAGCTTTAAACCCTTTGCCATGTATGGTACTTTTTTTTCTTTTATTCATGGTGATTTTTAATTTTTATGTAACCCAACTTTAAATTATAAAAATACACATATTTCATTCACTCTTAATGTTCTTTTTCTGACAGTAGTAGTCAGGAGATAGAATCTGTTTTGGGGAGATGAAATTATATATTATCTCTATTCATATTTTTGAATCTGTGAAATTTTATTTTTTTAAGTCTTCGTTATAATTATATATGCTATTACTTTGGTTTCTTTACCTGACTTCAGCAAGAGACTTGAGTTCTGTCAAAAACAAAGATGATTGATATGATTTTGAGCATGTCACTTTCTTGCTGTGAACAACAAATTATAAGATATTCTAATACTAAATTCTGGTTCTTTGTGTGAGATGGTACCCACTGTGACTTTTCTGTGATCTGTAGTTAGGAAAGAAGTAGGACCTGCTTTAAAGTGGGAATTTCTAAGTGGAAATTCATTTAAAAAATATAGATTGCTAGCCACCTGAGTGGCTCAGTCGGTTAAGTGTCTTGATTTCGGCTCAGGTCATGATTTTGCACTCATGAGATCAAGCCCCGTGTCAGGCTCTGCTCCGAGTGTACTTAGGATCCTAATCCTAATCCTTCTGCTTAGGATTCTCTCTTTCCCCCTCTCTCTGCCCTTACCCTGCTCACGCTGTCTCTTTCAAATAAATAAACATTTAAATATAGATAGATAGCTAAATGTCATGATTTCTGTGACATAGGTCACAAGTGACATTTGGTTTAAAATTATTTAGACCTGACTTTCTTAATAATTTATTAATTTAAGGGCATTTCTTATAATAAAAAATAATAATCAAAGAATTATTTAAAAGTAAAAATATACCAACATTCTTATAACTACCTTTAGGAAAATCAGCATATCAGTTTTTCTTCTGTTGTTCACTTGAAACTCATGATGGATGACATAACAAACTGCTAGAATTTATCTAGTATTTCTAAACAGTATGCTTACACTGCTGTTTATTGATTTATCTATGTTTAGATTTTTATCATCTTCTGATTCTGATTGATGAAGATTTAGTTCATTTATACCACCACTATTTCTTCTTCCCTGATCTGCTAATGTAGCCAGGTATTATACAATATACATAGTTTATTATTATATATTATTATATAATTACTATGTGATAATTATTAAAACATTATAAACATGTATAATATTATATAATACATAATTAACTTAAATCTGTAATATCCTGGCATATTAGCAGGATCAGGTAATAAGTGGCATATATTATATATAATATTATACTTACACATATGTTAATAATATAACAATACTAGGGCCTATTTAAGGAAATTTTTATAATAAAATATAAATATTATTAAAACATTTTTTAAGTTTTAGGCATAATTTTTAAGTTAATAAATATTAGCAAGATTTTTTTTAAGACATTCCTTAAAACTACTTTCAGAAAGGTAGATATGAAAGCAATCTGTTTCTGCTTTCTACTAGAAATGTTTCAGATTCCTCAACCAAATCTGTGGGATAGGGTTCTTGGAGAAATGAAATATTGATAGAAATAATGAAGAAGACTAGATTGTGCTTGGAGGTGGATTTAAATGGCTTAAAGAACAATACAGCCAATAAATACATTTTTAGATGTTTCTCTTCAGGTCTTTTGCATATACTTTTTCATGAGACTGTCCTATATTTCATTAACAGAGTCAAAATATACAACTTACTGTTTTTATTATACTACCATAATTGATCATATTGCTTAAGATTCCAGAAGTTTGAGAAAGAGATGGCAAGTGGCAGATTAATTAGTATATCAATTTCATTTACTTCTTCATTAACTCCTTACCCAGGGATCAAATATTTATTCATAATTTCTTTTCATCACTAACAAATGTAATTTAATGGAGAAGCAAATTATTGTAATTTCATTATGATTGTCACTGTTTTTATTTTGATTTTAAGCTGTGGCTTATATTAGCATATTTTATTCTGTATAATACTATACAAACTACACAAATGTTAATGTACATAAGTTGTAACCTAGGTAATATTGTGTTACAATCTGGACAATCACAGATGAAAATTGTATTTTTTTTTTCCATCTAATCCACAACTTTAGTGCTTGCATTTACAGTTCATTTTAAAAGTGGTTTTAATACTTAAAAGTCTTTTGAAAGGCTTCTAAAACTTGGCAGTCTCAACAAAATGTTTTTGTCTGACTTCCTTTTTAAGCCTCTCTATGGACTTACAGTAAACAAACTTTTTAAAGCGGGAAATCTCTAGCCATAATGCAGGAACAGATGAATAGAACACTAACCACTTTATCCTGAAATGCACATTTTCAGTTGTACATAAGATGCCTTAAAGCATCATATAAATATTTTAAGATGTTTCGTAAACTATTAATGGATAAGTATTACAAAGACTAGGATTGGATTCATTAAACACAACTTATTATAGGGTTTAGAAGAGGAGCTCTTCTATATCTTTCAGTAGTCCTATCTCTGATTACTTTTAAAATCCTGTTTTGAATTATAGCACATAATTATTTCAAAAAGTTCTATTATTTAATCGTATAACTTCCACCGCCTACCCTCTTTCCTAAACTAGGAGTTTATCAGTAAGTTTTTAGCATGTCATATATATTTTTGTTAAATTGTTATTTTTTTTTCAACGTTTTTTTATTTATTTTTGGGACAGAGAGAGACAGAACATGAATGGGGGAGGGGCAGAGAGAGGGAGACACAGAATCGGAAACAGGCTCCAGGCTCCGAGCCATCAGCCCAGAGCCTGACGTGGGGCTCGAACTCACGGTCCGCGAGATCGTGACCTGGCTGAAGCCGGACGCTTAACCGACTGCGCCACCCAGGCGCCCCTGTTAAATTGTTATTTTTAAGAAAAGCCTCATGATTCTAGAAATAGCAATCAGGTGCATTATATTGTTACCTCGTTAATATGTGCCTTCAACAATGTGAAGTGTTAATAAGCCTAAAAAGATCCTCTTGAACTTAAGAATAATTGTATTAGGCCTTTATAACTAACGAAATACCAAAGTTATTTTTCAGTGAACAATTCTCTGAGTAGTTCCCAAAGTGTTTTTACAATTTTATATAATCCGGTTAAGTAGAAAATAGTAATAGAAAATTTGCAGATCCTTAAAGTGACCTCTCTCTGTTTAATCATCTGAATATTTCTCAACAAACATATAAAGAAATTAAAGTATGTCATGTCATCATATGGAATCTAAATGTGAAGGTAAAGATAGGTATAAGAAATCCAATAACTAAAGCTGGAGATCTTTAAGACACTTAGAATATCTGAAGACAAACTGATTAAATCCTTGTTCTTACACAAAGTATGTCTTCTTTCTTAGAGATTTTGCTATCCTAAATGTTATTTTTATTTCTGCTATTGTTCTCTATATATTTTTGGTATATCAACATTACATCTGCTGGCATTCAGATTACACAGGCAGTTCCCTGAAGAAAAGGAATTTTCCTTCATTCTGGAACTCATGACTTTAAATCTATTTTATCCATTTCTCACCATATTGAATGATTTATTTCTGATAATTGAGTCACATTTTTATTAGCCCTTTTTAAATTTTTCCAGGTAGGAAGTTGTTCTCCCTTGCTTTTTGTTATATGCCAGAGAAAACATGACGTGGGGAGGGAGGTTGGTGGTAAGCCTCTAGAGAGTAGGGCTAAGTAAAGATCTTTCCCACCTTCCCTAGGCCTAGAACATTCATATGCTCTTCTTTTTGCCCATTCCTTTCATATTATTTGTTTACATGTTTCAGTTAGACTTTTGAATGTAAAACTTCACAGCTTTGGCTAGCTTGACCCCACTTGGGGTCCACAGATTTTGAGTAAAGCCTTCCCAGAACAAGCAAGATACATATTTTGGCCTGCTTTTCCCTTTACAGCTCCAAAGTCTGATTATTTTATTTTCATCAAAACTCTTACATGTGGGTGCGTATGTGTGTTTGTCTGCCTCCCCCTCTGCTTTCTCTCCCCTCTCCACCTTCATCTGCTTTTAAAACCCAGCTTACATTTTTATAAAATAATACATACTTTTTAATATGTACATAGTGTACATAGTGCATAGGTTAGAAAGTTAACAGGTACTCTTATTTGTGGAAATATCTCTGCCATTTTGTTGCCCATTCCCAATTCTTATTCCCCTTTTAGTGGTAACTTCTGGTTTTTCCTTTTAATTTCCAAATTTCAAATTTATACTGCTAATTCCTATTTGCTTACATTTTTCCAATTTTAAATATCATCTACTAATTTTTTTTACTTTGGACCCTAAGTATTTAATACCTTTGCATGCTATATATGTTTTCTCCCCTACTCCATCTTTCCAAAAGTTTTTCAGCTTTGTAAAAATAAATCTCTAGGGTGTGTTCAAGTAAATATTGTTTCCTCTTGAGCCAAAAAAATATGTAAGTTTTCTTTCTTGTATAGCTTTATTGTTTCTGTATGTAGTACTTGCTTTTTTTCCCATCCTCTTTTTTGTTACTCTCCCTTATTTTACAGAAATACATCCTCCAATAGAGTCTTCCAGTGGGTGTGCAGGAAGTAAATTTTTTCAGATAGTGCATGTTTGGCATTATATTATCTGGTTATTTGACTAGGTATAGAATTCTAGGTTGGAAATAATTTTTCTAAGAACCATGTAGATATTGGCTCCACTGATTTCTAAATCCCAGTGTTGCTGTTAAGTGACATGCCATTTTTATTCCCCATACTTTGTGTGTGACTTTTTCCTCTAAGGAAGATTTTGGGATTTTCCCTTTATCCTTAGTTTTCTGAAATGTCACAATGATGTACGCTGGGTATTAGTCTTTTTTACTTCATTAAACTAAATAGTCTGGGCTTCTCTCTCTCTGAAAATCTTTATCTTTTCACTCTGAGAAATGTTCATATATGTATGTGTGCACATATACATACGTGTACCTCCATATAATAATATTTTTTCCTACTTCCTGCTCTGTCTTTGGACTCTTAACTAATCTGGTGTTGGATTTCCTGGGTTGAGCCTCTAATTCTTTTATTTGCCTCTTGTATTTAACTCTTTTGGTTTGCTTGTTCTTCCTAAGAGATGTCCTCCACTTGATCTTACAGACTTTATTTTGATTTTTCGTCCCTCTCATATTTTAGATTTCTAAGAACTCTTTTTAGTAATTCAGTGTTTCTTTCCATAACATTTTGTTTCTATTTCATGAATGTAGTAATTTCTCATCCCTCTGAAGATATTAATTGTGGTTATTCTGATACAGTCTTCTATTTCTACATTGTCTATTTCCTCTCTTTTTTTTTTTTTTTCCTGCATGTAGCTCTCTATCCTGATTATCGTGTTGAAAGATATATACTCAAACATCTGGTGACCCTAGTTATATTCTGTGTATATAGTTAGGTCTTTCAGCTTTACTTTATGGTGATCTCCAAAAAAATAGTTTTGGGGAGCCTGAAAATGTGAGTACCTATGCCTTTATTGTTATGGTTTGTCTATGAAGAATTCTGATTTCCCATTTACGAGGTGTGTAAGTCTGGCACCAGTGTATTAGAGCAGTAGGAGAAAAATCTGTGCATTCATTATTGAGAAATTACTAAAAAAAACCCTAATGTAAGCTGTGCATGATGGCCCCAAGTCTCCACCTGTCCAGAGAATAAAACCTCATGTCTTTTAACAGGGTGATGAAGGAATAATCACCTGGCAGGACAGGTGATATTGATGGGGTAAGAATTTAGGGGGTCCAACTTCCTTATACAGACTTTCAATCAGTTCTGTTTTTAGCTCCACCCTGTGCCTTCAGAGTCATCCTCATGCCTCCAATTCCTGAGATTTTCTGAGGCTTCAGAGAGCTAGGTTTTTATTTGTTTTTGTCTCATTCCTTACATTACTCTTATTTTAAAAATTGTTTTTGCTATTTACAATTTTGGAGGAGCAATTATACATTTATTACAAAAGTGGTCAAATGCTTTAAGAAGAAAATAACATTCAGAATTTTTCCATCCGTAATCACTAATATTTTAATAGATTATGCATATTTCCTTCTGCTGTTTTCTTTAACTTTCCCCCACCTTTTTTGCTTGCAGAGTTTGTATGTGTATGTTTTTTGTTTTCAAAATTGAGATCATGCTGTGTGTACAATTTGTACACTACTTCATTTTTCCATATTTTCAGATAATCTATGAAACATGGCTTCAAATAATTTTGTAGTTATGAATGTCCCGTGTTTTATTTAGCCATTATTCTAATCGGTTTCATTCTCCATGTGGTAGGGACTCCATCTTGTGTGGGAGTGAAGAACATGCATCTTGATTATCAGCAGGCCTGAGTTTGTATGCCAGTTCTGCCATTCCTTTGTTCTGCCATATCTTTTTACTGATCCAGTGAGTTCCCTCAATACGTGTTATCAGTATGCTTTGCCCATAACTTGCTAATACTCAAGTAGAAATTAGGGTCCACAAATGGGGGACAAATGCATTCCTTTTCATGGATCTAACAGCCCCAGGAGTATAGAAAAGGAACCAGAGCTCTAGGTAGTATCAGCTAGAAACTTTGCCATTTGCCCAAGATCTTCTGATCCATGTGTAGTGTGGTACCAATGCTAGGAGCAAGGCCCACAGGTTTGAGTACTTTCTGTTCCATACTCCTCTCAATATTGAGACAGCTGGGCCAGGACTGGGTTTGAGGGCCTCTCAGTGCTACTGCTAGTATTCATATATTACCATTTTACTGTATCCCATAGCTTTGTCTCATCCTTTCTACTTCTACTTCATCTACTCCCTCATTCCTATTCCTAATGTAAGGGACTCCAGTAACATTCTGCCAGTGTCTTTTACTCAACTCCCAGGGATAGCACTGAAGGATGAGGTGGGGGAATATTTTATCATATTCTCCTCCATGTCTTTCTTTATTCTAGTTCTAGGTACACAGTATCATCCCTAAAGTCCTCTAATGTCCTAGTGTGCAGATAACATTCTTCCCTTATCACCAACATTAAGACAAGTTTTCTCCTATTTTTATTATATGGTCATTTTAAAGGAAATGTGGAAGGAAAGCTAGATGCCTCTACTCAGATTACCATCTTGGTTAAAATTGATTGTCTTTTGCCAGGTTAACCTTCATGTCCCTTCTTGTACCATGGATGCTTCTAAAACAACACGTACAAGGTGAAGCCAACCAAGTTCTGGTTCTTCCAGCGAGAAATTCTTCCAAGTATTTGATGCCTTTCTGTCTTCCCTCCCTATCAAAAACAAAAGGTTCTGATATCATGTATATCATATATTATTTGATCAAAATGCATTCATTATGGGACCACATTTGCATTTTGAAGCTTCACTAAATACGCATTAAAATGCAGTGGCTCCTTTTCAAGGAATTGAATGCAACAATCAATCAACAAGGTATTGAGGGTAGAGCAGTCAGTCCTTGTATCTGAAATCATAGTAGGTCTATGCCTAGAACTGAAGATAAATCTGTTTCAATTGTTAGAGGGTGTCTAGAGATGAATTTGCAGAGAAAGTAGAGTGCCTGACCTAAAAAAGGATACTCTTTCTGTATCATTCTGTTCACTTAAATCTTTCCCTCCCTTTGTATAAATTCCTAGGAGCCAAAGTCCATTTTCAGTAATTGTCTTTCTGCCACCCTTTTCTAGAACCATTTCCTACTGAACCTCTCTCCTCTCTCCTGTTCTTTCCTTTTCCTTACCCAAGCATGATAATAACAGCCATCATCTCTGAATAAGAAGGTATATCCTCAAACCCCAAAAAGTATCTGCTGCCTCAGGTCCATGAGCATCCAAACTAGACAGGGAAGGAAGCAGATTCCCAGACACCTGCATTTACTTGAATCAGAGTTCCTCAGTAGAGGACAGGACCTCAAATGTGATAAGTGGGAGTGGGGGGAGGAAGCTGTCAGTAACAATGAGGATGCCAAATTTGAAGGAATGACATTTAGGACCTTTTGAACTTTTCTGTAATTGCTCACATAGAAATGGCTCATGGTTTCACTGAAAGTTGTCAATTTTGTTGATTAAATTATATGAAATACTGCTCCTTTGTGTGAAGTCCTTATCTTTGGTCCTGATTATTGGGCAGCTAGTCACATGTATGTATGTCATTGAAAATGTTCTGAATTTACGTTATATAATTTTAATCTGGTCATTTGATTACAACACCCTTCCCACATCCAATCATACTGCTACCAGTCTAGTCCAGGCTCTCATTTTTTGCCTGAGCTGTAGCAATAGCTATGTTACTGATTTCTCTGTTTCCTCTCTCACCCATTCATATTGTTACCTACACATTAAACAAGGCAATCTTTTTTTAAAACATAAATCATATCACCTCATATCCATGTTTAAAATAATCCTCCACAGATAGCCCTTTGCACTTAGAATATCTCATTTTATCTCATTCATAAGCCCTAACATTGGCTGGCGCCCCTTTTGAACTCTCTGGCCTCTTCTTATTTCTGTTTTCCCTCTGACTCACTACACTTCAATCACATTAGTCTTCTTTCTTTTCCTTGAGCTCAACAAATTTATTGTTGCCATCGGGTCTTTGCACTTGCTATTTCCTCTGCTTCTTTCCCAGATCTTCGTAGGGCTGGCTCCTTCACAGCCGTTCACGTCGCATCCCATCTCCCATCTTTAGAATCACCTTCCCTGGCCATCTAATTAACACCCTTCCTATCTCCCATCGCTCTCTATTACATTTCTATGTTTTATTGAATTTAAATGAATTTGTCATGATTATCTTAATTAAGATAATTTACTTTTCTCCCCAGAAACGTAAGTTATTAAATATCTTGTTTACTGCTAGATTCTCAAAACCTAAAAAAGGTCTGGAACATGGTGGGTGCTTAATACTGGGTGGATGAACAAATAGTGACTTCTCTTTATGCGGATACAGTCCTCTTAATTGTTTCTCTTGTACCAAAGCTGACGAAAACTTTTTTTTCCTTTTGTAATTAAAATAAACATTGATACTAGATTGGAAATAATAGTAGTGACTTCTTTTAGGTGTCTTGACATGGTTACTGTTATCTGGAAATGAATTTCAACATATTCATTTATATCCCATGGATCATAATTGTTTCAGAGCAGTAGAAATGCAGTATACTTACAATGTGTTGAAGAGCTAGAGTCCCAAAACTGCTATTTCTAGACCATAAGATACATTGCTACCTACTGCCTCCTATACTCAAATATATGATGATGCCAGTTGGTTTGGGGGATGGAAATGCCCAGGAGAGAAGACATGCTGTCCTTCCAAGGCGCTACCAATCATTTTTATCCCACTTTTTAAGAGCCTATAACAATGCATTTTTAATTTGCTATCCTCTCCTGTGTGACACCATGTTCCTGAGGTATTTTATTGACTATTATCATCTGTTAGAGTCCCTTGTTCTGCAAGTCTGTAACTGCATGATTCCTTTTCTCATTTTATGAAGCTTTTTTTAAAGGAATTATAATCTGCCTCCAGGTTCCTTCTTTATCATTTCCACTCTGTAGGCCCAAGAATTACAGAATCTTGTTAGATAGTATTTTCCCAGTCTGAATCAGGGGAAACTACAACTGCCCCAAGCCTTGTCTTCTGGAAAGTTACTGTACATCCTCTAATGGAAAAGTACAGCAAATCTCTTTTATAGACATAGACCTAGCATACCCAATGGTTCTTAAAGCCTATTAAAATGTACAGTGTCCCTAACCTAACAAGTCTCCAGTTTGCCATGCCCACTTAATATACTTCACTTTATCGCCTAAAGGAGAATAATTGTTTATCATATAATTGTATTTATATATTTTGGAAATCATATTCAAAGTCAAATGTCAGTTTACTGTGTTCTTTTAGTTTTCATGGATTAAATGGAGACATAATCTCTTTATCAAGTAACAGTAGATTGACTGTTGAATTTCTATGTAAGCCTCTAAATCTTGTTTTTAGTCTGGTTATCTCCTGTGCCTTTCTGAGCTACTAGTCAGCCTAAGTAGTCCTGAAATGACCATCTATTTTCTGCTCCCTTTTTATTATTGTATGTATTTAATAATTGAAAGGATAAATATAAAAGAACCCTCTGGATTTGTGTTTTGCATGTATGTTGTAGGTTTGTAGCATCTCTTCTTCCAGGCACAGGAAAACCATGGTATGTGAATCTACATTAACTACCACATCTCCATGTTTCTCCTTGAAGTTATCATATCTTTCTTTCCAAGAGAGCAGAATTATGGCTAAAGATGTGTCATAATGACATTGCTGTTGATTTCACTGACAAACTGTTAGTCTGATGGTATCAAAATTTGATGTTGGGTGTATGTTTAAATTATCCCAGAGAACAGGTGGATATTTCTTCAGTGTCTTATGGAAGACCCCTGTTTTCATGTTCTTTACAAGCAGTAGGGTAAAAGTGGTCCACCATCATGGGAATTTGCCCAGTGCCACTCCAGAGATTATCCCTTTCTAGATACTATGTACAAGAAAAATAGTGACTCTGGATAACCCTTATCTCTTGAGATTTCATGTTCCATTGTGTTTTAAGTTTTACAATATTGTTATGAAGCCTGCATTTTTAAAGAACACTTAGTTGTGTATGCTTTACCAACACTTTTGGTTTATATTACAGTTTACTATCAGCTTTGGTAAACTGGATATCTGATAAACTAAAAATGAGACATTGTTTGAAATGTGTTCTTTTTGTGATAACTGTGTATAAGGTATTAATGGAAAGTAAATTATAACTTTCTCTGTAAAAGTAGTAGTGCTAACAGTTGAATCATATTTACATATCTAGAGCCTTTCTTTGAACATTAAGTATTTTATAGATCTTACCTAATCCTAGAAAACTCCCTGTACATGAAGGTAGTATTCTCCCCCACTACCGGCCTTTTTTAGGGGGTATTAATGCCCACACTGCTTAAGTGAGTTGCCCAAGGTCACTCAGTGAGTTGTTGCTGAAGCCAGAAATAGAATCCAAGTCTCCTGACTCCCAATTCAGCTCTCTATCCTCGATATAGTTTTCTATCCTCTATATACCCCTGCTGCCTCTCATGGGAAAAGAAGTTAATCTTCCAGCTATTAATAGCCACCAAATTGGTGGTAGCAGCACAGTGGAGAAAAGTAACTGTCTTTACACTGCAGCATTAGTATAAAAATATCTGGTAATGGAAAATTTGACAAATGTCATGTTAAAGGGAGTGGAAAATTATTTTAAGATCTGGATCTCATTTATCTAGTTCTCAGAAAAGTAAAATTCCTTAGTAGAACAGGGATCATATTTTTCTTCCTGTTTTTAAATTGTCTTTCCTAGAGGGTAATTGTCAACCTAGCCATAGCAGAGCCTATTGTCAACTAACATAGTAAGAATAATGCATGTACTGATTATTATAAGTGATTATTATAAGTGTATTTTCTAACTGGGTTGAAAGCTTGAATTGCTTTATTGAAATATGTAACACTTATGCAGCTTTCAGTGTTATTTAAGTTAGTATTATATCATAAAGCAAATGTAGCATTAGTTGGGAATCTTACTGCATGATTTGAAAACATGGGCAGAAATACACATTGTAGTTTCCTGACAATATACCTCCAGCAAAGTTGCTTCATGTCAGGCACCTGAAGTTCACCGTGAATGAAACTGGCAAAGCAGCGGAAAGTTAATTAAGAAAGACAAGATTAGCACACTGGAGCTGATGAAGTGTATTGTTATGTATTCAATCAATTCATTATTCTATATATTTTAAAAAGGTATTTGAGAGGTAAATATTAAGCCTGTCTAGATTGTGGGAATTCAAACTTAAGTTCAAACAAAACAATTTGTCTCTTAATTTTGGAACAAGAAACAGGAATTTCCTTAGTAATAATCTCTGGATATCATGTTTCTGTTTAAAGATCACTAAAAGCCTTTAGTCAGAAGAATGACATCAACATTATGTTTCAAGTTTAAGTGTAAGAGAGAAAGGATTGGTGGAGGTTTGAAAATGCAAGGAAACAGTAAGAGTTAGTTATTTGGGACCCAGGTGACTGAGAAAGTAGTGGCGAGAGGATAATTACAAGAGTGTAGAATAAGACTAGAGGTCAAGTACAGATCTTTAGGGAAATATATACGTTTACTGGATGAAGTAAAAAAAGGTGATAGATGTTGGAGAGGGAAATCATTTTGAAAAGCTACAGAAGTTGTAGGATAGAGCTAAGAAAAGTTCATTAAACTTGATGACCTCTTGACATTTAGGAGACTTACTTGTACAGAGTGATAAGGAAGGGCATGTAAGAGTATTCTGACCTCTTCAAATTATGTTCATTTATCTTAAGGTACTAATCTAATTTTCAAAAACTGATGAATGATGTATGGTATAGGAAACAAATGATCAGAACGCTTTATTAACCACCATATCTGAGATAGTAACAGATTTAATTCTTTCATTCACTTGGGATTTTATCGGTTATTGCCATTCTTGTTAATTTAGACTAGACTGCCACCCAATTAAAAAATAACTGGTGATATTTTATAATCTCTAAGTTATTAAGTTATTAATCTCTGTGTGTACGATTATTGAGTACTTTTTTGTTATCTTAAACATAAATCAAACATAAAATCTAAATTCTGCTATCTCTAAGAATTAGGGTTGGTATTAGCCATTTATTAATTTTCTGTTCCAGAATCTCTTTATAATGAGTTCATTAACATTATTTAAAGTTATTAGCAATAAACTATGTTTTTTCTTTCCAACTTTCTTTTAAATTTTAATCAGTTGGCAGAAAATGTACTTTATTATTGGTGGTGATGTTGTTTAACTGGTATGGTTATTGGAAAACTATTTAGGTGACATTATTGAGCTTCTTTTTAATTTTATTGAATAGGTACATCTTCAAGTGAATCTAATCTGTTTAAAATCCTTCCACAAAAAAGAACCCGAAGAAAATTAATGCCTTCTCCCTTGAACACAAAACATCCCCAAAAGTCTACACTGTCTGAAAGTTTGCAGCTCAATGATTCTCTCAGCAAAGAACTTCAACCTATTGTGTATACGCCGGAAGACTGTAGAAAAACTCAAAATTCATCTATAGTGACCTTACTACAACCATCATCACATTCTACAAGTTTTCAGACCATCAGCTCAAATGTAAACAGTGATAATTCTCTGAAAATGTTATGTGAAGCAGGTATTCCTGTCAGCAGGAGGAAAGAATATGGGCAGGAAGATTTGGACTCTACATTTACTATATGTGAAGACACCAGGAGCTTAAAGAGTAAATTACCTGAACAAGAATCACTATCAAACAATAACATTTTACAAAGGTACAAAAAAGAGTATTTACCAGTTCTTCTTTTGTTTGTGTTTTTATTTCATTTTGTTTTGTTTACATAGTCTTTAAACCGTAGCTTTTTTTTCTTCTTAAGTTATATTTAAGGTCTATTTCATGAGTCAAGTATGCTATCTTGATTACAAAAGTCAGTGTTTTACCTTCATTAAATCTTGTTTTTATAAATATTAATCCACTAACACAATATTTTAAAGTCTTTAATTTGATATCTTAGTTGATTGACCCTCAGTAGACTAGAAGAAACCTTAAGGTATATTTAGTTTGTCCTACCTACTCCAAAGTTAGATGATACAAGCCATCATCAGAGGATTACTGTGTTTACTTTTATTTATTAATATGTTCACTAAAGAAAATCTCACATTTTTTATTCACGTTCAGCGAACCTCAGCTTACCCTGAATCATCATATATCTAAGGTATGGCTGACTACATGTCATCCAAGCAAACAGCCTTCTCACTTCTTCTCAGTTCATGTCCTGTACACTTCATCTGTTTAATCACAAGTAATCCAAATATGGGAAGAATGATACCTTCACCTTTCTATGCTGTTGGGATGCAGAAATCTCTTGAGAGCAACTCTTTCTATGAGATAAAAAAGAGAGAAGAAAACCCTAGGGCAAGCAAGAGAGGCTTTATAGTCTACAATAATATTTTTCTTTGTATATTCATACAAAATAATATTCTAATTATGAAAGTGTATGTTCATTTTTCTCCATAGTACAAATCAAAATTACTCATTTTATTTTTTATTTAATATACAGGCTTGCCTCTTCTTCATTTTCAACTAAACATTCTCTGCCTGTACCAAGCATAGTACCATCCTACATGGCAATGACTGCGGCTGCCAAAAGGAAACGGAAGTTAACAAGGTACAATTAAACATAAACTGACTCAGTATTTACATAAGATCATCTTTATACTTTGTTTCCTATAGCTGCTTTTTATTTCATGTGATTAAACTGTGAATTATTACATATTTATTTAATGTTTCTTTACTTTGGAGAAAGAGAATGTGTGTGAGCAGGGGAGGGTCAGAGAGAGAGAGAGAGGGAGACAGAATCTGAAGCAGGCTCCACATTTTCCACACAAAGTTGATATGAGGGACTTGAACTCACAAATCCGAGATCATGACCAACCTGAGCCAAAGTTGGATGCTCAACCAACTGAGCCACCCAAACGCCCCCGTGAATTCATATTTAAACGTATATATAATTAATTGCTCTGAATGCAGCACTGGATTTATATTATCAAAAGCAGATCTTGATAAATCCCAAGTATTTCACTTGCTATTTACATAAAGTATTCTATATCTCAGATAATTAAAAATAAGTTGAAAAGTCTTCTGGCCTTCAAAAATGTCATTTAATTTTAACTTTTCTTCTGGTGACAACTTTTACTCATTTGGTATTTTTCTTTTTATACATTAATTAATTGCTTCAGTCCTAAAATATGTATTTTGATATATGACTAAAATGTAATGAGCAAAGAGACTTCTATTTCTGGCTATGACAATGTAGCTTATATCAGACCGAGCCCAGCCATCAACAAGTTATAAAAGCTGATAAAACACAACCAACGGCTGCTCTAAAGGCACTGGAGAACAACCAACGTAGCCAAGACTTGAAGGTTTAAGATGCAGAGGAAAGGAAGACAAGCTATAGAGAGTCAAACCTTCTCTGCCTCTTTTTTCCATTTAGCATTTGCCAAGCATCAAGTGTAGAGGCCAAGCACAAAATGGAAGACTCCAGCTACCAGCAGTCTCACTGATCTAAGGAAAGAAAATAGTTCTATATGTAGCTTTTGCCCTCAAGATGTTTGCCAAGTTCTGAATTCTGTGGCATAAGAGGCCAAGAAATAAAGCCGAAAGAAGCAGAAGTATTGAGTAGAGTTTTGACATTCTCATGCAGCTGGGACACAAAAACTGTACCGGGATCCATCAAGAAGAAAAGGTGCTGTTAAACCTTCAGGATTTTATTTGAGACCCTTGAAGGCCTGTGCTGTAGGAGTAGGGCAAACTGGAGATAGACCAGTTCTTAAAAGCCTGAAACAGACCTTACAACAACTCAGTCTCTTTTTGGATCAGAGTGATCTAATTCTGTCCTGCCTGCTTGCCAGAAGAAATTAATTTCTGGAGAAGTATACCTAGAGCATATACAGGTTTTTGGTTTGTTTGTTTTACATGTTTAGCACTTAAGCAAAAATCACCAAGTATTCCAGGAGACAGGACCAAATGACTGAAAACTAAAGATCCATAAGTGATACAGATATTAAAATTATCAGGGACTTTAAAAATTTAACTGTGATTAAGTTCAACAAAACAGTGACAATTTCCAAAAGAACTGTATTGTATTAAAATGAATCAAATGAATATTCTAGAACTGAAGAATGAAAATCTACTGAATTTAAGAATAAATAAGTAATAAAAAAATTTTTTTTAATAGATTAGACACAGCAGAAGAGAGTTTAGTGAACTGGAAGACAGATTGACAGAAAACTATCTAAACCAATGTGCAAAAGGATAAGATAGAAAATATGGAAAAGAGTGAAAAAGACATATGGGACACAATTAGATCTAACATGTGTGTATTTTGAGTCCCAGAAAGAAATGAGAAAAAGAATGGGGAAAACAGTGTTTGAGGAGATACTGGCTAATAATTCTCCCAAACTGACAAAAGATAACTAATCACAGATTCAAGAAGCACTGCAAACCACAAACAGCATTAATACTACAAGAAACATATCTAGTTACATAGCAATAAAACAACTAAAAATCAAAGACAAGGAAAAAATCTTAAATATACTGAATTATAGGACACAAAGTCCATTTTGTAGTCTTTATATCCCACGACACTGAATGCAATGACAAGATTGTAGTAAATGGTTATATTATAAAATGACTGAATTGCTTTATCTCTTTTTCTTTGACATGTGATTATGAGGAAGAGTATAAGATCCTAAGATAGGAGAACTCTTTTTAAGTTTACTGTTTTCCACCATGAACCTCTTATCATCTGGGCTAGTGTAAACAAATTTACAAATAGTCTGTTTGTGCCACATAGAGTATTACCTCATTAGCATATTTAAGATCTGTCCTTTCCCTTCCAAAGTATAGCAGAACCTTGGAACATAGATTTAAGATTCATGGATTGATTTTTCTAGAATGTCTTTATCCATAACGTTTAAATTTCTGTATTTTGCTGTGGCACAAATTTGAATGATGCAATTTGTCTGGCTCCTGTATGAGTATCAATCATTTAATGAGTTAGCCTAGCTAACCATCATGTTTCATCCATCTTATCACTAATTTTCATTGCGTCAATTGTGTTATTCTTTCTGCTATTTAGTGTTGGAATTTTTGGTTCTTGTGGTTCTTCACTGATAGCATGCTCTTTTGTGTTAACTAAGATGTAGCAAAAGTTTATAGCTAATTATCATTTCAAAATGTTTGCATCATTATCAAAATCAAATGAGTTTTCAAGAAATGTCCAGGTATGAAAATTATATTTAGAGTGGTTTTAGATGAATTAAAGAGCTTCCACATGAGCAGCTAATATTGCGAAATAATATTAAAGGACATATGAAGAAAGTAAGATTTCTCATAGCCTATTAATTGCTCTATTACATTCCCTCTGGTACCAATAATTAGATCCTGCCATTAACTAAGGTTAAAAGAGATTAATGCTAGAAATGTACATAATTACTTTTTTTCTTTTTTAATCTTCCTTTTCCCCAATTAAGCCTACATGAGTTTGAGAGTAATAAACTCTGGTATTTTCCACTTAGCATATTTTCCATTTTATGTACATATTTAGGTGTGTATGTGTATTCTAATGTGGTTTCTAAAAATGAAGAAGGGAAGGCTCCATATGTATAGTTATTTTAATTATTTTGTACCAGTTTTTCTCTCTGAAAAAAAAAAAATTACAGTCCAAAAAGCACTGGATATTCTAAAAACTTATGAAACTCAACTTTTTAGTTACTGCTTAAATTGAGAATATGAAATTTTGAATCATTTCAGATTATTTAATACCACTGTAGCACACTGATTTAACTATAAATCAACCTATCAAATGTAATATATACATATGTAAAATTGTACTTATAAATTATACTAATCAGAGTTTTGGAGGTTTGTTTGCTTTGTGTTTATTTGGTTAGTTGGTTTTTTCTTTGTTTCACAATCTAGCTTAGCACCCAGAAATGAGTCTCACATTCATAATACATTTTTGGTTTGTTTTGAAAGACATCTAGGGGTGCCTGGGTGGCCCAGTTGGTTAAGCGTCCAACTCTAGATCTTGGCTCAGGTCATGATCTCACAGTTTGTGGGCTCGAGCCTGCATCAGACTCTGCATGGACAGCACAAAGCCTGCTTGGAATCCTCTCTCACTCTCTCTCTCTTTCCCTCCCCTGCTCTCTATTTCTCAAAAAAAAAAAAAATAAACCATAATAAAATTCTGAAAGACATCTAATGAATCCAACTAGAACCTATCTCAACTGAAAGAATATGAGATGCATTATGTTAACATAATGCAGAAACATACTACTTTTATAAGGGACAGGGGTTAAATCTTTACTTTCATTAATAGTTGTAACAGTATATTTGACACATAACCAGAAGAGTTATTAAATTTCTTCTCAATATAGTCTTTAACATAATTTGAATTTTCACTCATACCAATTTTAAGTCTTTTTATTTTGTGATCCAACATAAATCTAAAATAAATTTATAACATGAATGTTAAACATTTTGTTAGTGGACTGTTTTATCTAAATCCTAAAAAACTGTTTGCAGGTATTTTACTTATATATAAATATATAACTTATTTTTTATTTCATTCCTCGAAATATGAAGATTCTTTCAGATAGATTTATTCGAAAGCCTAATTTTCAAGTAAAAACAATTTATGAGTAAAAACAGAGGTCCTAGAACCAAAGTGAAAAATTGTACCACATAATAATAAAGGTAATTTTAAGATATTGTTAGGAAAACTAACTCTTATCAAAAGTAACCCATGACATTGATCTCTATACTTGAAATAACCAAATGACCAAAAAAGAATTTTTGCCTTAGACAGCGGATACATATATTATCCAAAAAGGGCAGTTAGTACCCCAAACAGAATTATAGTAACTTAGTTTATTTAGCACCATTTAGAAATGGAGAATTTCTACAACCAAATTTGTTTGCTTTCATAATACTAGTACTTTTTTGTTAGCATTCTGAGTAGATATAATTTATATTCTTGAACAGAGTAGGCAAAATTACATTTGGAGTACCATAATTACTTTTCTCACAGGCTCTAGAAAAATTGAGGTACATGGGTTGATTTATTTTTGCCAGCACTCAGTGTGCTCATGCCTGTTTTTCTTTCCTATCATGGTAAGTTGCCATTTCTGACCACTGTCAGTTACCATACAACTGATCCATCTTCTCCCTATTCCACAAACACACCCACATCAGTTTACTATTTGGTTAGAGCAAGCTGTTGCCATAACAGGGAAGCCCCCAAGTGTTAATGCAACCCACATTCAAATTAGTATCAACTTGTAAAATGGCATATGATATCTTTTTTAATCAGCAACTCCCTAAATTAGCTTATTTGAATCAGTATGAAGGGGGGATGTTTATCCTTCACTGGATCCCAACCCTGCCTGTTAAAACTTGATCCTCTTTGGATTAAGAAGGATTGGATTGCTATTTTTCAGGACCCAGATCAAACTCCTCTTATCCACAATCTTTCAGTTGTTTTGTTTTTTCTACTTTTAAAATCAGGAACCTACAGCTCCTTATAGTTTAAAAACCTACAGCACTGTTTTTTGCTTTACCTTGTATTATTTTGTGTATTTGTCTTATTTGTCCCCCACTCCCCATAAATTCATTATGTAAGTTTTCAGGACAGGGGTTATTAATGCCTAACTTATTTGTATATCCTGTAACATGAGGCCATAGTAGTAGGTGTTTAGTCATAATATGTCACCTCAAATTGAGTTAGAAATTTGACCCTTTAAAAATTTTTTAAGATAAAACAAATGAAAATAAGCCATTCTTTTCATTTCAGTTTCTATAATTGTAGTAATCAGAGAGAGATTCTCAGTCTATTACCATACTTCGATATAAAAACAAGGTTTCCAAAAATCTCACTTGTTTATATTCTCCAGATTAAGGTTCATGCTCCAAATGTATAATATGAACTTGGTTTTTAACCTCTTGCAGGGTGCTCTTTATCTATACACTTGGAATAATAGAGTTTGCTTATATTCTAGCAGGGCACTCTGAAAATATTTTGTTACAGACTTGTTACATATACCTACAGACATAATCTCCAACTTGAGTAAACATCATTAAAATCACTACATTTCCCTATGGGCAAAAATGTGTTTAGTACCTCCAATTTTATGGAATTTTGCAATTTAACTGTTTTATTATTTCACCTTCTCTTTAATCTTTATTGCATGTAGAATATGTATTAGAACTTCAAATATAAAAAATGCTTTACTAAAATAAATTTTTTTTTCCCTCAAGTTCTGCATCAAATACTTCATTAACTGCGGAGGTAAATTCTGGATTTGCCAAACGTGTTCGACAAGATAATGCAAGTGATAAGCACTTACAAGAAAACAGACCAACAGCAGGTATGTCTCAGCTCTTAATTTGAGATTTAATAACATGATTGCCAAACATATGTATAGTACATTTTTTTTTACAGTGTTCTCATAAGAATCTCCTTTTATCTTACCCATTACATTTACTACATGGTAAGTGTGACTTTCCATGTTACAGATAAGAAAATTTAAGACACAAAATAGAAAACACTTACCTGAGATCACACAGATATTTCATGGTGGAGCCAGACTTCTAACTCAGTATTCTTTACACCCATACTGCAGAAGAATTCATAAATAATTTAAGTAATAATTGAAATAATTAGCTAAATGTATTATTTAATAAGTTAATGATTAACTGTATTTTACAGTTTACTTGAAATTTATTAGCTTATTATTTTTAATAATTTGGCCTCTGAATCATTAGTGTAATTATTGCCAGGCTTCAATCTGTATCTAGTTACAGTCATATTGTAAACCACATTAGCAAGTTGCAAAAGATGCTGATGGAGACAGCTACATCTTCTCAATTGCATATGGCAGTGACATGAATCTGTAATAACAAAACCACATCTTTGGTAAAAGTAGAGGTAGTAGCACAAACCAGCATCTGGGCGTTGGTGTCCAGACCTTTGTCTCTCTGACACTGTAATTCATAAGACTTCATTTAGGAAGTATTTCTTTACTATGCACTGACTATATGCTAGGTTCTGTGACAGATAGCAAGATCTTTAAGACCCAGTTTGGTTTCTTCCCTAAAGTAACTTGTAATTATGGTGCTTGGAATTTAAAGGGGTTTCATGAGATAATGAGGGTTTCTAAGAATAACATGAAAACTTTTTTTTTTCCCCTGTCAATCCTCTTTATTAGAGTAATACAAAATCTCTCAATAGCTTTGCCGAACTGTATCGATAAACCCTTACTTTTTGTGGTAGCCAGTGGCATCTTTAAGTTCAGTGGAAATGTCTTTAATGAAAATTTTAAAAATCAAAAAAGTCCTGAAATGTAAAATTTACTACAATTAGTTGGTTAGCATGCCAAACTTAATAATGTTTAAAAATGTGTATGTGCAATTAGTATAGATATATATTGCCCCATTGGTCTCCTGAAAAATTTCCCCAGGAAATCATAATTTACAACTAAATAATTTATGATATTTCTCAAATAGAGATTTGGTTTTCCTAATATGCTTATTTCCTAAGAGTGGTATAAAAATGCATTAAATATCTCATGTATAAAGAGAGGTGAATTAAAAAATTCTACAGATGGCACAAAAACAGACACATAGACCAATGGAATAGAATAGAAACCCCAGAACTAGACCCACAAACATATGGCCAACTCATCTTTGACAAAGCAGGAAAGAACATTCAATGGAAAAAAGACAGCCTCTTTAACAAATGGTGCTGGGAGAACTGGACAGCAACATGCAGAAGGTTGAAACTAGACCACTTTCTCACACCATTCACAAAAATAAACTCAAAATGGATAAAGGACCTAAATGTGAGACAGGAAACCATCAAAACCTTAGAGGAGAAAGCAGGAAAAGACGTCTCTGACCTCAGCCGTAGCAATCTCTTACTCGACACATCCCCAAAGGCAAGGGAATTAAAAGCAAAAGTGAATTACTGGGACCTTATGAAGATAAAAAGCTTCTGCACAGCAAAGGAAACAACCAACAAAACTAAAAGGCAACCAACGGAATGGGAAAAGATATTCGCAAATGACATATCGGACAAAGGGCTAGTATCCAAAATCTATAAAGAGCTCACCAAACTCCACACCCGAAAAACAAATAACCCAGTGAAGAAATGGGCAGAAAACATGAATAGACACTTCTCTAAAGAAGACATCCGGATGGCCAACAGGCACATGAAAAGATGTTCAGCGTCGCTCCTTATCAGGGAAATACAAATCAAAACCACACTCAGGTATCACCTCACGCCAGTCAGAGTGGCCAAAATGAACAACTCAGGAGACTATAGATGCTGGAGAGGATGTGGAGAAACGGGAACCCTCTTGCACTGTTGGTGGGAATGCAAATTGGTGCAGCCGCTCTGGAAAGCAGTGTGGAGGTTCCTCAGAAAATTAAAAATAGACCTACCCTATGACCCAGCAATAGCACTGCTAGGAATTTATCCAAGGGATACAGGAGCACTGATGCATAGGGCCACTTGTACCCCAATGTTCATAGCAGCACTCTCAACAATAGCCAAATTATGGAAAGAGCCTAAATGTCCATCAACTGATGAATGGATAAAGAAATTGTGGTTTATATACACAATGGAGTACTACGTGGCAATGAGAAAAAATGAAATATGGCCTTTTGTAGCAACGTGGATGGAACTGGAGAGTGTGATGCTAAGTGAAATAAGCCATACAGAGAAAGACAGATACCATATGGTTTCACTCTTATGTGGATCCTGAGAAACTTAACAGGAACCCATGGGGGAGGGGAAGGAAAAAAAAAAAGAGGTTAGAATGGGAGAGAGCCAAAGCATAAGAGACTCTTAAAAACTGAGAACAAACTGAGGGTTGATGGGGGGTGGGAGGGAGGAGAGGGTGGGTGATGGGTATTGAGGAGGGCACCTTTTGGGATGAGCACTGGGTGTTGTATGGAAACCAATTTGTCAATAAATTTCATATATTAAAAAAAAAAAAAGAAAAGAAAAAAAAAATTCTACAGAGAAGAATGTAGGAGTTGATACTAAACTGCAGTGCTTGCCAGAGCAAAGAGGAGCTAAAGCTAAGTTAAAAGATTATGTGTTATTAAGGATAATGGAGTACTTAGAAAGAAGTATTGGTTTAAGGGGCAGTAATAGTTTATGTGTATTAGGATAGCCAAGTGAAAATGCCCAAATACACATGAGAAATTACTAGAAAAGTAAGAGAGAACTAGAGCTGCCTTTCCTAGAATATGTTTATCTGAGTTTTCCAACTAACAATGTACAAATAAAAAAACAAAGGAACATCAGTGGGAAAGAAGGTAACTGCTATTTACTGAGAAATAAGAGTGTCAAGAGACTACGTGCCCCTGAAACTAAAACCTAATGTGACCAGGAAAATGGATAAGAGATTAGGCTGATCCGTAAAGAAGTCAGTGGCACTGTTTTTAACGGCTTGGTTGAGCAGTCATGGTGAAGGCTTATGAAGAACCAGAGGAATGGACATTTGAGAGGTGGCAGGAAAAGGAATAAGGGCTATGGGATCAGGATTAGCACTTAGGGAAGTACTAGATGCAAATTATACTCTTAAATAGGAAAAATATGAAAGTTTAAAAGTCTTAGGGAAGTAATCCCAAAGAACGAGGGGAAAAAATGATGCAAAAAAGAAAGAGAGCAATGCTTGTAGAATAGTTGAAAAAGAACAAAAGTAAATGTAGTGGTTTATTCAGTGATATTACTTGATACCTGTCAAACTCAGTTGACAACTGATTTCCTATTTTTAAATGAATGTTGTTAATGTTTCTTTCATGTCATGTTTTAAATCATGTTAGTTAACAACTATGAATTTTAAAAATAAATTTTTCTTATTTGGTTATAATTTTTAACAAATTTTTATACGTTGAATGAAAAGTGAAAATTATTTTTGAATGATACTTTTACCATATTTATATGTCTTTTTTTTTTTCCTTTCTAGACTATAAAAGAAACATCCATAAAGTAAAGGCAAACATGGTTAGAAAATTTGGAAGAAGTATTTCAAAAGGAAGTCTAAGATAAGTCACTTCAAAATCAAGGAAAACGAAATTGACACGTCTCCTTTTAAAAAGATTTGTTGCCAGTGCCCTTTCAGGAACTTATTTAAAACCTTTGAAAGAAGACCATCTTAAATAAAGCTCAGTTTACCCTAATTACTTTAACAAGCAGAAGATGAAGTTCTTTCTGTTTTATTCTTTTGTATTCTAAGCAAATATGAAATTTCAACAGAAAAAGTTATGGTTTAATAAAGTTACTAACATATTTGTTACCCTTTGAGATCCCTAAGTCAGCATGGTGGCAGATCAGTGTTACTATGCTACAAGTTGATTAGGACATTTTAGAAAATAATAGTGAGTTACATTATCCTTACTGTTTGTTTTAAAATGAGAATTTAGAAGTGATAAAATTATGGCACAGGATATGTTTGGTCTTACATTATTTTAATCACATGTGACTTTACTTTCCAGAAATACTTTGATGTACAAATGTACATATGTGTGCCCATAAAGTTGTTGTAAAGATTATTTAAGTAGTCTTCATGAATAAAATACTAATATTGTTCCTTGCTACTCGGTATATTAAAGATGTAGATTTTACAATGTTGGCTTTTCTGTCTTATTACCACCCCTTACACACTTTAAACTATCATTTTGTGTAACATGTGAATTTTGTAGATTTGTATTTCAATTTAGATCAAGGTATATGGCAGTAGCAGCAAGTCTGAAAATAATCCATAGATTCCTTAATGATAGTGAGACAATGTTTTTAATCATTCCTTCTCCTATAGGAAATATATGGAGCTGCAATTAATCATATTGTTCACTTGCCGTGTTTGACCTGTTCATCTTCTGAGTGCAACAAATATTTGATCAAGCACATTTTTAATTTTATGTGGCCTGGGAACTGTTCCACCAGAACAAACAACCACTTAACAACCAGTTGAAACATCTTAGGACCTTTAATTTAGTCATGTTTTTCAACTTAAAATCTGGTGGGAGAGTATGAGATGGAATAATAATCTTTCAGGTTCCTCCCAACTCTGGGTCTGCAATTCCATATTTATAAATGTGCACACAGGATCTGTCATAGCAAGAGCCACCCATGCAATTTCTTTGGGGTCCCTTTGACATTAAGCCTTTAGTTGTGTTGCCTATTTACCAGTCACTTTCGCCTGTTTTCCTTTCCATCTGTCTTAGGAAATTATGTGTTTCAAAAAAAAAAACACATCCTTTTACTAGGTAATGATGAATAGCTAGCAGGATTCAGTGACCACACCTCATGGTCCACCTCATACCATAAGATGTGAGTGATTATTTTTTCCCCCATCTCCCCTCCTCCCCACTCTGGCAACCACTAGTTTGTTCTCTGTATTTATGAGTCTATTTCTGCTTTGTTTGTTTGTTCGTTTGTTTTCTTTTATAGATTCCACATATAAGCGAAATCATATGGTATTCGTGTTTCTTTGTGTGACTTACCACAATACCCTCTAGGTCCATCCATGTTGAAATGACAAGATCTCGTTTTTGTATGGCTGAATATGAGTGAATTATTTTCTTATATGCCATTTTTATAAGCTAGAGGTTTTGCCTTCTATAAAAATTAATAATAATGTATTTGCGATACAACCATGTTAAGGAGAAAGTAGTGGGAAGAAATCATAATGATTATGAGGAAAGAAAGCTGTTGACTATATGAATACAGAGAAACTACATGCATTTAAACTAGAACAAGAATGCTATTCAGTAAGTCACTGTGAAATAATTTTTTTTATTATCATTTTAGAGAGAGAGTAAGCAGTGCAGGGGCAGAAAGAGAGAATCTTAAGCAGGGTCCACACATGGAGCCCAACACAGGGCTCTGAGCCCACGACCCTGGGATCATGACCTGAGCTGAAATCAAGAGTCAGGTGCTCAACTGACTAAGCCACCCAGGCGTGCCTGGAAAACAATTTTTTTTTTTTTAATTTTTTTTTCAACGTTTTTTATTTATTTTTGGGACAGAGAGAAACAGAGCATGAATGGGGGAGGGGCAGAGAGAGAGGGAGACACAGAATCAGAAACAGGCTCCAGGCTCCGAGCCATCAGCCCAGAGCCCGACGCGGGGCTCGAACTCACAGACCGCGAGATCGTGACCTGGCTGAAGTCGGACGCTTAACCGACTGCGCCACCCAGGCGCCCCTGGAAAACAATTTTTAAATGAACTTTATTCATGTAAAAAGGAGACTAATCATTGGTATATAGCTCAGTGAATTTTCACAAAATGAACACATCCATGTAACCAGTACTTAGATCAAGGAAGTGAAAATTATCTATATCTCCAAAAGCCTCCCTTGTATCCCACCTTCCTATAAAGGTAACCACTATTCTAACACTATAGACAGATTTTAACTAAAATAATTTATTTTTATTAAAAAATAATATCTTGTTTGAAAAAGTGACATGAACTATAGACCGTAAAAATGTGTTCCCTCCTCATCCCTTACCAATATCATCCCAGTTGTAACCACTGCTAATAATTTAGGTACCCCACCGGGTCATTTCCAAACCTGTATGCTTGGTTTTATACAAAACTTGTATCATGCTGTATATTGTTTTGCAGTTGGCTTTTTTATTCATATCTGAAAGCAGCATGGCCATCTATGTCAAATTTTTAAGTGTGAATTTTTTAAGTACTGCTATCGCAAATAGACTGCTCTTAGTATCAGCTGACAACAAATAATTTATATGTGACAAATCAAAGATCAGAGAGGAACCTCGATGATGCTCAGTCTCTTTTGACTAACACTGAACATGGTTTCTGAGAATAAGTTGGATTACTCAGTATTATTTGTAGATGAGTGTCCAAAGGATGGTCCACACACATGACTCACCTTGGATATTCTACTAAGAGAAGGGTGTTGTGTAAAAGAAGAGTGGGAAACAGAGTCTCTTGGGACATTGATCATGCACGTTGACAATGTAAACCCTGAAGTCTTGCCATCCAGCATCTTATTTGATTTAATCCAGTAATTCTTAAATTCCTTTCAAACCTCAAACTTATTAAAAATGTTTAAGTGAGGATAAGGCAGTGAACCCTTATATAATCCTAACACTGAATCCATTTATCAAAATTTTCCACATTTGCCTGTAGTATCCCTTTTATCATTTGATTTTGTGGGGTTTTTTTCGCTTTGTACACCCTAGACATTTTCTTTCACCTTTATATACTGTTCATGAATCTCTAAAAAAAAAATGGCCATTTTTTATTTAAATATAAAAATGTATCTTTTTATTAAAGCACTCCTAGTAATATCTCTAAGAATGTACTTTAAACAATAATGTTCTAGGGGCATCTAGGTGGCTCAATCCATTAAACACCCAACTCTTTTTTTTTTTTTTTAATTTTTTTTTTTTCAACGTTTTTTATTTATTTTTGGGACAGAGAGAGACAGAGCATGAACGGGGGAGGGTCAGAGAGAGGGAGACACAGAATCGGAAACAGGCTCCAGGCTCCGAGCCATCAGCCCAGAGCCTGACGCGGGGCTCGAACTCCCGGACCGCGAGATCGTGACCTGGCTGAAGTCAGACGCTTAACCGACTGCGCCACCCAGGCGCCCCTTAACACCCAACTCTTGATTTCAGCTTAGGTTATGATCTCATGGTTTGTGAGATCAAGCCTTGCGTAGGGCTCTGTGCTGACAGCATAGCCTGTTTGGGATTCTCTCTCCCTCTCTGACTCTGCCTCTCCCATTCTTGCATGTGTGCTCGCTCGCTCTCTCTCTCTCAAAATAAATATTTAAAAAATAGTGTTTTAGATTAAAAATCTCTATAAAGTTAACAGGGTTAGAAAACAGAGTTTTATGGTAGGGATTTACTAGTTTCAAATAACCTCTTTTGACATGTTAGTGCTAAATCCACCAATCTTTTTCATTCATTCGTTTTTGTAGAGTAACATTTTTTAAAAAGTAAGTTTATGTTATGATTTCCTACTTTTTAAAATTAGCTGGGGAACTTGTTCTTATGTGCCTGGATATTGTGTTAACTGTGTACATGCTAAATACACACCTGGTATGTATTCCTAAAAATCACCACTGCTGTGCAGAACTATGCAGTAAAACCACAGAGCTTATAGGGAAAATGGGTTAGGGGACACAACACTCAAAAGCTTTGTCATTGACACAATAAAACAAAGACTGGAAGCTAATATCAACAGTAGCCCAGCTTCACACATTAAATGTTTAAGAAATGTATTAATGAATAAATAAATATGGCACTTTGCTTTGAAAAACAAGTTAAGTTTGCCTGTAAAAGAGGGTGTCGAAGGGTTGTAGCTTGTACAAGTTAATGTAAAATAATGGAAGGAGGGTGATCCAAAGTTAGATGGACATTTATAAGATCAGATGTGGATAGCCATGGCTCCTCGTTCTTGTGAGGTGTGTGCATTTTATGTACTCCTACATGGCTTGGTTCAGCCGGATGCAGTGTTTTGTGTTCACCTAGTGTTTCATATGGATGAAATAACACAAACACGAAATGCACATTATGCTCAAATTGTTTCCCCTGATCTCTCAATGGTGCTGGAGCAAACTCATGTGTTTTCAAAACAGTTAAAGCAGAACTATACATATAAATACTGAGTTTATTATTAATAATCAGAAGAATTAGTATTTATGAGAAATGTATTTTATTTTAAATTATCCTTTGGTTCTTTCACATTTAAATAACTTAGAAATATCTAAGATAACTGCTCAATTAGAGCTTTGGTGTTGTTAGAGATACAGATTCTAGAATCGACATTTTAACCCTTACTTGAGAGAATTCCAGTCACAAGTCTTCTGAAGTATCCCATCCTTGGGAAGGAGCCATCAATCAATACCTTTTAATAATAGTCACATTGGGGGGGGGGGGGGCTCTTATCATGTGCTAAGTGCTTTAAATGCAATTTTCATTTATTCTTCACAACAAACTTAAAATAGATGAAACAGGGGCACCTGTGTGGCTCAGTCGGTTAAGCATGGGACTTCAGCTCAGGTCACAATCTCAGTTTGTGGGTTTGAGCCCCACATCCGGCTGTATGCTGATAGCTCAGAGCCTGGAGCCTGCTTCAGATTCTGTGCCTCCCTCTCTCTGTGCCCTTCCCCCACTCGCACTCTCTCTCCCTCTCAAAAATAAACATTTAAAAAATAATAATAGTAAAAGAAAATAGATGATAAGATCCACAGCCCCTCATACACAGTTCTAAAACTTCATAGGTTTTGAAAATTACTAGAAGTTTTTTGTTTCTGTAATTTTGGGCAGTAAAACCTGAGTTCCGCTAATGTGAAACTAATGAGAGTATTTATCCCACTTAGAGTGAACATTCAAAGTTTTCAGGGGCGCATGGGTGGCTCTGTCAGTTTAGGCGCCCAATTCTTGATTTCATCTCAGGTCATGATCTCACGATCCCTGAGATTGAGCCCTGCATCCAACTCGCATGGACAGCACAGAGCCTGCTTGGGATTCTCTCTCTCCCTCTCTCTCTGCCCCTCCCCCCTCCTTCTCTCTCTGCGCGCGCTCTCTCTCTCTCAAAATAAACATTTTTAAAAAACTCAAAGGTTTTACTACAGAATGTTACTGATTATGGAGTGTTGTCCTAGATCCCATTGAGGGTGTTGTATCAGCAAGTATGTGTACTATATTGCCTTTCCGAAACAAAGAATTTTGAATTCCCGAACTCCTAGCCCCAACTATTTCAGACGATGTATATCTATTTTTCTGCTTAAAAAGGAGAGAAGACAATTAGAAAATTTTATTAATTTGCCAAAAAAAAAATCCCACAACTAAATGGTAGCAGAATTGGGATTTTGAACTAAGATTGGTATAAAAGGGTTGCTGTTAACCCTAGACAGTAAACATTACCTTCATCTACAGTGGAGCTAATATTCTACATATGGATAACTGTACAAAAAGTATCTACTACAGAAAACCAGTTCCACTCCCATGGTCACCTGTGATGAGGTAATTTAATTTGTGGATGAAGGTCAGCAAATTGATTATACTACAGATTTGGTGGAAGTTTATTCAATGCATTTTATAATTATAAAATCATAATTTATAAGTAAATTATATTTATCTCATATTGTTTACATGAAAACAAAAACAATTTAAAGTATTATTAAAATATTATTAACAAAAGTCTATAGTATCACTGAAGACATTCACAAATCGTATGGATTGATTATTCAGTCAATTGCATATTCACAAATTGCTCCTGAGGTTTTGGCCACTATTCAAGGTAAGATATGTTACAAAATCACTGGTTTATATCCTGAATCTTTTTGTGTTAAGATTCTGTATTCAAAGTCTGAAGACACCACTTGGACACTAATACAAAATATAGTATGTGTTTTAAGAATAAGCACAGAAAAATAGTTCTTTAAATGTATAGGTAGAGTACTAAGTTCTCCCTCTCCTGTAACTTCCCTCAAAAGACAGTAGTTGACAGATAGTCCATACTTCTCAGAGTGAACATCATTTAACAAACCACTCAAGCCCCGCAAATGGCAAATTCTGCATAACACTATAGGGATTAGTCTGTCAAGTTAAGAGCTGTCAGGAAAGGTTAGTTCTGAGATATTTCTATCACGTATGTGTCTGTATACCTAAAGCAGATATAAGACAAAATAAGCCAGGAGTTATAATTTAAAAAATATTTATTCTCATACTTTCAAACAGATGGAAGGTGAAAGATGTCTGTTTGGTATAATTAAGAAGATTAGTGACATGAGAGGAAAACAGTTCTATGATCAGGACTTTGTCCTCAGCCTCATTTCTCATCCCTGCAGAATGTTCTTACCTTCTGCAAACCACTTCTCAAAAACGAAATGCTGGGAATCCTTTCTACCATCCCCTGCACACATCCCTTTCCCATTCTCCCTTTATACAACTATTCCAGAATCACATGTTAAAATGTATATATATATATATATTACTCTCTCCTGTTTTTCCCAGTAGCAATTAATAACGTAGGTTCTTAATCCCCACCCTAATTCTCACTGTTCAAAATGCTATTTGAAAATGTTCCTTTTCCAAGTATATTGCCACTCTGAATTCTTCATATCAAATAAAACAAATCTACTCAAGCTGAGTCTGAAAGATCACCACCTGACTGCCATTATGTTTTCCTCTTTGCCTGATTCCTTTGCTTTCTCCAAACAAGTCTGCCAGTTTTTTCTACCTCCGCATTCAATTTCAAGCTGAACTATGTTGTTAGTCCCCGATTAGCTCTGCCCCCACAGTTTGAAGAGAATCTCCTCACTCAGAGTACATCTCTGACAACCAGCAACCCTCTTTCTGTCTTTTGCTACAGAGCACTACCTAAAATGGCCCCAACTCAAAAAAGTCTCCAGCTACCACTGAGCTTAATAGATAATCACAGTGGGGTTTTGCCAATAAAAAAAGGTATTTTCCAGGTTTGAGAGCATAAGTGGGTATTTTTAAATCCTGGAATCAGTGTTAGAGGGCTTCTACTTTTTTTTTTCCCCAAAACTTCAATTTAACCTATTTCAGCTATTCCATCATTTTACCTATAAAAGTTTAGTTTTCTGTATGATTTAGAGACCATGGGGAATTTGTAGTTTTTTGTTAACTTCACTTACATTGCAATTTGAGATTCATTTTGCCCTACATCTTATCATGTTTCTGGTAGATCTTTAGCTAGTTACTAAATTCTATTCAGTCTTTTTACCCTTAACTCTTCTCCCCCACCCCCAAAAAAATACATGCAATTTAAACCTGTAGCCACTCTTCATTATACTTTATCAATATTCAAATATTAGATTTTCAAGTATTTATATATATCCACAGAGCTATCACTGTGACATTTTAATAGGATAGTAGAAATCTGTATTTTGCCTGGCCCAGCCTAACATGAGTTTGATAAAACCATCTCAGTTTTTCTTTGGGAAACCACTCTTCCTCAGTGAGGTCCTAATGTAGCTATTTCTGTGCATGTGTGTGCACACACGCAAGCACACACACACACTCTCCCAGCCCACCGTGACCAGTCAATGTAGTCCCTCTTCTTGGCAACAATGATCTGTTCCAAGAAGACATCTTGGAGTCTTCCCTAAAAATGGAGAATTTGTTTTCTTCCCGGGTTACTATTGGATCGTGTAAGCATAGATCTCTGACATCTTCCCCAGCTTCATGGAGAAAGCTGTCAGCAGAATGAAGTCAACACAGAAAGGTGAGCAGAACTGAAAAAAGGAGAGAGAGAGAGAGAGCAAGCGCCTGGTGACATTGCTTGAGCTCCCATTTTTTTTGATTATTTTTTTTAATGTTTATTTAATTTTGAGAGAGAGCATGAGCAGGGGAGGGGCAGAGAGAGAGAGGGAGACACAAAATCCAAAGCAAGCTCCAGGCTCTGAGCTGTCAGCACAGAGCCTGACTCAAGGCTCCAACTCACAAACCGCAAGATCATGACCTGAACGGAAGTCCGGCCCTTAACCAACTGAGCCACCTGGGCCCCCCGATTGAGCTCCTTAATCCAGGTTTGCCTGAAAGTAGATTCAACTTCTGGACTATCCTATTCCATAAACCAGTGTATTCCCTTTGTCAGTTGAGCCACTTTTTCTTTTTTTTTTTTTTTTTTTTTTTTTTTTTTACTTTTTAAGATCTAGATTCACATGAAGTTGCAAAAATGGTACAGAGACGTCCTGTGTCCTCTTCATCCAGTTTAAGTACAGCATAATATCAAAACCAAGAAATAGATGTTGGTACAGTATGTGTGAATAGTTCTAGGCCATTTTATCACATGTATTTTCATTTAACCACCACTGCAATCACCACCAAGACCTCCCTTATGTTACCCCTTTATAGTCAAACCCACCCTTCATCCCTTACCCTTGGCCATCACTAATCTGTTCTCCATCTCTAAAATTTGATCATTTTGAAAATATTATATAAATGAAAATCAAACAGTATGTGATCTTTTCAGATTGGCTTTTTTCACTCTTTTAATGTCCTTCGGAGTCACTCAAGTTGCATATATCAATAGTTTATTTCTTTTTTATTGCTGAATAGTATCCCATGATGTGGATATGGATATACCATAATGTGTTTAACCATTCATTTCTTGAAGGATATTTTGGTTGTTCCAGTTTGGGGCTGTTAAAATTAGAACTGCTATAAACTATTTGCATACAGGTTTTTGTGTGTTGAGTCACTTTTAATTTTCGATCACTTGCATCTAAAAGAGTTTTGAGTAATAGAAGCAGAAAATGACAGAAGAGTATAGGAAGAAAATTTTTTTCCATCTTTACATATTCCTTTATTGCCCATAAATTAGGAATTTTATCCAACATTTTCTTCTCTCTGAATGGAAATAGAGAAGCTTCTTTCCTCCACCTTCCTATTTTTACTTTCTCAAAGAGAATAGATTTATCTAACCTGGGATAGTAAAATCCCAATGCCCATTGTTCTACATTGCTCTACTGGGTTGAGTTAAACTGTAGAATGTTATTACTCTATTTCATGTGTAGCCTGGCCTCTTGCTATATTCTCTTGAATCTCTTCTTGCATTCTCTTGGCTTGTGCTTTCCCAGACTTTATTTCCATGTAGTAAACAGCCAGGATTGGGACACAAGCCGGGAGCCTCGCTGTCCTCCAGCATTTCTATTCTTGCTCATTCGCATTCCAGGAGCATTGCATAGCCTATGTCCCTGAGGAGCTAGGTGGGTATAAGAATTCCAAGATAGGGGCGCCTGGGTGGCACAGTCGGTTAAGCGTCCGACTTCAGCCAGATCACGATCTTGCGGTCTGTGAGTTCGAGCCCCGCGTCGGGCTCTGGGCTGATGGCTCAGAGCCTGGAGCCTGTTTCTGATTCTGTGTCTCCCCCTCTCTCTGCCCCTCCCCCGTTCATGCTCTGTCTCTCTCTGTCCCAAAAATAAATAAACGTTGAAAATTAAAAAAAAAAAAAAAAAAAAAAGAATTCCAAGATATAAACTAGGGGGGAAGTGATAGAAAGCTCTATACTCTATTAGTAGCCCCATCCAGATCTCATGTCTACCTCTTAATTGGTTTTGAGCCTAGAGAAGAGATGTGAGAGATTAGTTTTTCCCAAATTTCCCAATATAAGATGCTTATATATATTTTAAGAAGTATTATATGACTTCTCAAAGATATTGCCACACTTAAGTGCTTTCCACAATTAAATTGAAATTTTTTTATTGCATCATGGTGATCACTTAAATTCTAATCTGTTTATGTTCACTCTACCCCTTCTCTCCCCCATATATAACATATATATGTGTGTGTGTGTATATATATATACATACACACACACACTTCAAACATGGTCCTCAATTCCTGAATTAAATCACTCCTATGCACAACTGACCCATAACTGTATTATTCAACTCCACTTGACTCCATCTCTTGAGTACCTATTCTCAACTTTTCATCCTCAGTTCAAACACATTTACTCACCTTTATTGTTGTGATGAGGGCTGCCACTCTTCACATTTTTTTACATTACTGAAATAAATTTACAATGTTTCCATCTTGTCCTCATATGCTTTTTTTTTCTTTTTTAAAGCCAAGGATTGATAGCAACAAAGCTTGCCTTTCTGTACCTGACCATCACTGGCACATGAGCCTCAAAGCTGAGAGGAGATACAAGGTATCAAAAAGAGATATGCATGATGGGAAAAGGTAGACCATCTATTGGTTATTAGAGTAACAAAAGCCATCTTTCACACAAATTTTTTCAAAATTAGCATTTGACTCTGAGCAGATGCTTCTACCAAAGTCCTCTATTTGGTTCTTAGTTCGATAAAGCTACCCTGAGTATACCAGAGTATAAATCTTTCAAGCAATTGGGCACTTCCACTACTGAAAGCCCAAAGTTCATGATCTTAGTTCTTGCTTTCAAAGCCTCCAATGAAAGAGGATTCCCTCTTGCTTATGTTTTTTTCTTTTTTTTTTTTTTAATGTTTTCTATTTTTAAGAAGTAACCAAGTCTAATTTAGTTCTGTGTGGTACCCAGACAGCCACAGGGACTCTCTTAAATATTTTAATGATCTTGAATTGAAGAAATGTGCTGTTACTATTCTCCATTTCCTGGCAAGATTTAAAGGACAAGCCTCGAGGGGTGTCTGGGTGGCTCAGTCAGTTGGGTGACCGACTTCAGCTCAGGTCACAATCTCATCTGTGGGTTCGAGCCCCGCGTCAGTCTCTGTGCTGACAGCTCAGAGCCTGGAGCCTGCTTCAGATTCTGTGTCACCCACTCTCTCTTCTCCTCTCCAGCTTGTGTTCTATCAAAAATGAATAAACACTAAAAAGAATAAAAAATAAATACAGGGCAAGCTTTGAGAACTAATTGAACTAAATGAACTCCATGCAGGTGAATTTTAATGCTTCTTTTTCACCAACATAATACTTTTTGATTCCTGTAACAGTGATGTTCCCTGAGAGACTGCTTCCTTATGACTACAAGTTTAATTTTGTCGGCAGTGTAGTGTAATGAACTTTTGGTTGTATTTGGTAGTCATCATGACTCTCTAGATCAACCCATGCTCCCTCCCAAAAAAGAAATGATGGGTAACAATTCGTGATATGAAACATCTTTTGTAGGTATTGGGTAGATTTCATCATCTTTCTTTCCCACTATTGGAAGTTAATTTTTAACTAAGAGTGGTGGGAAGTGATGGCTGTCAGAATTAGTTGGAACTCATTTCAAAATTCTCCATCTGTCAGTAGTTCAGCATCATTGCTCATAGGCCCAAGATGATACAGTTGATTGCATTGAAATGACATTTCCAGGTGAAACTCATTTACAAAAGTAAACTAATTCCCAGCAATGACCTTAATGACCATTAGAGAGTCCCTCATCAACCAAAAGTAAGCTGAAAAGGGGCGATGAGTGCAATCGTTCATTTGGCATGAACCAGACATGAAAATTTTCTAGTTTTTTTCCCCAATTCATTTAATGCTCATTTAGAAATACACACCCAAAAGGACTTGATATTTAATTCTTTTATAAACTGTAAACACATCACAGTGGTATTTGGATATCTTACAGACTTTGTCTGTAAACAGAAGTTGCTTCAAGGCATATTCCAGATACTTGCTGGTACAAAATTTTAGATGCTTAACAAGTTCTTCAAATGAATGCCAATAATTTTTAACATTTGGATATGGAAAGCACATTTGGTACAATGAATGTAAAAATGTTTTCCTTTTATAGTGGCCATTGTAAAGGCTATCTATAGAATTCAAGATAAATCCTGAACTATAGGTAGTTTCATGATACCTTGAAATCTATCTCTATCTGAAACGTATTTTAAATTAAAATTCAAGATTCTACATCCTAACATATCATCTAATGCCAGATGGAATGTAACATAATATTGCACAACTTAGCATGACTCAGCAATCCAAGTGGCTTGGATTTAGAATATTTCTCAATTAGAAGTATCATTAGAAAGAAAAATGCTGGGGTTGGGGGAAGGGAGAAAACCTGTTCCTGAGTAACCAATTCTTCAGACTATCATATTGATGAAGGCAGTTGTAACATTAGCACACATGTAGCAAAATGGGCCCTTTGTATTCAAACATGTCTATTTGTGAAGGGGCCAATTAGCCTATCCACAGGTGTACATTAAGAAGCATTCATAACTGGTTGAAATGTCAATTAGAAGAAATCATTGATGCAAACATGAAACTACCTGTTCCTTAGATGAAAACAAAAAGCTGAGTAGAAAATATCCACTGTAAATATTCATGAGGCCAACTTTGAAACCTTAGATTTGCCATTTTAAAATTAACTTATTTGTAAAAGGTTCAGAAATGTCATTTAGGTTTATTTCACCTAACTATAATCAGAGCCATAGTCTAATAGGTTTGTATAGCCATAAACATTGGGCAGAACCCAGTGACTTATTTGTGAGTAAACTTGCATTTCTTGGTAATGAGCTGTTTCTATTTAGAGTAGGGAAACCAAGAAAGAAATTATTTCACTTAAAATGAATAAATCAGTATTTCATATTCCACTGCACTTTAGTTATGTGATGCTCATAGCAATAAGACTCGAAGCTGTATGAAATTCAAGATCATGTCACTTTTGTTCACCTTGTACATAACCCAGTACTTGGTTTGGTGTTTTCCTGTGCTCAAGAACTCCAATGGGAGGCCCTATCATGGTTCATGTTTGGCATTTCCCAGAGGGATGCAAACTGCTTAATTTAGGAGAACACAATTCCAACACTGTCTGTACAAATGGCACAACAATTTTTTTTTTAACCAGCAATTAAAAAGTGATTTATTTCTTACAATTATCTCTTAAAATATGTTCTGACTTCTCTGGAGTGGCCTGGGTCATATGTTCTATATCTCTCAGGTAGTGAGTGAGTCATATAACCTGAGAGGTGTATGCCATTTTTCCCTCTGTGTGGGCAGAGGGATAGATGGCTATGCCATTCTCGGCAAGGCTCTCATTTGAGCCCTAAATACTGCAATTTTTAATAATAACTTCTGTTGAAATTTTTAAAAATTACTTTTAACATATTGGACTCGTCTATAATGCCAAGATAAGTGATTGCCTGGAATTATAACTGTAATTGTTTACAGGCTATTTTTAGCTAAAAGTATTATTTTCTTTTGCTGTATTGGAACTCATACTACACATTTAGTACACAGCTTTTATTAATCCTGTGTAAATTTACCACTTCAATATGTTTGAACATCTAGGTTTTGTACTATAGTTTCATTTTCTTTACCTACTGACTCATAAAGAAAAAAAAATCACATTTTATATGTAAGTGAAATGTTTCATTTTTGAGTAGGAATTGGATAAAACTACTATTATCTCTGTCTGACAAAATCCCAATCAGAATTAAGGAACCGGGGTGCTCTGGCTATTTGAATTTGAGATTTAACGGTTTAAAAGAAGTTTCTGATTTAAAACTTTTTTTTTGATTTTGACACTCATTGTTGAAAAGTGGTATTAGAACCTTAGAGTAAGAAAGAATATTAGGAGTTCCTCCTCTAACCTTCCACACAATGCTAGAATCCTTAGCTATGGTGTTGCTGCCTCTTCCTGAAAATTTTAATGGTTAAGAAATCAATCTCTTTGCAAGAGAGCATACTCTATGAATGGAATACTTTGTTAGAAAGTTCTTTTTTTTTTAAATTTTTTGTTAATGTTTATTTGTTTTTGACAGAGAGAGAGAGAGAGACAGAGCATGAGTGGGGGAGGGGCAGAGAGAAAGGGAGACACAGGATCGGAAGCAGGCTCCAGGCTCTGAGCTGTCAGCACAGAGCCTGACACGGGGCTGGAACTCACAGACCTCAAGATCATGAGCTGATCCAAAGTCGGATGCTCAACCAACTGAGCCACCCAGGTACCCCTGTTAGAAAGTTCTAATTTATGTTGAATTCAATTTGGCCCATTGAAACTTTGGTCCATTGGTTCTAGTCCTGTTATTGGAAGCAATAAAGGTATACCCTTTCCTCCCATGTTACCACTTATATATAATGTAAAATCTGCTGTGCAGTATCATTAACCATTATTGCAAGTACTTGATAACACCACTGTGAAACATCCAGTTCCTAATCACTTGTGTATGCTGTGTCAGTCAAAAATGCCTTCAGCTGCAAGGAAGAGTACCCAAGTACAAAAGCTTAAGGAATGAGGATGTACTTCCTCTCCTAGCTAGAAATCTAAAGATAACTAATTGCTAATGTTTGTTCAGCAGTTGAGCAATGCTCAGGAATGTTCTCTCTGCAATCCTCTAGGTCTTTCTTGTCATTTCCTATGCTCAAGGCACGAAGAAAAGGAAAGTGCAAGGTTTTCCCCAGATGCATCTCTCTTTTTCTCAAGAAAGCAACAAAAGCTTTCCCAGAAAGACTCCAACCAGACTTGTATGGTCTATTTACCATTTTGTTTCCAGCCCTTAACAGAATGTGGCACCCAGAAAGCAATCACTAAATGTTATGAAATTAATACATGAATGAATGTCTTACATCAGCATCATCATGTGTATAAAACACTGGCCTTAGAGGAATCCAGACCAGAGGGGGGATAAATATAAAATCAAGACACAATGCAATCCAAAAGCTCTCACTCCTCTCTGAAAGAGAAAAGAAAACAACCAGAAGGAAGAAACTAAAGGGAAACCTGTTTAAATGCTATTTCTTGCTTGCTAGGAATTTCAGTCTGACAAAAGGGGCTCTCATGATACACATTTGATGACACTTGTCTTCAAATAATAGTAAACGTAAAATAAATGATCAATACGTTGTTGTTGTGGAGACTTTCCTGTTGAAATCTCAAAACATAAAGAAAATAAATAAATAAATATTACCAGGGAGGAAAAAGACCTGGGAACTTGTTAGAAATGGAAAATCTCAAGCCTCACCCCAGCCCTCCTAAATCAAAAACTGTATTTTAATAAGATCCCCAGGCAATCTGTAATATGTACTCTTTCCATCCTTTCTTCCTCCACCATCAATTTTTCTTCATTATATATATGATTATACTACATTATTATTATTATTATATTAAACTATATAATATTATATAACATGTTCTTTTACACAAACCAACTAAGGACTCTCAATGTTATTACTATAGTTACATAGAAATCATGTGTACAGAACTAAGTAGTATGACTTTATCCAAGGTGAAGGAAATGTAATACTCTACATTGGAGTTGACACTACTCCCATTTGGGGCATTACTTGACACCTTGAGCCAGATTGTTCTTTGATATAGAGGGCTGTCCTGTTCGTTGTAGGATGGTGAGCAGCATTTCTGGCCTCTACTCACTAGATGCCAGTAGCAATCCCCACGCCAGTTGTGGAAACCAAAAATGTTCCCAGACATTGCCAGATTTTCCTAGGGAGCAAAGTTGTCCCCTGTTGAGAAACAATAGTCCGCAAGAAGACCTTGCCCTTTGATAGAAAATCTTCCAAACAGCTTCCCTTCATTTTTTTTCTAGCTCTTCCTTTACTTCTTAGTTTATATCCAACCACTAGTAAACCAACTATTAGTAAACCAACTATTTACTATAATCCATGTATTTTTATTTACATGATGTGGTTTCTATTTTGCTATTGTACCTCCTTGAATAATTTTTTTTTTTAAGTAAAGAGTGTGTGGAAGGCAAACTTTCAGACTTCTTCCTAGTCCCAAAATGTCTCAATTTGGCTCTTACTACTGATTACTGGTTTGGCTGAGTATTCAGAATTCTGTATTCAGTATCCTTTCCACCCAGAACTCATGCAGTGTTGCTAGTGTGATGTCTGATACCAACATTATCATTATTCCTTATGTATTTGTGTAAATATATCTCACTATTGTTTGAATTATATGAAATTGCCAATATTTGACCATTTTTCCTACAAACCAATAATTTCATATGGTTCAATCTAATATTTGCTTTCTGTTTGTCTGCTTGTTCTATTAGGCTTCTCTTTCCCTTTTGGTCTCCTTCCTTTGGATTATTTTTTATTACATTTTTCTTCATCAGTTTGGATGCATATATTCCTTTACTATTAGTGATTTCACTAGAAATTACAACATGCATCACTGACTTACCAAAGTCTAATGGTCCTTGGTATTTTACCTCTTCCCAGACTAAACAAAGATCATCACACACTTTTGCTCCTTTTACCCCCTTCTCACTTATGTGTTTTCGTTTCCTTGTGAATTTGTTCTGTATCTTATCTCTCAGACAAAATTCTTATTATAATATACAATGTTTATTTAGATTTATTCCCATCATTTTCCATTTTAGTTGTTTTTTTTCTCTCTTTTTTTAAAGTTCATTTAATTATTTTGAGAGAGAAAACACAAGGGGAGGGACAGAGAGAGAGAGAGAAAAAGAGAGAGAGAGGGAATCCCAAGCAAGCTCTGCACTGTCAATACAGTGCCTGACACAGGGCTTGGACTCACAAACCATAAGATAATAACCTGAGCCAAAACCAAGAGTTGTATGCTCAATTGACTGAGCCACCCAGGTGCTCCCATTTTTGTTGCTTTTCATTCCTCTTGTATCTTCTTTTATTAGACAGAATTCCTTTTAATAGACAGAATTGTGTTATATATCATTGCTCATACCTGTATTAATCAGGATTCTCCAGAGAAACAGAACAAGTAGGATGCATTTGTGGGGAAATGGAGGGATAGGATCGGTGAGTGTATATATAAGTAGATGGACAGATAAATTTATTTTAGGGAATTGGCTATGTGTTTATGGAGGCTTGCGAGTCTAAAATCTGATGACAGAGGCTAGCAAACTGAAGAATCTGAAAAGAGTTATAGTTCGAGTCCTAAGGCAGTCTCCTGGAGAATTCCTTCTTATGTGGGGGAGGCCAGCCTTTTGTTCTATTCAGACTTTCAGTGTTTTGTGTGAGGCCCACCAACATTATGGAGGACAATCTGCTTTACTCCAAAGTATAACCTTTATTCAAATCTTACCTAAAAAACACCCTCAGAGAAACGTCCAGAATAATGTTTGACCAGATATCTGGACACTGTGGCCCAGCCAAGTTGACACACAAAACTAACCATTGCAATACCCAACAAGGAAAACATAAGCAAAATAAACTACCTACACAGGTATTCCTAAAATTTTTTTCCCATAAAGAATCTAAGTCTTCTGAATCACTTTTTGGCTACTCTGCATCCATAGCTTTTCCTCAAAGATTCCATTAAGGAACTAAAAGCCATTAGTGATGGGCTCCTAATCTGGTTTTGAAATTATATAGAACTAGCCTACCAGTGACTTCTCTTTGGAAAATGTCATTAAACATGCCTGTGTGATCTCCTTCATCCTCTTCCCATAACCATTTGTTTTCTAGCAAGTGGAAAGAGTGTCCCACTACTGTCTCAGGGATTTTCCTCCAAGTTTTTGTTTGCACTTTTGCTATTCACATATGCACAGGCAATGATAATAGATAACAGTTGTCTAGCTTCAGTAAAAGTAGGAGGCTATCAGTTATCAGATAAATCCTGGTCTCAGAAAAGATAAAATGTACTAGAAAAATGCATCACAGTGAAATATTTGATAATTGATCATCTCTGCATTTTCTCTCTCTCCTCTCCTAGGACTCAAGTTAAATGCATACTAAACCTATTCATTTAAGTATCTCTCTCCCATACTTTCCATCCTTTCACTGCTGCCAAATTGAACTTTTGGGCCCTAACCTTTCATTATTTTTCAGTTTGAGCATTTCTAGCTGATTCTGTTACAAATAAGTGCTGTCCCAATTTTTATAGTTTACAATTACTTGCTGTCATTTTTGTCTTCTATCTCCAGGAGTTTTTCAGGTATTGTTTTGCACTTACATTTTATGAAAGGACAGAGGGCTTTTTATAAGTGACTGAACACACTTTGTAGAAAAAGAAGTATATTGTGTGACTTGCAACTATATACAGTATACTGTAAATGGACAGAACAGATCGTAAAGGATCAATGATGGATTCTGCTATCAGTTTCCTGATCTTCTCTGACAAGGTGGTAGAGAATAATGGTTACAAGCAAAGCCAGTTGGACAGATGTGTGTTTGAGTTCCGGCCATGAACTTTTGGGTGGTTCCTTTACTTCTCTGAGTCTATGTTTATTCATATAATTAAGATAATCACAGTAGTGATCTAAAAAGCTTGTCTGGGATCAGGTTACAGTAAATACGGATCGAGTCTGTAGACTAACATGGCACCTGGCATGAAGTTCACATTGAATAAATGCATTGTCTCATTATTAGGGAGTTGATGACAGTCAACCCTTTACCTAGGGAAGTCTGTGTCTTTCTTCAGGAATCCCACACTGTAGCCACATGGGCAGCCCTGATACTGGGATGTCCACTGTTTCTTTCAGGTTCTTTCCACTAAGTCCTGAACTTTGTTGTGCATTTGCCCAAAAGTTTGTGCTTGAAGTACACCTCTAAGTTCCAGGGCTTTATCCACTGATGCACAGCCTAGAAAGCCTTGTTTCTTTCCATCCTGCTCTGCAAAATGCTGGCCATGCATCATGCTGCAGCTTCCTGTCTCTCTAATTCTTATCTGCATTCTTATCTGTATTCTTATCTGCAAGAGGCTTGGCAATTGAAAGGGTAGAGAGAAGGAAGAGAGCAGTTGTGAGAGGAGTTGAAAAAGAACATATAAATTCCATCTGGCAATTCAAGTCACTTCCTGTGCAGGGTCCAAATCAGAAACAGATTCTCCAGTGCACAGAAACAAGGGTGCTAACTCCAGAGCTATTCCACACACCTGACCCCCAGGGGAGCTCCACAGGTGTTTCTATTGTGCTTCTTGTTTATACACACATTTCAGATCTCCAAGGGGAGAGGAGGGCGTGTGCCCATCAGTGCAGTCTGAGAGGATTATACAGGAGCACTGGGTCATCACAGAAATGGAAAACATCAGCTGCTGTGTGGAAGACTGGTCTCAAGGCCGAATAGCCCTAGGAGATACTCTGCTGCTGTAAAAAAAAATGCAGAATCGTCAAAGATGAGCTCATCCTCCTATTTGCCTACTTTCTCCTCAAACTTGACTACAGACAAGTTTCAATTAGTTGGGTTTGGGGTAATTAAAAAGTAATTTCTATAAGGATAGGGCTTATGCCTCATTTATCTATGTGTCCCCCAGAGCTAGCCCTGTGCCTGTAACATTACTGCTGCTGCTTAATGCATAAACAATAGTATTGTTGAATTTGGTCTACTCCAAATGACTTAATCCATGACTAATCTATGTTGGAAGGGAAGTAACAACTCATGCTTTGTTAACCCCCCACAGAACTTTTGATGAAGAAAAATGAAATATTTCTAAAACTGCTACTCGATAGTGTCAAGATATTTATTACTATTATCATTTATATGACTTGGAACCTTAAGCAACTCATTTCTCTTCTCTGTTGGACCTGTTCCATTCTCAAAATGTTATGTAGTAAAGATTAATATTGTGTGAGAAAATTATAATTCTCTCTTTAAAAAGTCATATTCAGTTTAATCTATAACATAAACACAGATACTGGTTCCAGCCCTCTTGGAGGATAGTTCACTGTGATATTTCTTTCTGTTACAAATGTTTTTCCCAGGCCTTGCTTTGGTAATAATCACTGGGAAATATTTAGTGCCTGGCTGTGTGCATAGCCCTAAAAGGAAAATGATGATGGTCATGTTGGAGAGAAATCAAATCCCACTTATTATTAGACTTCTCCCTATCAAAGATTAATCCCTCCACCTGTGCTCTGGTCCTCTCCCCTTCTGCCCACTCTTGAAACCTGTTCTATCAGGTATACTAACACTTGCCTCTAACAGTTGCCCCTCACGCCTGGGTGGCTCAGTTGGTTAAGCGTCCAACTTCCGCTCAGGTCATGATCTCATGGTTCATGAGTTCAGGCTCTGCACTGACAGTACAGAGCCTGCTTGGGATTCTCTCTCTCTTCCTCTCTCTCTCTCTGCCTTCCCCGCCCCACCGAATAAATTTAAAAACTTAAAAAAAAAAAAACAAAACACTGCCTCTATCTCTTCTCCAAACTTCTTTCAAATAACCTGGTTCTTTAGTTTAACAAACTTTAATGAAATACTTGACATATGCCTGGCACAAAGCCGGGAACTGAGACAGATGCAAAGAACACTAAGATATTGTCTTGACTTCTAGATTCTAGAAGCTCACAGTATAGTTCAGGAGGTTGACATGTAAACAGAGTATCAAGCACATGTGTGTCATAACAGAGACATTTAAAAGTGGCCACAGGGGTAAATATGATCAAGTATTTTACATCTGACCTAAAGCAATTAAGTAGACTTAAGTCCTTTGTAGCATTTGGTGGGATATAAACACACAAACAAATGTGTGAATGAATTTGTGCTCTGAGCATAATCTAAATTCTTATGATTGAATGCAGCACAGTAAGTCAATTAAATTCAACCAACTTTTACTGAGTATGTTCACAGTGGCCAGTCTTGTACTATTTCCAGATCTATATAAAATAAAAGACACTGGTGTGGCCCCAAAATGCCTCTAGTACAGTGTAGAAGTGTGAAGTCTATGTGTGTTTTCTGGGCAGAAAAGGGGTATATAGGGTGTAGTATGTGGGAATGAAAAGGAAGAGATCAAAGCTACCATTTATTGAGGACTAATAAGGTTCCAAGTACTGATCGTGTAATCCTCACACCTCTACAAGGAAGGTACCAGCACATTGCTCCTCAGGTTCCCCCCAAAAAGAGATCAAAGCCAACCCTACACTTCAAAAAGCTAAATACAGCTTCGATTGCCTCCGAAAGCAAGATGTTTCTAATACAATTCATTCCCTTCAAAGATGGAGTGGATAATGGGGGGTATGGTTTGGACAGTGTATTTTTATTTTTTACATTTTAGTTCAGATCAGAAAATTGGTATTTCATTGCCAAATCCATCAAGAATACATTTATTACTTCGTGTTTGAAACATCTACAATGTTCAAAATTTCAATTAAAACATAAAATTCTTTCAAGCTCAATATTAAAACAAAAAACACAGATATAAAGTGCATTTCATGTTCTGTTAATATTTCACTGTGTGGCCACAGATGAATATCTCTCTCTCTCTCTCTCTCTCTCTCTCTCAGCCTTTGTTTTCTCATCTGGTAAATGAGGAAACTGAAATAGTATCTTAAACCATTTCTATGTTCCTTTCACGTGATTGAATATAACTAAATTTGTTATGCCTGTAAATAATAGGTGGTGATGAAGGTTTCTGATCTGCACAGTTGGATGCTGTAACAATTATGGGCAGGATATTAAGCATTGTTACTTAAAGGGGTAGTCTGATTGTGACAAGAATAAGAATGCAGCGGCAGCCCTTCCTGATGAAAAGGGTATCAGCATGTTCTCACAGTCAAGTCTTGAAAGTAATGGCTGCTGCCATGCACTGAATGACAGCCATATGCAGGGGCTTCACAAACTTTATCTCATTTAATCATTGTAAGCACCTGTGAGAGAGCTGGCTCAGATGCAAAAACAAATGCCCAGACAAGTTAAATGACTTGCCTTAGGTAACACAGCTGGTAATTCGCAGCCACTCACCAATAATTCACACTCAGAGGCCTTCTGGAGGGGTTACCTTAATGGGAGGGTCCAGGAGAGCCAGCACCTCTCCACTGAGACACTGGGCTGGTGTGGCTAATTCTGAAGTCCTCTAGGAGGCAGGGGTTATACATATACTCACCTGTGACCCTCTGATAGCACGCTAGTACACTGGTGTGGTGCCATCCCCTCTGTGCCCACCAGAGGAGACTCACACACTGGGGCAGAGAGCCTGCTGCCATGGATTCACTGGCCTATGCAGGCTTTTACAATATTGGAGACACCATGTAAAAGTTAGATTATGGGGTATGTGGGTGGCTCAGTTGGTTGAGTGTCTGACTCTTGATTTCATCTCAGTTCATGATCCCAGAGTTGTGGGATCGAGCCCCATGTCAGGCCCTGCCCTGAGCGTGGAGTCTGCTTAAGATTCTCTCCCCCTCCCACCGCCTTCGCTCCTCTCCCCCACCCTCGCATGTGTGCTCTCTCCCTCTTTCTAAAATAAATAAAAATTTTTTTAATGTAGAAATATTAGGAGATTACATACATAGTTGCAGATTTCCAGCTTCTCTTCAAAAATCCAAAGACCTAGAAACAGAGTACACTTTGTAGTCTGGCAATAGCAAGCTGGAACCAGCTCTCTGTCTATACTCCTGTACTTTGCATAAATTAGAACAAGGGGCTGCCCCAGGCTGATGGGGCCGGTGGGCTCACAGCTCGGTAAGAGAAGACCAGGTCGGATTTCCCCCACCTCCCTCATTGTCAGCACCCTCTTGCACACTTCCATCTGGCAGCTGTAGCCACACAGCTCCTTCTAAAGGTGGGGCACATTCTTTAACATTCTCTTCATTCTCCCCAGCTTTGAGACCCAGTACCAATTAAACAACTGAAAATCGATGGACTCTCAGTATTTTATACCCAGTCCACTTCACTTGTTTCTCTTATCATCTGGCCCCTGTAGAATTTTTTTTGTTTGCAACCCTCACTCTAATGAATTATGGAGGAAGAGTAGTATGGTGGCCGTCACATGTATTTGTAAGGATAGGACACAGAATGGCAAACAGGGAGGTAGAGACTAGAATTATTAAGCATGGAAGCAGTTGTGCTCAACGTTTCAAAATTGCCAGTGGTGAACTTAACTTCTTCTATTCCATGGGCTTGCTAGGACTTCCAACACTTCTTGAAGTACCTGTGAGACAGGGGTGGTTCCCCTGTTCACCTCATCTGCTTTGCCCCAAACTCACACCTTAACCACTCTTGATTCACTCTTACCTTCTCATAAATCCCCCTAGTGTTCCTTCTTGTTGCCCTCTCCTCATTCTTCATGTAGCACTGGCTCACACATCAATGTCAAAGCTGCCACATTTGATTATCCCAACTGGACACTGACCTTTTTGCAATGAAGGAAACACATTCTTTGCTCAGTTAAAGTCCATTGCACCCTGTTATGGGTTGAATTGTGTTCTCCAGGAAGATATGTGGAAGTCTTTAGCTCCAGAACTTTAGAATGTGACCTTATTTGGAAATAGGATAATTGCAAATGGAATCATTGATATGAAGTCATCCTGGAGTAGGATGGGCCCTTACTCCAACATGACTGGGGTTCTTATAAGAAAAGGAGAAGAGACACAGGGAGAATACCATGTGATGAGAGAGGCAGAGACTGGAGTGATGCATCTACACGCCAATGAATACCAAGAGTTGCCTCCAATGGCTAGGAGAAAGCCATGGAACAGGTTCTCCCTCCGTACCCCTAGAAGGAACCAACCCCACCAATATCTTGATTTCGGACTTCTAGCCTCCAAAACAGTGAAAGAATGCATTCCTGCTATTTTAAGGCACACAGTTTGTGATACTTTGTTATGACAGCATAGCAAACAAGGATACTTGGCTTCATCAAAAGCAGTGCAAGTCTGGCAGCCCAGGCCTGGACGGGTAAAGAATGTGGCTGGGATTTGTTTCAAAAGGACAAGGGATCACTTGGCTTTGGTCTTTGTTCCATAATCTGGGTGAACTGAGCAGATTGGAGACTGTAATTTTTTTTTTCTATATCTTAAACATAGTCTTTTATTTTTCCTAACTCCCTGTGTACCACCTCCACTCTCCCTCTCCCCACCCCCAACATCTTGCTCATAGTGTGTTGAGAGCAACATTTCTCTGTGTGGACGTTCTGACTCACACCTTTTCAATAACACCCTCTTACTTGATAAATCAATAGCCTGACCAAAGTGATGGTGCATTTAGGTCATTAAGCAAAGTAATCATGGCAGAAGAAATGAGGTACAGCTTTGTTTCCAAGGTATTTTTGCTTTTGGTCTTATTTACCTGGATAATGAAATAAAAGTACAGCTTCTAAAAACCGACTAAAGAGAAAACTGACCATACAGAGCTGTGATGATTGAGCAAAGCAGCCAAGAAAAGGTGGAGAATAAGCTCTCGTGGGAAGATATAAATCGTCCTGGGAAAATCACATCCCCTTTTCTGAACTTCAGTTGTCTCAGGATGGAATAGATGTTCTTTTCTGAATCTGCTGTAGAGTTCTGCGACTCTCTTGTCTTTTCAAAAAAAGTTGCAATGTCCAAATAATATGCAAAATCCTCAAGCATCATCAGGTTTGTCCCTTTTTCAGGGGCTTGTTTGTTAAGTATATAACTACCTTTGGATGATGGCTTTTGTAATTCTTGAGGCACACTAGGGGCATTGACTTACCATGCCTGTCTACCAGAGATGCAAAGAAGCTGCAAATGACATTGCCACCAGTAAACTGAGACACAGAGGGCTTCAGAGAACAACATTTCAAGGAGGACTGCAGAGAAAATCTGTTAGGGAAAGAAATGTGAATGCAGATTTCAATATTGTGCTTTCAATTTCAATAATATGTTTCAATTTTCTCTCTTTGTTTCTGCCTCTCTTCTTTTCCTCATATACTATCTTGGTAAAATACATTTTATTAAGTTTTATGGAAAAATTATAAAAGGCTGATAAGCAAAGAGGAAAAATAAGAAATACGCATAATCTATAAACTGGTAATAAATACTATTGACAGTTTGGTATCTGCTTTGGGATATGTCTCAGTGCACTTGCACGAGTGTAAGTGTGTGAAATACAACTTCCAAACTGAATTTACAGAGACTAGAAGAATTTTTATAAACTTTTATAAGCCCTCAGAAAGTTTCAGGAGCACAGCTTCTTTCCAGTTAGAAACTACTCAGCAAATCAATCAATCAATTGCTTATTTGGTTGTTTATTTACTTATTTATTTTTTATAAAACATTTATTTTTTATTTTCGAGGGAGACAGAGAGAGTGTGGGCAGGGGAGAAGGGCAGAATGAGAGAGAGAGAGAGAGAGAGAGAGAGAGAGAGAGAGAGAGAGAATCTTAAGCAGGATCCATGCTAAACATGGAGACCGACACAGGGCTTGATCCCACAACCCTGGGATCATGACCTGAGATGAAATCAAGAGTCGAATGTTCAACCTACTGAGCCACCCAAGCACCCCAATAATATATTTAATTTAGTGCCAACAGCCCAATGTTTATAGGGTCTGTGAGAAAATTAATTTATAGTGTTGATCTTTTTTTTTAAGTTTTTTTTTTTAATGTTTGTTTATTTTTGAGAGAGAGAGAGACAGAGACAAGAGAGAGAAGGGCAGAGAGAGATGGAAATACAGAATCCAAAGCAGGCTCCAGGCTCCCAGCTTTCAGCACAGAGCTCAATGCAGGACTCCAACTCATTAGCCATGAGATCATGACATGAGCTGAAGTTGGACGTTTAACTGACTAAACCACCCCAGGTGCCCTATGTTGATCTTTTTTAAGGATACCATATAACCATCTTCAGGCAGGTCATGTGTGGTTTTGGATATTAAAAATCAGTGGATAAATATTCCACATTCTGCTACAAGACCAAGAGCCAAAATGAGTTTTAGTTCCTTTATTGGTTGGACATTTATTGAACATCAACGACATGTACAATCTCATGGTTTATACTGAGTTATGACCAAAGAAAAGTATACTAGATTTCCTCTCCCCTCTGCAACTTATAGTGTAGGTTTTAAAAAAATAATAAATTTTAGGGGTGCCTGGGTGGCTCAGTCGGTTAAGTGTCTGGCTCAGGTCATGATCTCGTGGTTCGTGGGTTAGAGCCCTGCGTCGGGCTCTATGCTGACAGCTCAAAGCCTGGAGCCTGCTTCAGATTCAGTGTCTCCCTCTGTCTCTGCCCCTCCCCTGTTCGTGCTCTCTCTTTTTCAAAAGTAAACATAAAAAAATTAAAAACTAGTAATAAATTTTAGAACTCACTTTTCTTGAACGAAAATCTTATGCTGAAATTAATGTATAAAATACTTCAATTCAGACTGTTCTGGAGGACGCAGAAGTAGAAGCTTAATGTTCCATTGATAAGTTTTTTCCAGGTAGCCTCTAAGGACTCCACAAACTACAGTGTGAAAACCAATAGCTCCAGAAGATGTATAAAAGCATAGATCAGTCAAGGTTTGGGATTATGACCATGGTTGGTCATGGTGAGGAAACCACAGTTAATATGCTCCCCTCTGTGCTCGACACTCTTACTGGGGCTTTGCCTCTATCAATTAATTTAATCAAAACAATCTGGATATGTAGGTATAAGCATTTCTATTTGATCCAAAGAAACCTAAGGTTTGGAAAGATAAAATGACTTACCCAATATCTCATAGTTATATTTGGCAGACCTGAGATTCCAACATAAGTATAGCTGACTCTAACATCCTTGAAAACTCTTATACCTAAAAAGAATGCAAGAGTTGAAAACTACACACACACACACACACACACACACGTACATACAGAGACAAAAATGCACAAGGACATGCATGATTGATTGTGAAATGAGAGGTAATGGCTAGATCCAGTGTGTCTTGACCATTGGAATGAAAAACGATAGTATTATAGCTAGAAGTCTGAGCACAGCCATTGGACCATGGCAAAAAAGAGAATGTGTGTTTCAGGTAGCTCATAGTGAACAAAGATTGATATGTGCTAATATACACACTGTGTGTGAGACATTCCAAGGATGAGAATCCTTATTGTTTAGAAAATCTACTTGGAGGAAGAAGAACTTGATTTAGAGTTAAAATAATGCTTGGTAGCTTCATAAAAACCCCCTCCCAGATATTTATTAAATTACTATGTCCACAAATTCTTTTGATACTCCTTCCTTCAGGTGGTAGAGCTTAATTCCTTGTTCCCCAAAAGTTACAAGATATAGGTGGTAAGGTAAATAGCATGATAGGGCACTGAATTAAGCTTTTCTGACTACTAAGGCAAAAAATACATGTATATGTATATATAATATATATAATATATATTAGATTTTATTGTCATTTTCAGATGAAAGAAAAATCATTGATTTGCAAAAGCAAAAAATATTATTTTCTGTTACCACTTTTAATGTAGAACAATCATGTAGGTCTTTTATTAACTTATTCGTGACTAAACAAAAAAGTTTTCAACTTTGGAAAATACACAGTGAGACTGTCCAGATCGTATGGCTCTTTATAAAAGGATTTCATGTCTACAGTCAAATTGTAGCTCAATTAAGCTATTCCTGCAAGGTCAGAGATTATGTGAACCCACTAGTTTGTTTTAGGACTATCTAAATTGATTCTGAGAAAATTGCCTTGAAAAATGGAAAAGAATGAATAGTTAAGCACCACTTTTATCACACCTCTCTTACTAAAAACGTTTCAATGATTCCCTATTGCCTACAGGTTTAAGACTAAATACTCTATAGTAAAAGAGCTATGCCTCAGAGGCCTACTAGAGGAGTCCATCATTAACTATCCATACCCCAGCATTTGCCAAACGTTTGTATTTTACTGACTTTGGCTATTCACAAGTATCTAGTGGATTTGCTTTTAATTTTTAATTTTAATTTCAGTAACATACAGTGCAATTTTAGCTGCAGGTGTACAATATAGTGATTCAACGCTTCCATACATCACCGTGTGCTCATCACGATGAGTGCACTCCTTAATCCCCATTTCCTATTCAACCCATTCCCCCACCCAACTCCACTATGGTAACCATCAGTGTGTTCTCTATAGTTAAGAGTCTGATTCTTTGTTTGCCTCTCTCTTTCTTTTTTTCCCTCTTTGCATGTTTGTTTTGTTTCTTGAATTCCACACATGAGTGAAATCATATGATATTTGTCTTTCTCTGACTTACTTCGCTTAACATAATACCCTCTAGCTCCATCCACATCCTTGAAAATGGCAAGATGTCATTCTTTTTGCTGGCTGAGTAATATTCCATTATATATACCAGCTCTTCCTTATCTATCCATCAGTCAGTGGACATTTGGGCTCTTTCCATAATTTGGCTTTTGTGGATAATGCTGCTGTAAACATCAGGGCGCATGTATCCTTTTGAATCAGTATTTTTGTATCCTCTGGGTAAATACCTGCTAGTGCAATTGCTGGATCATAGGGTAGTTCTATTTTTTAACTTTTTGAAGAATCTCCACACTGTTTTCCACAGTGGCTGCACCAGTTTGCATTTCCCACCAACAGTGCAAGAGGGTTTCTCTTTCTCTGCATCCTCACTAACATCTGTTGTTTCCTATGTTGTTAATTTTAGCCATGACAATGAGGTGATATCTCATTGTAGTTTTGATTTCTATTTCCTTGATGGTTAATGATGTTGAGCATTTTTTCATGGGTCTGTCAGCCATCTGGATGTCTTCTTTGCAAAAGGATTGGATGGAAGGGGGCTCAGTTGGATGGGACCTGGAAAGACCTGCATGCCAGATAGAGGACTTGGGATGCTACTGGGGCCTTCTTGGCACCATATGATATACGTTTGCCCTGGAAAGGTAATGGCAGGAAGAAAAAGGTTGATCGACATTATGTAACTCCCTTTATTTATTACCAAAAAATGCATATTGAGTTCTAGTTTCTTGGGATGCATCAATAAACAAAACACACATACACAGACACATGCACACACATACAAAGGTTCTACCCTCACTATATTTATATTCCAGTGGAGAGAGACAGACAGTATTAGATGAATAAAAAAGTTTTATGGTGTTTTCTTAGAAGACAGGAAGTGCTTTGAAAAAAGAAAAAAATAAAGAAGGGTACAGGAGGGCATATAGCAATTTTAACTGAATGATCAGGGAATCCTTGCTACAAAATTGAAATCTGAGCAAAGCCTAAAGAGATGAGGCCATCAACCATGTCGATATGAGAGAAAGATCTCATCATTCAGAGGGAAAGGGCAGAGCTGGGAGTTGAGTGAGCTGGGGGAAAGGAGTAGGAGATAAGGTCAGGGAGGTGACATGGGGCCTCACAAGCCACTGTAGGAGCTTTGGCTTTTACTCTGAGGCTAACCAGGAGCCACAGGAAGGTTCTGAGTAGTTAGTTGACTTGATCTAACTTAGGTTTTAAAAGAGATACTCCGGCTGAGGCAAGGATAGAAGTAGGAAGCCAAGTTTATGAAAGAAGACCCATCCAGCCATTGATTTAAACAGGCTTAAGTGCCAAGGACCACTTTGTGGATAGTCTCATCTCAGCTGACCAGAGAAGATTGTCACAGCATGAAGCTGATGAGAGCAAGGCTCTTTCCTGATTTTCCTGGTTGCATGTTTTCTTCAGTGGGTCAGTTCGACGACAGAGAAATTCCTGGGTGTCTTGGTGACTGAAGCGCTGGTTGTCTTTTGTATCCAGCCAGGCCTTAGTCCTGTCGTCATGTGTGGCTGCCATATTTTCACTTTATTTCAAGACATGGGAGTCTCTCAAATCTCTTCTGTGGCTTTTTTCTCAAGGCAGAGACACCCCTAGTGGCCTCCTTTTTTTGGTCCTGGGGCTGGAGAAAGGAAGCAATAAGGCGTTTATCTGGACAACTCCAGTCTGTCTCCTAGATTCTATTGAAGTGATTCCCAGCACTGCCATGCTAGGGAGAGGCATGTCTTCTTAACAATTAAAGAGGGGTTAAGGAGGTTCAAACTAGCTCATCCCCAGACAGGTCTTCAAAACAACACAGTCCAATAGAAATATAATGCAAACCACACATGTAACTTTAAATAGTCTAGTAGCCACATTTTAAAATGTAAAAAGAAACAGGTGAAATTAATTATAATAATATATTTTATTACTCATATCTAAAATATCATTTCAATATGCAAAAATATAAAAAATATTAAAGACATTTTTTTATAGCAAGTCTTCAGAATCTGGTGTGTATTTTACACCTCTAGGGCGTCTAAATTCAGACTAGTCTATTTCAAGAGCTCAATAACCACGGGTAACTACTGTACTGGATAGCACAACTGTAGAGTTACAGATCCCAAGATGCCTGTTGACTATCACTGCACTCAACTCTTTGGTGCATTAAGTACTAATGATCTGTAGAACTTTCACCATGGAATTGGAATTTGGTTTTATATGGTAGAAAGAAGGTAGAAGCATCTCAATCATATCCTGTCCCCAACTGCAATCTGTCTTTTCTCCACACTGAGAACAAATACATGTAAGAAAGGGCTTTGTAAACAGAAAAGTGTTTTGCTTAAGCTTATTACTATGATTACAACTGCTGGCTCTATCTTTGGAGCATACACGCTGTTCCTGCCAGTATGTGCTTCAAGAGTAAAAAGGTACCTGAAGAGCAAAAGTCTTCCTATGACAAGGGTGATGGGCTCGTTCCAGGAGTTTAACCCCAGGAAGATGTGAAATTCAAACACAGGGCAAATGGATCCTTATTTGAACCAGATTTTCTCTAGCTGCTACTGTCAGGGTAATTTATGGCTAAGGTTTGGCATGTTTTTCACCAAGGCAATTTATTTCCAGGCCCCGTCAAGGGTCTCCATATTGCCTGTCAATGATTACTGGTCTTGGCTGGGAAAATCTCTCCAGCAAACACAGCAGAGCAAGAACTTAGGCTTCAGCAGATGTTTGCACTAGGCAATGTGCAGTCTGGGGTAGAAGAAAGAGAGTTGAGAGGTGTCTCTATATGACTTATAGAGTTTCTTTTACTTTCCCCTAAAGTCAAATTCAGGTTGTTGAATAAATCTAAGAACAAAGTGCTAAAATTGCTAAACAGGCCAAATCAATAACAAGGATACTGAGGGCAGTAGAGGATAAAAAGAAGAACATATACAAATATTTTACTGGACTGTAAGCATCTTGAAGACTGAGCTATAAGCACCTTGAATCAGTTTTGTCACTCCCTTCATTGAGTGAATGAATGATACAACTAATACATTTTATTATTCTGTAACACAAGACAACAATTGGTTTAAGCCCTTGTGCCTTTCACAAAACCAAGTATTAGAATTCTGAAGATTGTATAATTGCACCAGATGAACTTCAAAGTCTTTATGAGATTATGATTCTGTAAGTTGACTGGAAATGTGCTAATGTGTATCAAATATCATTAGTCCTAAAAAGTGCTTTAATTAAATTTTGGGGTAGCTACTAGAAAAAACACTTGCCCATTTTTTTCTCAGTCCATGCCAGCTCAAATGCTGGGCCCAAATTAGCTAGTATAAATATGAGACTCTACTGAGTGACAAGGATTGTTTGTGGTTATTGCTGTGAGATAAAACACAGGGTGAGGGAGCCTGTGATATTAGGTGCTAGCCCAGAATCTTTGTGCCCTAGGCACTCACTAGAGCTCCTTTGGCCATGGTAAACATAACTGGACGAGATGACCTGCAAAATACTATGGGCACTGACTTTTTACATGAACTTAAGTGGAGAAGCTTCCCAGGGCCACATCTTTGCCCAAGGGTTGTGACAAATACCTTTCAGTCCTATAATTCCCCAAGCATTACGTAGGATGCTTTTCTCCCTCCAGGTTCTCCAGGCACAATGTAAACATGTGGGGTGGCTCATTTCTACAGCACTGAAGACCATCAAATTCCAGAAAGTCCGGGACACTCTAAGAAGCTCAGCAGAGAAACCATCGGTTTGAAAAGTGAGAAGTTGACAGGCTCAAGGGCGGGCATTCCCAAAGGTGGGCTGGGGGGATAATTTTCCTCTAAGATCTCTCTTCCCACCCACTCCACCTTACTGCTAGAGTAATTGCCCTAAAACCAAAGTCAGATATAGTCACTCCCAAATTCACAAACCCTAAACGACTCCCCAGCACCTGCAGAATGAAGTATAAACACCTTGATGAGGGATTTCAGGCTGTCACCGTCTGACCCCAAGCCATCATTCCAACCTCATATCATGTTTCATCCCTCCATGCACTCTAGGAAATACCACAGCCCACTGGACGACTCATCATCCCTTGAACAATATGTGCATTCCCCGCCCCCCACCCCGCCCCACATCTGTGTTTTAGGCTACAATGCCCTCCCTTGCCTTTCTGGTCTAGCAAAATCTTTCTTACTCTTCAATGACCCACTCAAACAGCAGTCCACCAAGCACCCCTGTCCCTATAACCAATTGCTTACATCTTATTATTACTTTAATTTAATTCTGCCTTTGATTAGAATACATTGTATAAATGTTACTCCCTCCTCTGCCACTTTATTTTTGAGGACATGGACCAAGTCTTATTAATTTTTGTTTTTCTCAAAGATTCTATTATATGGTCCTGATCACTGTAGATGGTCAGTTGATGTTTGTTGGATAAAGGAATGGGGAGCGGACTTATGTCTTAACTTAAACTAGCACTTCACCTGGCATTGGTAGGATAGGATTTGTGGTAAGTGCTTCACTGCTTAAGCAAGAGGGGACTGTTTGGAAGAACGTCTTGGTAAGAGAAAGGGCCTTAAGTAGCAAGATTCAGAACACTTGTGTTTGGATGCTGGTTGGGAAGGCAATGTACCCAGGGGTACTTCAAGTGGTTCCCCACTCTCCATTCTCCCCTTTTCTCTTATGAATAGAACATGCAAGTTTTGGGGTGCCTGGGTGGCTCAGTCGGTTAAGCGTCTGACTTCAGCTTAGGTCACGATCTCACGGTCTGTGAGTTCGAGCCCCGCGTCGGGCTCTGGGCTGATGGCTCAGAGCCTGGAGCCTGCTTCCGATTCTGTGTCTCCCTCTCTCTCTGCCCCTCCCCCGTTCATGCTCTGTCTCTCTCTGTCTCAAAAATAAATAAACGTTAAAAAAATAAAAAAAAATAAAAAAGAACATTCAAGTTTTAGCTGAGCTCATGACTGTCCAGCTGAAGATGACTTTGCTTAGTTGTCTTTAAAACCAGATATCAAAATTTTGGCCAAAGGAATGTTGAGTGGAAGACATATGAGCAACATCAGATGTTTGCCTTTAAAATGAATGCTCTTCACTTCCTCTCTTCCTCTATTTCCACGTGTAGGAATGTGGAGTCAGAGCGAAGTAGCAATGTATATTTGACCATGAAGATGAGGGCAACCCCCTAGGTTGTGATGGTTCCACCTACTCCATCTGCAATCTTCCCTACCCTGCTATATTGCAGCCTCATCCTTTCGTAAGACATCTGGCCCAGCCTAAAAATCTTAGTGTTATCTTGATTCTTTATTCTATCAAAGAAAGAGATCAAGTCCATTAGGAAATCCCATTGGCTCTATTTTCAAATATATCCAGAATTCACTGACTTTTCCCCACCTCTACTGGTACCAGCCATCATTACCTTTTACCTGGATTACTACAGTAGCTGTTCATGACCTCACAGCATTTATCCTACTCCCCCCCCCTTTCCCCACCATCAGTCTGTTTCCATAGAGAAGCCAGAGGGATTCTTTTAACTCTTACCAAGTCACATTAATTCACTCCCTTCCAAACCCTCCCAATGCTTTCCACCTCAATCAGAGATGGGAAGTCCTTAGCAATAACCTATAAGGACCTTCATGGTCTGGGCTTTTTACCTTTCCGAATTTGCCTACTACTTTATACGCACTTCTCTGCTCCAACTGTTTAGCAGCTCATTGCTGTCCCTCATACACTTGGTGTACCTGGTCTCATGGCCTTTGCACTGGTTGTTCCTTCTTCCTGAAATGGTCTTCCTCCAGATAGCCACATGGTTAACTTGCACACCTGAATTGTTTGCTCAAATGTTAACTTCTTAACTAGGTCTACCCTGAAAATTCTATTTAAAATTGCACCCCCACCTCCACCCCCATCCTACTCATTACCTACTTTGTTCTTCTTAGAAGAACTTACCATTTTCTAATATACCTTACAATTTATATTTTTGTCTATTGTCTATGCCTCCTACAAGAATATAAGGTGAAGGTGGGCAACTATATATATACATATATCACCTCTGTACCTCCTGTGCCCTGGTACATAATAAGCACTAAATAAATATTTATTGAAGGAATGAAAGTCATAAGAATTCTGGGGCCCCAGCACCATGGGGCTGCTATATCAGCTATTAGACCCTGGATGGTTCTATGACACATAAATAACTTTCTGCTCTTGTCGGTTGGGGTCTTGGTTATAGCAACTGACTCCATGTCCTTATACAAAGATAAGGAACTTGGGCTTTGGACTTGGAAGACTCCATTCAGTCCTATCACACCCCTGCTTGCAACCCTCCTAAGGCTGTCATCATAATGAAAATACTTTCTGATTTTCCTTGCCAACCAACAAATTAAACCAGATCAATTTGTTCTGGCCCCTAACTCCCTTTTCCACTTCATATACTATTCTTACCCACGTTTGTTTCCTCATTAGGGGCTTGGCACCCACTGTTCCACCTGCCTGAAACACTCCTCCCCAGCCCCAGATCTTTATAGAACTGCCTCCTTATCATCAGTTCACCATCCACCACCCCAGAGAGGTTCTTCTTGGATATCCAACCTACAAACGGAGCCTTGCCATCCCTGTCCCAAGATCCCTCTCTACCCCTGCACCCTACTTTACATTTGTGATAGCACTTAATATAATTGCTCATTAAACTTCTTATTATTTGCCTGTCTACATTGGGAATTGGGAGTGTTATCCATCAGCTCCCATTCTCTGTTGGTTGAAGTTTGCATCCACAGGTGCTAATTCCTTGCCCACATCTGAGCTGCTTATAGGCCAAAATACCTCCAGGGAGGGAAAACAAAGATGTTAGGTGCACTTTTGAGGTAACACACTATCAATGCCAAGTGATGGGAGCCTTCAGGGAGCTGCTTAACTCAGAGATATGGCTTAGGGGCTATGAGGGGGCATCAGAGGCTCCTGATAGACATCACTTTCTCCCCCGCACCCTCCCACCAGATATGTAAACTTTATGAGAAAGGGATTTTGTCTGCCCAGTACTCTATTCTTAGTGCATACAGCACTGCTTGGACTTCACAGGTATTTAGCAAATGTTAGCTGAATGAATTAATTAAATTCCATAGACTTTTCTTTGTCTCTTTCCTCACCTATAAAAGGGGAATGACAATCCAGTTGATCCTGCAAGATTGTTGGGAGAGTCAAATAAAATAAAACACGGAAGATGCTTAGTACAGGAAAAGACCACAGCAAATTGTAAACTATTATGATTCAGCTGTGTGATCTTGATCTAGAGAAGATCACTTACTTCTTCTAGGCCTCAATTTTTAAATAATTATAGTTTTACCTTTCTCCAAGTTAGAAAAGAATAAAATGTGATAATATGTATTACTGATAGCATTGTATATGTATACATTGTTATTATCACTCATTCATCCTTTTGAGTTACAGATTAATTACAGCTGGACAGGCAGGCAAAAATCCCTGTGGGAGAGACAAACAATAAAATGAATATATTTGCTAGGAACTGGTCCTGAATCTTTGTGTCTTAGGCAATCACTTGACCTCTCTGGGCCTCAGTGTTTATAACTGGACTCCATGACCTGCCAAATCCTATGGGCTCTGACTTCTTTAATATGAACTTAAGTGGAGAAGCTATCCAGAGAATGCAATTTGCATAAAGACTTTACAGAACAGAAGGAGCAAGCTGAGTATTCTTGTCAAGTTACATTGTTTGTTTACCAATCAAGATACGTTAAGCAGTGCCAAGCAGCAAACATCTCTGTGGCTCTCGAATCAAAGGTTTATCTCTTGCTCACACTACATGTCCACTCTGCTTTGTCAGGAACCTGTTCGGTGTTGGTCTCATCCAGGGACAAAGGCTCACAGAGATAGGGAATAAAGAGGGCTGTAAAGTCACACACTAGCAATTAATTGCTCCAGCCTGAAAGTGACACATGTCACTTCTACCTACATTTATTGGCCAGTTATATGATTTTGCTCAACTGCTAGGGGACAGGGAAATATAATCCTCCCACATACTTGAAAGGGGAGGAAAATGTAGATGAACAATGGAAATTTCTACTATATTTAATAATGTACTTTTCCCGCATACATATCACAAAATTATTTATGAGATGGTCAATATTCAAAAATCTTTCATCATGGGAAATTTCTTTTTTTTTAATTTTTTTGAATATGTTTTTTAAATGTTTTTATTTATTTTTGAGACAGAGAGAGACAGAGCATGAGCGGGGGAGGGGCAGAGAGAGAGGGAGACACTGAATCTGAAGCAGGCTCCAGGCTCTGAGCTATCAGCACAGAGCTCGGTGCGGGGCTCGAACTCACGGAGTGTGAGATCATGACCTGAGCTGAAGTCAGACACTCAACCGACTGAGCCACCCAGGCGCCCCTATCATGGGAAATTTCAAACACACACAAAACAGGATAGGATAACAAACCCCCAGATATCCACCATCAATCAACACACCACTATTGTTAACCACTGAAAGCGTCCCCAGTGTACAAAACAGCTTCTTATTTATCCAAATTCTTATGTTGGACATTTGGGCACTGCTGAGTTTGCCACTGTGCATCACACTGCAATGAACATCCTTACTCAAAAGTTGTCACTTATTTGATTATTTCCGTATGATAAAATCCTTTGGTCCTTTTAGTGACAACTTCCAGACCTATCTTTCTCCCTACCCACTGACTTCCTGGGTCACTGCCCATCCCCCAAGTAATGCAGAGTCCCAGGATAAAGGTAAGGACAAGACAACTAAATGTCCAATCAAAATGTTTTTCAATTTTTAATAATACTCTAGACTTACAGACATTTCAAGGAAAATATGATTAATACATAATTTGCCAGACTGAATTAAAACATGATTTGGTGCTCACTCGGGCAGCAGACATGCTAAAAATTTGAGTGGTAGAGAGATTAGCATGGCCACTGGGCTAGGATGACACACAAATCCACGAAGTAGCCTGTGTTTTGATAAATAAATAAAAGTAAGTAAATAAATAAAGTACGATTTGTGACTTAGGAGTTTAACATGACTTAAACTGATCATTCAGTAAGAAAATTTCTGAATTTCCCCCCAAAGCTCCCACTCCCTCACATAAGTCCCCTTATTGGAGAGAGTACTTGGAGTCAGGGCAGACTTGCAGTTTGATAGAAAGACATGAATCCTAATTTGAGTCACACTCTATCTACAAGCTGTGTCACCTAAGTCAAGTTATTTAACTCTTTCCAAGCCTCCATTTTTTTTCCGTTTGTAAACTGGCAATTCTAACTCCCAGGTGTCCCAGTGTTGTGACATGTAGACAACATGGTGTTTGTGGAAACATCGTTATTACTAGGCCGGTATGCATGGGTGCACAATAAAAATTCCACATCCTGTTTTATTCTTTCTTTCTATCTTCAGGATATACTCAAGGCATGAAGGTTGCAGTTATTTTGAACAACAATGTTCATGTTATAGTTCTTAGCGAGCATGTGATTCTTGACGACATGTCTGGCAATCAGTAACACTGTTTTGAATTTAGTGTTTTTCCATGACACCAAAACCGAATTTGGGAAAATTCTTTCAGGTAAGTCCTTTCCTTGGAAAATTCCCGTTCCCTCATTTGCAGCAGCCAAGTACTATTTGCCCCAGGATGCAGCACCTTTCAAATTGTTATTTTCAATGTTAATAAATGATTTCATTCATTTCCCGTTTTCCTCTGTTCACCAACCTGCCAGGAGCAGTCACATGCCGGCCTTAAAATAACTGTACTGGTAAACAACTGATTCAAATTATTAGTAGGATATCTGTAATTGTGTTACATAGTCAAGCCAGCTGGAAATGGGCAGACATGGCTGCTAGCATCCAGCTGTGTGATTTGGTGACTGCAAGCGAAGACTGGGTTCAAGAGGGCCTGGAAAGAAGAGTATCATAAGACTTAAAAATATGAGTTCAAGGTTGGTGAGAAGAGAAAGCTCTGTTCTGCTTTTGTCATATTCTCCAGGGTGCCTGGCACACAGCAAGCACACAGTAGGAATTAACAAATACATCTGGGTCGAGTGGATGCCAGGAGGGGAGCAAGTGTTCTCCTTCTCCACATTCAATTTTGCTCCAATATTTTTTCAAGACCCTTCTTATTTTTAGTAATTTTCACCATTTGGGGTTTCTTTGCTTCACCAGTCAAACTTCTCTGTGTATTTCTTTACCTAGTGGCAAGGCTGGCCCTCCGAGACAGTTCAGTAAAGGTTTGTTCAATGAACAAAAGGTACAGAAGATCTTCTGCAAAAGATACAAGGAGCTAAACTCCGAATGTTTTGAGAGAGAGATGGAGAGGGATGGAGAGAGAGAGAGAAAGATGGAATGCCTGCCTTTGTGCGTGGATACTTACATGTGTGATTTTAAAGTGTTCTTCTGCGAGGTGGGACACCAGATCACTGTTGTACTGAGGAGTATACTCCTTATTCATGGCTTGCTGATGTTGAAACTTAATTAAGAGAACTCTAGGCAGAATTCAAATCTGTTTTCTCAACGGTGATTTTGATGAGGAGTTTTTTTTTATCCTTATTGCTTTCAGATACACATAAATCTTTTCTCTCTCCATTTTTCCCCCACGTGTGTGAAACGTGATACTTTTCAGTATTGTTGGGTTCTTTTGGGATCCAGACTTTTCACTTCCTCCACATCTGCTATGAAACCAAATATTGATTAATGTGACCTATAAACCTAAATGGTTAAATGGGGCCAATGACCAATTCTTATTCTTGGATTTTTTAGGAGTTTCTGTCATTTTTTCCAATCTCCCTCTTAACTGTGCTTTTTTGTTGTTGTTGTTGTTGTTTATGAAAAGATTAAAGGAAAATTACAACATCAGCAGTAAAGTTCTCAACCACATCTGAGGTTTAAACTCCAAGCCTTTTGACTAGCATTAACCCAAACCGTCTCACCAACTTTAAGACAGAAATGTTTCTAACCTTGCCACTTTTGTCCTATAAAAATTACAAAATAATGTGAAAACATAAAAAACCTAACATCTCCAGAAGGTAGTGCCCATTTGTTTGAAAGTCCCATATATGACAGAGAATAATTAGCAATAAAATAGGACTATCACTCAGTGACTCCACAGGATGAAAAATATACTTAAGGGGAAAACTGTTATAACCCACAAGGGCCTGATATTCTGACTTAGACTGGTAAAAGGATGCTATAAAGGATGGCTGCCATGAAGACTGGGAGAGCAATTCAAGCCATACTATTACTTTTTCCCAGACAAAATATCCTATCCAAAGTAGGATATACAGAGTCCTCTGTTACAAAATCCCAAGGGGTATTATTTACATAGAATACAATGAGACCCTCCATAGTTTGTGCAACATGGAGACCTGAATATATGCATGCAAGTGAGCAGAGGCTTCCTCTACATAGCCACCTCCATAGAAAGCCTTAATCCAAAAACATTGCCTTGTTAACAACTTTAGAATTACCTTAAAGGTCTGTGTTACATTCTTTGGAATACCTTTAATAGCTGCAAATAATCCTTCAATGGTGGACTTGACATTTGGAAATATTAACAATCTTTAGGTACCAAATCTCATGTAAATGGTAGAACATGGCAAATGTCATTTTTTTTTTTTTTGCTAAAAAAGAAAGAATTTTGAAGTATTTAGATTAATTTTTCCATGTGACTGAAGCGAGTCTGAATGTTTTTTCCCAAGGAGATAGGAGAAAGTTAGGAGCAAAGGAAACCTCAAAAGAATAAGCATGTGGCCTCCTATTGACATACTTCTAAGGATAGTAATGTTAATTTGGTTATTATATATTTTTTCCAGTCTTATTTTGTTAATATCACATGTACAATCTAGTCTGAGTGTCCATATCGGTGCCTTAGTCTCCTCAGAGATGAAATGAGAAGAATACACTTTAAGAAGGCTGTTTCTGAGAATGCATACATTTAAAAACTTGCTCTGGAGATTTCAAATAAAAATCCAGATGGAGAATTCTCTTGGTAAAACCTCTGTCTTGAGGCAAAGGACTTGATCCCCTACCCCAACCCCATCAGTTTATCAACACTATGTGAGACCATTCAATATCACCATTTTTCAGAAGGGATGACAAAAGGGAGCAATTATGAGTTAACATGATTCCTAAGAAAGTTGCCTCTTACAGTTCACCTGTTGGTTATAGTTCAGCAATTCTGCACAAGATTTCCAGCTGTAGACAAAATAATCAGCTAACATTTTCCTCTTGATCTTTTTAGTTTAATAATGAACCCAAGGGCTAATAAGGCCGACCACGTTAAACTTCCCCCCAAAACCAGGAAACCACCTCTGCCTTTAGAAGAGAAAACCATAAACTCAGAAACTAAAATTAGTCTTTGCATATAGCACAATTAGTTCTACCAACTGAGAAGCCTCCCTACTTCCCATTTGCTTCTATTGCAAGTAGAATCTATTAAGGTTAGTCAGAGCCCCGGGGGTGGAGTGGGTGGGGTGCATGTGTGTCTGTCTTGTGTTGGCCTGTTATTGTCATGGTGCTCACAGGACTATGGGAGGCAGTGTTGAGTGATCCCTTTTAAGTCTAGACAGATATTCATAATGAAATAGATGTCTGGCCCCTTGAAGTTAACTTCTTAGACTGGAGGTATTTTGGTTTACAAAGGCCCAAATAAGAATGGATGACATTGTCCTGGGTGAAGCCACAGAGACTAGGAGGAAAAATGAGCAGGGGGTGGAGAGAGGGTAAGGAGATCTCCTGCTGAAAGTTAAAATATCACCTGTGGCAGAATAGGGTCTATAATAAGAACCCTGTGTGTTAAATCATATTGACCTGGAAAGCATTCTTCAAGTCCAACTTTCCCAGACATCCAAATAACCTGTCTTGATCTTCTTAATACCCCCAAATGATGGTGAGTTTTCTTAATAGCTTGTTTTCTTTCCTTTGACATTCTTAGGGCCCTCGATTTTGGCAGAAGCTAGAACAATCCTCTGGGGGTTCACATTACACAGCTTCCGTGACCATTTTATGAATATCATCATAAGCAAGGCCAGTTGGACAAAGAATGGGCTCTTGCTTTTTTTTTTTCCCATGTTCCCCCCCCCCCCACCCCATTCCCAATTTTCCATACTGTGGAATGACGTTTGAAAGGAATTTCTCATGATTAATCTATTTTTATGTTAATGAAAGTGCATCATCCATAGCTTGGCCAAATTTAATATCTCTGTGCTACCTATAAATAAGGGTGTGATAGAATAGAACAAGTTAAAATGGAGTGAGCTGAGGAAGTACTTTCTAAAAACTCCTTTTTTTCTGTCCCCCCACCCCCACCCTTTTAAGCATTACCGTCATCTGCCTGCCAGGTGGAACTTATTTGGATAATACAGTACAGATGTAGCTTGTTGTACTCAACAGATGAATTCCTGAAAAGCTGTATTTGATAGAATTTTTATAAATTAAATCATATTTTCCTGTAGACTTGCATTATAGTAACAGAAGCCATTATCCACATTTGACTGATCTTCAGTTGCCAGAGTCCTCTAACACTTGAGTTTCATGTTTCTCAGCCAAATCTCTATGTCAAACAGTTAATGATCTGGAAATAATGAGCACTTATGTGAGCTAGGGGAGCACTATACTTAAAAGAAACTTGATTGTATTCCTCTGAAAGTAAAGAATCTTTATTTCACGATGTGAATCTCCACTCATGGAATCTTAGACTATCAGGAACATAACAGATGATGCAGTCCTGACCTCTCTTTCTTACAGAAGGGGAAACTGAGGCCCTGAGTGTTTATTCATCTGTTCCAGCATGCAACAATACACCAAGGAAAGAATGACATTTTGAGGTTGGCAGCCTTGAATTCAAATGTTCTCTTCCCAGCATACTAACTGTCTGGCTTTGGGCAAGCTATCAGAACTTGCCTAGCCCAGTTTCCTCATCTTTAAGACAGAGAGAGTATTACCCACCTTGAAAGATTATTGTAAAAATTAAGCAAGGTAATGTATATAAAGTGATAACATACTCCCTAGAACACAAGAAGAGCTTGATGAATGTTTGTCTTCTCTTCTCATTTCCATGTTTTGGATTTTTTTTAATGACCTGTTTTTTGTTTTTTTTTTAAATACATTCCTTTTAAAATTTAAAAGTAATAATGTTTGGTACTAAAATCTAAAGAGAGTCAAAGAATATAGAATAAAAACCACATAGTCCCTTTCCCACACCCTGAGCTCCTTTCCCCAAATCTCTTTCTAAAGGAAAACACCGTTATCAGTTTGGTTTACTTTGTATCCTTGCAGACTTTTTTGTCTTCAGCATCTTCTTAGGTGAAGCACATCCTATACTCAAGTCATTTTTGGAACTTCAAAGAGTCTTTGTATCAGTCCTCTGTTGCTGTAAAAATGCTGTGTAACAGAACAACCATAAAATCTCAGTGGCACATGACCATTTGTATCTGTTTCTTACACCTACATCTGAGGGTCAGCTGTGTGGTCCTGCTGATGTCAGCTGCTGGGCGTGGCTCCAGGCAGAAAGTTCCTGTTTCATGTCTGCTGTACAGGTGGGGATTGGCTGTAATTTCAGTTTAGGTCTGTTGCATGTCTTTCTCCTTCTGCTGAGACCATCAGGACACACAGGGCATGTTCTTCTCACGGCAGAGGGTGGAAGTTCTCTGAAAGATGAGTGGACACTGGTTATGCCTCCTGAGGACAAAGTTGGCAGTGAGCTCACTTTTACCCTGGCACAAATTGCACTGGCCAAAGCAAGTCACCCGGCCAAGCCCACCAAAAGTGGGGGAGGGAAGTAATTCCATTTCTAGAGAAAAGAACTACCACGTCACATGGCAAACAACAGGGCCAGAGGGAAGAGTGGATAGTTGGGAGCAACAACACAGGCCTCTAGAGTCCTAGCAAAGGCAAATGCACTGGCACGCAGAACCTAGACCCCTGGTTCCTACAGCTCCAGTAGAAACTCCTGGTGGGCAAGGACCATGACTATTTTGTTCCTTGTTCTACTTCCACTGAATTTGGAGACTGCGGGGAAAAAAAAAATGGTGTTAACTATTTGTTGAATGAATATGGAGAATTCTGGTCCAAGAGAGTCCAGGAAACAGAAACAGAAACGAGATATATTAACCCCAAATGTTATTTGTACGTATTTGTGAAGTGATCTCTTTTCCTTCAGATTTCAACAAGCATTTATCAAAATGTGAAGCTGGCAGCCAGTATTTAGAGCAGGCCAGAGGTTCTGCAGAAGGCCCTCTGTCAGTCAGTATAATTTCTATGACGGTATAAACCTTTGCTTAATTGCTCTGGCCTGACCATCTAAAAATGACAAGCCCATCAGTAAAGTGTGGAAATATAAAATGAACCCACAGCTTGCTTTTAAATGTCAGCAGTGTGGCTTTGGTGTTGGCCCGAAATTTAGATATGGTTTCCAACCCAACTGTCCTTTATAATTTGTTGTGTTACCAGACAGAGATGGTAAAGGGAACATTGTGGGGTTACCTGAAGGGCGACCACCCAAGGAGACTATGGAAAGGACCTGTTTCTGAGCTGGGAGGAGGGGAGGCTGGCCAGGGAAGCCTGAAGCTGATGCCTGCCTCTAGCACCTGGTGCTTGGATCCCAGGGAACTGACTTGATTGATCTTTCATTCCCCTCCCCCAACCCCCTCAGGTTTACCTCAGGACCATCCAGTCCTCTTTGTGTGTTATTTAACATTATCTTTCAGATAATCATAGTCTATTTATATAATTAGCCTAATTGTGGGTAATTGTGTGCCGGCACTGTGTAATTATGAAACCTAGCCTCCAACACTGTGGCACAATCTGTAGGCAAGAAGCACTGTACATGCAAAGCAGCCACTTGATCCTTCTTCTCATTCAGGGACTTTTTTTTCCTTTCAAGGTGCCAGAAAGGAAGAACAAGTCCCTTTGTAAATACAATATCTGCACAACAAGGCCCCTGACAAGCACGTTTGCAGAGTTTCTGCACTGGAAGTCACAACCATGTGTCGGGGGAATGATACGTTGTCTCTGGAACTGGCAAAGGTTTTCTTTCCTACACTGAGGAACAAAAGGGTCAAATTGCAATCTTGGGGCCGATTCCCTCACCCAGGGCTGTGTCATTGAGGGTGATTTTGAACTAAGGCTTTGTGAATGCCATCCTTAATATAGGCTAATTGGCATGAGTTTGGGGTGATGGGAAGGTCTCTCCTCTCCCGGAACATCTCTGGTATCATTTTGCCCACAAATGCCGGTGTCTGGACCTTGTACTGGTCATAACAGCAACTGTGTGTTGAGTGTTTAAAATCTTCCAGGCCTGGGAATGCAAGCTGGTGCAGCCACTCTGGAAAACAGTATGGAGTTTCCTCAAAAAACTAAAAATAGAACTACCCTACCACCCAGCAATTGTACTACTAGGCATTTATCCAAGGGATATAGGTGTGCTGTTTCAAAGGGACACACTCACCCCCATGTTTATAGCAGCACTATCAACAATAGCCAAAGTATGGAAAGAGTCCAAATGTTCATCGATGGATGAATGGATAAAGAAAATGTGGTGTGTGTGTGTATATATATATACACACACAATGGAGTATTACTCGTCAATCAAAAAGAATGAAATCTTGCCATTTGCAACTCCGTGGATAGAACTGGAGGGTATTATGTTAAGTGAAATTAGTCAGTCAGAGAAAGAGAAAAATCATATGACTTCACTCATATGAGGACTTTAAGAGACAAAACAGATGATGGGAAGGGAAACAAAAATAACATAAAAACAGGGAGGGGGACAAAATGGAAGAGACTCATAAATATGGAGAACAAACTGAGGGTTGCTGGAGGGGTTGTGGGGAGGGATGGGCTAAATGGGTAAGGGGCATTAAGGAATCTACTCCTGAAATCATTGTTGCACTATATGCTAACTAATTTGGATGTAAATTTTAAAAAATAAAAAACAAAATTAAAAAATAATAATAACAAATCTTCCAGACCAAGCACTGTGCTGAACATCAACATGCATGATCTTACTGAACCTTAAGACTATCCTTGAAAGATAGGTACTATTGTTATCTCCATTTTACAGATGGGGACGCTGAGGTTCCAAAAGGTTAAGGAAGTTGACCAAAGTCCCACAGCCAGTGAGTAGCTTCACAGGAATTCGAGTCCACATTCTCCTAAGCCCAGAGCCCTTGCTCACACCATGCTTTGGGATGGTTATCCACCCGCACACATTTATTTTTAATATTTACACATATGCTTACTTTCATTGGCTGCTAGCTGGGTGGATGCGAACTAAAATATGGTGTGAGTGGGGGCAGGGCGCACCCTGAGAGAACATGCAGGTGTTGGTGAGCCCTGGGTGGGAGCTGGAGGAAAGGATAAGGATGAAGCTTTCAAGTGAAGGTGATGCAGGAGGAAGAAAATCAGTTGTACGAGCAACCAGACTTGGTGTTGTGTGTATAAGACAGAACCATAAACTTCCCCAGAGAGTCTGCTTCACTGGGGCAGCCCACTCCTGACTCTATCACCAACTCTCAGAAACGTCCTGGGATTCCAAGGGATGCTCAATAGATATTAGTCAAATAAACTAAACTCCTGGATGGAGGGCAACTCAGATGACCGCAAGGTCCAAGTGGTTATGAAAATGAATGATGCTGGATAGATTAAAGACAAACAAATATCATAAAGTGACAAATGCTAATAGGGATGAAGTCCCAGAGAATATAGGTGTGACTTCCTAAAATCACACACCTAGTGAGTAGCAGAACTATTAATAGGACCCGGGTCTCCTGACCTTCTGTCCAGTGTTTGTTTTTCCATTACCGCTGCTAGTCAAGCCCCCAGATGTGTATTTCTTTCATCCACCATCACAGATTTGTTAAATTTAATTCAATGCTTTCATATTACAATGGGGAAACCAAGGCCAAGAGAAGGAAAGGGCCTTTCTCAGAATCATATAGGAGGTAAGTGGCACAACCATGTTTCCTGGCTATCAGCCTAGAAACTATCAGCTATCAGCTTTCTATTAATCATGGGGCTTCATATATATCCAGGAAATAACCTGACTTTGAGGGCAGCAAAAACACTATGAGAATTCACTAGGCTGTTTTTCTACCTGTAAATCAGGATACATTTTTAATTACAACTGGGGGAGTAAAACACTTTTAAGACAAAAGTTGGATTTATATTAAAGATGGTTCCCTCATAGCATTAGAGAATGTTAGATCTGGAAGGGCCTTCATTTTTTTTTATTATGAAATTTATTGTCAAATTGGTTTCCATACAACACCCAGTGCTCATCCCAACAGGTGCCCTCCTCAATACCCATCACCCACCCCCCATAAACCCTTAGTTTGTTCTCATTTTTTAGGAGTCTCTTATGTTTTGGCTCCCTCCCTCTCTAACCATTTTTTTTCTTCCCCTGCCCCATGGTCTTCTGTTAAGTTTCTCAGGATCCACATAGGAGTGGAAACATATGGAATCTGTCCTGGAAGGGCCTTTAAAGAACAAAAGATCTGCCACCCTCATGTTACAGATGAGGAAACTGAGACCCAGGAGGATTAGTGAGAAATATTTTTTGTCACTTACATTATGGTCATTCAGAAATGACCATAGAATTTATATAGTGTCATTCAGAAACTAGGGAAGGAGAAACAAGGAACAGAGGCCTAGCAGACAGAAGCTATTCTTCATCTCCTGCGGTGAAACAATTCCTTCCTACTCACCAATGCCCTTTTCCTCTGGAGCATTTAGGGAAGAGTAATCACCAGCACAGATGGAATGAAGTTTCAGGAGTAGATGATGCCCGGTATCTTTATTCCTGCATGAAGGGGCAAAGAGTTTGTCCTCATAGAGGATGTTCTTCAATGCTTAAAAGAAAGTAATCATTCCAGGAAGGCAGAATCTGGCGCTAAACTTGGAGAAGAAAATTAGAGAAGGAGGCAAATTTGTGGCAGGTGTTCCTGCAAGCCCTCTGCATCATAAAATGATCTACTGGGAATCCTGAATGGTGAGACCTGAGCTGGAAACTCAGGAGCCCATGGGGCCAAAAGGTACAAAAAAGAAGGAAATGGAGGGTGTTTGTCTCATCTCATTGTCAGATCCAGTGATTTTAGCAAGATCAGCTTTTCTTTTTCTTTTTCTTTTTTCCAAGAGAAGCTAGGCACCTGATCTTTAAAAATTAGAAACTAATTACATTTTTAAAAATGCAGTGTAGGGCAAAAACCAAAATTAAATCCCATATCTGAGGTCAGAGTTGACTGCTGGCTTACCATGTTGAAATCTCTGTTTTAGAGCTCAGCTGAGCTGACCAATCAAGGGCAGATGTTGAGTCCTGGAGGGTGACAATAGGACAAAAGAGCAAGATGTGTGGGAAGTTCACTTGGAGCCCCTGTAGACAGACACACTGTTTTGAAGCTCCAAGTCTTCTTTCCTTCCAGGAAGAAAATATAACATCTATGCTGGAGATAGTGCTGTTATACAGAAACAGCCCTGGCTTAGGAGACACGCATCTGGTCCTAGTGCCTCTGGTTTTGGGTTTAACAACCTTGGAAAAATCATTCCCCCCTCTGACCCTCCAATCCATAAAGTGAGGCCCTTCATCCTACCTTAATTGCCTCCCAGATTTATTGTGATCAAATCAGATAATGCTGTGGAAGTACTTGGTAATCTGTAACATTATACAAGCAAAAGGGAGTCTGAAAAGTCTGAGAATCAACTTTTTATATGAGAAAATGGTGACACTATGGAAAAAGCACAGATTTGGACTCAGAATATGGGTTCAAATTCTGGATTTCCCACCACCAGCTATACTGTCTTGAGAAATGTTTCTCTGTTTTGAAGCTCAGTTTTCTCATCAACAAAATGGGATAATAGTGTGTCTCTATTTAATGCTTCTGTGAGGATTAAATGAAACTATGTACGTTAATCATGCACACAGTACATCAGTGGGTGGTAGATAAACATTATTTCCTTTATAAATATATAATTAGAATTCATTGATTCATAAAAGCACAGCATTATAAGAGAGAATTGGTAGTAACTTTCCCTATTCTGAAAGGATGTAACGTTGAACAAAGTAAAAAAGGGGGATTTAGTAGATTTAAAAAGAGACAGAGAGAAGGAAATGAAAGGTAATAGAAGGCTATTGTGGGGAGGCAGTTAGGGAAAGCTTTAGCCAGGAGGTGACATTTAACTTGGTCTCTTGGGCATGAGAAGACATTGAGGAGGCTTAACAGTGGAGTGATGTCAGTGAATATTCTAAGCAGAGGGACAGCATGGGCAAGACCCTGGAAGAGAGATAGAGCAAGCTACATCCGGAAAATAGAAGGGTAGGGACCTGCAATATAGATCCTGGGGTAATTGAAGGCAGTAGAGACAACCAGAAAGGGAGCCAAGACTAGTTTGCATTACCCAGGAGTTTGCTTTATTCTGTAGACCATGGGATGGCATCCAAACGTTTGACACATGGGGGAAAAAAACATGATCAGACTCACTTTATAGGGAGAACTTTCTGGTTGGAGCATGGAGGACAGAGGGAGAGGAGCTGTAGTAGAGGCAGAGAGACAATTAGGAAGCTGTTGAACTAGGTCCATGGTGTGGGAAGGAGTGGAGTCAGGGAACACTGGATAAACCTTTCAAAGACTAATGCTGCATTTGACTTATACCTCTGTAAGACAGAGAAATTTTGGTGCATTATTTCTGGGGGAAACATTTCCTTTTCCCAACTGGACTGCTTTAAGGCCATCATTATTCTGGCCAATGAAGGAGAATGTAAGGAGGCTTTAATTGGCTTCCTGAGTAGACCAATTTTTATTATTAAGATGGTTGACAGGGGAGACTCGTAATAGATCCCATGTTACTAACTTCTGTCTCTGTCTCTCCTTCTGGTAGCCTCTTTTGAAATAATAGCATGTAACTACAATATGTTCCATCATTCTAAAATAAAATCAAAATGATCTTATTTTACTATGAAACTTATAGCAATCAGGCATCATTAGTAATACCAAAAGGGATTATATTAAAGTTTGATATTAAAATGCTAACATCTGTTCTGGTCTCAGACCTTATTGAACTTTCCAAACTTTTAGATGAAGAAATATCAAACTTGAAGTGAAAGGACCCTGAAAGAATAAAGTAACTTTGTCTCCTTGAATATTCTGGAGAAGAATGAGAGATAAACTCCATCTTCAGGGAGAGATAAAAAGAGAAGCATTAAAGAGATTTTTCTGCACTGCATATATGAAGGGTTCCATTTAGGGTTGGTCTGTGCCACTTAAGTTAATTTTGTTTTAGAGGGAAACACTTTGCCCACCTAGTTCTTAGGTTCCAGTTCCCAAGCTGTAGCAATCAGAGTCCAATACAAAACAGATGGCCACTCAAATGGAGTAATTTAGGAGGGTTTAATGAGGGGATTATTACAAAGGTTTGATAGGATTAAGGAAAACCAACAAGAGATGGGGAAGCACTTTGCTTCTAGTAACAGTCCTTGGCACAAATATTAGGAAGAGGAAATAGATCCAAAACTTCTTTCAATCAAAACAATGTCAGTTCTTCAATTTTAGTATTTGAATGGCCTCTTGCATGGACAGTGTGTTGGTATTAATCAACTGATACTCAGGCTATCTGAGACTAAGCAATAAAAGTCTTCTAGGAATTCATTTGGGTTAGTTAATATCTTGTTTTATCATTATTCTTTAGAGGCAACATCAATCTTTACTTTGAATGTTTACCTCTTAATCTTTTCCTAGCCAAAAGTTGAAGGAAGCACAGAGCTAATCTAGATTTTCCCCAGTAGAATATAATCTTCACCAAGGGCAGGGACCTTTGTCTTTCTTGTTTCCTACTGTATCTCTAGCTTCTAGCTCAAAATAGATACTCGATATGGATTTCTTTGTAGAAAATGAATGAGAAACTTATTTTGAAAAATAATGTGTAAAGAGATCAAGACACCTCTTGGAACCATAACAGTTGAAATTTCCCTATGTACAGTTCCCAAAAATGTATATTGACATTTTCATACTCCTTTTCAGAATTTAAGGAGCTATGTCCAGATAACATCCAGAGATATTGGGTTTTTCTGAAATTGTCTCCAAAACTTTGGCCCTGACCCATATCAGAGATGTGCTTGTGTTTGTGCCATCTGGGAGGCAGACTTAGGCCTTGGCTCTGCAGCCATGGCTCCCAGGGGAGGAGAGCTGAGCATTGTTCCCCATGTAAGAATGCCAGTGTGTCTGTTGGCTCCAGCCAGGAAGTGTCCTGGCTCAACAGTTGGATCACCCCTCTTTCTGGATCCTCACACTATCTTCCTTTTGTGCAGATCATATTTTAAAGTTCATTAAAGATAAAATTATGTGTTTTACCTGAATTGATAGTTTAAAACCTTGCTATTTGTTTTTAGTCTAGTCTACGATTAAAAAAAAAAAAAAAAAAGATTGGATTCAGATGGTTGGATTTTGTTACCAATTCATCAAATTACAGGTATTGATTGCAAGTTACTACACCTTAGCATCTGATACCCTCAAGATGTTTAAATAGGCACTATCTCATTTCTCCAGGGGGCTAGCATTCCATAGCAAATGTATTTCCTAGCTAGTTGCTTCCCAGATAAGCAGCATCAGAAAAATATTTAATGAGAGTCATTTATTTTTATTTTAACAATAACATAAAATGTGGTTGAAAGGTCTTTAAAGGAAAAATAATCCACTGATAATCCCCACACTAAGTTTTTTCTTACATCATATTTCTTTCTAAAATTTGTTCACTTAGATGAGCATTTTACATAATTAAAAATCATACTATTATAAATTTTATTTCTATTTTCTCTCTAATATTATGCTATAAATATCTTTTATGATCTTATATGTACCTTAATTTACTTAAGGTAAATTACTTACTTAATTTACTATTCCCCTGTGTTGGACAAGTAGCTTCTTTTTTTTTAATTTTTATTTTATTTATTTTTTTAATGTAATCTCTACCCCCAATGTGGGGCTTGAACTCATAACCCTGAGTATGATAGTATCTTTGTGTTACTTTACTTTTTATTTCTTTAAATAGCAATGAGAGGGGCGCCTGGGTGGTTCAGTCGGTTAAGCATCTGACTCTTGATTTGGGCTCAGGTCATGATCTCATGAGTCATGAATTCAAGTCCTGCATCAGCCTCTGTGCTGGGAGCGCAGAGCCTGCTTGGGATTCTCTCTCTCTCCCTCTCTGTCTGCCCCTCCACTGCTTGTGCTCTCGCTCTCTCTCTCTCTCAAGATAAACTTAAAAAAAATAAAAATAAAAAAAATAGCAATGAGAATCACTTTCCCCATGCATTGAAATACTTCATTTGTACTACATTGGGGATAGTTCTGGAATGAAAAATGCTACTTTCTTTTTAAAATGTTGTCATTATAGCTGGATATTTTGAATGCTACAGTTATACAATGAGAGGATTGCAACTTTTCTTATTGCTGGACTCATCTGTGGCCATAGATCCCATTTAAAGACTCCTTTGAACTTCTTAAGAACTGATCTGACCAAGAAGTGCCCTCTAGGTGGGATATTTCACCAGGCATGGCCACTTAATCCTGAGTTTCTTGAAGTAAAAATACATAATCTTCATCTTTATAGAGATATTGATAGTACCTGACATGTTGTGGAATGAAATAAAATGGAGACATCTGGACAATGCTGACCTTGACTAAGTTTAGAAAAATACATTTGGGTTAATTTTGAGCTCATTCAAATACCACTCTTCACTCATTTACCTTAAGGAATCGATATCAAGTTTCCACTGTTATGGTATAAGAACTACTTTTAACTCTACTGGAGATCTTTGTTTCCCTATAACACTCTGCTTCTTTCTCATAAACTGTAGTTTGGTGAAGACTAGTATAAACATCTAAAATGTAACTAGTTCACCTTATGGGTTAGACAATACTTTTCTCTTAGCTACATACACATTTCCAGCCTGTTCATTTCCCGGACATCTAGACTTATATATCCAGCTACCTACCTAGTATTTTGACTTGATTGTCTAATGGACATTTTAAATTTCACATGTCAAAAATTGGGCTTTTAGGTTTTCCCACTTCAGTAAATGACAATTTCATCCATCCAGTTGCTCAGCATGAAAACCTTGGGGTCATATGTTACTCTTTCCCTCACACACCATATCCAATCCCATACATATCATATACTCTCTGCTTTTCCTTCAGAATAGAACCAGAATCTGACCATTTATCATTATAGTAACTGCTACTACCCTAGGCCAATTGCAATTATTTTTCACCTAGAATAGACCCAAGGAATCTCTTTGTTTCCATTCTTTATTATTATTATTATTTTATTTTATTTTATTTTATTTTATTTTATTTTTTTATCATGATAAGTAAACTCTTTAACCCCATCATCTATTTCACTCATCCCTCCCACCTACCTCCCCTCTAGTAACCATCTATTTGGTCTCCATAGTTAAGAGTCTGTTTCTTGGTTTGTATCTTTTTCTTTCCTTTGCCCATTTGTTTTATTTCTTAAATTCCACATATGAGTGAGATCATATGGCATTTGTCTTCCTCTGACTGACTTATTTCACTTAGCATTATACTCTCTAGCTCTATCCATGTTGTGAATGGCAAAATTTCATTCTTTTTTTAGTTAAATAATGTTCCATTGTATACATACACTACATCTTTTTTTAATATAATTTATTGTCAGATTGGCTTCCATACAACAGCCAGTGCTCATATGAACAAGTGCCCTCTTCCCTGCCCATCACCCACTTTCCCCTCACCCCCACCCCACACCTACCCTTAGTTTGTTCTCTGTATTTAAGAGTCTCTTATGGTGTGCATCCCTCTCTCTCTGTAACTTTTCTTCCCCCTACCCTTCCCCCATTGTCTACTGTTAAGTTTCTCAAGATCCACATATGAGTGAAAACATATATTATCTTTCTCTGACTGATTTATTTCACTTAGCATAACACCCTCCAGTTCCACCCACGTTGCTGCTGAAAGATTTTATTCTTTCTCATTGCCAAATAGTATTCCATTGTATATATAAACCACATCTTCTTTATCCACTCATCAGTTGTTGGACATCTAGGCTCTTTTCCATAATTTGGCTATTGTTGAAAGTGCTGCTATAAACATTAGGGTACACGTGCCCATGTGCATCAGCACTCCTGTATCCCTTGGATAAATTCCTAGCAGTGCTATTGTTGGGTCATAGGGTAGTTCTATTTTAACTTTTTCAGGAACCTCCACACTGTTTTCCAGAGCAGCTTCACCAGTTTGCATTCCTACCCACAGGGCAAGAGGTTTCCTGTTTCTCCACATCCTCGCCAGCATCTATAGTTTCCTGATTTGTTCATTTTAGCCACTCTTACCTGTGTGAGGCAATATCTCAGTGTGGCTTTGATTTGTATTTCCCTGATGATGAGTGATGTTGAGCATTGTTTCATGTGTCTGTTGGCCATCTGGATGTCTTCTTTTACACCACGTCTTTCTTTTTTTTTTTTTAATGTTTATTTATTTTTGAGAGAGAGAGAGAGAGCAGGGGAGGGCAGAGAGAGAGGGAGACACAGAATCCAAAGTAGGCTCCAGGCTCTGAGCTGTCAGCACAGAGCCCAACATGGGGCTCAAACCCACAAACCATGAGATCATGACCTGAGCTGAAGTTGGATGATTAACCGACTGAGCCACCCAGGCTCCCCAACACCATATCTTCTTTATCCATTCATCTATTGATGGATACTTGGGCTGCTTCCATAATTTGGCTATTGGAAATAATGTGGCTATAACCATTGAGGTGCATGTATCCCTTTGGATTATTGTTTTTGTATTTTGGAGGTAAATATCCAGAAGTGCAATTTCTAGATCATAAGGTACTTCTATTTTTAATTTTTTGCGGAAGTTCCATACTGTTTTCCACAGTGGCCACACCACAGTGGTGGTGCATTCCCACCAATAGTGCACAAGGGTTCCCCTTTCTCCATGTCCTTGCCAACACCTGTTATTTCTTGTGTTGTTGATTTTCACCATTCTGACAGATGTGAGGTGATATATCATTGTAGTTTTGATTTGCATTTCCTTGATGATGATTGATATTGAGCATCTTTTCATATGTCTGTTGGCCATCTGGATGTCTTCTTTGGAAAAATGTCTGTTCATGTCTTCTGCCCATTATTTTAATTGTATTATTTGTTTTTTGGGAATTGAGTTGTAGAAGTTCTTTATATATTTTGGATACTAACCCTTTATCTCATATGTCATTTGAAAATATCTTCTCCCATTCTGTAGGTTGCCTTTTAGTTTTATCGATCTTTGTTTTCATTCTCGAAAGTCCCCAATTCTATTCTCAATACAGCAGCCAAAGTCTTCCTTTTGAAACCTAAATTACATCATGCCACTCTTGGCTCAAAATCCTTCACCAGATTTCTACTTCACTCTGATTTAAAGCAAAAATCCTTACAGTGAAGAGAGACTTCTGTCTCTCTCTCTTATCTCTTAGACAACATCTCTTACTTCTTTCCTCAGGGTTTACACTTATCTAGTCATATTGGCCCCTTTCTGTGGTTCTGTGAACATTCCAAGAATGATTCTTTCCTAAGGCTTTTTGCTCTTGTCCTTTCCTTTGCCTTCCTTTAGCTGTTCTCCCAGATAGCCTTCTTTATTTCCTTAAGATCTGTTATGTTACAGGCCTTCCCTAACCATTCTTGGGTGTCTATGTTCCTTATCCTACTTTATTTTTAACCCTGGCATTTATCACCATCTGATGCATCATATATTTCCTTGTTCATTGTCTGTCTCCTTCACCAGATTGTCAGTTCCATGTGGACAGGGACTTTGTTTTGTTCATTACTATACCTTCAGTTCCTAAGTCTGGTATACAGCATATTCTCAGTAAATATTTGATGAAAGAAACAGTGAATAAATACATTGAAATTCTTCAGTAAAATATTATTTTCTGGAACTTCTTGTTCTTATGCAAGCCTATGAACATTGCCTGGTTGGCCCCATACACTGATAAAAAGAAAATCATAGATCAATTAAATCCCTATTCAGAAGATGAATTCCATTACTTATATCTGCATAGGGCTTCATTTGCAGATATTTAAAGTGGTCACTCACTCAGAGAGGTCACTTTCCTCTCTGACTTTCTTCTTCATTTTTTTAAAGTTTTTTTAATGTTTTATTTATTCTTGAAAGAGAGACAGAGCATGAGCGAGGGAGGTGCACAACGCTAGAGGGACACAGAATCCGAAGCAGACTCCAGGCATCGAGCTGTCAGCACAGAGCCCGACACAGGGCTCGAACTTATGAGCTGTGAGATCATGACCCGAGTGGAAGCTGGATGCCCAACCAACTGAGCCACCCAGGCGCCCCACTTTCTTCTTTTTTTAAAGAACAAGAGAGAGAGCATGCACATGTGCATGTATGAATGAGGGAGGGGCAGAAAGAGATGGAGAGAGAAAATCCCAAGCAGAAAATCTGTCAGCACAGAGCCCTACACAGGGCTCGATCTCGCAAAGTATGAGATCACGACCTGAGCCCAAATCAAGACCCAGACGCTTAATCAACTGCGCCATCCAGGTGCCCCACTCTCCTTACTTTCTTGAATTCTGAGATTTTCCTTGAGACTAATGGAGGTTAAAACTTTTTTCTCAAGTTCTTGGTTGAGTAAAGTATTATAATAAAGTCATGGAATTAGCATTGAAGAAATTGCTAACTAAGTATTTTCATAGGTGTCTGCCCACACAGTGACTATGATAAAATCATTGAAGGAATATTAGAAAAAACAGCCAAAAGTCTTGGAGATAAAGTGTGATTGGAAAGAGTACATAACTGATTTGAGTGACTGAATGAATGAATTGTCAACTGATTTATTGAAGTCTCCTTCTTTCATATGAGAAACATCTATGATGTTTTAAACCCTACGGTGATAACCAAGGATGCTTCTTTTCTTCCCTACCCCACCCTTCATTCTCCAAAATAATATTCTCTCCTTTTCCCCCAACTTTTTTTCCTGCTCTTCACCCTGTCTGCATCCTCATGCTCTCCTCTCTATCTTACTCCTACTCATTCTTCAGTTTAGACATCACTTCCTGTTCATGTAGAAGGGGTCCTGATCCTCTCCTGTTTGGGTAGAACTATGACTGGATTTAGCTAATGTGTTGTGAAGAGAGGTGACATGTATCACTCCCAGGCTGTAGCATTTCATTGGTATTTCCAGACCCTCTTGAGCTAAATTCCCTCTGTTATTGCTGGTTGCTCCATTAGCTTGGATCCCCTGGCAGCCTGCTTTGGACTCATAGCATGAGTGAGAAACAAATCCTTGTTGTCTAAGCCATTGAAATTTTTGTTTGTTTGTTTGTTTGTTTGTTTGTTTGTTTTTGCCATAGTGTAACCTAACCTACCTTGACTGATTCATTCACAGGGCTATGTGCTCATCCTATGTCCCCCAACAGAATTGTGGAATTTTTCCATTCTTTATACTTACTACCTCTCTTCTAACTCGGGTATGAGTTATGGCTATCATGTTTATCATTATATTCTCAGTACTTGGGACAAAATGTGCTCAGTATTTGTTGAGTTGACTTTAATATTTTTATGAAGAAGTAGCAATGCTGTGAAATTTATAGATGATACAAAGCCTCACTTTGATCCTTGATTTGAATTAGATCTTCAGCCGGCAGTTAACCAAAATCAAATTGGCCTTAGTCAAATTCTCCTTCTCTTCTCTCCATGAAACTTCTGCCTTAAGAAAGGAATAGGAAGTCCCAACATAGATGCAAAAGCCTAGAGGGAAAGATTGAAATCTACTACTGTTCTGCGAGTAGTAAAGGACCACAGATGGGATCCAGAAGTGATGGGAAGAGCATGGACTTTGCATGAAAATTCTCCCCATTTTGAGAGTTTAGGAAGTCTGTATAGCTCAAAATCTCGGCATCTAAGAAGTAGAAAAAGTAAAAACAAAGTAGAGAAACTTTCTGCCAGATCATCTGAGAGAAAGTTTTGCTAACAACCTTGAGAATGCTTGGAAATGAGATGGTTAATTTTATGAAACTTGATTTATAAAACCAGAGATGTCAAATGGCAGGATTGGAACAGGTTAATCACCAAACACGTGTCCTTCTTGCCTACATTCCTTTTTTCCTTATGTCAACAAATATTTACCGGACAGACATTGTGGTGAACACTTGGTAGGGAGAAAGAAAATAATTCACAGTTTAATAAAGGAGACAGACAAATAGGAAAAATCAAAACAATTTTATAAAACTAAGCAGGAATGACAGAAAGTGAACTCGTGTAGGAAGGGTCTTCAACCCATTCCAGAGGAGCTAGCTTTCCCTGAGTGTTCTCTGTTGTAGACAACTTTCATCCTAATGAAATTTGGGATGCAAGATCACCATGTGGGAACCAGCCAAGTGTGATAACTCTCTCCTCCCTCACTCCTCCACAAGCCCACTGGCCTGGCTCCTAACATGTCAACCTCTTTTCCTTTGTACTTAGTGTTCCCTCTGCTTAAAATGATCACTTTTTTGGCCTCGCACAGGCTACTTTCTTCTTATCCAGAAGGACCCTGGATCTGTTCCAGTACCCCCTCCCCAAATGAAGCATTTTCCAACAGCCCTGTTGAGAACAGCCTCTTCCTGTGCACACTAAAATATCTTCTTACACTTCTTCTTCTTCCCATTTTTTTCTTATCATAAGCAATCATAATTTTGCTTATTTATTAATTATCCCCTAGACTTGAGTTGAAAGTTCATGAGAATAAGATACATGTCAATTTTGGTCCCTGTCACATCTCCGTTGCCTGGAATAAGGCCTCAGAAATGAAATGCCCTCAATAAAGATCTACTGACTGACCAGTGAATGAAGAAAGGAAGGAACAAATTAACCAAAGAACAGATCCAAGTAGACCAGAAACAGAGGACTATCTGGTTAGATGGGCATGGACCAAGTTCATCAAGGTCATGTAAAGCAGACGGGTAGCTCAGGTCTGGGCAGGAAAGTCCTACACTCTGGAAGGGCCAATAGTAGGAGTTAAGAGTCCAGGCAAAGATTAGAGGGATCAAAGACTGGGAAGGCTGTGAAATAAGTTGTTAGGATCTAGCCAGGGTGCTGAATTAATTTATGGGTGCAGGAGAGAAGCAAGAATGCTCTAACCAGAACCAAAGGTCTTCTGCCCAAGACCTGAATTCATCAAAACCATGCAAGTGTAGGCTGGCTGGAACCCAGGGCAGAAAGCTTGACAAGCCTGTAGCAAAATCTTTTGAGCATGCAGCCGTATTCACCCTCCACATCCTTGGGTTCTCAGGCAAAACACCAACAGCCTCAGCTTGGCCAACTGTGGCTTTTCACCATACCAGAATTATAAGAAAGGACAACACTATGACTTATGTCTGAGTATAGAAAAAACATATTTTTTGTAGGCATACAGATCTTAGATTTAACTCTAGCTCTACCACCTACCAGCTGGATAATTTAGAGAAGTTTATTTACCCTCTATGGTCTTAGTTTGTTCATTTGTAACAGAGAGGTACTAATGACCAGCTCTCAGTTTTTGTAAGCCTAAAACAGTGATCTAACCCATTGAGTGTAGTGCCTTACCTGTGGTAAATATGAAACAAATGGCAGCTGTGTAAAAGGATGAAAGTAAGGATTCCTTACTTACATAAGGGAATGTGGTTCTGTACTTGTTTATAGCAGTAGATGCATACACTTTGGAAAATTCAACAGCTCCAAAGATGGCTTCCACTGAGTTGATCATGCAGTATTTTCACTCTTGTAAGGTCCCTCCCCAAATACGGGCTGGCCCTATGACTTTAACCAGTAGAATGCAGCAGAAGTGACACTGCCAGTTCTGAGCCTAAGCTTTAAGGACTGATAGCTTCTACTTTTGGAACCCCTGGGCCATTACATAATAAGTCCAGCTACTCAGTTGAAGAAATTTCACGGAGACTCCATGTAGAAAGGAAGGAGCCCTGAGACTATTTGGAGAGATAGGCCTACCTGCCTTGGGGTCCCGTCTGAGCCCTATCTTCCTTCCAGCTTTTCCTTCCATGGTACAGACATGGGAGGAGTCATCTTGGATATTCCAGATGACTTCAGTCCAGCCACCGTTTGATTGCAGCCTCATGAGAGATCCCAAGCGAGACAGCATTTGAACTACTTGGTTGAGCCAGTAGACCCACAAAAATATGAGAAATAAATAAATATCTGTTGTGTTAAGCCACTAAGTTTCGGAGTGGTCTGTTTTGTTTCCTTGCAATAGATAACCAGATCACTGAGGTGCCTGAAATTTAGTTATCAGGAGCTGGATTTTCTCTTGACTCCTTGCAGGATCTAGAGTTAAGGCAAGGTGCTACATGCAAGCACTTTCCAATTTTGGATCCACATTTGTCAATTGCATTAGCAGGTCTAATTCGCTGAATCTCTCCATCTGGTCTCTAAACTCAAACCTGGAATTATTTGAGCCAGTTGCCTCTTCGGGGTCAATAGGTAGCAGTTCAACAAAATGGGTTTCAGCTGGAGTTTGCTGTGCCTGCTCTTAGCCTAAAAAGTATTGCTGTGATCCTATCCTGAGTTTAGCAGCCCTGGGATTTGAGAAGCAGGAGAGAGATTAAGGGGCTGTCACAGACTGCTCCAGATGTCTAGCAACTGGGCAGTAAACTTGAGACTGAGGGACCTTGTTGAGATGAAAACCAAGTTGTAAACTAGGACCGTCTGGCTGATATTGGATTTCAGCCTTCAGACAGTAGGGTGAGTGTTATTGGTGTTGAGCCCTTTCTGAATGGCTTCAGGAGCTTGTGTTGCTGAAAAGATAGTGGGGAAGCTATTATATTCATTGGGCAGCAATTAGGCTAAAAGTGCCAGAGAAGCAGATGCCCATAGTTTGCTCCTGTTGGAGTAGGTTTTATTTCATCAGGCGTCACAGGGTTGCTCAGAGAAAGGGTAGAAGATGGGTGGTGCCTGTGGCAGAGGCTGGGAGGAAAGCTAGAAGTCTCCCCTGTCCATAGATGTCCCCTCTTGGCCCAGCACTTTCCACATAGTAGTTATCAGCCAATGAGACAATGTACTCAGCTGGCTGAGTACAGACATACTGACAAACAATCTCTTCAAATGGCTGGATCTTAAATTCTAAAGGGTCAAACTCTGAAATGAACAAAGTTGCTTTCAATAATTGTGAGTGGGACAGAGCCACTAAAATATAATTTTATGGTTTAAAAAGTTTGTTCTGACATCAAACATTATTCAAGTCTCACTTCTGTCTGTCACATACCAGCTTTGTGGCCTTGGGTGAGTTATTTAACCTTTCTGGGTCTCTATTTTCTCATGTCTCCAATGGTAATAATAATGGTACCAATTTCATGGAATCACTACTGAGGGACTTAAATGAAATAACCCATGCCAACCATTAGCACAGGGCTTGCAAACAGTAGGTGCTCATTAGTTAGTAATTATCTTAGCACCAGTAGCATCTGTCCTGACTCTGACGTCCCCTGGAAAAAAATCCTAGTCATCCTTCCAAACCCAGGAAGCCATCCCTGACCCCCACTGCCCTGGAAAGAATTCACTGTTCCCTCTTCATGCCTTGGATTTATCTCTGTTGCTGTACTTCTCACCCTGTATTATAGTGGTTTCATGGTTGCACTTACCTTGTGCTGGGGATTGTTCTAAACACTTCACACATATTGAGTCATTTAATCCTTGCAAAAATAATACATATGTAGGACTAATATCATATCTCCCCCTTTACAGATGAAACTAAGGCACACAGAGGTTCAGAAACGTGCACAAGGTCACATAGTAAAGGCTGGAGCAAGGATTCTGCCCAGCTTCCCTGATTCCAGAGGCCACATCGTATGCTGCCTCCATTTCTTCACATTTCTCTCCATCCATCTTCCCTATTAGAGGGCAGGGATGGCCTTCCTCATTTTTATGCTGGCAGTGCTTATTGAAGCACCTGCCACAGGAATAGCACTGTGTGGAGGTTTGGTGAATTTAATGGCGTTCAATCTGAACTGAGGCCCATCTCCCGCCAGTCTCAAGAACTTCTTCCAATCCAGCCTGGATCTTGGAATTCAGATGATACATTAATGTTGATTTTCCAAAAAAGTTATCCTTGATATGTTGTCCTAAGCCCAGATCTTTTATTTAATGTTTATTTATGTATTTTGAGAGAGAGAGAGAGAGAACACATGTGTACACCCATGAGTTGGGGGAGGGGCAGATAGAGGAGAGAATCCCAAGCAGGCTCCTCACTGTCAGCACAGAGTCTAACCTGGGACTTGGGCTCATGAACTGTGATACCATGACCTGAGCCAAAATCAAGAGTTGGACGCTTAACCAACTAAGCCACCAGGTGCCCCTAATCCCAGATTTGACAAGAGGGAAGAGTATGAGTCCTCTCAACACGTAAACTAAAATGTGAAAACTGGATGAATCCATTACTTCAGGAGCTCCAGGGAGGTCCATTCTGGTGCAGTAATGGATGTAAAGGCCCTGCATGCAAGAAGGAGGTGATCAGTAAACACGGGCCTTCCTCGCCTGCAGACCCTCTACTTCCCAGAGCACACAGGGGGAGCTGTTTGTTTTGCACACACAGGTAGAGCCTTGTGGTCTCAGCACAGGGGCTCTGGAAGTATGTGTGGAATAGACAGATGATCTGGCCATGTTCCCAAATCTGACACTTTCAATCTAGGTAACTTTGGTGGAGTTCACTGAGAATGTGATAGGTCCCACACATGGGGGAGTTTTAAGTCTAGTGGGCACTGAGTTTGTTTACAGATAGGTGATAATACCTATTTCTTAAGGCCATTGTGAAGATTGAATCATATGTCTGAAACATTTGAATATAGTGCCCTCTATGTGCTTGTTATCAGTGATGCAAAAAACATCTGACCACGGGTCAGCTGACCTGGGTCCCACTAGAGCCTTACTTGCAAATCAAGTGCATGCCACATAATCTTCCTGTGCCTCAGTTTTCTCAACTGCAAAATTGGGATGGTGATTGCTAACCTTTTCCTTGTAGAATGGCTATGATGATTAACAGATGTGTGAGTGTGTGTATGTATGTATGTGTGTGTGTGTGTGTGCATGTAAAAGTCAGTGTACTGTGCAAATAACAAGGATAATAATTATTGAATGCTTCAAATGTTCCAACAGACTGTTTGAAAGCCTGGTTCCCACTTTGAGCAGGTGCATCTCTGCATTTGTAGCATCTTCCTGGCTGGAGTTCAAATTAATAGGCTGACAAACCCTGACTTCTGGGAGTAGCTGAGGCCATTTAAAAAAGCCTGATGCTGAATGAATGAAACCCACAAAGGCTTCTAACAAGGGAAGTCTCTGTTACTCTAATTCCAGAATTCTCCCTCATCCTGGTACAGATAGGGATGGGGAGAGGTGAAAGATGCTTAAAGGGATCTTAACGGTCACTGGGCTTCACAAATGCACAAGTGGAGGCCTGGAGGATTGGGGTGACCTGCCCAAGTTTGTCCAGCAAGTTAGAGGAAGGGCTGGGAACAGTTTCTCTCTACCATGTACCCTCCTAGAGCCAGTACCTTTTTTTAAAACTTAAAAAAAATTGTTTTTAAAAATTTTTTTATTTCTTAATGTTTTTTTAATTTATTTTTGAGAGAGAGAAACAAAGAACAAGCAGAGAAAGGGGAGAGAGGGAGACACAGAATCCAAAGAAGGCTCCAGGCCCTGAGCTGTCAGCACAGAGCCTGATGAGGGGTTTGAACCCACAAACCGTGAGATCATGACCTGAGGGGAAGTCTGATGCTTAATCGACTAAGCCATCCAGGCACCCCAAAACTTGTTTTTAATATTTAAAAATTTGTTTTCACTTAAAAAATTTTTTATTTAAATTCCAGTTAGTAAGCATACAGTGTAACACTAGTTTCAAGTGTATAATATAGTGATTCAACACTTCCATACAACACTCGGTGCTCATCACAAATGCACTCCTTAATCCCCATCATCTATTTCACCTATCCCCCCACCCGCCTCCCCTATGGTAACCATCTGTTTGTTCTCTATAGTTAAAAATCTGCTTCTTGGTTTCCCTCTCTCTCTCTCTTTTTTTCCCCTTTGCTTGTTTCTTTTGTGTCTTAAATATCACACAGTGGAATGCCTGGGTTGCTCAGTTGGTTAAGTGTCTAGTTCTTGATATCAGCTCAGGTCATGATCTCATGGTTTGTGAGATCAAGCCCCACAATGGGCTCTGTGCTGACAGTGAGGAGCCTGCTTGTGATTCTCTCTCTCTTTGCCCCTCTCCCACTTGTGTGCATGCTTTCTTTCTCTCAAAATAAATACACATTTTTAAAACTCCACATGAGTGAAATCATATGTCATGTCTTTCTCTGACTGACTTATTTTGCTTAGCATAATACTCTCTAGCTCCATCCACATCAGTGTAAATAGCAAGATTTCATTCACATGTACATGTACACACACACACACACACACACACACCACATCTTTATCATCAGTCGTTGGACATTTGGGCTCTTTTCATAGTCTGGCTATTGTTGGTATTGCTGCTATAAACACTAGGGTGCATGTACCCCTTTGAATCAGTATTTTTGTATCCTTTAGGTAAATACCTAGTAATGCAATTGCAGGGTTACAGGGTAGTTCTATTTTTAACTTATTGAGGAACTTCCATATTGTTTTCCAGAGTGGATGCACCAATTTGCATTCCTACCAACAGTGAAAGAGGGGTCCCCTTTCTCCATATCCTCACCAATACCTGTTGTTTCCTGTGTTGTTGATTTTAGCCATTCTAACGGGTGTGAGGTGATAGCTCATCGTGGTTTTGATTTGCATTTCCCTGGTGATCAGTGATGTTGAGCATCTTTTCATGTGTCTGTGAAGCAGCACCTTTTTTTTTTTTTTAAAGGAGGGACTGGAGTGGGATGTAGGGATGGAAGACAGTGGCTGCATCAGAACTGTGAAATGCCTCAGGTGTGTGGTGACAGTCATTATCTGAAGAAAAGGAGGAAATGTGGACCTCCACAGATAGAGAAACTTAGATCCAGGGGAAGAAATTACAAATCTACCTAAGGCAGCTGAAAAAGAAATGATAATTATTATTATAGTTAATAATCATGTGACTTTCCTATATACCAAGCACAGTTTTAAGTGTTGTAACCCATTTAATATTCATAATGATCCTCTGAAAATAGATACTATGATCATTCTCACTTTACAGGTGAGTAAACTGAGGCACAGAGAGACTAAATGACTTGCCCAATTTCCTATAGCGGTAATAGAATCAGGACTTAAACCCCGGGCATATCCTTGGTGTTGTACCGCTGTCCCCCTGCTGTGCTTCAAGACAAAGGTAAACAGTACAGTTTGGCATCAGTTGGACTTATCAGATCTAGCAGCCCCCATCACCTTGCCAAAAAAGGGAAAATTATATCTTTCTCCCAAGCTTCTTTTAAAGAAATAAGAAATGTGGTATACTTTGCACTGGGCTTGGTGGATGGCAATTCAGCAATAACTAGTGATTCCTGCCCTGTTCTTTGTGTGTTTCTCATTGTTGACACCTGGATTTTGTGGAGAAAAACGGAGAGGTAACATTTTTCACTGGGCACTAGATTTATTCTGCATCAACTTATTTTACAAATAGAGAAAATAATGGCCTAAATATTCCCCATCCATTTCTCCTTGTGAAATTTTTGGAAACATTGTTGGGACAATTAATTTTCTATTTCCAGTTTTCTTTTTGAGAACTGAGTACTTTGATTATAATACAAAATTTAGCTGCTACCCAAAACCTGTATCCCAGTGGTTCTCAGTGGTGGTAGTTCTGTACCATGAGGAGCATTGTGGAAATTTGTGGGGATATTTTGTTTGTCAAATAACTGGGGGATGGCTTTCAGTGGGTGGGGACCAGGGATTCTAAATGTCTTGCATTTTATGTGGGCTAAACTGCATATGAAGAATTGTTCCCTGTGTCCTGCATGACTTTTGAATGTCCAAGCAGGTTTTCCTGTAGGTAAATCAAACAATCTTTTTATAATTATTTGAGCTTAAAATTGAACTGAATATTATATATAAACACAAAGTATGGACTGAATTTTCCAGCAAAGCACCTATTGTGTAAATAGAGAAGACTGTCCTTTAACTGTGTAGAACTCTACCAGGAATAGTTGACCCTTTGAGAAAAATCATATCATTGATGGCAACACTAACCCAGGGTATATGAGTTAGCAATACAACACTTCCTTATCAATCTGTATCTGTAGCTGTCACATTCCTGGAGACTCTACGCATAAGTGCAAGTGTGTTCTTCAGTAGATGTTCTAGAGTAGTTGTAGCTAAACATTTACATGTTGCCACACATGTTTAAGACGTTTTCCTTTTATTTCTTTTATATTACAGTTATCATTGATCTTTTAAAAAATGCATATACAAAATATAGGTAAGTTTCATCATCTATGAATTTCATTTTAGGATGATAAAGGGAGCATTACAAAATGTTTGTAGAAAAAAGTATTTCTGTTTGACAGAGTTGGAGTACTCTAATGTAGTAAGGCTACTTGCAGAATCTTATAGTCTACAGTAAAGCACTATTATTTCAGGCTATTCCTATTAAAAATTGTAATTATTTGTCTTGGCTGAACTTTACTGACAATTACTAACAAAGGAATTAAATGGTGAATTGTATGGTATAGCATTTCCTTCAATGAGTTTCATAGAACTCTAGTTCTAAGTGAATTGATAGCTATATATAAGGGGGGAAAATCCATAGTAAAATGACTTTGGGAAATGGTTAGATGAATAAGCTAAACAGGTTTCCTTACTGCAGGACTTTTTAGAAACTTCTATATGCTATTGTGCAGAGTGTATCACCAAGAAGAAAATTAGTATGTTGTGTTCATTCAACCAAAGAACATATGTAATTATAGAATCTTCTTTAAGAAACAAACTTTCTAAAGGACATTTTTATTTTGATGTTAATGGCTTCTGCTAATTACCAATGGACTTTTACCATGAAGAGACTGAATGTAAAAGTGTCTTGAAAATGATATAGCTCCACAAATGGAAAGTGTTATGTGGAGAGAACCTATGGTAGACATAGGCTGTTTTTGTCTGGTTAGTACCCTTTCCCTTTATTCTAGTAGCAGTGTCTGCCTCTCAGCTCCTTGCTTTAAGGGTCTACATCTCCTTCCCTTCTGCCCGTGATTCTAATGGAGCTTCATGGTTAGGCACATGGCCCAGTTTTGGCTAGTTGTAGCTCCCCATCCCCTTGGCTATAGAGGTAGGTCTAGATGTTGGTATGCATCCACGGTGGGCCCATAAGAATTCAGGGAATCCTCTGGGATTCTTTCTTATACTGAAATTGGGTGGAAGACCTTCCCTCAACCTAAGCCATAATACTGCTGAATGTAAGTTTGGAGCCACTAATGGAGAAGTTTCCCACCGTGTGGAAAATGTCTTCTGCAAAAAGTAAGAGTCTTGGCAGTCCTGGACTGGGTCATTTTTCCTGTGAGCTTGTTATTTGAGCCAGTCAGGTCATTTAACCAAAATGTTGCTAACTGATACAAAGTCAGCCTAGGTCGATGCCCTTGAACCTAGACTACCACCCATGTGACCTTCACAAGCTCCTCTGGCTCTCAAGCATTTCATCCATAAGATGCCACAGACATGTAATCTGCTTACCCCTTGGATTGCTGGAGACAATGTTAAGTCAGTAATGTGAAAACACATACTGTAACAATATATGTGAAGTACTCACAACCTATACTGTAAAATCTATTATTCCATTAAAGCAAGTCCATTCAGAGCTCAAATACCAATTATTTTTCAAAATCACATATTCAGATTTATTTCACTCTACCCAATTAATTGGAGTTTCTGAAGTTTGGATGCCCAAATGGATTACTTCATTCCAAACTGAAGATAACTATACTGCCAAGATATAAAAAAGAAGTTAAACGTTTTTGCAAAATAGGGTCTCAAAATCACTTATAATAATTTTATCACATATAATCTCCTAGAGGAAGAAGTTGTATCTATTAAGAAAACAAAACCCTAAATTCCTGGGTTCTACTTAGGACCTTTTGAATAAAAATCTCTAGCCTTGGTGCCTAAGAATATACATTTTTAATAAGCTCCCCAAATGATGCTCATGCCTGCTAAAGTTTTAGACCCACCATGTTAGTGGAAAAAGCACCAATAATAATTTGAGAGACTTGATGCTAAAGAATCAATTAATTGAGAGTGTGTATAAAGTTTGATGTTAAACTAATATATATATATATATATATATATATATATATATTCCATAAAGTTGTGTGATATATTAAGAAAAAAGTTACAGAACGATATGTATAAGATACTTCCAATTTTTAATAGACTTTACTTTTTAAGAGCAGTTTTATATTTGTATAAAATTGAGTGGAAGATCCTTCCATGTTCAAAAAAAATATGTTGACATAATTTATGGCATAAGCATAGAAAAAAATGGAGGGTTCTATACCTAACAGTAACAATGATTTCAGAGGGTTTACAGAGCACTTACTTTCTACTTGTCTATAATACTTGAGTATTTAGTGAGAGTTTGTTACTTACATCATCAGAAAGCAATTATAAACAGTCACCTATCTATCTATCTATCTATCTATCATCTATCTCCCTATCACTCTATCCATCCATCCATCTCTGTAAAAGAACATCAGTTTGGGCTTCAGATTGAAGTCTCAGCTGGGCTTCCTACTCATTGGGTTATAGGGAAGTAGTGTGATGGTTAAGGATTGGTCATTAAAATAAAAAGACCTGGGTTCCAAACCTGACCCTATTACTTCTTAGTGACATGTTTTAGGGTCATTCCCCTTATTCCACTGAGTCTTTGTTTTCTCATTTGCAAATAAGAATAAAAATACCTATCTCATCTCCCAAAAAACTGTAACCTCCATCTATAATCATGAGAAAAAAGATTAGACAAATTTCAACAGATGGGGCATCCTAAAATATACCTGATCAAACTACTAAAAATTGAAATCTGAATATGGACTTTAGTTAATAGCAATGTATCAATATTGGTCCATTTATTATAACAAAAGTACTATACTAGTGTAAAATGTTGAGATGCCTGGGTGGCTCGATTCGTTGAGCATCTGATGTTGGATTTGGCTCAGGTCATGATCTCACAGATCATGGGATCAAGCTGTATTCCGAGCTCTGCTCTGACAGTGTGGAGCCTCCTTGGGATTCTCTCTCTCCCTCTCTTTCTGCCCCTTCTCCACTGATGCTCTCTCAAAATAAGTAAACATTTTTTTTAATAAAATGTTAATAAGGGAAACTGGGTGTGGGATATATGGGAACTCTCTGTGACCTCTTTTCAATCTTCTATAAATATAAATCTGTTCTCAAAAAAAAGAAAAGAAAAGAAACCTACCTCATAGGTTTTCCATGAAGCTTAATTGATGTAAATGTTAGAAACTAGTGCCTTGTAGGCACAATGGGGGTTACTATTATAAATGGTAGTAGTTACTATTATAATCTTCCGTCTGTTTCTTTCCATTTGATTTGTTGAGTGTGAATCATGTTCACCATTCTTGCAACCTCCATGGATCTGTCTTAGTGACACTACACCTTGCCATTTAGTTTCTTCATTATCCAGCTATGTGCCAAACTTAGGATAATTCAGCGGTCTCTTTTATAAAAAGATTGAGAATCAGAATGACTAGCCACACATATAACCCCAAAAGGCCTCAAAATGTTTCCAGCCAGACCCAGATTGATGTCAAATAGGGACGGATGTCCGTATTACTTTACCAGGTTCTGTGTGTCTGTGCCTGTGATAAGAAAGGCCTTGGAGAGGAAGAAAGAAACGACCAAAAAGTGTCCCAAGGGAAAAATAACCCCCCCTCTCCTTCTCTTCTACATAAACCCAGGATCACCGGGCTGGCTCCCTGTCTGTATGTTACAGGGCTGCTTCGCGGTCCATTGGCTCTCTTGGAACCTAATTGTTTTGCAGGGCCCCATCGGCTCCATCCCAAGCAGAGAAATTAACTAAGTGCAAGCTGAAGTGTGTATGCATTTCTGTAGAGCCCCACAATGACTTGAGTCTCTTGAATGGAATTTCATACATGTGTTGGGTGAGGTGATTTATTATGGGAGGTAATGGAAATTAATTTCACTTTGAACCCTGGGGCACCAGAAAATGCCTAAGTGCTGAGCCATTTTCTGTAAGTAGGCTATAAAGCTGCTACTGGCTTCTGACTGGGCGGCGAGGTGGCGATGACCACTTGTAAAACAATGAGCTGGAAGAGGAGGTTAATGGGCCCTGGCCGTCAGGCAGCCTCCAGTGCGTGCCCTACCAGCCCCTGCTGTCATGGGACTGTTAGTCTTCTTGGCGCCACAGATAAGGGCAATGCTGGAACAGTCCCTGTATGCTGAAGGAGAGCCAAAGGAAAGGAGAGGAACATTCTTCAGGGGCCAATGACCGTGTTTGACCGTGGGTATTTGGCTGGTTTGGCGGAGGGGCATCCTGGGAGTTCCCTTAGTAGGAAACAGAATGACTCAGAGTTATAAATTGGCCACAAGGAGATCCTGTTTCTAAAGATGGCCTCAGTTCAGGCTCTCACTACTTAATTTGAGAAGGATAGGGTTTCCCAAGAGAGCTTTTGGGCTCCAAAGTCTCCCACCCCAGAGTCTTTTGATTTAGAATTTTCTTTTTTTTTTTTTTTCTTTTTTTTTTTTTTTTAAATTTTTTTTTTCAACGTTTATTTATTTTGGGGACAGAGAGAGACAGAGCATGAACGGGGGAGGGGCAGAGAGAGAGGGAGACACAGAATCGGAAACAGGCTCCAGGCTCTGAGCCATCAGCCCAGAGCCCAACGCAGGGCTCGAACTCACGGACCGCGAGATCGTGACCTGGCTGAAGTCGGAGGCTTAACCGACTGCGCCACCCAGGCGCCCCGATTTAGAATTTTCAAAGGACATCCCAGGCATCATTGGGAGGCACACAATCCAGGGACCATTCTAAGGCCTCCAGCGAAGCCATTCCACAGACCCAGGTGTTATATTACAATTGTGAGGCCTTGTGGTTAGAAGACCCTCCAGGGTTTTCTGGGGGATAGGGCTCCTTCTGGAATTCATACAAAATTGAAACATGTGCTTACTACAGTGAAGGATCACTCACTATCTAATATACTGTATAAATATTTATATATATGTATATATATATACATATATATATATATATATATATACATACATACATATATATATATATATAACTTCATTTGTTGTTTCTTCACTAGAATGTTTTGTTCACTGCCATGTTCCTAGAGCTTGGAACAATGTCTAGCATGTAACAGTCCCTCAATAAATTTTTGTTGAGTGAATAATTATTGGGGGGGGGATATAAAGATAAATGAGGGACAAAATAGGCCTTTAAGTAATTTTCAACTTATTTATTAGAGAAAGCAAACATTGATTTCATTGATCAATTTATTCATTTTTTTTCTAAAAAATATTTAATGAGTTTTTACTAAGTACCAGGTACCAGTCTGGAGTTTAAACAATGAATGAGATATATCCTGAGCCCCCTTTCTGAGCCAGGACAAGCTTCTGAAAAATAGTGATGGTATGATCTGTTGAACAGTGTGCATCTCATAACTAATCAGGCATCCCTTTATGTTTTTGTCACAAAGAAACTCAGAGTTGATTTACCAACACAAATGCAGCCATCATGTTTGCATCTATACTTTTCTATGTATGAACTTTCACCTCCAAGCATTCTTGGACCAGGTTTCTTTCTCCTCTCAGTTTTATGTTTTGTTCTAGTTTTGTTTGTTTGTTTGTTGGAAAAACATAAAAAAGTGTAAAATCATAAAGTACCTTGAATCCTTTAGGGAATGATGTAGAACATGAAACTATACAAATAAACGTATGTGTCAGTCTATTTGTAAATAGATCACACGACCAGATTTCCACCAAATTTGGAGACTGGGATTATGGGTCCTAAACAGGCAATATGTTGTACATGAAGCTCACTTTGCAGAGTCATTAGGGGGTACTTCAAAGAGATGGGCAGTTACTCTCCAGAGTAGCTGAAAGCAAAGCACGTGAAGTCTAAGTTATTGCCCAAACAGAAAAGATGAACCATAAACATTAAGATGCCAGTTGTAGTCAGAGAAAACAAACCTTAGTTCCAAATTTAAGTCCCAAATTGAAAGTCACAAGTGTAAGACCCTTCAAATCACTGTTTCTCCCAAAGGCAACTCTCTGTAATAGCATTAGGATAAAGAGGGGTAGGGATTAATTATTTAAATAATAATTAAATGGCTAATAATCTACCTCAGCAATCTAGGAAGGCCATTTAGTAAAGGAATAAATACCTTTAAAGACAGTATGAGCACTAAAGAGAAATGGACTGTGAAGAGTAAGAAGTTCACACACCCAAAATGCAAGGCAGAGACAGATTGAGCAGCTAATAAAGCTTAAGTTTCAGAGCTCATTTGCATCAGGCCCTTCCAAGTTTCTGGAAGAACTCTAGTAATGTACTAATGTGGTCATATGTTTTGTAATATTTACAATATATGTCACACTCTCCTGCACTTGGTTAAGACTGCCCTTTCCCCTCAATATTCCCTCTCTTGAACTTGCCTGCATGTCCAGTAGTATTGGTATGACAATAGGCATCTTGCACATCCTAAGGGGAAGTTGAATTGGGAAGGCAATGAACTTGGGCTTGCTACTACATACTCATGTGATTTAAAGTCACTTCCCTATACACTTATGATTAGTTATGCTGGTGTTGATGTAGCTTCCAGGAATAATCCTATTGTGTTCTGTGCTAACTTACTTGGTGTCATGACTTGAAGGTGCAAGGCCAGAGGTCATATGATGATAGGAATGTTTTCTGTAGCACTCAGCACCAGCTGTATGTGGAGAGTGGAGGACAAATAAGGTTTGAATATATGGAGCCAACAGCTGGTATTGTGTGGAAACTCCTTCCAAATCTTATAGTTTGATAAAGTTTTTGTAAATTTGACAATTCTATTTTACGTGTTACCTAAAATGAGTTGTAAAACTGAAAGAAGCTTTTCTAAACTATCAATAATTTAAAAATATTTATATTAACTGCACTTCACAAAAACCACATCTGACCTTAACAATAGGGGGAAGCCAGTGGAGAAATGTTAAGTGCCCCTTGCCAGGCATAGCAGAGGAAGCCAGAAGAGCCTAGACTTGGGGGAACAAGGCTCTCCAGTGTCTGGGAGCCCCTTGGGGGAACACTGCAGCAGCAAGGGAGGAGAGGAACCACAACATTTTCACAGAAGTCTTCTCTGTATTTGGTGTCTGAGCTTTCTGAAAATGGAGGGCCTGGGAGGAGTTTCAACTCTAACTTACTATGTGAATGTTTCAGGATGAAGCATAGCATGCAGCCTTCTAGTGGTGAAGAACAAGAAAAAGGTAAAACCATAGGTAGAAGGAGAGCAGGTCTTTGGTCTCTGTGTCTTCTTTTCAGCATCCATGCTTTTCTGGAAGGAGAGGATTCTCCCAGCTGTAAGACATGGACACCTCCACTTCCTTAGCAGAAAATGACTTTTAAATTGAGGAAGGGAAAGCCTATATTTCCTAGACATGTTTGGATCTATAATTATTTGAGGTCATGAACCCACTTGTGAAAATAAATGTCCTGTGGTTCTTCCTTAACATAGTTGGGTTAAGGAAAGAAATAAGCTTCTCGTAGGAATGTTCCTCCAGCTTAACCTGTAGCTAGAACATCAGGATGCTGAGAGTTAGCCCTCTTTAGTTGCCTCTGCCAGAGGGTAACTGTATAAGGGTTCTCCAGAGAAACAAAACCATAAAATATTTACTTATATATATCTAGGAAGATATTTCTTATAATGAGGTATTGGCTCACACGATTATGAAGGCTAAGAAGCCCCATGATCTGTTGTTTGCAAGCTAAAGATGTAGAAAAGCCAGTGGTGTAGTTAGAAGGCCTGAGAGCCAGAAAGGATGGTGAAGATTCCTGTCTGGATCTAAAGGCCTGAGAACCAGGGTCACTGGAGGCAAGAGAAGATGGATGTCGCATCTTCTTAGACAAGAGCTAATTAAACCTACTTCTGCCTTTTTGTTCTATTTACATTCTCAGTGGATTGGATTTGCTTTACCCAATTCAAATGCTAATCTCTTCTGGAAACACCCTTACAGACACACTCAGGAATCAAGTTTATCAACCATCTGGGCATCATGTAGCCCAGTCAAGCTGACACATAAAATTAACCATCACAGTAACCCAACCTTCCCACCATGGATCAGAAGCCAAGGAATACTCAAAGAGACTCTTCTAGTTTTGCCGTTCCAAAACAAGCTTGCATTCTGGAATTCCTGGACAGGAGTCCTGGTCCTGGGTGTCCATCTCAGTGCTTGCTGGTGGCTTTCAGGGATAAAACTATGGTGCAAAATGATCAGCTTTGAAGCCAGTCAGCCAGATGGGAGCCCTGGCTCTGCTACTTTCTAGCTCTGTGACTGCAGGCAAGTTATTAACTTCCCTAAACCTCATTCTCCTCATCTGAAAAGTAGAGAATAAGGCCATCAATCACAAAATTGTGAGAGTTGTGCCTGGCACTTAAAGAAACTCAAACATGTGTTCGTTCCATATCTACCTATCTATTCCTAGATTTCATTCTTCTTCCATCACAGGTACTTAATCTCTTCTAAATATACCTTTTCCCAATTTCATATTTTGGATCCTAAATCTGGTGACCGAGCCCCCTGATTCAGAAGCTTCAAAGAGACCAACACTGCCCTCCTCCTGACTGGCCTTGGACAGATGTAGCCTGTCTTATGTCTTGCCCACTTACATCTACTGCTAGGGACAGTGCTTCATCAGAGAAAGAACTGGACTGGCTGTATCAGTACTTCTCAAGTTTGAGTAACGAATGCACCTACTTTAAAGTGTAAAAATTATCTCATGGATTTCCAGTACTGACAAATTATTTTCAGTAGCATGTTGTTTAAGTATATATAACATGAAACTAAATATGAACTCCATATGCTTCTAGTCCTTATCACATAGAAATAGAAAACTAATTTACAATTAGCTATAAGCAAACGATAAAAGTAGCAAAATTTAAATGAACTTTAATATGACAAATGATATTATTTTGCAGAAACTAAAATGCCTCTCTCTGTGCTGTGGAGTATGTTTATGGTACTATGTGCCCTATGATTACTTAATTCTCTTACGACTTTACCTATTACAAGTACTATGAATCCTCTGTGCACTGTGCTGTGATGCTATTTAGTCTTCACTTCTTACACAGTGATAAAGGCACACATTAATTCTGCCTGCTTCTGTTAATAGCTGGCAATAATTAAGCTAGTACTATCTAATGATACTACCATTTATACAGCACTTGCTCTGTGCCAGGCACTGTTCTAACATATTAATATATTTAATCCTCTCAATAATTCTAGGAGTGCGGTATTTTATCTCCATTTTATACATGAGGAAACTGAGGCTCAGAAAGATAACATAATTTGCCCAAAGTCACACATATAATCAGTCGCTGAGCTGGAAATACAACTGAGGCATCCTAGATCCAGTGGTCTTGTTCTTACTCAATGATAGCCTCTCAAGCGACTGTAAATATAAACACAAAGTAAACACAGGCATTGAAAATGTGTGACAGTACTCTGTTATGAGTACTCTGTGGTCATGGAAATCATCCAGAATATACCTATATTACTTTCTTTAGAGTGTTATAGAAATAAATTTTAAAAAATTTTCCATATGTAACTCATGGAACCTGAGAGTATGTCCACGGGAGTTCTCAGAACCGAGCTGAGAGAAAAAACAAAAACACAAACATTGAAACAGATTAAACGGTGGATTATGGCCTTTTAGCAATGCTCAGGAAAGCTAAAGCCCCAACTGTAAGGCCATCTCTTCTTAATCTGCTTGATTTTCTTAATTTATTTGTGTTTGAGGAAGCAAGAGATACTGGGTTCCTTGTCCCAAATGACTTCAAGCCTAGGATGGGTGAAGATTTAACAGAGAAATTTCTGGATATTTATACTAAATGATTTCTAAGGTATTTCCAACTCTGAGAAACCATGCTTTTATGAAAGCACCATGAGCCGTAAGGCTGGGAGGTGAAAAGACGAAGATGGGATTACCGGAAATTCATTCCCCAGAGAATTGAACCTCAGTAGTTGGACCTCTGAGAAAGGCCTGCATACTTCAGGGTCTCAGAGGAAATACTCCCACAGAGCTGGTGCTCAGATTTTTGAGGAAGAGGCTCCACTCAGCTGTTGCTTGGTCCTCTGATGGGGCAGAACAAGGCTGGTCTCAAACTGCCAATAAGAGCTGGGTTTATCTAAAAAGAACTAAGTTTGGTTTAACATTTAAAAATCAATTTTATACACCACAATAGCTAACTCAAAAGAAACAATGGAATGATCCTAATAGACGATTTTTAAGAAAAGCATTTGACAAAATGCAACACTTACTCATGATAAAAGCCGTGAACAAACTAGGAATAGATGGAAATTTCTTCAACCTGATAAAAGTCATCTGTGGAAAACCTTAGGCTAACATCAAAGTTAATGTCAAAACAGTGAATTCTTTTACAATCAGAATAGAAACAAAGTAAGGGTGTCTGCTCTTACTATTTCTGTTCAACATTAGACTGGAAACGTAGCATGTGCAATAAGGCAATAAAAAGAAATAAGGTCATAAATATTGGAAAGGAAGTAGTAAAACTATATTCACAGACAACATAATTGTCTGCATAGAAAATTCTAAAAATCCATAGTAAAGCTACTAGAACTAATAAGGGTTTAAACAACTACTCAGGAAACAATGTTGATATATAAAACTCAATTGTAATTCTATGCAATAGCAATAAACAATTAGGAAATAAAAATTTTACAATAACATTTATAAGAATATCAACACTTAGAGATAAATTATGTCCAAAACTTGTATGGTGAAAACTCAGATATATCACTAAGAGATCAGAGACCTCAATAATTGGACAGAAAACATATGTTCATGCATGAGAACACTCATTATTATTAAAATGTTCATGCTCCCCAAATTGACTCATACATTTAACACAATCTCAACCAAAATTCTATCAGATTTTTGGGAAGTTGATAAGCTGACTCTAAAATTTACATGGAAATATAAAGGACCTAGTTTAACCAAAACAAATTTAAAGTAGAAGATAGTTGGACCTGAAGTCTTACTATAGAGCTATAGTATTCAAGATGATGTGGTATTGACATGAGGATAGACATATAGAGTAATGGAATAGAGTGTGCAGAAATGGACTACCACAAGTATGGTCAATAAATTGTTTACAAAGATGCCAAAGTAATTCAATGGGAGAAGAACTATCTTTATGTCTAACAGTGTTAGAACAACTGAACAGCCACATGAACACACAAAAAGAACCCTGAGCCTCACCTCATACCACACACGCACACACACACACACACACCTTAAAGTTAATGATAAAACTAAATGTAAAAACTAAAACTACAAAACTTTCAGAGGAAAATATAGGAGAATATTTTTGCAACTTTAGGATTTCCTTGAATACAAAAATCGATCGTTATTGAAAGGAAAAGTTGATAAATATGGACATCATTAAGGTTAAATGATCACCAAAGTGCTCACCAAAAGGCACCACCAAGAAAATGGAAATATAAACCGCAGATGGAGGGAAAAAATCTCAATAGATATATCAGACAAGAAATTTATATCCAGGATATATAAAGAATGCTTACAGGGGCGCCTGGGTGGCGCAGTCGGTTAAGCGTCCGATTTCAGCCAGGTCACGATCTCACGGTCCGTGAGTTCGAGCCCCGCGTCAGGCTCTGGGCTGATGGCTCAGAGCCTGGAGCCTGTTTCCGATTCTGTGTCTCCCTCTCTCTCTGCCCCTCCCCCGTTCATGCTCTATCTCTCTCTGTCCCAAAAATAAATAAACATTGAAAAAAAAAAATTTTTAAAAAAAAAAAAGAAAAGAAAAAAAAAAGAATGCTTACAATTCAATATTAACCTATTTAAAATGGGCAAACCATTTGACCAGACATTTCTCCAAAGAAGATATGCAAGTATTCAGTAGGCATATGAAAACATGCTCAAACATCATTAGTTATCTGGGAAGATTGAAATTACAACCACAATAAGAGAACACTACACACCTATTAGAATGGCTAAAATTTTTAAAAACTGACAATACCAAAGGCTGACAAGGACATCGAACAAATGGAACTCTCATTTATTGTTGGTAAGAAAGTAAAATGGTAAATTTGTGATTTAAGAAAGTGAAATCAGTGGAAAAGTGGACAATTTGAAAAAAAAGTTTAGCAGGTCCTTCCATTCCTTCCTTCCTTCCTTCCTTCTTCCTTCTTCCTTCCTTCCTTCCTTCCTTCCTTCCTTCCTTCCTTCCTTCCGTCTTGTCTTCCTTCTTCCCTTTCTTCCTTCTTCCCTCCCTTTCTCCCTTTTCTTTCTTTCTTTCTTTCTTCAAATGAAGCATACACTTAACATATAAAATAACAATTCTACTCCTAGGTAGACTTACTCAAGAGTAATAAAAACAGGGGTACCTGGGTGGCTCGGTTGGTTAAACATCAGACTCTTGATTTCAACTCATGTCATGATCTCATGGTTCATGAGATTGAGCCTCAGGTAGGCTCTGCATTGACAGTGTGGAGTCTGCTTGAAATTCTGTCTCTGCCCTTCCCTTATTCTCTCTCGCTCTCAAAATAAATAATAAAAAACTAAACATTTTTTTAAAAAAGTAATAAAAAATGATATCTACACAAAGACTTGTATACAAATGTTCATAACTGCTTTATTCATAAAAACAAAACTGGAAATAACCCAAATGTCCAACAACAGATGAATGAATAAACAAATTGTGGTTATACACACAGTGAAATACAAGTCAGCAATAAAAAGGAACATACCACTTGGGGTCCTGGCTGGCTCAGCCAGTAGAGCATGCAACTCTTGATCTCAGGGTTGTGACTTGGTTGTAAGTCAGTCAGAGAAGACAAATATATGATTTCACTCATATCTGGAATTTAAGAACCAAACAGATGAACATAGGGAAAGGGAAGGAAAAATAAGATAAAAACAGAGAGAGAGACAAACCTCTTAAATATAGAGAACAAACTGAGGGTTGCTGGAGGGGAGGTGGGTGGAGGAATGGGTAGTAAGGTGGGCACTTGTTGGGATGAGCACTGGGTGTCATATGTAAGTGATGAATCACTAGGTCCTATTCCTGAAACCAAAATTACATGGTATGTTAAGTAATGTTAATTTAAATAAATAAATAAATAAATAAATAAACAAATAAATAAATGAAATCTCAGGTTTCCAAATCTCCAGCTCTGTGGTCTTGGTCAAGTTTCTTAGCTTCTCTGAGTCTCAGTTTCCTCATCAAAAAAGAAAGAATAATAATACCTAGATAATAATGGGTCTTAAGTGTTTCACAAATAGTAGTTAACCTGCTTACCCTGTGCCACTGAGCAGTGTGGTAGATTGGTAACAATGACTCTGCAGTTCTCCCCATCAAGAAATGACACTCACTTCTCTACCCTGAAATCTGGGCTGGCCTTGGGCTTTCTTTGGCCAAAAGACAGTGACAAAAGTGATGATGTGTCAGTTCTAAATCTCAGGAGACCTTGCATAATTCCACTTTTATCTTAAACTCTTACAGCCACCATGAGAACAAGTGCTGGAAAATAAAAAACTACATGGGGCAGAGCAGAGTCATTTCTGCTGAGGCCATGCTAGACCAGCAAGTCCCACCCAACTGACCAGGTGACCAGAGATGCATGAGCAAGAGCAGCTGAGATCAACCAACCACCCAGCCATCCTGCCCAACTCCTGAGACATAAGATACTTGTTATTTAAGGTATTGGTTTTGGTGTGATTTGTTATGCAGCAATAGCTAACTGATAACCACCAGAAATTAATATTATCTGATTTATTTATTTATTTATTCATTCATTCATTCATTCATTCATTCTGAGAAAGAAAAGAGCACAAACTGAAGAGAGGCAGAGAGAGAGGGAGAGATAGAGAGAATCCCAAGCAGGCTCCACACTGTCAGTGCAGAGCCTGATACAGGGCTCAAACTAGCAAACTGTGAGATCATGACCTGAGCCAAAACCGATAGTCAGATGCTTAACAGACTGAGCCACCAAGGGGCCCCAATGTACTATTTAGAAGAAGCTCAAAAACATGCTCAACTTTACCCAGAGTAGTATTCCCTCTCTGGTGAGTAATATCATAAGCAAACTCATATTTTCCCCATGTGTTCATAAGAGAAGATCCACACAGGCTACTGGATGATTATTCTAACAACAAATGAGAGTAGTGAATTTTTGTTTCCATGGGCTCAAATCAACTTTCTTTACACATGAGAAAAAAAAAAAAGTAACAAACTATGGATATATGCAATAACATGGATGACTCTCAAAAACATTATGCTAAGTGAAAGAAACTAGACACAAAGGAATTCATATTGTCAGATAATATTCATATGCAATTCTAGAACAGGCAAAATTAATTTATTGTAACAGAAAGCAGATCAATTTTTGCCTGTATCTGGGGAGTAGGGGTTGATTACAAAGCAGCATAAAAGAACTTTTTGGTTGCAGGAAATATTTTACATTTTGATTGTGGTATGTTTCCATGGATATATACATTTGTCAACATCCATTGAGCCACACACTTAAAATAAGACATATTTTATAATATATACATTATTCTTAAATAAAGTTGATTTTTTAAAATTTAGAAAGAATTAAAAGTGGTAAATTGATATAAATTTATTTTATTAATTTGTTAGGGCTACTTGGAAAACTATCACAGAGTGATGGCTTAAACAACATGATTATTTTCACATGATTCTGAGGGCTAAAAGTCAAAGATCAAGGTGTTGGCAAGTTCAGTGTCTTCTGAGGCTCTTTCCTTGGCTTGTAGATGGTCATCTCCTCCTCCTCCACGTGATCTTCCATAATCTCCTCTTTATATAATGACACTAATTCATTTTGGATTAGGACCTACCCTAATGATTGCATTTTAACTTAATTACTGTTTTAAAGCCTTATCCCTAAATACAGTCACATTCTGAGGCACTTGAGGTTAAGATTTCAACATATTAATTTTGAGGGGACACAATTCAGACCCTAACAGTTGCACAAACATATATTTTTATTTAATAAATTTATGGTGACTATAGTATTGGTGAGGCTAGATAAGAATTCCACAGAACTCTCAAAAAATGATTGATAAAAAATTTTTGCCTTCACTTTATGGATCCTAGCCCAATTAAAAAGAGGGGGGGTAAAAGATAAAGTAAGGATTCTGGGATAGGAGAAGAGAAAGGTAAGAACATAGTGGCTTGAATGATAAACTTTCAAACAAAATTACTAAGTGAAGAAAGAAAATTTGAGAGTTTAAGATTAGGCTTTCCATTATTATCCTATTGTAAGGGAAGATTTGGAGGATCCCCCACTTTTGTGAACCATAAATTTCCCAAGTGCTCAGGGCTGACACTACTGAAGTTATACTCCCTTGAAGTTTTTTGTTTCAGAAGGAACCAAAAAGGTTATACTTGTATTTCATGGCATAAATAGAACTCTTCAAAAACATAGTTCTTGTTCAAGAGAAATAGTATGAGGATAAAAATCATTTCAGATGTCAAATGGGAAACCCAATGAGTTGATTTTTCTGTGACCACATTCCCATGGTGGGAAAAGGGATAGCATCTGAGAAAAAAAATAGGGCATAGCAGTATAAAGGAAATCTCTCTTTATTGATAGTCTCTTCAGAAAGGGTAAGAATGATTTCACCCTCTTAGAAGAATCATTTGGGCTGAGCAATTACCTTTACAGCAAAGGTTAAGCAAGAGTGAGCCTTACCTTTCAAATGAAATCATTAATAAAATCCCTTCTGAACTCTGAAATATGCTGTTTAAGGCCAATTAAGATTTCTCAGCCAGTGATATCAATTCTCTGGCACCTTTGAAGAACATCAGGAAACATGGAGGTGTGAGGGTGGGTGTTTGATGCTTCCCAACAGCAACTGGAAAGTAGAGAAAAATCAATCCATTTACAGACCCAGAAAAGATACAAGAGATACCTTCGTTGCTATCCCACTCCCACTCCAAATCTGGGAATCCCTACACAGCTCACTAGGAGTTGAATTTGAATAAAGACCCTCTAGGCCTCCAAGCAGAGAAAGAGTACAGGGAGCTATGCAACTCTAATTTAGGTTCACAGACACTGAGATTAGGAATATTGATTGGGAATAGTGGTGGAGCAGGGAAAGGCTGGTCTTTCCCTTGGAAGTTCTGGGAAGCTGCCCTAAGGAGGGAGAAAATTGAGATGCCTGGATTCCACGTTAAGGAACTGGTTTGAGGTGGCAGTGTTAGCATTCTTAAGTGTGTGCCACTGTACAAGACCAATCAAATCTCTTCCTATTCAGTCCCAAGTGGGATGACCCTAATGTCCTAATTTGCCTGAAACAGTCCCGGTTATTCCTGCTGTCCTAGTGTGATTATTAAATTTAACCTCCTTTCATGTCAAATATGGGTGATCAGTTATATACTCACATCAGCTCTAAGAGACATTCTCCAAATTCTTCAACACAGGGCATGAGAGAAATGGAAAGGGCCAGGCCACACTTTCTAATAAGTGACACATAAACATTCACAAGGAGAGACCCTTACCTGCCTTCGTGAGGGAGCACCCATAGCAGCAGCAACTAAAAGCTCCATTAGCATTACTGGAAGCTGCAGAGTGGAGGACAGCATCAGTGACAACAGAAAGACATTTTCATGACTTCCAAGAAGACCATGGAAGCCATCTGAACATTGGCAGGAGGAAATCAAACAGCTTTGGGGGCTTGGGAGTCACCCTTAGATTAGCAGGTGTTATTTATAGTTTGAGACTCTTCCTGCTTTGTGAGTAAGGGGCCCACATTTTCATTTTGCACTGGGAATGGCTATGTAGTCATCACTGCATGTTCTCCTTAAGAAGCTGAGGTGGCAAATGTCTTTTGGAGAACAACCTGTATCCCCCTGGCTGCCAGGCAGTACATGTCCATCTTGATACTCCTGTGATGTCTCTCTGAGGTGGAAAAAACCCACCTCTGACTCCAGTCTCTTTTCTAGAACACTCACACAACCTTATCCTCATGCCTTGGAGATACCTACCTTTCTGTAACCACTGCCCTTCATGTCTTTAGCACCTCCTTGGCTCCAGCCCATTTCCAATTATTGGCCCCTAATACTAGTCTGATTAGATCAGTTGATTCACATCAGTCTTTTACTATGGAAACTCTGAATTCTCATCTTTCTTCAGATGTTTATAAAACATTTGGTATAATGGAAAGGACATGATATTTGAAGTCACATGTCCTGGACTTAATACTGGCTCTGTTATTCATTAGATATACAAACATGAATGATTTATTTCACCTTCCTGAGGCTCAGTTTCCTTAACTGTAAAATAGGAGGTAAATCCTACCCTCCAGTTCCTTGATTGCCCAGGTGTATGGGGCACCTGGAATCAGATTCTGGTATTTGCAAGTCAGGTTGGTTACTTTTATGACTGCTTTCCTGGATATACTCAAAGCCCTTGTCACCACATTCTTTAGGTCAGAAAGGTTGTCTTCCTATACTCTCCTTCAAAGTCACTTGTTCCTATCCAGTCTCCTAAGCCTCTTTCCCAGGGCTCAGCATCCAGAGTCTCTCTCATCTACTCCTATACAAATGACCTCTGGTTTAGGATATTCTGGTAGTATTGATTTTGGTTTGTCCCCAAGACGTGTCTTCTTAGTTAGCCACTCAGTTCCATGAATTGGAAGGAGGCAACAGGCAAACAGTATCCCCCACCTGCCCCAGAACCACCCATCTCATCCCAAGCCTCTTGCCTAGCTCAGATTCTTAGACCCTGCCAGGGTCCTCTTTTCATGAAGGGAGATTCAGCATCATTACCATGTTGTCCCCCTTGCACTCTCTTGCTGAACCTTCTTTTTACTTTTGGTCTGTGTAGACGAAGGATACAATGGTTAGTTATGTGGTTGTCTTAATCATTGTAAGAAGAGAAGTTGAAAAAAAGCATTGCTTACTGCATCAGAAGACATCATATTTCCAAGAAGTACTCTGTGCTAATGAGATCAGAGATAGAGACAGTAGAAGCATGCATACAGGCATCTTCCTCCTCCCCTGGGAAGAAGAGAGCAGAAGCCAGCAGGCTGTCCCCATGGCTTTATAGGTGGGGAACCACAGGCATCAAGATGCTAAGTGAAGCTCCTGGAGATCAGAGTGATTTTAAGAATGAGACTCTCAAACATGGGCTGGCTTACTTCCCGCATGGTTTTACAATGGAGGGGATTTGTGTCTTGGCTTTTCCTGTCAGAAGCCTCAGAGTCACAATACAATGATGAGTCTAATCCCCAGGGATTTGGGTGTGAAGACAAAATGGTTTTGGCTGCCCTCCTCTCTCTTCACGTCTCTACTTTACAATGAAGACAGTCGCCTTGAGTCAGGCAGGATTCAGAAATGAGTTCTGCACCTGGTTGCAAAACCAGCCTAGGGGAAATCCACCTGATTATGGGTTTTAAGATGTGACCTTCCTGTGGTTCTGGCTCTCCGCTGAAAAAACCCACAAGTTAGTGGGTCAAGATTATTTTTGGTCTTTCGCCTATATACAGTAAGATAATCCCGGGAGAGAACAACCATAACCTTTACTTTTATTGTCTTGTGTAGGGCCTGCCACAGTGTAGGAGCTCACATATTTGAGTTCAAAGAATGAATCTGTTTAGTCTGGCATGAGAGACAAGACAGAGAGATGCTCACAGCGAAGGCCAAAGGACCCTGTCATGGGCACAGGCATCTAAGGGTCCTCAGCTATCTGGAAGCTTTTATGACATACCTCATCCATCTATTCTGCCATAAAGACTGGGCCCCCTCCTCTCCATCTTCCACTCCCTTAATTAAAGTCCTAATAATTTCTAGCCTGGACTATTGCAATATTCTCCTATTCATCTATCGGCTTCCAGCATTGACCTCTTCTTCTATCATCCCAATACTTCCTTAACTGCAATAAAAGTCATGTTTCTAAACTGCATTGTTAATCATGATTCTCATCTGATTACAACCCTTTGATGGCTCCTCATCCCCGACTATAGTGTTCTCAGCTCTTCACACCCCAGCTTTAAAAAAGCTCATTCCTCAGGGCGCCTGGGTAGCTCAGTCCCTTAGGTGTTGACTTCAGCTCAGCCCATAATCTCACGGTCTGTGGGTTTGAGCCCCACCTCGGGCTCTGTGTTGACAACTCAGAGTCTGGAGCTTGTTTCAGATTCTGTGTCTCCCTCTTTCTCTGCCCTTCCCCCACTCACACTCTGTTTCTTTCTCTCTCAAAAATAAACATTAAAAAAAAAATAAAAAAAATCTCACTCCTCATTCTTGCCAAGCTTTGGATATGCCCCATATCCTCTTTTTTTTTCTGAATTGGCAGGTCACCAGTGTCCTGAAGACAGAGTATCTTGTGCGTTGAGAAGTTTGCTTGCATTTATTTTTGGTAGTGTGCATTATCAAAGCAATGGGTATTCCCAATGTTGAAAATGCTGTGGAAAAAATATACTGCCCAACCAGTAACTCTGATATTTCCTTCCAAAGAAGGAAATATTGCAATGAAGAATAACTTCCTTAGGAGATGAAATCCATGCATTGTGTACAAAGTTTTTCATGATCCAGCCCCTGCTGCCATCTCTAGCCTCATCTGCCACCATTTGCCAGCTCACCCCATCGCTTGTGTCCCCAACAACTCCTTATGCTAGTCATTGTGAACTGCTAGCAGTTCACTTACTCTACTATGCTGTTTCTTGCCTCTGTACCTTTGTCCATACTATTTTCTCTGCGTCAACATAATTGTAATGTAGTAGACACTATTTTCAGTGATTTATGTGCTTCAACTCTTTTAAACAACAGAAAAACCCTATAATGCCCCACAATTGTTGATCCTATTATAAAAAACGAAACCAAGGCAGGGGCACCTGGGTGGCTCAGTCAGTTAAGCATCCGACTTAAGCTCAGGTCATGATGGCCTCATAGCTTGTGAGTTCAAGCCCCACATCAGGTTCTGTGCTGAAAGCTCAGAGCCTGAAGCCTGCTTTAGATTCTGTCTCTCTCTCTCTCTCTCTCTCTCTTTCTCTCTCTGCTCCTTCCCTGCTTGTGCTCTGTCTCTCCCTCTCTCTCAAAAATAAACAAACATCAGAAAATTTAATTTAAAAAAATGAAACCAAAGCTCAGAGAGGTTAAGTAACTTGTCCTAGTCTAGACAACTAATGGTGATAGATTCAGGAATGAGATACATACAGGTTGCTTCCAGGTTATATGCATTTAGCCACTGTGCAATAGCCCCCTGTCCCATGGCTTCCTGGTGAACTCCTTTTAACTCTTCAGTAGTCCACTCAAGTACCACCCCCTCCATGAAGGCTTTCCTGATCTCTTCAGGTGGAGTTGAATATTAAATATTTCTTCTCTTGTGCCCCACTGAACCCTGCATATAACCTCTGGAATAACTCTTAACAAAAAAGAAAGGAGTTATTGTTCCCATGCCCCACTTGTGACCTCATGACTATTTTATCTGTATGTACCTAATACATAGGCTGGCATATTCTAGATGTTCAATAAAGTTTTGTTGAATAGAAATTCACGTCCTTAACATATGACTCATTGACTCATTTCCTCTTTTAATCTCAGCTTTGTGAATCAGTTCTGCCTGCCTGTGATTCTCAGCATCCTTCTTCTGGACTATGTTTTTAGTTATGGAGAATACAAGAGCAAACTTTACAGCAATGACAGGAATCATGAGGTTCCACTCCAGGCTAGATCACCAACATGTAAGTGGACTGCAGAGTTATTGAGGCTTCACCCTGCTTAACAGAATGTGTATTGTTTCTTTGTCATGATATCCATATCATGTTTTATACCTGGCCCCAGTCTCCCAAAGAAGATGCTCCTGCACAGACATTTATGAATTTATTTCCCACTTACCTATCACCACAAATAAAACCACTCTAAATCTTACTAAGTTTTTTGCTCATGAATCTGCAGTTAGGACCAGGCTTGGCAGGGACAACGCATCTTGCTCCATGCGATGTCTGGGCCACCAGATGAGATAATGGCTGGGGGCTAGAGCGGATGGGTGCTGTCCAGGCACGTTTCTATCCTCACACTGTCTCACCACACTCTCATGTGCTCTTTCTAGCATGGCACCCCCAGAGTGGTTAGACATCTTACATGGCAATTAGCTTTCCTGGAGTGATTGCTCCAAAATGCCCAAGCAGAAGCCCTGAGGCTTCTTATCAGTTTGTTTCAGAATTTTAGAGCATCATTTCTGCTGCATTTTATTGATCAAGAAAGACAATGCTCAACCCAGATTCAAGGGAACAAAAATTAGACTACTTCTCAATAGGATGAGTAGCAATGAATTTGATGTCATTTTTTAAAAAAAATTTTTTTGTTTATTATTGAGAGACAGAGTATGAGCGTGGAAGGGGCAGAGAGAGGGGGAGACACAGAATCTGAAGTAGGCTCCAGGCTCTGAGCTGTCAGTACAGAGACTAATTGCGGGGCTCGAACTCACAAACCAAGAGATCGTGACCTGAGCCAAAGTTGAATGCTTAACAGACTGAGCCACCCAGGTGCCCGGAATTTGATGTCATTTTTAAGTTGTCACAATACTGAAAGCCAAATAGTAAGTAAAGCATCAATTAAAAGACACATCAGGAAAAGAGAGAAATCTTAATATTTGCAACAACATGGATGGAATTTGAGGGCATTATGCTAAGTGAAATAAATAAGTCACACAGAGAAAGAAATACTCATGATCTCCCTTATATATGGAATCTAAGGAAAGCAACAAACAACAAAACCGAGTTTGCAAATGTAGAGAACAGACTGTCAGAAGTTGAGATTTAAAAGTACAAACTTCCAGGGTGCCTCGGTGGCTCAGTTAAGCGTCTGACTTTGGCTCAGGTCATGGTCTCACGGTTTGTGGGTTCAAGCCCGGTGTTGGGCTCTGTGCTGACAGGTCAGAGCCTGGAACTTGCTTCAGATACTGTGCCTCCCTCTCTGTCTGCCCCTCCCCTGCTCATGCTCTGTCTTTCTCAAAAATAAATAAACATTAAAAAAAAAAGTACAAATGTCCAGCCATAAAATAAATAAGTCATGAAGATGTAATTAATATACAGCATAGTGACTATAGTTTTTAAAAAAAATCTTTTATCATTTATTTTTGAGAGAGAGACACAGAGTGCAAGTGGGGGAGGGGCAGAGAGAGAGAGGAATCTGGGGCAGGCTCCAGGCTCTGTCTGAGCTGTCAGCACAGAGCCCAACATAGGGCTCGAACTCACAAACCGCGAGATCATGACCTGAGCTGAAGTTGGACGCTTAACCGACTGAGCCACCTAGGCGCCCCGAGCATAGTGACCATAGTTAATAATCTTGTATTATTCGAAAGTCGCTGAGAGTAAATCTTAAAAGTTCTCATCGCTAGAAAAAAAAAAATCTGTAACTGTGTGTGGTGACAGATGTTAATCAGACGTACTGTGATGACCATTTTACAACATACTCAAATATCAAATCCTTATGTCATACACCCAAACTAACATAATGTTATATGTCAATTATATCTCAATTAAAAAGAGGGGCATTAGTGTACAGAATGTGTAATTTAGAAACTAGGACAATAGGAAGTCCTATAGAATCTCAGAAGACCTGAATCACAGAAGAAGGAACACACCAAGAGCCCAGGGAAAGAGTGGAAGGGCTACTCCACCAAGCTTCATATTGGTCTATGCAATTTTCTTATAATGGGATTTCTCATATTTCTTCTGATAACAGTAAGAGCTAGCATGTATTATTTTCTGTATTTTATTTGAGCCTCTAAGAGGTTTGGGTCTACTAACTTACTTAATCCTTTTAACTGAAATCTGAAACCCTGAGGTTAAATGACATGTCCAAGGCCACATAGTTAGCAAGTAGCAGAGCTAGAATCTCCAGAGCTGGTTGGTATTCCATATACGTCTCTATCTCTAAGATCCAGGGCATTTTTTTCTGCAATGTTTGGGCAGATGTGTGGAGGCAGCGTATCTTCTCAATCTTTGGGTCAGTTCTAAGCCTCTTAGTCTTTAGTTTAAACAGAGATTTTTACTACATTTATCTCAGGTAAAGTCTGATGATTCTTAGATGATTCTAATGGGCAGCAAGGGTGGAGCATGTGCGGACTAAGCCACACTCTCTGAGACTGCCCCTCTCATTTTAAAAGCTAACCATGGTTTTGATTTGATTTAATCGTAACACCCAGGACCTTAACTCAGGTTCTGGTTTACGAAGTGGGCTAGGGAAGTGCTGTAAGTGTGAGTAAATGGGTGACTTTCTCCCCATACTGCCTTGTATCAGTTCATTTCTCACTCTGTACCTTCCCCAGAGTCTGGAAAACCCATGAGAACAGGAACTGTGTCTCACTTGTTCTACACTCTATCCCCAAGCACCTGGCATGGTTCTTGGAATGTTGTGGATGCCTAGTAAAGAGGTGTTGAGTTAACAAGTGGATGACACACAAGCACTTGACCAAGAGGGTCTTTGTGGTGGAAAAAGCAACGACTATGGAGTCAGGAAGACCCAGGTCATCATCTCAGCTCTGTATTTCAAGAGAGTGTGTTCTGAAGTATATTAGATAAAACTAACACATCTTCAAAATTACCTTTCAAAGTCTTTATAAAGGTGCCTTCAGTTAAACTAACACAGCCAGTGTTTTTTCCAGAAACAGATGTCTGTTTCTTCAGTTGTGCATTAGACCAAGTTGGCTTGCATTTAAGAGACAAGTCATAAGAAAAATAGCTACTCTTAAACCGTTGAATCACCCTCAGCTTGGCAAGTTGCTGCCTGTCTGGGCAGGACATGGGAACAGAGACCCTCTATAGTGGGCACATTAATGGCCCCTACCACTTAAATGTTTACACGAATGTCATTTTTATTACATATTTTATATTAATATCCAATTTAATATATGCGTTTATTATTTAAAAAATTATTTTATTTTGTTTTATTTTGCACTCATGTAAATTGAGTGCTCATATAAATAAAGTCCCAGTTTGCTTCTTTGTCAGGTAATACAACTGCTCTGGTCTACAAACAAAACAAGGGAGGGAAAAAGGAAACCAAAAAAACTGAGAGAGAAAAAAAAGAAAAAGAAACAAGCACAGGACAAGAGAGCTTTGTACAGTGCACACTCTCTTTTCCGATTTGCTCCAACAAAACTCCTTTGAGAATTCTATCCTGTCCTCTCCATTTAATTAACAAAATGCTCTCGCAGTGTTAATAAGTGCCAAGCACTGTTCTAAGTGCTTTCTAAATATTATCTCATTCAATCCTCATAATACCCCCCATGAGCATATTATTACTCTCATTTTATAGAGGAGGAGACTGAGGCACAGAGGGATGGAATCGTATGTCCAAGGTCATTTGCTAGTAAGGGACAAAGCTGGGATTCCTACCCATGTGGTTTGGCTGCAGAGTCCATGCTCTGTACTGTTACTCTGTTCACTAGTCTGTTTAAAGGCAGTTCTGAAGATGCAGTCTCTACTGCTGTGATACCTATGGCAGCATTTGCCTAATGGAATTTCTTAGAACCAGTATTGGAGGGTATGGGACAATACTTGGGGGAAATGCTATATATGCTTCTTCATCTTGGGGCAGGAGGACTCTTAGTATGTTAAAGGCATTGCACAGTCTTGCAGCAAAGAGCTCCCTGTAGTTCTACCCAGCACTTCCTGGATTTATTGAGGGCAGACCATGTTCATGCAGAGGTTGCTTACATCTTCCAATGTGAGTATTTTAAAGAACAGATCCTGGGAGCCGTTGGCCTGCAGGATAAAGTCTAAACTCCATATTTGGTCAAGAAAGGTCTCCTGCATGACCTGGCCTGATTTACCTTCTCACAGCATCTCTGACCACTCTTTCCCTTCTCTGATTCACTGAATTTCTCTTCTTTGAAACTGCTGTCCCCTTTCTTTTCTCTGTGCCTTTGCTTCTGCTGTATCCTCTGCCTGGAATGCCCCCTCCTTTCTCCCCTGGCAAACTCCTAACCATTTTAACCACTAGTTCCAATTTCTGCCTCCCCCAACCCAGCCCACTTTCCCCCAATCCACAATGGGTTAATGCCTAACTCCTCCTTTGGCACCTCATAGATCTTTATTAATACACTGTTTCTTTTAAAGCAGTTGTGTTTTCTATTACTCTTCTTTTATCTATTATATCACACTCTTTAAAGGCTATAATTATTGAGTATGCATTAAGTGCTTAGCTTTGTGTTAAGCATTTTATGTGAATTTTTCCATTATGCTTTATAAAAACTTTGAATTACATATTTATTATTATTATTATTACTGTTATTGTTATTTTCATTTTAGAGAAAAGGAATTTTAGGTTCAGAGACCTCATGAACCTAAAGTCACTTAGCTCATCAGTCATTGGATTTGAACCCAGAGCTTTTTGGTGACCCAAAAAGCTGTATCCACGTTAATTCTATAGGTCCATCTTATTCCTTGTAATGTGATGATTTCAAGAGCACAGACTCTTTTTACACATTTCTCTAACCTTTGCTTCTAGCACAGGACCTACTAAGAAGAATGTAATAACTACTCGTGTTTCATAAATGAACAACTAGATACATGGGTCGAAAATGATCCCAGTGGTGACTCCCCAGCCTTAACTGGGGATCCAACTGGTGACACCCAGTCTTTCTGCTTAACTTCTCATCCCATTAGGTAAGACTCTTCTCTCCGGCCTGTAGCTGTATGCAGAGAGAAGTAACCTGCAGAGTCTTAGCTCCATAGCCCTTATCAAAGAAGGAACAAGCTGTAGCTCTCATATATTTTGCCAAGACTAATTATTCTAAGTTAATATTTACCGAGTACTTCCAAAGTTCTAGTCACTGCTCTATGTGTTTACATGAAAATTAATCACAACAACCCTGAACTAGGTGTAGTTATTACAGATGAGGAAACTGAAACAGAAGGAAATAAAGAAACCTACTCTAGTTCCACAGCTAGTGAGTGGGACAGCCAGAACCCCAAGTAGGGTAATCTGGCCCCAGAGCCCACACTTTCACTCACTCCTGAATATTGCCTTCCCACAGCCTATGCAAAGAGAAACTGGGAAGAATTCTTATTCTAGACAGAAAGAAAATGGAATTTGTTTTGTTTTGGAATTTGGGTGGGTCAGTTAAACTATTTCCTCTGTGGATCTGTTGTTGACTTAGCCACATTTCCAAGGAATCCCATGCAGGTGGGGGCCCTGCTCAGCATGAAGTTGTATGAAACAGCAGCATGACATCTCTTCATGTCTCTATCTCTGATTCTTTCTTTCTCTCTATCTCTCTGCCAACCTCTGTAAGTCTTTCTGTTCTTTCTCCCTCTTTTTATATCTCTCCCCAAGTTCTTTCCCAATCCCATAGCTCACTCAACACACATGCTAATAAATTGGGAGATTCACTCCTTTAAAAATATAGAATTCAGGCTTTACAAACAAATTTATTTTGGTAGAGGTTGGTGGGAGGAAATCTGCCTCTGTTTGTGGAGGGATTATTGTCAAGGAGCAGAAGCGGGAGCCATGTCAGGGGAAATGCAGACTCTAGAGCCGGAACGAGCCTGTAGCCAATTGGATAATAATTGTGTCATTTATTACCTTATTGTCTAAATTGTGTCTTTTGAGTTTCCTGACTCTTAATCCAAGAAATCTCCTCTCAGTGCTCAGGTGGTAAATTATTTATCCACCTTTCTTTCTCTTTCATTACCCTTGTCTTCCTATGGGAATGCAGCAGTTACTAGCAACTTGCCCCAGACAGAGTACAGTAGAGCAGAGCTGGGGCCATTAACCCTGAGCTTTTCCAGGGATTTCAAGTCATGATAACTAGTTTCAGGGAGGTAGTGATGAAGGATAAGAACTCAGGCTTTACAACCAGAGTCTGTAGATTCAAATCCCAGATCTGTCATTTAAAAACTGTGGGTTCTTGGGTGAATTACTCCTTTTTCTCATCTGTAAAATGAAGATGATAATAATATCCACCTCATAAAGCTACGAGGATTGTGTGCATGATACATGTATGACACTTAGAAGAATTCCTAGCTCATGTAACTGCCTTATAAGTGTTTGCTTTTGCTGTTGTGATTGTTAGTGGTAGAAGGAGTAATTGTTGATTAAAAGGGAAAGGAATCTTTGACAATCTTCCATCTATTTTCATTGACTCCTTGGTTTTGCTCATCAAACATTCCTTGATCAGTGTCATTATACTGAGGATTAAAAAAAGAAATAAGACCCCAAAATAACTAGCTAACTAATGAATAGATGGATGTATAAATAGACAGATGATAGATAGATGATAGATAAATGATGATGATGAGAGATAGGTAGATAGACAAGCAGATAAAGGCCATACCATCACCCAGAGGCTTACATCCTCCTTGGTAAATTAGACACATTAACAGGCAATTCTAATACAATATGTTATCTGCTTAGATAAACAAATGCAGAGCATTGAAGGAGACCTCACTGGAAGGAGAATGTCCAGTCTCAAACTACATCAAGGATGAGTAAGTGGGAATAGGTGAATTGAGATATGAATGGAATTCCAGGGCGAGACCATGGCATGAGCACAGCATGGTGCAGTAAAACAGCTTGCTGTCAGTGAAGCACTAAAGCCATGAGGTATTTCCAGATCTCAGCAGAGAGTTTAGGGGATGAGGCATGTAAGTAGGGGGCCAAGTCATGGATAGAGTGCCAAGTATTCTTGGATCTTACTTCGGTTTGTTCCATGAAAACGATCCCAATGGAGCTCACAGTTCCTATCCCAGGTAATAAAAACTCAGATGAATTGTAACTCAATCTCCCCCATAAAGGGACCTCTGGACAAATACTAGATTACTCACAGTGGCTACAATTAGGAGGGGAGCACTTTACCCCAAGAAAGTGGTCAATTCCCAGCTGGGACTGCTTTGGACATGGAGAGAGGATTCTGGATGTTCTGGTTGTTGCCCACCACCCCCCCCCATAAAAAAAACACTCCAAAATTTAGTGACTTAAAACAAAAATTTATTACTATGTTCCATGTTTCCATGGGTTAACTTGGCTCAGTTGAGTGATTCTTACTTGGTGTTGTAGCTGTACATGAGACTATAGCTGTACATTGGCTGGGCTGCAGCATCTCAAGGCTCAACAATGCTGGATGTCTAAGATGGCTCACTCACATGGCTGGGAGTTGATGCTGACTGTTGGCTGGAATCTCAGTTGCACTATTGACCACAGCCTCTCCAGATGGCTTGCACTTCTCACAGCATGGTGGCTGGGTTCCAAAAGGGAATTTCCTAACAGTAGGCATTCCAAGTAGCCCAAGCAAAAACTGTAAGGAAGCCACACTACGTCAGCATTGTTTCCACCACATCCTCTTGCTCAATGCAGTCATAGGACTCACCCATATTCAAAGTAATGGGAAAATAGACTCTACCTCTTGATGAAGGAGTGGCAAGAATTCACTGTAGAACAGCATAGGGCTGAGAGATATTATTGAGACCATCTCTGGAAAATACAATCTGTCACATTGGCATAAGGAAGACACTCCCAAGATTGTTTTAAGAATATGCTCTTATTAAAAATATGTGATCTGGGGCACCTGGGTGGTTCAGTCAGTTGAGCGTCCGACTTCGGTTCAGGTCATGATCTCACAGTCCATGAGTTCGAGCCCTGCGTCGGGATCTGTGTTGTCAGTTCAAAGCCTGGAGCTTGCTTTGGATCCTGTGTCTCCCTCTCTCTCTGTCCCTCCCCCACTCACGTGTCTCTCTCAATCAAAAAATGAATAAACGTTAAAAAAATTTTTTTAATAAAAAAATAAAAATAGGGGCTCCTGGGTGGCTCAGTCGGTTGAGCGTCCAACTTCAGCTCAGGTTACGATCTCACAGTCCATGAGTTCAAGCCCCGCATCGGGCTCTGAGCTGACAGCTCAGAGCCTGGAGCCTGCTTTGGATTCTGTGTCTCCCTCTCTCTCTTCCTCTCCCCTGCTCATGCTCTGTCTCTCTCTGTCTCAAAAATGAATAAAAACAATAAAAAAAATTTTTTTTAATAATAAAAATAAAAAATATGTGATCTGAGTGACCTTGGTGTTTCTGACAGGGGAAGGAACCCTCAACTCACACCAAAAGGGAATCAACACTTCTGAGGTCTCTTATATTGAGGAAAGAACACTGTACTAGGGGACCAGAGACCTGGGTTTGAGTCTAACTCTTCTACTTATTAGCTGACTGGCCTTGAGCTAATTACTTCTTTCTGAACCTCAATTTCTTTGCCTGAGAAGTAATAACATAAAAAAAAAAAACCTTGAAAATTCCTTTTTCAGAGACATCTGGGATTTTGATGATCCTATAAGGGGTTTGTTTCACTACAACTATGTCCAGCCTCATTAATTCTTTTAACAACTGACTCTCTTTATAGGAGTAGTGTGACCATAATAGCTCCAGTTTGTCCAGAAAAAATCATAGAGTAAGCCTGTTGTTTTAATGCAATTATGAATAACTCCCACTTTCACTCTTGAGTGTTGCAGTTTATATAATAAACTGTATGATCACCCTCATGATAGGACAGAGGGTAATGACAGCTTCTGTGGTTATATGTTTACAAAGGGCCTATTTCATTATTGAAACTTTATTATGTATGAATAGTGACTAATATTAGGTTCTTCTGATTGCAAGCAACAGAATTCAATTTAAATAGCTTAAGCCAAAAGTATAATGTACTGGAGAGATACTAAATTATCTTGCAGAAGTTAGGGACAGCTAGGTCTGAAACAAGGAACAGAAATGTTATCAGGTTTGAAACAAGAGACAGTACTAGGCAGTGCTATCTTTAAGTCTCTGAGATTTGTGTCATTTTCTTTCTTTCCAGACTGGCTTTCTCTGCTTCTTCAGGTAATGATAGTCAGAAGATGGCTGTCCCATGGTTACTATTTGTTTCCCTCAGTTATAGCCATGCACAGAGACTACCTTGTTACCAATTTCAAATTCCTTGGAAAGAAAATGTAATTAGTCTATCCCTGGTCTAAATTGGGAGAATGAAGGACAAGTGGGTGGGTGGGTGAAGGACAAGTGGGAAGTGGGTGAAGGACAAAGAAGCTACTTGGGGGCCTACCAGTGCTGTAGAAGAAACTCTCAGAGAAAGTAGTTTTGTTAGTCCCGGTCCTCCAAGAAGCAAATGCCAAGACAAGATTAAATTAGATAAAATGTCTTAAGGGAAATGCTTGTGATATAAAATGGTAAGGGAGCCAAAGGAGAGCCATTAGATACAAATATGACCTCAAGTGAAGGAGAGAGAAAAGGAAGGAAGGAAGGAAGGAAGGAAGGAAGGAAGGAAGGAAAGAAGGAAGGAGGAAAGGAGGGAGGGAGAGAGGAAGTGAGGGAGGGTAGAAGTGTTTTAGCCTGGCTTTAGATTCAAGTTTTAAGCTCCAAGGAGAGTTTAGCAAGGCCACTTGGAAGTCCTCAAGCCAAAGTTGCTCATCAGGGGAGACCCTAGTCAACTAGGAAGAAATCTGCCTTAGCACCCTTGCTGGATTCAGTCATTGGTTAGAAGTAGCCTTTGAGGAGGGCACCTTTTGGGATGAGCACTGGGTGTTGTATGGAAACCAATTTGACAATAAATTTCATATATTGAAAAAAAAAAAAAAAAGTAGCCTTTGGAAGCAGTGGCCTTAGAACAAACATGGCAGTGGATTTCAGAGCTCAGCAGCTTAGGCCCTTAGTGGATCATACTCTCATAGGTGAACATCTGTGAGCTGCATTCCCATGTCCACAACAATCAATGATCATTAAGAACAGAATAAATACCCAAAAGGTATCTAGTGTAACTGGTTCCCCAAAGTATGAAGACAACAGTCACCCAAAGTATGAGTAAACATTTCTATTCTAGACCCAATGAGAAGACAGGAGAAATAACAGAAGACAGAAAAATGAGACTGGAGACTGGAACTGGGAAACTCTAACATCAATCATACTTTCATTCAACAATATCAATTGACTATGTACTGTACACAGACAGTGTTCCAGGTTCTGGGAATACAGTGGTGAATAAGCCAGGGATTCTATCTATAGTCTAAGGAGGACTTACAGACCAGTCAAGAATAACAATATCCTATTGTTAAGTGTTATTACAGGAAGAAACACAAGGTGATGAGGCTGCACAGAGAGTGGACACTTAACCTTGATGAGTATCGGGCTACCAAGGAAGAGTGACAGGGACCTTAGCATTCTCCAGGCTAACTCTACCTGGAGAGGCACATCTGAGGTTGGCAACGTGCTTTGGTCAAGGTCAAGGCACCCTGCTGGTCACTCAGTTCCCCTGAATTCCACCTTATTTCCATGCTCTGCATCTGATGGCAACTTAATTATTGGCAATCCTCCATAAGCATCCATTCTTCCAGCAGAGCCAAGGGTTGTTATTATTTTCTTTCAACCTATCAACACCATCACCAGAAATATAGATGATTAAACACCAAGCTGAGGATGCTACCTTTTAGAACTCTTTGAGGGCTTCTGAACAATCAGGAAACTTTAGCCTGTATTTTCAGAATATGCTGCCAGGGAAGGTCATCTGAATCATATCCATCAAATGTTGGGGATGACTCACGGTCAAACAAATCTCACTTTTAAAAACTTGCCTTTATAAATACACAAGAAGAAATCACTTCTGTTGTTTCTGAGAGGGTTCTTCATTTCCTCTACCTCCCCTCCTAGTTCTCACTCTGAGCCCCCCAAACAAAAGGCCTGCAGAAGAAGTACACACCTCCTCACTGCCCCCAGCTTGACTGGCTTCAGACACCCAGGATAACGCCAGAACAGCCGCCCCACCTTCATGCTGTTCTTCCCTGGCCTTATTGGGGCTGACTCACTAAAGCCCAAAGGCTTTGCCTCCTCAGGGTTATGGCCTGTGGGGAAGGGAAAGAGCTACTTGCTCAGCCTGTGGGCAATTAAAGATACACATGCAGTCCAATGAGTGGCTGTTACAAGAAAAGGCTTGCAGTCAACTGACGCCAAAGAGTGAATGTTCTCAAAGAGAAGCCCGGGCTGCCTATCCCTTTATTGGGTCATCAGCAGGAAGAGGGTCTTTTAGGCCACTCACTGTGTTGGGTACACGTTCTTCAAGACTCTTCTGAGCAGCTCTCTTATCTGAACGTTTCCATGTTGGAAGGAGAGGATTGCAGGAACAACTCAGTTTATGCATCCTTCAGCCTTGAGGTAAGCTTTATTCAATTTTACCAGAAAAAAACCACACACTAGGTCCCCAAGGAAGCTGCAACATTTTGGCATATAATGTCAAGAGGAAAAAGAAGCAAACATATCAAACAAATCCCTACTGTTACGGCCTAGAAGTGGCATATCCCTCTCCTCCCATATCTACCTTTAGGAAAAAAAGGTAGAAAATTTCTTGTAGAAAATACCAAAATAAAGAAAATACCGAAGAAAAGAAAATCCTGTAATTCTTCCCTCAGATTTTCATTGTTAACATTTTAGTGTATGTCCTCCCATGCTTTTTTGCCTAGGCCAAATATATACATACACACACATGCTGGAACAAAATTCATCTGGAGCCATATTTCCATGCTAATATACTTTTATACTATTATTTTTAATGGCTATATAATATTTCATTATATAGGTATACCATGATTAATTTAACCAACTTTCTATTGGCTGTGGAGGTTGTTTCCTATTTTCAGGAAAGCCCCACTGATCTGCACCCCAAATCCCTTCTGGTACAATGGAAATTTCATTTAGCAAAATGGAAAGATGTTGGCTACTTTCTTCTAAATCTATAGTTCTCAACTAGGGGTGATTTTGTCCTCCAAGGGACACTTGGCAATATCTGGAGATATTCTTGGTTCTTAAATACTCTTGGCATCAATAGGTAGAGATCAGAGATTTTGCTAAACATAGTGCAATGTAGAGACAGCTCCCCAACAACTCAGAATTATCCAGTCTAAAATGTCATTTGTACAGAGGTTGAGAGACTGCTTTAAACATTGGTCTAATTGTAGTTACAAACTTAAGTGAGCTGTTGATCAGAGGATCTCCATGCTAATCCCCTTCTTCTTAGTTCCTCATCACCACCTTTTCACTTTAGTTCATCCAATACAAAATAGAACGCTGAGCTGGACACAAAAGGGACAAGATGCAGCTCCCTCCATGCCCTGAATCACACCTTGCATTGCAAAAGCTCTTTTTCCAGATCAGTGGAAACTGTGCTTTTCCATGTCCATGTTGCTCTTAGCAACCAAACTCTCAGTCTTTATTCAATTACTCAGTCTGCAGTCACGTGCTGTTAACATTCTCCTCTCTGAAAAAACTTTCCTTCAAACCTCCACCCATCCCCCTGAGGTCTACGACCAGCATCCCTTCCTGTATGCTCCCAGACCTTTGGTATATAATTTTAATAACAAGGATCCATTTACTCACCTGTCTCCCACATTAGACTGTGAGTTCCTCAGGGGGAAAGGAGATCATCTCCTTGATCCCCCTCTCCCTAGTTTCAATGCCTCATCAAATGTTTGGTGAATAAACTAATGGTTGAATGAAAGCCCTTTTGGAAATTCAGGCACCTTCAGGACAGGTATTGCTCTCCAACACTCATAGTGAGGACTAAGGCAATGCAGACAAATGCCTCTTCATAATAACGCTCAGTGGAATTTTTTCAACATCATGTAAAATCAAAAAGATCTCATCCTGTATTCTACCTGCATTAGCCAGATTTTAGGATTCCCAGCAATTAGTATTTCCCAGCTGTTAGGATTTATCTCATTAATGTTCACGGGAAATTCTCTGGAAATGCCCCCAATGTGCCCACAAAGGCAATCTATCTTCTATAGTAAAATCCACAGAGCTATTTAGTTTTTGCTTATTTATTTTCCACTCGTAATAGCATTGACAACTGAGGTGAGGGCATTTCCAAAACATCAAAAACTAGTTGTGGGTTGATGTTCTCAGAAATCAGTTCAAAAATCACCTTCCTTTTCCTACCTTCAGATCTATCTCTCCCCGGTGGCTACAATTGCCAAGCACGTGTCCAATTCAAGTTTGCCCCAATTATGGTTGCTCTCCGTCTCTCAGCCCCTTGAAGACCAAGTCCCAGGAAAATAAGCAAGGACCAGCTTCCTTCCTAGTTATCAAGTGTGAAGGATTCTAGAGTATGAGAGGTATGGTCTGAAAGCAGAATTTTCAAACCTCATAGTGTCTCTAAGTTGAGATATTCTGTCTTTAGAAGGTCCTTGCTGATAATACAACACATTCACTGAAGGTGGTGCAGGAGAGAGATGGAATGATATCTTTGCAAAAGGGAATGGACTTAAAGTACAAAGAAAGTTCCTGGCAGGAAAGGAGGGGGCAATGGAGGGGTGATATGAAATACATCTGAGCACTGAACAGGATCAGAAGTGATTTGTATGGGAACCCTTTATCACACCATTTTCTTTCTTTCTTTTTTTAAGTTTTTAAATGTTTGTTTACTTTTGAGACAGAGAGAGAGAGGCAGAGTGTGAGCATGGGATGGACAGAGAGAGAGGGAGACACAGAATGTGAAGCAGGCTCCAGGCTCCGAACTGTCTGCACAGAGCCCAATGCAGGGCTTGAATCCATGAACTGTGAGATCATGACCTGAGCCGAAGTTGGACTCTTAACTGATTGAGCCACCCAGGCACCCCTCTTCTTTTTTTTTTTAATGTTCATTTATCTATTTTTTAGAGAAAGAGAGAGAGAGCAGGGAAGGGGCAGAGAGAGAGAGGGAGAGAGAGAATCCCAAGCAGGTTCCATGCTTTTAGCACAGAGCCTGATGTTAGGCTCAGTGCTGCAAACCGTGAGATCACAAGGTGAACTGAAATCAAGGGTCGGGGGCTTAACTGATTGAGCCACCCAGGCACCCCTAAACCATTTTCAATACAGAATGAGGTAGGTATCTGGAAGGTAAATGCATATGCCCACATACTGCCCTGGGGCTACTGCTGCTTCTGGGTTAGGGGTGATTGATTGTATGAAAAACAACAGTTAACCTTTGGGGGGCATGACATGTATTAGTCTTTATACTTATAAGTATTAACTCACTCGATGCTCATTACAACTTTATAAGGTAAGACTATGATTATTTCCATTTTAAAGATGTGGAAATTGAAGCATAGAGAGGTTAGGGAACTTGCCCAGTTCACACAGCAAGGCAGGAGTAGAGCCAAGTTGAAGAGTCAGGTAAGAAACAGCAGGATACAAAAGGATATGGACTGTCTTTTCCAGTGGCATATTTTAGGATAATAATACTTTTGAAAATAGTGACTAAGAGTTCACCCAGAACTTTTCATTCTCATAATTCCAAGTGAGCCATGGAAAAAGAAGAAAAGGAGCAATCAAGCTTATTACTTAAAGAAAAACACATCAGTTAATATGGTGTGAGTTCTTTCAACATTTTTCTATGCATTTAGAGATACATATTAATTTTGTGAAAACAGTCCATATTCCTGTACATCCCGCTATTTCTTACTTGAAAAACTATTGTGAATATCTTTCCATTTCATGCTAATAAATAATAAGCTACATTATAATTGATAATCATTGCATAGTATTCTGAAGTATGGAAATAACATGATTTATTATGACAATACTGTAATTTAAAGCACTTAGGTTATTTTAATATTTTCACTATTATAAACCATGCTAGAATAAATACTTTTATTTACCTTCTTAATTGTTTCCTTAGGATACATTCTGAGAAGTGGAATTTCTGGGTCAAAAGTCAAGATACATAAATCAGGGCTTTGGTATATGTTGCCAAATTTCCTTCTGGAAAGATTGTGGCAATATACATTCACACCAGAAGTTCATATGGAGTTCATTGCTCCATACGTAGACTTAGATATTACAATTTTTGCTTGTGTGTTTGTTTGTTATGTTTTGTTTGTCAATTTGATAGGACCAAAGTGGCATTTTCATTATTGATTTGATATCATTGCTCTTTTTATTGAGGGAAACTTCCTGTTTCTGTTTTTGTTTTTCTAATGGGAAGAGCTATTGTATCAAAAAGTATACAATTCAATCTATTTTGCTTTACTCATTTGAAAGATATCCGTATTTATATTTACCTTTCCAGTGGTTACCCTGAAACTTTTAGCACGCATACTCAAATATATTTTTCTAATGTGTAGAATTAGTAAGTATCTCTCCCTCTAATAAGCTAGGAACTTAAGCGTACTTTCACATTTATCTGACTTCCGTATCTCCACCACCAAGTTCAGCAGCTTGTTTCTACCTGTAGCTATTCAGTCTATAGTCCGTCCACCCACAGTGAAGTCCTTGCCTTCTAGGATGAAAGAGACTGAGCTGAGAGGTGGCCAGGAGAGAACAAATTACGATGCAAATTATCTCAAAAATAGAAAACTTAAACAAAATGAAGGCGACTTTATTATCTCATCATCCCATCTACTAAAGACGTAGTAATCAATGTGTTTCTCCAGTGAAACAAGTCCAATAGAATATGATAAATATACATAGAAAGAGGAGATTCATCATAGGAAATGTTTCAGGTGGTCAAGGAGGCTGGAAAGTCCCACAGTCTGCCATCTGCAAGCTAGGGAACCAAGAAGTCCAATGTTGTAATTCAGTCTAAGTCTGAAGACCTGAGGACTGAATGGTGTTAAGTCCCAGTTTGAGCCCAAAGTGCACAAACTAAGAGCACTAATGTCCAAGGGCAGAAGAAAAATAGATGTCTCAACTTAAGCAGAGAGGGTAAATTCATGTTTCCACTGCCTTTTTGTTCTGTTCAGGCTCCCAGGGGATTGCCTGATGCTCAGACACATCAGGGGGCCAGTGGGGGAACAGCTTTACTCAAGATAATGGTTCAAATGCTAATCTTTTTCAGAGACACCCTCACCAACACACCCAGAAATGAAGTTTTACCAGCTACCTGGGCATCCTTAGCCCAGTCAGGCTGACACATAAAATTAACCATCGCATAAGGGTAGAGGGGAAAAACAAGAAACAAGAAACAGGCGGCAAGATGGCGGCTTAGGAGGACGCTGGGCTCACCGCACGTCCTGCTGATCACTTAGATTCCATCTACACCTGCCTAAATAACCCAGAAAACCGCCAGAGGATTAGCAGAACAGAGTCGCCGGAGCCAAACGCAGTCGAGAGGCCCACGGAAGAGGGTAGGAAGGGCGGCGAGGCGGTGCGCCGCCTCCACAGACTGGCGGGAGGGAGCCGGGGCGGAGGGGCGGCTCCCCGGCCAAGCAGAGCCCCCGAGTCTGGCTTGCAAAAGCGGAGGGGCCGGGCGGACTGTGTTCCGACAGCAAGCGCGACTTAGCGTCTGGGAGGTCATAAATTAACAGCTCTGCTCGGAAAGCGGGAAGGCTGGAGGACAAAGGGAGGGAGAGCTGCTGAGCCCCCTGACAACAGAGCTCAGTTTGGTAGGGAACAAAGGCGCTCGCCAGCGCCATCTCCCCCGCCCATCCCCCAGCCGAAATCCCAAAGGGAACCGGTTCCTGCCAGGGAACTTGCTCGCTCCGTGCAAACACCCAACTCTGCGCTTCGGCGAAGCCAAACCTCCGGCAGCGGATCTGACTCCCTCCCGCTGCCACAGGGCCCCTCCTGAAGTGGATCACCTAAGGAGAAGCGATCTAAGCCTGCCCCTCCTGCCCCCGAGCACCTTGCCTACCCACCCCAGCTAATACGCCAGATCCCCAGCATCACAAGCCTGGCAGGGTGCAAGTAGCCCAGACGAGCCACACCACCCCACAGTGAATCCCGCCCCTAGGAGAGGGGAAGAGAAGGCACACACCAGTCTGACTGTGGCCCCAGCGGTGGGCTGGGGGCAGACATCAGGTCTGACTGCGGCCCCGCCCACCAACTCCAGTTATACACCACAGCACAGGGGAAGTGCCCTGCAGGTCCTCACCATGCCAGGGACTATCCAAAATGACCAAGCGGAAGAACTCCCCTCAGAAGAATCTCCAGGAAATAACAACAGCTAATGAGCTGATCAAAAAGGATTTAAATAATATAACAGAAAGTGAATTTAGAATAATAGTCATAAAATTAATCGCTGGGCTTGAAAACAGTATACAGGACAGCAGAGAATCTCTTGCTACAGAGATCAAGGGACTAAGGAACAGTCATGAGGAGCTGAAAAACGCTTTAAATGAAATGCATAACAAAATGGAATCCACCACAGCTTGGCTTGAAGAGGCAGAGGAGAGAATAGGTGAACTAGAAGATAAAGTTATGGAAAAAGAGGAAGCTGAGAAAAAGAGAGATAAAAAAATCCAGGAGTATGAGGGGAAAATTAGAGAACTAAGTGATACACTAAAAAGAAATAATATACGCATAATTGGTATCCCAGAGGAGGAAGAGAGAGGGAAAGGGGCTGAAGGAGTACTTGAAGAAATCATAGCTGAGAACTTCCCTGAACTGGGGAAGGAAAAAGGCATTGAAATCCAAGAGGCACAGAGAACACCCTTCAGACGTAACTTGAATCGATCTTCTGCACGACATATCATAGTGAAACTGGCAAAATACAAGGATAAAGAGAAAATTCTGAAAGCAGCAAGGGGTAAACGTGCCCTCACATATAAAGGGAGACCTATAAGACTCGTGACTGATCTCTCTTTTGAAACTTGGCAGGCCAGAAAGAATTGGCACGAGATTTTCAGGGTGCTAGACAGAAAAAATATGCAGCCAAGAATCCTTTATCCAGCAAGTCTGTCATTTAGAATAGAAGGAGAGATAAAGGTCTTCCCAAACAAACAAAAACTGAAGGAATTTGTCACCACTAAACCAGCCCTACAAGAGATCCTAAGGGGGACCCTGTGAGACAAAGTCCCAGAGACATCACTACAAGCATAAAACATACAGACATCACAATGACTCTAAACCCGTATCTTTCTATAATAACACTGAATGTAAATGGATTAAATGCGCCAACCAAAAGACATAGGGTATCAGAATGGATAAAAAAACAAGACCCATCGATTTGCTGTCTACAAGAGACTCATTTTAGACCTGAGGACACCTTTAGATTGAGAGTGAGGGGATGGATGGAGAACTATTTATCATGCGACTGGAAGCCAAAAGAAAGCTGGAGTAGCCATACTTATATCAGACAAACTAGACTTTAAATTAAAGAGATGAAGAAGGACATTATATAATAGTTACAGGGTCTATCCATCAGGAAGAGCTAACAATTATAAATGTCTATGCACCGAATACAGGAGCCCCCAAATATATAAAACAATTACTCATACACATAAGCAACCTTATTGATAAGAATGTGGTAATTGCAGGGGACTTTAATACACCACTTACAGAAATGGATAGATCATCTAGACACACGGTCAACAAAGAAACAAGGGCCCTGAATGAGACATTGGATCAGATGGACTTGACAGATATATTTAGAACTCTGCATCCCAAAGCAACAGAATATACTTTCTTCTCGAGTGCACATGGAACATTCTCCAAGATAGATCATATACTGGGTCACAAAACAGCCCTTCATAAGTTTACAAGAATTGAAATTATACCATGCTTACTTTCAGACCACAATGCTATGAAGCTTGAAATCAACCACAGAAAAAAGTCTGGAAAACCTCCAAAAGCATGGAGGTTAAAGAACACCCTACTAACGAATGAGTGGGTCAACCAGGCAATTAGAGAAGAAATTAAAAAATATATGGAAACAAACGAAAATGAAAATACAACAATCCAAACGCTTTGGGACGCAGCAAAGGCAGTCCTGAGAGGAAAATACATTGCAATCCAGGCCTATCTCAAGAAACAAGAAAAATCCCAAATACAAAATCTAACAGCACACCTAAAGGAACTAGAAGCAGAACAGCAAAGGCAGCCTAAGCCCAGCAGAAGAAGAGAAATAATAAAGATCAGAGCAGAAATAAACAATATAGAAACTAAAAAAACTGTAGAGCAGATCAACGAAACCAAGAGTTGGTTTTTTGAAAAAATAAACAAAATTGACAAACCTCTAGCCAGGCTTCTCAAAAAGAAAAGGGAGATGACCCAAATAGATAAAATCATGAATGAAAATGGAATTATTACAACCAATCCCTCAGAGATACAAACAATTATCAGGGAATACTATGAAAACTTATATGCCAACAAATTGGACAACCTGGAAGAAATGGACAAATTCCTGAACACCCACACTCTTCCAAAACTCAATCAGGAGGAAATAGAAAGCTTGAACAGACCCATAACCAGCGAAGAAATTGAATCGGTTATCAAAAATCTCCCAACAAATAAGAGTCCAGGACCAGATGGCTTCCCAGGGGAGTTCTACCAGACGTTTAAAGCAGAGATAATACCTATCCTTCTCAAGCTATTCCAAGAAATAGAAAGGGAAGGAAAACTTCCAGACTCATTCTATGAAGCCAGTATTACTTTGATTCCTAAACCAGACAGAGACCCAGTAAAAAAAGAGAACTACAGGCCAATATCCCTGATGAATATGGATGCAAAAATTCTCAATAAGATACTAGCAAATCGAATTCAACGGCATATAAAAAGAATTATTCACCATGATCAAGTGGGATTCATTCCTGGGATGCAGGGCTGGTTCAACATTCGCAAATCAATCAACGTGATACATCACATTAACAAAAAAAGAGAGAAGAACCATATGATCCTGTCAATCGATGCAGAAAAGGCCTTCGACAAAATCCAGCACCCTTTCTTAATAAAAACCCTTGAGAAAGTCGGGATAGAAGGAACATACTTAAAGATCATAAAAGCCATTTATGAAAAGCCCACAGCTAACATCATCCTCAACGGGGAAAAACTGAAAGCTTTTTCCCTGAGATCAGGAACACGACAAGGATGCCCACTCTCACCGCTGCTGTTTAACATAGTGCTGGAAGTTCTAGCATCAGCAATCAGACAACAAAAGGAAATCAAAGGCATCAAAATTGGCAAAGATGAAGTCAAGCTTTCGCTTTTTGCAGATGACATGATATTATACATGGAAAATCCGATAGACTCCACCAAAAGTCTGCTAGAACTGATACAGGAATTCAGCAAAGTTGCAGGCTACAAAATCAATGTACAGAAATCAGTTGCATTCTTATACACTAACAATGAAGCAACAGAAAGACAAATAAAGAAACTGATCCCATTCACAATTGCACCAAGAAGCATAAAATACCTAGGAATAAATCTAACCAAAGATGTAAAGGATCTGTATGCTGAAAACTATAGAAAGCTTCTGAAGGAAATTGAAGAAGATTTAAAGAAATGGAAAGACATTCCCTGCTCATGGATTGGAAAAATAAATATTGTCAAAATGTCAATACTACCCAAAGCTATCTACACATTCAATGCAATCCCAATCAAAATTGCACCAGCATTCTTCTCGAAACTAGAACAAGCAATCCTAAAATTCATATGGAACCACAAAAGGCCCCGAATAGCCAAAGGAATTTTGAAGAAGAAGACCAAAGCAGGAGGCATCACAATCCCAGACTTTAGCCTCTACTACAAAGCTGTCATCATCAAGACAGCATGGTATTGGCACCAAAACAGACACATAGACCAATGGAATAGAATAGAAACCCCAGAACTAGACCCACAAACGTATGGCCAACTCATCTTTGACAAAGCAGGAAAGAACATCCAATGGAAAAAAGACAGCCTCTTTAACAAATGGTGCTGGGAGAACTGGACAGCAACATGCAGAAGGTTGAAACTAGACCACTTTCTCACACCATTCACAAAAATAAACTCAAAATGGATAAAGGACCTAAATGTGAGACAGGAAACCATCAAAACCTTAGAGGAGAAAGCAGGAAAAGACCTCTCTGACCTCAGCCGTAGCAATCTCTTACTCGACACATCCCCAAAGGCAAGGGAATTAAAAGCAAAAGTGAATTACTGGGACCTTATGAAGATAAAAAGCTTCTGCACAGCAAAGGAAACAACCAACAAAACTAAAAGGCAACCAACGGAATGGGAAAAGATATTCGCAAATGACATATCGGACAAAGGGCTAGTATCCAAAATCTATAAAGAGCTCACCAAACTCCACACCCGAAAAACAAATAACCCAGTGAAGAAATGGGCAGAAAACATGAATAGACACTTCTCTAAAGAAGACATCCGGATGGCCAACAGGCACATGAAAAGATGTTCAGCGTCGCTCCTTATCAGGGAAATACAAATCAAAACCACACTCAGGTATCACCTCACGCCAGTCAGAGTGGCCAAAATGAACAACTCAGGAGACTATAGATGCTGGAGAGGATGTGGAGAAACGGGAACCCTCTTGCACTGTTGGTGGGAATGCAAATTGGTGCAGCCGCTCTGGAAAGCAGTGTGGAGGTTCCTCAGAAAATTAAAAATAGACCTACCCTATGACCCAGCAATAGCACTGCTAGGAATTTATCCAAGGGATACAGGAGCACTGATGCATAGGGCCACTTGTACCCCAATGTTCATAGCAGCACTCTCAACAATAGCCAAATTATGGAAAGAGCCTAAATGTCCATCAACTGATGAATGGATAAAGAAATTGTGGTTTATATACACAATGGAATATTACGTGGCAATGAGAAAAAATGAAATATGGCCTTTTGTAGCAACGTGGATGGAACTGGAGAGTGTGATGCTAAGTGAAATAAGCCATACAGAGAAAGACAGATACCATATGGTTTCACTCTTATGTGGATCCTGAGAAACTTAACAGGAACCCATGGGGGAGGGGAAGGAAAAAAAAAAAAAAAGAGGTTAGAATGGGAGAGAGCCAAAGCATAAGAGACTGTTAAAAACTGAGAACAAACTGAGGGTTGATGGGGGTGGGAGGGAGGAGAGGGTGGGTGATGGGTATTGAGGAGGGCACCTTTTGGGATGAGCACTGGGTGTTGTATGGAAACCAATTTGTCAATAAATTTCAGAAAAAAAAATAAAAAAAAAAGAATATTACGCTTTTCAAAAAAAAAAAAAAAAAAAAAAAGAAACAAGAAACAAAAAAACAGGCATCCAGAGAGACCAGAACCAAGAAATGGAAACAATTGAAAATTGTGCTCACTTCTCACAGCCCCTCTCTGCTCCCCCTCCTTTCTATTCATCAGCTTGATTCTAAAACTTTTTTTGTTACCCAATCTTACAATGCAGAACTTTCCTTTGAGACTCAGGAGAATATCCAAGACTGAGACTGGAATTTCTTTGTCCCAATTCCAAATTCTTGGGGCGGGGCGGGGGGGTGCGGGGAGACTCACCTATTTTGAGTCAGATGACAACCCCCAGACAAATTGGTTACATGGAAGAGTCGGGATGATAGGGCAGAGTTGGCTGCCCACCTCTGTGGAGTGTGGTCATTTCCCAGAGAAGAGCCACAACCAAATGCACATCCACTGCCGGGTAAAACACCCAGGACAGCCAAAGCATTAAAGTAAGGACGTGGACGTGTGGGTGAGATGGTCAAAAAGTACACTGATTTTTTTTAAGCTAGTTCTGTTTCTAATTTTTTTTAATGTTCATTTATTTCTGAGAGAGAGAAAGACAGAGCGTGAACAGGAGAGGGGCAAAGAGAGAGGGAGACACAGAATCTGAAGCAGGCTCCAGGCTCTGAGCTGTCAGCACAGAGCTGGATACAGGGCTCAAACCCACAAACTGTGAGATCCTGACCTAAGCCAAAGTCGGACACTAAACCAACTGAACCACTCAGGCGCCCCAAGTGCATTGACTCTTATCTGAGTAGCCTTTTCAAAATATGCTCTACCCAGACCTACCAACTCAGAATCTCTGGAGGAAAGAAAAGGGTGGATAATCCCTCTTGGATAAATTGAGGCGGAGGCTGACTGAAGGGAAATAATTTGCCTCAGGTCACTCAACAATTAAAACTGCAACGAGGGGTTGGGGGGAGGGGCAGAGAGCAGTGCCTGGGAGGCTCAGTTTGTTAAGAATCCAACCCTTCATTAGGACTGAGGTCATGATCTCATGGTTTGTGAGTTTGAGCCCCCATCGGGCTTTGTGATGACAGTGTAGAGACTGCTTGTGATTCTCTCTCTCTCCCTCTTTCTCTGCCTCTCCCCCACGTGTTCTCTCTCTTTTTCAAAGTGAATAAACTTAATTTTTTAAATTTAAAATAAAATAAAAAAATTAAAATGCAACTGGAATTGGTAGAGCATGTGACTCTTGACTTCAGGGTACTGAGTTCGAGCACCGCATTGGGCATAGAGCTTACTTAAAAAAAAAAAATGCTACTGGGATTAGAACCCAGGACTCTACAATAAAGACTTGTCTGTGTCAACTGTGCCAAACCCAAACATGCAAAAGCCAGGGCCCGGGCGAAGTAGAAAATTGGGAAGTTCATATGTATTCTTGCAAATGGGAAATGAAGCTGGAAAAATGCAAATGTTCTGGGGATGCAAAATTGTTCCAGGAAGGAGATGAATTTTCCTAGATTTTATTATCAAAATGCTCTAAGCTTTAATGGCTTTCCAGGGTCTGTAGAGTCTGTTCTCTGGGCTCAAAGCAATCTGCCATGACCAAGGTAGTAGAAGGATTTGGAGTATTTGGTTTCTGTCACATAGCTATAATCACTGTGGTTGGGGCTGGAGGCAGGCGTTACTGGAGTGACCTTAGAAATGCTGTTCTCTACTCCTGATCTCCCTCTACTATGTACCTATCAAACAATCTTTACACTCTAAAAATTGGATTTAAGAACATAGAACTGAATTAATCATAATCAATGGTTCTCGATTCACAGTTACCGTAAGTCCAAGAATGACATTGTGTTTGCTTCAACAATATAGTAAGTCTCCATCCAACCAACACCAACGCCGGAACCTTGGCAATTGCTTACACATACCTGTGCATTCCTTCCCCTCCCGCCTGCCTCTGTCCAACATAGTTGCCAACCTCACTCCTGTGTTCATCATTCATTTACTTTTCCTTTTATGTGGTTTTCTCTCATCTATATATATTCCTAGTAAGCATTGTTTAAAGTTTAGTTATTTTTAACTTTATAAAAAGGCATTATACTGCTTATAATTTCCGGACTTACTATTTTTACCTAAAATTATATTGCTAAAGGGAAAAAGGGTAACTCCACAGAGGGGTGGCTTGGCACATGTCATCTTAATCAGGGGATCAAAGTGAACTTCATCAGCAATGGGACAAATCAAAATCATGTGCTTGATAGGATGCAATGAAAAAAACACAGCATTGCTTCTGGGATATTCTTGCCAAAGATACATAACCTGAATCTAATCATGAGAAAATATCAGACAAATGTCAGTTTGTCACATTGAGAGACATTCAATGAAATAACTCTGCTATAATCTTCAAAAGTGTAAAGGTCATGGAAGTCAAAGAAAAATTGAAGAACTGTTCCAGATGATGGAGACTGAAAACATGACAACTAAATGCACTATGTGATTCTGAACTAGACTCTTCTGCTCTTTTTAAAAAAATTTTTTTTTGTTTTATTTATTTTTTTGAGATAGAGAGAGGCAGAGCAAGCAGGGGAGGGACAGAGAGAGGGAGACACAGAATCCGAAGACAGGCTCCAGGCTCTGAGCTAGCTGTCAGCATAGAAACCAACGCGGGCCTTGAGCTCACCAGTGAGATCATGACCTGAGCCGAAGTCGGACGCTTAACTGACTGACCCATCCAGACGCCCCAGGGCTCTTTTGCTCTTAAAAACACTTTGGGGGGCGCCTAGGTGGCTCAGTCGGTTGGGCGTCCGACTTCAGCCCAGGTCATGATCTAGCAGTCTGTGAGTTCAAGCCCCTCATTGGGCTCTGTGCTGACAGCTCCGAGCCTGGAGCCTGCTTCAGATTCTGTGACTCCCTCTCTCTCTGCCCCTCCCCTGCTCATGCTCTGTCTCTCTCTCTCTGTCAAAAATAAGTAAACATTAAAAAAAAAAAAATTTAAAAAAACACTTTGGGATACCTGAAAAAACTCAAATAGGGTTTGAGGATTGCATGGTGGTTAAACATTAATACAATTTCCTGATTATGATGGTTGTATTGTAGTTGTGTAAAAGAATGCCCTGGTCTGTAGACAATATACCCTAAAGTATTCAAGGATGATGAAGTATCAGATTGGCAGCTTATTCTCAAATGTATCAGAAAAAAAAAAAAAAAAAGGTATTTGGACTGTACTTGTAGCATTTTTATAAGTTTGAGTTAGCTTCAAAATGAACAAACAAAATAAACACAAAAAGCGGATTGCTAAGATGTATCCAGATTTTTGCATATGGCTAAAATTCATATATTCTAACTGTGGTGCTTTTATTCACTCTCCCATTGATGGGAGGAGAAAACAGGCCTGAAGCTTATGTGGCCATCTGTAGGTCATGTAACTAGTAACCATCAGAGCCAAATGTCAGTCCAGGCCTTTTGCCTCCCCAAGTCAGTATCCCTTTTACCAGGTTGCGTGGAAAAATGTTGTTTGGCATGATTATCATCACTAAAATCTTTATGGCAAACTGCAGTCAGCTGCTGATTAACCAGGAAGGGACATGGGAAGGAGACTGTGGAAATCAAAGAAAGATTGATGAATCATCAGCAACTCTAAATCAGGCTTCAAGAAAATTCCACAGTTAAACTCCTGTGGAATGGGAAGGGTTGGGGGATGAAGGAGGAAGGTAGGCGTTTAGTCCCTGCTTCTGTTCAATAATCGAAGTCATTTTGAATCTTCCAGACACCCTCATTTCAGGTCCCCATCGCAGCTTAGCCATGGTTCACACACACACACATCAGGTAACTTTGACCGCACATGCAATGACAAAGTAACCGAACCATTTCTCTGGGTATAGAAAAGAGATAAAGGTTCTACTGGAATAGAAAAACAGGTTAGTCAAGATTGTGCAGGGTTAAAAGATGGGAATGAGTAGAGTCAATAAGACAAGTGATATGCGGTGGATGACACAGCATCTGGTACATGACTAGGGCGAAATAGATGTTGGACATGCTCCCTCAAACCTTTAGGAAATCGTGAAGAAATTCAGGAAGAATAAGAGGATGTAGCTTACTACTGGTGACCTGGAAGCCTAGTTACAAGAAGCCCGAGACATCACAGACATGGCCCAGAACCCAGGCTCTGCCCAACCTCAGCAGCTTATTTTTTCTCTTGGATCATTTGTTTTCTCAACTCCATATGAGAGGATTTAATTGCTTGATCTCTTATAATCTTCCAATTCAGATACTTTATGTCACAGGATGGGACCAAACCGCTTCCAAAGGCAAAAGAATGGTCTTCCTCCTCCCCTTTCTCACACAGTCTCTGGATGCTCTATGGAAATGTCATTTTCCATCTAGGCCACACATTATTTAGAGCAAAGAGGATGCACAGAGTCAAGCAGTATTTCCCAAGATGATCCCACAGCCCACTAGTCTCCTAAGAGTCCCTTCCAAAAAAGCTTCATAGCACAGCAGAAAAGATCCCATTCATAATAGCAACGAAAGATGAAATATCTAGAAATAAATTTAATAAGAAATATGTGACATCTATATAATGAAAAATTGTAGATTCTTTTGAGGGATTCAAAAGGCTTAACCAAATGAAAAAAAAGCATTCTATATCATTGAAAAGGAACTTACAACCTCAAAAAGGTGTCAATTCTCAGTAGGTAATCTGTCAGATTAAAACAATTCCATAAATATACCAACTGGAATGTTTTTTTTTAAAAAAAATCAGACAAGCTAGCTCTAAAGTTCATTTGGATAAATAAACAAAAATGTACGGCCAGGAAAATTCTGAAAAAGAAGAGTGACATGGGAACAAGAGGTACCAGATATTAAAACACACTATAAAACCTTAATAATTAAAATTGTGCTACTGATGCATGAATAGAAAATGATTCAAATAACAATTAAAAGTTTGGACATAGAAGGGAGCCTGGGTGGCTCCGTCGGTTGAGTATCCGACTATTGATTTAGGCCCGGGTCATGATTTCACAGTGCGTGAGATGGAACCCTTCATAGGGCTCTGTGCTGACATCATGGGCCTGCTTGGGATTCTCTGTCTCCTCTCTCTCTCTCTCTCTTTCTCTCTCTCTCTCTCTCTCTCTCCCCCTCCCCCACTTGCTCGCTGTCTCTCAAAATAAATAAATAAACTCTTTTTAAAAAGTTTGGAAATAGACCTAAATACTCACAGAAACATAAGAAAGTAGTATTTCAAAACACTGAAGACAAGATGAATTATTTATTAATTGTTGTCAGTACAACCAGTTAACCATCTGGAAAAAAACCAGATGTATAAATTACACCTTACCCCACTATAAATGTTAAAAGAATCAATTATTTAAATGTAAAAACGAAAATATAAAAGTACTAAAAGAAATTGCGGAAAAATTCTTTTACAAGTTCAGAGCAGGAAAAGCTTTCTAACTGTGATTTTTAAACTATCCCAAAGTTGGGGCACCTGCGTGGCTCAGTCAGTTAAGCGTCCAAATCTTGGTTCCAGCTCAGGTCATTGTCTCATGGTTTGTGCGTTTGAGCCTCGTGTTGGTCTTTGTGCTGACAGCATGGAGCCTGCTTGACATTCTTTCTCTCACTCTCTCTCTGCTCCTCCCCTGCTCACTCTCTCTGTCTCTTGCTCAAAATCAAATAAATAAAGTTAAAAAAAAAATTAAATATTCCAAAGTCTTGGGGCACCTGGCTGGCTCAGTTAAGCCTCCAACTTTGGCTTAGGTCATGATCTCACCATTGTGGGTTCAGGCCCCGTGTCAGGCTCTGTGCTGATAGCTCAGAGCCTGGAGCTTGCTTCGGATTCTGTGTCTCCCTCTCTCTCTCTCAAAAAATAAACATTAAAACAATAATAATAATAATAATAATAAGTAAAAAATAAAATATCCCAAAGTCTTTTAAAAGGATGAATAATTTTGTTTACAGGAGGAAAAAAAAAGTCTGGATGGCAAAAGTCACTATGTTTAAAGATAAAAGGCAAAAAACAAATTAGAAAAAAATATTTTCAACTCATTAAACAAGGGGCTAGGGGTGCCTGGTCAGCTCAGTTGGTGTAGCATGTGACTCTCGATCTCTGGGTCTTGAGTTCAAGTCCTACATGGGGTGTACAGATTACTTAAAAAACAAAACAAAACACAACAAAAACAGGCCAATTTTATGATACCTAAAGAGCTCTTACAAATCAATAAAAACAAGACAAAAAACCCATTGGCAAAGATCATAAAGAATTCACAGAAAAATAAATACAAATGTCTCTTAAACATATGGAAGAATGTTCAACATCCTTCATAATAAGAAAAAAGCACATTATTGCTACACTGAAAAAAATATTCTTCACGTATCATTTTGGCAAATCTCCAAAAATTTGATATAGTGCACTCAGCTTCTTTATATTGTAGATATATTAACATGGCAATTCCACTTCTGGAAATATGTCTCACACATGTATAAAACCTATGTATGAAATTATTTATTGCAGTAATGTTTCTAATAACTTGAAATTAGAAAAAAGTACATATTCACAAAAGAGACTACTAGTACATCCATGAAACAGAATACTACAACGTTGTTAAAACATTAAGGTGATTTTTAAAGTACTAACGTGGAAAAAAATATTTAGTGAGAAAAAAATTAGGTGTAGACTAATGTTTAAAGTACGATACCATTTGTTCAGAAACAGATGGAAGAGATATATATTTGTTATACATGAATAAAATATTCCTAGGAAGATACACCAAAAAATAATATAGCTTGTAGTGAGATAAAGTGGATATGAAGAAGAAAACGTTCTTGAAGTGTATACCCTTGAACCATATGGCTGTAATCCCTACTGAAAAAATATTAAATTTGTAAGACTTCTATAGAATTATCCCTGCTCTAAGAGATCTACAAGAACCATCAAGATAAAGGCTCTGAGAAATCCTATAATAAATAAACTTGTTTAACCTAGTATTTTTCAAACATATTTGACTCTGAAACTTTTCCCACTTAATGCCTGCTTATGTCCTGTGGTGCACAGTATGGAGGAAGCACTATCTCAGGGCCCCCAACTGCCCAGGGTTGTCCCAGGCCCTATGTCCTGGATGGAGAGCCTTGCTCAAAGGACTCTGATCAAGGGAAATAATCCTTAGGTGGAATCCTATAGAGAAAGAACCAATTATAGTTTCATCTTAGGCTCTGAGTAAAATGGGAAGACATCTCTTTTCCCCGTCAACTCCCTCTTTTCTGAATGAAGCCATAATTTTCAGCTGTATTTAAAAAAAGAAATCAATGTACCATATCATTTGATAAAGACGATGCACAGCTAGCTTTTGGCCATGTGAGCTTATTCATGCACAAATAAGGCATGCGGGAGGAGGGCTGTTAAACAGTAAATACGAAGTGACTTTGTAAGTTAAAGTTCTCTTCTTTACATTATATCCCAAAGGAAAAAGGAACACGACACTTCTAATAGTATTTCCATGTCAGCGTTCCCCATTGCTCAAGACGTCCATAATTTACACACTTGACATTCCCCTGGCTATTAAGCTTAAATGAGCTATTCTGGTTGAGAAGTCAACTTTCTTTTTTGGAGTATGGCTAAATAGGGTCACTCTGGTACCATTTGAGCTGACTTTCAAAGGTAGATTGTTTTTACCGTTTGGAAAAGTCACTGTCAGAAAAAGCCAACCAGAAACCATTCCTGGCCTTAACTAAGAGCAGAAGGTCAGCAGAAGGAAATGTGGAGAGCTTCCCAGAATCCTAATACAGTTGGCTAAACTTCAGCAATGCAGGAGTACATATGTCTTCCAATAGATCAGTTCTCAAAGTGGCCCCCATCCCAGCAGCACCAACACCACCAGGGAACACAATAGACATTGCAGACACTGAGTAATTCTGATGCCTGCTAGGTTTCGAGAACCACTACTCTAACAGAGCCACCTGTCATCATCCCCACCTAACAGGGCTGAAGTTTCAAGAAATGCTTCTGCCCTGGATGGGCCTCTTAGGAGCTTAGTTCCTAGTTTCTTTTAAGTCCTGGTTTAGATATTGAATGTTCAGTCCCATATTAACATTATTATTTTGGAGGAAATGGTAGGGATTTCTTTCTTTCTGGAAGATTCAGAGATACAATTATTCCTATTTTATGTTTGAGAAAGAGAGTGCACGAGCAGGGGAGGAGCAGAGACAGAGGAAAATACAGAATCTGAAGCAGGATCCATGTTCTGAGCTGTGAGCACAGAGCCCAACGCGGGGCTCAAACCCACAATGGTGAGATCATGACCTGAGCCAAAGTTGGTTGCTTAACTGACTGAGCCACCCAGGTATCCCCAGCTATTCCTATTTCAAAAGAAGAAGGATGAGGAAAAAGATGAAGATGGGGAGGAGAAGAGGAAGAAGGAAAAGAAGCATCCTGGCTGAGAAAATTGGCTTGTACAGCTGGTACCCAAAGGAGTAATAACAGTAACAATATTGCAACAGGGGAAACAGCTATACTGGAACTGATATTCAGGAGTGACTAGAAAATGGACATATGGAACCACCAGGTCACTGTATGTATAACATGGTACGTTACTTAGTAGTTGAACCTCCTAGAGAATAATTGATTCCCAATTCCCAAGGCCAAACACAATCAGGCACAGGTTTCATGTGGAGGTGTGGGTAGGGGGGTCTTTTTGGAGCAAAATTGCAAATGGTGGTGAATTGACACCAGAGAGGTAGTTCATACCAATGGCAGGAGTCTAGCCCAAGGACCTGGACTTTGTCCTGGAGCTTGAGAATGGAAGGGGGGGCTGTTGGTCCTCAGTCCCCCAGGAATGGTTCTTAAATCTATTCTCCCTGCTTCTCCTCTGGTGCAAGACCTCGCTGTGGGTAAAAGGGCTAAGTATGACACTTCACAGCTGTGTCCTTAGTCTCTGAGGCCTAGGAAATTCCATCTGAGGGGAGTGAAGGGTCCTGCTTAGTTTATTAAGAAGAGAAAAAAGTTCTTCAAGATATCACCAAGCTGTGCTGGACCCTCTGGAACATAAACAATGAACATAAGGATAGTATGGGGCAACAGAAGCCAGCGGAAGACAAGGCCATTTAAAGCGGCAGAGGCCAGAGGAAATGACAGGTCAGAGGAGCAGGAGAGAAAGTGGGGCAGAGGTGGGCAGGAAGCACAAAGCAAATTGAAGCCAACGAGAAGTTTTATCAAAATGACGACATTTTCACGTTCCCTCAAATACATTCTGTGTTACCCCCTTCTCTTTAAGATGTACTTGGAAAAGCATGTACTTTGGAGTCAAACAGATACAAATTTCAGTTCTGACTCTGTCACCAGCTTGTCATTTTGGATAAATCACAGCATTTCTCTATGCCTTAGTTTTCTCATCTGTGAAAGGGATAAGCCAGCTTTGTGGGTCCATTTTGAACATTGTTTTGAGCAACGAGAATAAAAACGCCAGGGATTGCTTTTTTGAGCACCTGCCAGGTGTTTCACATACACGATTATCTTGCTCCATCTTTGTAACCACGCTTGAGATAAATATCTTTTTTCCTTATGGTAGATTAGGAAACAGCACCAGATGGGTTAAGAAATTAGCCCAAGGTAAGTGGCAAAACCAGGATTTTCAAAGTCAGGTTGAATCTGGCCCCAATATCCACGCTGTTTCCACTATCTTTCGCAATGTGAAGTATAGTGTCTGAGAGGTGGGGTCTTCAAAGCCGAAGCTTTCTTTTTTCCCCTCTTCCCTGCAATTCCCTTCCCTTTACCCTCCAGGTCTGGCTGGCATTCCACCTTCTTCCAGATCACCCTTGTCAAAGGTGATATATATACATATATTTTTTTTAAGATTATTTCTTTATTATGAGAGACAGCAAGTGAGCAGGGGAGGGGCAGAGAGAGAGGAAGAGAGGGAATCCCAAGCAGGCTCCACACTGTCAACACAGATCCCAGTGTGGATCTCAAATTCACACACCGTGAGATCAGGACCTGGGCCAAAATCAAGAGTCAATCGCTTAACTGACTGAACCACCCAGGCACCCGGAAAGTGATATTCTTTTAACTTTCATCAATGATGATCCATACAACTTGTAAGCTGCCTTTTGATTTCTCATCGACAGCCCATCTACTGAGGTCAGATAAAGCTGCTTCGAGCGCTTACTGTGATGTCTCTTTTCTCTAGTGCGTGTCTCTTTCTCACCCACCAGCTTGCAGACTTCCCATGAATGGATCTTGTTATTTTCTGTGTTCTCTACCCCTGGGGCCTCCCTGGTGCCTTGCACACCCTGGCCGAACTGAATGTGTTTAGCTCCTTCTCCACTTGTGTATTCAGAGCTGTAGGTGGGAGGACCTGGAACCTCTCCAGCTGCCTGACTTGGAGAGAATGGCCCCTGTTCAGGGGTCCCTGGTCCTCCCCCTCCCCTGGAACATGTTCTCTGGTTTTCCTGCCTGGGGGCCCGCAGTGACAGATCCCCTCACTTGTTTTCTGCCTCACAGGATTCACTGCTCAGACATACCCAGTAATAAATAACAACCTAGATGATTGTGTCGGGTAACTAATTGACTGTGTAACATAGGCTACCAGCCTCTGGGGCAGCACAGCATGCTGCTTGTAATTAATCACCCTCATCCCAGCCTGACTACCCAGCTATGTCGAATCACAGAACAATTAGGCATTTTCTGAGTGGGTTTCCCTGCCTGGGTTGGGGAGGTAGAAACATCCTACTAATGCAGCTTTCTGTAGGTCCTCAGAACCATATTGATTCTATGGGAATCAGTGCTGTGCCAGACACTGTGGTAAATGCTCATAGGAGTTGGCAAGATGAGAGAGAAATAATCTGTGCCCTCCAGGACCACATAACTAAATGGAAGATATAAAACAAAGTTGGGGTAAATATAATTTGAAAGGTGTCCTGTCAGGTATACAAACACATTCCTATGAGATAAGGGTGCATTTTGATTGAAAAAAGGATAAATTAGTAGCATGATGGGCAGAATCACAGCGCAGTGCAGTGGTTTTTGTTCAAATCACCCATGAGAGCGATTAGAAAATATAGATTTCCAAACCCTATCCAATACCTGTGGAATCTGGATCTCTGAAGAATGATGAAGTCAAAAATCTCCATCTGGGTGTTTGAGAAATCCTGACGCAAACATGGTTTAGGGCAGTTACCCAGCCTTATGTTCTGAAAGCTTTGACCCCCTCCCATAAGGATGGGTCACGACAGCTCTCCGAACAATGAAACCCCTCCACCCGAGCCTGCCCTTCAGTAGCTCTCTGAACCACGCATGCACATCCCACACAAGCTGGGTTCCTTTGGAGCTGGAAGTCAGAAGTTGTACTTGATTAGCTGCATGTGCTAGACCCGGACCTGGATTCTGAGGCTGAGGGGGCCATTTGAGAGCCGTGCACCATGAAGGAGGGAGAGGAATTGCTTCTATCCCTGAAAACTCTTTAGTTTCCGGTCCTAGTCCTTTATGAGAAATTTATACTTTTGGCAGTAACTCTCATGAGAATTTCTGTTTCCTTATAAGATGACTCCAAACTAAAATTTGCTTGCCTAAGTTCCCCTTCCTCATAGGTAATGCTGTTCATGGGAGAGAGAACCTCAACACTGGGGAGACTTCTGAGGCCAGCTATTCCAAGCCGGTCCCCCTGCAGGACTGATTGTGCCCACTCCACTCTACGTGAAATTGCTCAGCGTCCTGTTTGGCAGAGTAGATGCTTAGAAAAGCACCTGGGCCTTATTCCTTCTAAGAAAGCAAACTCAGTACCTCAACTATGGATGCTCCATTAGAAACTCCTCTTGTTACTGGGCCCAAATATTCCCCCCTATAAATTTTTGTCATTAGATCTCCTCTCTGAAACCAAACAGACTCATTCGATCCCCTTTTCATCATAATAGTAAACAAGTATTTTAAGATGGCTCTCTGTATTCTCCTTCTTTGGCCCAAATATCTTGTCTACTCAGCTGTTCCTTCCGTGTTCTCTACTCCAGATCCTTCACCATTCTGGTCCCTCTCAAATTGGTTATCCCAGTTTGCCAATGTTCCTCTTAAAGTACAATGTCTGAAGCTAGAGATCCCAAGGATGTCATCTCAATTACTGCCATATCTGTGTGTTTTATAGTCTTTTGAGGCAAGATAAATTTGCAGGTTCAGATGTTTATAGAGTCCTTTAGAGTCTCCTTTGCCTTCCACAACAATCTTGTTTCCTTGTTCCATTTCACAGATTGACCTAGAATAAAGACTGGGGCAATTGAATGTTTTGCACAAAGTCACAAAAAGTGGTGGAGTCTGGTTGTTATGAACTACATTGCATTCCTCCCAAGGACCAGCTGTTGAAGTCCTCAGACCCAGCATCTCAGAATGTGACTGAATTTGATGATAGGGCCTCCTTAAAGAGATAATTAAGGTAAAATGAGGTCATATGACTGGGCCCTAATCCAATATGACTGGTGTCCTTATAAAAAGAGTAGATTAGGACACAGACACAGAGAAAGACCCATGTGAGGAAACACAGGAAGAATATGGCCAGCTGCAAGCAGAGGAGCCTCAGAAGAGAGCAACAGTGCCAAGACCTTGATCTTGGACTCCACAACGGTGAGGAATAAATTTCTGTTATTTAAGTCACCCAGTCTGTGGTACTTTGTTATTGCAGCCCCAGCAAAGTAATACACAGATCTTGAACCTCGTCCTTAGATTTCAGTTGCCAAGACTTCTTCGCTTTACTACAGTCTCTTGGCCAGGTTTCCTTCCCGGACTATCTTCTTCTCAGAGCATGTTGAAGGCATTAAAAAATCCCAGCTAAAATCTATCCTGAGCCGAACCTCTCTCTGTTAATGTAAACATGGCACACAGCCTCTGAGGGTTGATAAAAGAGAGCCTTTGGATTCAGGTTCAGGCACAGGGCAAACATAGACAGGAGAAAAAGGGTGAACTGGGTGAGCCAGACCTTGTTGCCTTGGGTCCATTTGGGTCTTCCATGATGGAACATGTGCCCAAACAGAGCTACAGCACCAAGGAAGATGCCAAGTCATAAAACATCTAGATCGAGAACATGAGAGACAAACTCTAGAGCTAGAGGCAGTAGAGTGACATGGTTTTATGTCAGCTCTGGAGATTGTTTGCATTTGACTCTTGGCCCTACCATTTGAGAATATTGCTTGTTTGTGTGGGGCCTCACCTTTTGTATTTATAAAATGGGGGAATACCTTTTTTATAGGGCTTTATAGGATTACATGAAGAATGTATATGAGGTTCTTTAGGACATGCCTAGTACACATAGTTTTACTAATCTTGTACTTATCTTACGTATACTTCTCTTCTGTTCACTATGTACCAGTGTTCTAAGCACTACACATTAGTTCTCTTGTCTACTTAAGGTGAGGGCAATTGTAATCCCCACTTTACAGGTGGAGAAAATGAGCCATAGGGAAGTGACTTATTCAAAGTAAGTGAGAGAGTTGAGATACAATCTTTGAATTGGCTCCAGACTCCATCCTCTAAACCACTAAACTACATGGCACTCAGCAAGTCTTTGTTGTTGTTGTTGTTGTTAGATATGTAACCTATGAGCAAGTCCTTTGGTCTCTCTGAGCCCCGGTTTCCTTATCTGTAAATTGGAGATAGCACCAAGAAATATTGTAAGATAATGCCTGAGGACAATATAATATAGTATGGAAAACATACATAGTATTCAAAAAAAGTTCTTTCTTTCTGTCTTTTCACTTCTTGAGATCTCCTTAAACTTCTTTCTGTGTTTATAGGAACCTCCCCAGCCCAAGGAGGCAGAGACTAATCTAGCATAAAACCTGACTTATCTCTAGTTGCTTATAGCCCAGCTTTATGGTCCAAAGGCTGTATTGTCTGTCCTTTGCCCCTCGGACACTTTAATTTCAGGGGGTTACTGAGTATTATTCCACCCGTCTCCCAATCTGGAATGCCCTCAAGGCCCACTTTGACAGGAAGACTCTTCTCGTTCTAAAGGGTGTGTCTTCCCATTTACTGCATTTTTGTTTAGATGGGAAACTTCTGAAATGACTGGAATGCTCTTTAAAAACACTCTCAATTCTCATTTGTCTGCTCAAATTTTTCATCCTGCAGACACACCCATATCATTCAAAGTGGCTTTAATGTTGGCAATTTACAAAGGACCCCAGAGTCGTTCACTGCCGCTTTTATAATTGTCCAGGCTTTCATGGGACGGTTTAAAGATGAAAACAATGTGCTAGTCATATCATTTGTACCAGATTTTACCAGTCTGGTCTGATCTGAGAAGAGAGAGGGCTAACTGGTTTGGGGCATGACTATATCACATATACAGATTCATTGGCGGGCTCATTGCCTCATTTCCCTTCCCATCTACTGCCTCCAAGCAATCAATTGCCGGAAGACCAGGATTCTAGTTCCCTTGTTTTCCTTACAAGTTCAGTGATGATTTAAATCAGGAGTCAGAAAATGTTTTCTATAAGGGCCTAGACATTAAATTTTTTAGGGTTTATGGGCCAGATGTTCTGTATCTCAAACTGTTTAACTCTACCGTTGTTAGCAAAAGCAGCCATAGATAATACATATATGAATAGGCATCGGTGTGTCCCCAAATTTTTTTATTTGAAAAATAGGCAGCAGGGGTGCCTGGGTGGCTCAGTCAGTCAAGCGTCCGGCTCTTGGTTCTGGCTCAGGTCATGATCTCACAGTTGGTGGGTTTGAGCCCTGCACTGGGCTCTGTGCTGGCAGCTGTGGAGCCCACCTAGGATTCTCTGTCTCCTTCTCTTTCTGCCCCTCTTCCCATTCGCTCTCCCTCTCTCTCTCTCTCTCAAAATAAATAGACAAACATGTAAAAAAATAAATAAAAAATAGGCAGCAAGATGGACGTGGGTAGGTGACATCTAATTGAAATAATAGTGAAAAGCACCCTCACTGCAGAAAGTTTGCGGAAGGACAGACATGCACCCCAAGAAGCAGCAGGCAGTATATTGTAGGGGTCAGTCAAGTCGGCCTGCCCGAGCCAGGGTTCTGGGACCGCCTTGCGCAGTAACTTAATGTCCTCAGACGCCAGCTGCTTTATCTGTAAAATAGGCATAATCATACTATGTTCCTCATGGTGCTGATGGGAGAGTTGAACGAGATGATCAAGCACTTTGTGTTTGTTAGCGGTCACGGCAAGGCCACAGAGCACGGTGCGGCAGTGAGCACGGACTCAGAGGCCTGGCTCTGCCCCTGATGACCTGAGGCAGAGGGCGGTTACTGTGCTCAGCTCCATCTGTAACAGTCGCTGTCTTACTAGGATATTGTCTTAGGCACTTCAGGCCGCTGTAACAAATATCCCATAGACTGGTGGCTTATAAACAATAGAAATTTATTTCTAACAGGTCTGGGGGCTGGAAGTCTAAGACCAGGCTGCCCGGGTGGTCAGGTGCTGGTGAGGGCGCTCCCCCAGGCTGCAGACTGTGGCTTCTCATTGTGTCCTCACATGGCAGAAAGAGGCTAAGATTGTTCTCTGGGGCTCTTTGTAAGGAATTGAGCCCATTCACAGGGGCTCCACCCTCATTACCTAATCTCCTCCTAAAGTCCTCACTTCCTAATACCATCCACACTGGGAACTAGAATTTTAACACAAGCATTTTGCAGGGACACAGGCATTCAGTCCATACAGGGCTATGAGGATTAAATGAGTAAATACATGCAAAATGCTTAGAAGAGACCCTGGTATATTGTAATTGTTTCCAATGCTACTTCTTAAAAATTACTAGTATGTTATTGAGAAATGACTATTCTATACCCTGAGGTAATCACTGTTAACACTTTGGAATATTTCCTTTTAGCAAGTTTATATGGTTATCACTGCACTATTTTTGTATACATAATTTATTTTCTTTATTTGACATCGTATGTTATCACTTTCCCATTTGATTAAAAGCCTTTTGCTAAAAGACCATTTTAGTTGCTCTATTACAGTCTACAGAGTGGGTTTGCCTTAATCTCCTTAATCTTTGCCCTAGGTTTGAGTATGTTGGTGGTTTCCAGTTATTGTTATCTTAAATAATATTGCTACAAATGTCTTGGGCACACAGCTTTTTGCAGATTTTTGGATTCTCTCCTCAGGACAGTTTCCCCAAAGTGGAACTGCCAGGTAAAAGAATATGCATATTTTTAAGTTACTGTATATGTGTGCTCAAATTACTTTCCAAAATGAAGGCACCAATTTACAGCACTTGTTTGACCTTGAGCAGTTTGCATAGCATGTGCATTCACCAGACACCAATTTCCTCATCTGTCAAGTGAGGGTGCTACAACTTGCGTGGTCTACTTTGTACAATTATTGTGACATTCCGAGTGTATATAGACATGCTTTGGAAACTGCCGTGAGATCTATCCCTGTAGTCATTTCTTATTGGTGACAGCATCTGATGTAGCATTGACAGCATCTGACTGAGCCAAACATGATCCTCTTCTGGGCAGCTGAGCCTACCTGTGGTGCAAACCATGGTGGTCACATCTGATTCAATTAAGATGGCAAGACATTGCGACCCAGACCAGCCTTTCAGCACTAGCCACAGTGAGCGGCCATTGCCATGATTTCATGACTTGACTACTGTTTTGATTTAGGCTCCCCAAAGAGGAGCACTGCTCACTTAATAAAAATGGCGTACAACATTTTCCCAAAAGGGAAACAAACTAACACAATGGCCCAGAATAAGCACCCTTTCCACTTCTGTAAGTATGGGTGCTTATGAGTTTTGCATACTTTATCACGTGCCAACATACAAATCACCATCAGGTCAGCCAAAGTACTTGTAGAAGCACCAAACTTTGAACAAAGAGACCTAAGCTTGGATCCCACAACTATGACAACTTTGTTTGACTTTGAGCAAGTTGCTTCTTTTCTCTGAGCTTCATTTTCATGACATTTAAAAGAAGGATATTCATACTAACCTTACAGAATTCTTGGGACACTTAATTAAGATTTATATGTCAAAGCACAAATTAAAAATTTAGCAAACTGCCACATAGTAGGTGTTCAATAAAGGATAATAAAATATAAGTATGTCAAAGCATACTTATAGAGAAGGAAAGAAGGAAGCAAGGAAGGAAGAGAGAGAGAAAGGGAGGGAAGGAAGGCGAGAGGGAGGAAGGAACAAAGGAAAGAAAGAAAAGGAAAGAAAGAAGGGAAACAGAAAGTGAGAGAAATAAAGAGAACAAAGGAGAGAGAGAAACCAAGAGAGAGACAAGGAAAGAGAGAAAGAGGGACTGAGAGAGAAGGGAGATGAACAAGAAAAGGAGAAGGAAAAGCAGACCTAGAAGACTACAGAATGCAGAGGAAATGCATGGAAAGCAGAGTTTCTGGCCTTAGCTGCCAGCACTAATTAGAACGTCCTATAGAGCACTTTTCCTCGAAGAGAGGAAGGGCAACATGTCACATACCATAAGGTGCATATACATGAGTAAATAAATTGCCAACCAATACATTTTTAAAGGGAGCCCATTATGCTTATTTATTGAAGCTTTCAAGTGTTATGTCGGATGCTGCAATGAAGTAAATTATTAAGCATCTCTGTATCTACTCCGAAAAATATCATGGCTTCTTTTGAGCTTTGTTTCTATTTCACTCTGAGTCCTTCTTTTGGGGCCCTTAGAGCAATTCTTTATATTTACCACTTGAGCTCCTCTTAAGAAAGTGTCAGAGACTACCCACTTCCAGTGTTCATAGGAACTCTGGGACACACAAGCTCTCAGTGTGTGGTTGATATGAATGTTGAACATCAAAGTAATGTTCATCACCTTTATGCTCCTGGGCCCCTTTCCCCTTTCTCCCTGTTCCCCCATTTGTCTACCCCCTTCTCTCAGTTTCTCCTCCAAGAAGATTTGTTTTCTTTCCGAAGCCAGACGTTGGAAATAGCTGACCTGAAGTTTGAAGGCAACAGGAGTTATCAGTCATATGATCGCTTCCCCAACCTGCAGAGATTTCACTTTCAAAGTGAAGGCAAAAATAACTACACGACTCAGTCAAATGAAAGCAAATGAAAGGGCTAGAAAATTAGAAAAGGTTCCAACTCTATTTTTATAAATGCTCTCGCTCATTGATTTCAGTGAATTCAAGTTTACTTTCCAATTCTATCATCCCCAGCTCCCCTGCGTGGAACTCGGCGGGGAAGGAGAGTGGGCTTCAAAGCCACACAGCGGCTTCAGAGCCTGGCTTCACCACTTTGGTGCAGGATGTCTGTGGGCAAGGGACTCCGCCCCTCCAAAGCTCAGCTTCCTCAAATGCAAAAAGGGGATATTAGCAGGACTTATCTCATTAGATTATAGGGAGGATGAAAGAGTGCCTGTGTCAAATCACAGCGTACTGCCTCACTTTTCCCTATGTGCTGACACTTCTCTGCATAGAGAATTCTGTCCATCCTTCAAGGCACAGTTCAAATGCCACTTCCCAAGTGAATTGTTCCCTGACCCACCTCTGACATATCATTAGTTACCTACACATCTCACATGTCACCTACTCAGACCCGGAGTTCTCTGTGTCCTAGGCCCCAACACCTATTATTTTTAACCCAGGGAGATGGAAACATGGGTCCATCCATAGGTCAATGTTCCTAGTCTAACCAACTCATTTAGCAGAGCAGCGACACTTAAGAACTTGAATGGCAAAGCGGGCTAATGCTCTTGGTGGGAAGGCAGGTGAGCATTTATCAAACATGAGAACTGACATCTCATTTTCTCTGCTTGGGTTCTGCTAAGGTGATCTTTTTGATGGACCTAGGCTTTATCCCCTCAACTGGAGTATAAGCGTTTTGAGAGCAGAGATCATATCCTATGCTTCCTGATCTCTCCCCTTAGTATCTGGCATAGTGTTTGCGGTAGATTTACTAAGTGCATTTCAACCCAATTTCTTGAGATATCTGGAATGTCAGAGAAAAAGTACTTGTTAAGCAAAGAGGCAAACTTGGATGCAATAATGCATAGGATTTGTTCAGGAAGACAATCACAGCACTTGTCATAACATGAAAACAATCCCAGGCAAACGTTTCCATTAAAGGTAAGTTTACGTTGCCTTTTCATTCACGCCTTCACCCAGCAAATATAACGTGATAGCCTCAGGTCTCTGCTGTCAAAAGTTTATACTCAAGGTGAAGAGGGAAAGTCTCTAGACCCACAAAAATGATCCTGGCAACAGTTCCTAGATTAATGAAAATGAGATGCCAGCTCTTGGGCTTGATAAATGGTATGACTCATCTCAGATTAGGTTGGGTTCTCATTAGCTGGTCACAAGTCTGTGTCCCTCATTCATCTAGGAGCTATTCAAGGGCAAGAGCCATGCATTAATCATCTTTCTATTGCAATGTGTAGAACAGTGCTTGGCATTCATTCATTCATGGATTCATTCACTCATCACATTTTTAATAAGCATCTACTATGTGCCAGGCATAGTAGGTGTCCATCTTAACTCAACTCCTCCAAGGCCTCTGTCCTAAAGCACATCAAGGTCCATTTCAAGTGAATGTCATTTTAATTTAACCCAATTGAACTACACATTCTAAAAATCCCCTGCTATGCATTAGACATTAGTGATACAGCAAATCAGATGAACACAATTCTTACCCTCAAAAGCCTTTCAATTCAGGGGTGTCTGGGTGGCTCAGTTGTTGGGCATCAGACTCTTGATTTCAGCTTAGGTCATGATCTCACGGCCCGTGGGTTTGAGCCCGGTGTTGGGCTTTGCACTGTCAGCACAGAGCATGCTTGGGATCCTTCTCTCTCTTCATCTCTCTCTCTCTCTCTCTCTCTCTCTCTCTCTGCCCTTCACCCATTCTCTCTCTCTCCCTCTCTCTCAAAGTAAACAAATAAACATTTTTTAAAAAAGGCTTTCAGTCTAGCATGGGAAGACAGGCGCCAAATGAGCAAAAGATATTCTAGGGGACATCTGCATTTACACACTCAAATCCAACTGTCCTTTTCCTGGTCCCTTCTCACAACTTGCTCTGCTGTGTGACTCAGCTCAGTTTATGCCTCTCCTGTTCCCTCCAGCCTGACCCACCTTCTGGCCTTCCTGTACCAGCCCTCTCCCTGAGTCCCTCTTGGTTTGCCAAACTAGGAGCAGTCTTTAAGGTAAACAAGTCAGTTCAACTTGGCTCTGAAGCCCTCTCCCACTCACTTGCCCCCAGGGTGTGGCCCCCAAGCCTGCCTACAAAGCAGCGTGTGGTAGGACACACTCACTTTGGAGTTGCTAAATGAAGGCATGAATGAAGAGGCAGTCTAACTTTTCTGTCAGCAGAGAGGTTTGCCAGGGGTCACCCTTCATGTTATGATAAGTCTAAGTGCCGCAATTGTCTTCCTGGCTATAGAGCCCTTCTAAGCACTCGTGCATGAGGGGGAGGAGTGCTTAAAAAACCATTTTAATTAGGCAATTATGACAATTAAATATTTGAGACTCAAGGCTCCTAATCCTTATTTGATTTCCACTTTAATTTTCTAATAATGCACGTCTCTGTTCTCATTGTAATCTTCACCTTTGAATTTGTGGGGAATTCATTTGCTGGGGATAATTGCTTCTCCGTGAGGCTCTCCCTTGTCACGTTCACAATGATCTAACAGTGAGGGGAGGGGAGACATAAGCTTACTGTCATGAGAACAGTTTTTTTAAAGACTGGTGAATACTAGCCTTCTCATTATGTCCCATTAGAGACAATGAAATAAAGGGACCACAAGAGGAAAGGATAGCTCTGGACATTCTGATCAGAGATTATGTCAGCGACTTTCCTCTTTGTCAGAGTCCCTGAACTCAAGATGGAACTAGGAGAGGCCAAGAAGAGGAGAGATGGCAACAAACACTGAATACCTACTAAGCGTCAGACTCTGCACTGGACACTTTGCAGACACAGCTCGTTGGGTTGTCATAACAACCCAGAGAGGTAGCTCTTGTTTTCCACATTCTACAGAGAAGGCTCCAAGAGCATCTTGTCCAGAGCGATTCAGCCAATTATCAACCAAGCTCCAATCCAGGTGTTCCTGAGCCCATAGCCTATGTTCCCTCAACCCCACTGGGCCACCTCCATTGGTCTTGACTGCAGAAGCTGTGTGACTTCAAGCAAGTTACTTAACCTCTCTGAGCCTCAGTTTCTTCATCTGTAGAGAGAAACTTCTCCATGAGAATTAAAGTATATAAAACACTTGGCACTGGATACATAGTATTTTTGAATTCAAAGGAGAATCACTGTTACTACCATTCTTTATCAGAACAGGGTCTTGGGACCTTGTAGGCATCTGAAGCACTAGGAAGTAGCAATGTGATACGGAGACAAAGGGCAGGCTTCCGACTGGTTGGAGTTGAGCACCATAGGCCTCTTGCACCTGCAGACCACAGATGGCTCTCAGTGTAGGCTCTCCTCTGGCATAGGCTGGGAAGCAGGGACAGGAGCTGAGCTGCTACAGGAACTGGTGGGAGTAAGGGAGGACAATATCTGGTTCCCAGAGGGTAAACTTGGGGTCCCAGACAACTCAAGGAGCAGGGACTCCAGCAGTGGTACAGAGTGAGGCTATGAGACAGGGATCTGCGTACTAAGACTCTAGGGTTCGAGGAAAATTTTGGTTACAGGAGCAAGACCCTAATTCAATCTGTTGGTCCACCACCGACTGGCCATCACCTGGGCTTCAGGTACTGGGCTGGGGCTGAGGATACAGCAGTAAACAAGATAGAATGACTGCCCTCAAAAAGCTCCAGGATTAGGAGGCGGGAGAGTCAGGCACATTAACAAATTTCTGTAATACAAGATGATAAATAACTCTCGCAGAAACATATATATCAAAAGCCTCAGGAAGAATGAGAGCAGCAGTTGCTAGAATCACCAGCATTTAGTTGTTAGAACTAGGACATTAAAGTCAGAGACTGATGAGTAGCCGAGGTGCCAAACACTGCATCGAGCTCCTTAAAATCACCCCTCCCTACTTCAGCTGGAAACAGGCCCGCAGGGAGAGGAGCTGAAGCCCTAAGCTGGGGGAGTGGGGGCTGGGGAGGATGGGAGTGATGGGGTGGCAGCTGGTCTTGGTGGGTGACCCTCCGTCCCCCACACTCTTCCCTAATAATGCTTCTACAAACGCCCTCACGCCTACTTGGCTACATCCCTTCCTCCTACAAATACCATGGCAGAGGTGAGGCCTTTGATCTTCACAGAGCTCTCAGTGCCCATTGTGACTGGAGCACTGAAAATATTTACAAAGCCACCAGATTGATGGCTCCATGTCAGGTCTCCCTTAGATCAAATATGGAATGTTGGCTTTGTAAATCACCACGCGTAGCACCAAGAATGGACAAGAAGCCTGCATGACATCAAAGACATTTCCTGTGTCTGCAAATCATGTGTGTTTTCTGGAGTACAGGATGTGATGGTAGCAATAAACACACGCACAAGCAGATGTGTGTGTGTGTGTGTGTGTTTCATAGGCATGTGACCACATATTTGGGCTCCCAGCTACACCTCTGCACTCACGTGCTCTTTATTTCAGATACACACAAGCACACACACAGACACATGTAAACGCAGTCCCAGTGATCCCAGCTGTTATTGTGGCATTTGGCTGGGACTGGCAGATGGAAGTCCATCCTAAACCCAGCAGCCATCTTCACTCAAATGCCGCGTTCAGTGCAACTTTAAAAGCACAGCAGGCTCATTACGATGCTATTACCTGCAGAGATGGGTGTGATCAGCCCAGCCACAGGGGCAGTGGAGCCTGCCTGCCTGTCTGCAGCGGCCCGCCCAACACCTCCTTAGGGGAAACTGTGGTACTGAGTCTCCACACCTGAGATCAATCGCTCCCTAGCTGCCCTCCTGTTTTACCATCTGAACTCCATAGTCTGTGCATTTGGGGCAAGAGCCTTAAACTTAATGCCGGGACCCCTGAGTTCTATTCTTTCCTCTGTCCCCGCCTTGCTTTGCAGTCTTCATGGGACACTTCCTATCTCAACACTGCCTGATCTACAAAATCGGGTCCAGATCTACAATTGGTCTAGATCTAAACTGTTCACCAAAAACTACTGAGGAATTTATAGAAGTAAGCAAAATATAGATTCATGGGCTCCAGACTTCCTAAGTCCAAATCTCCCTGAGCAGGACCCAGGAATACACGGTTTCACAAATTCCCAAAGAGATTCTCATACAGATCTGTGAGATAAGGAACACAGGATTATATGTTTCTAAAACACCTTTTCAGCTGCCTCTGATTTTCTAAACGCAGCTCAGCCAAACGCTTTCCACTAACATGAGAGCATGTCTATGGGGTTTTCTTGAGATGCTCTGTATTAGTTATTTATTACTGCATAACAAATGATCCCCAAACTTGGTGGTTTAAAACTACAATGAATATTTATTATCTCTCATGGTTTCTGTGGGTTAGGAATTTGAGAATGGCTTGGTGGGTGGTTCTGGCTCAAGGCCGTGATGAAGTTACCACCAAGATGTGGGCTATAGTCATCTGAAGACTTGACTGGGGCTGGAGAATTCACTTCCAAGATGGCTCCCTAACATGGTTTGCATCTTAGTGCTGGTTATTGGCAGAAAGCCTTGGCTCCTCTCCACGTGGTCCTTTCCAGAGGGCTGCTTGAGTGTTCTTAAAATATGGTAGCTGACATCCCTAAGAACAAGTGATCCAAGAGACCAAGGTGGAAGCCATGATGCCTTTGGAAGTCACACTTTATACCTCTGCAACAATCTATTGGTCACACGAATCATCTCTGGCTCAATGCAGAAGGAGAAGACATAAGAGTATGAATACTATGAGGATCACTGGGGGCTTTTTGAGGAAGAAGCTTGGTAAAGGCCAGGCCTTAGGTTGGAGACATGTGGACATCATACACTAATGGCACTAAAAAGATGCCCCTATGCTAACCTACCAGCTTCACTCTGAGCTCAAAAATCCCCACAACTTTCACAGGTCTGCTTAAGAGATCACACAGGAGTCCCTAAATTGTGTTTATCTGCCTTTTGACTTTATATACACATCCAAGAGGGCAGGGCCTCCTGTCTGCAAACACAGCCCTTGTTAGAAGCTCATTCTGTACCCTCCCCTAAATCTTTACAGAAAGGGAAACCAAACATCGTCTCTATTTCCCTACTCTTTTGTCAATCTTTTGCACTCCCCTGGTCTTACCTAGAGATTTTGCCCTGGGGCCCTTACCAGGTTAAATATTTGATTTAACCTTCATAATAACCTTGACAGCTTGATATCTTTATCCTCACTTATGGGCGAGGAAACAGACTCAGAGAGATTACATGACTTTACAAAGTCACACAGCCTTTCAGGGGTGAAATTCCAGGCAGCTTGGCTGCAAACCCCTGGCAGAGATGACTAAGTCTGAAACAAGGCTTTCAGCTGCCTTGGCATCAGCAGACCACCCACCCAGCATCCAAAGGGAGCACCAATGTCTCCCCCACAGGGAGGTTCACCAGAAGCCTCTCCGGGGCCACAGGTCACAGGTAAGGAAGTGGTTTAGAGTTCCTCCAGGGCAATGGAGCTCCCCACACAGGCTGGCCCCTAGATCTGGTGGCTGGAGGGTCCTCGGTCGCCCATCTTTGAGGGGTCAGGGCAGAGATCATGCCCTCTTGAAACCAGAGAGCCCCGCTCTGCTGGGGCCACGTGTGTCAATGTGCTAATGTTTCAGGATTGCGACTCAGTCTCTCACTTTGACACAACCTCCCAGAGCAATCATTGCAAAGCGATACCTGCCGGCTGCCCTCCGATTATTTTACAGCCCTCCCCATCTCCAGCTGCACCAGCCTCTCCTCTCTGGTTTCTTTTCCCTCTCTGTTTCTGGCAGGTGGAGGGGGTTAGGACAGAGGGGTCGGAAAGGGGGAAGGAATTAGTATCTCTTTCTGTCACCCCCCGGCTTCTCCAGCCTGGGTCCCCTCTCGGATGCTGCACCCACACCGTGCCAGGCATTGTGCTGGCTGTCTGGCACATACATGGTACACCAAATCCCACAGCAGCCCTAAGAAATGGTTGGGGAAGGGGCACTTTTCCAGCTGCCTGGTTGCTCACCGCATGCCCTGAAGAGAAGAAAGGCTCAGGCTGGCAAGTTGCAGGAGGCCCTAGAGATCACTCTCTCCCAGTGACTTCACTTGGTGGTGGCTGGGAGTCTCCTCTCCCAAAGCCACATGGCTTCAGAGCTGCATGGCCAGGCTGAGAAGCCGGTTTTTCCTTCCCTTGGCTCAGGGTCTTTCTATAACCCCAGGTTGCTTGGCATGGGCCCTGTCATTAGAATCGTATCTGTGGAGAACAGTGAGGAAAGTTAAGGGAAGCAGGGCTATGTAGAGTAAATTTATGAAAAAATATATTTGAACATGTATTAGAAAAAGCAACCAGCACATCAAACCCACAATTATTTTGGAGTTTGGGGTTAGGATGTGACAAAATGTATTAAAGTGAATGAAGGAGGTGGAGTTTCATTTGAAAAAAAAAAATATTAAGCTATAAGGTCAGCATGTGAGGATATGGAAAAAAAAAAACATGAAAATAGCAAACAAATAACTGAAGTTAGGAAAATGCCAGGGCATGGGATTAGAGCCACACGACTTGGATACAAATCCCAACTGTGTACCAGCTGCCTGATCTTGGGAAAATCTAACCTCTATTTCCACTTCTATAAAATGAAAACAGTAGCAGAATTATCGTGAGACCCAGATTGCATAAGGCGCATCAGTCCTACAGAATTGCTCTCTTTTCAGGAGTGTGCTAAGAGTGAAGGCCAATCTGAGGTGGGTACTCAGGGTTCAGGGTACAGTGGGTCTCTGGAATGTCAAGTTTGCACTTGGTATAACGTGAGCTGTGGGAACCACAGAGATGGTGACGGGGCTGGTCCTGAGCTGATCTGGTTGCCATGGAGCTGGTGGAAGATGACTCAGGAAGTATGCAGGGATGGAGCAGGGTGGATCCCAGAAAGCCAGCAAGTGGGCGTGGCCCTCATCTAGAGAGAGAAAGTGAGGGTCTGGACTGTGATATACACAGGCCTGGGAAAGGATTCAGCCAAGTGGTAGGGTGGACATGGCAGCAGTGGGGCAGCCACGGGGTGTAGACATCCATGTGGATAAGTGAGGCCAGGGCACCAGGTGCCCAGACAGACCTCGGGAAAGCCAGCCCTCCTGGCAGCTGATGACTTGGACCGTGTAGCGTGATGCTGAAGAGCAAGAGACCTGAGGTCAGACTGCCTAGATTTAAACCCCAGGCCACCTTCTCTGGGTGTTAGCTTCTTTACCTATAATATGGGAGAATAATTCTACCTACTCTATAGGGTTGTTCTAAGGATGAAGTGGGGTGATGCGTGGGAAACATTCAGTTCATAGCATATAAGTATTCTGCAAGTGTCATCTCTGCTTTTTTACCAGTACCTAGCTCCCGGCAAATAGGAGGTGCTTAGTAAATTGTGTTTAATGAATGCCTGAGTTAACTATTTACCACTGAGCACATCAGGCCTCAGCCTTGCTTAGGCAGAAGTGCTAATCCTGCTGCATTTGACTAAAGAAGACACTGAAACTGACCAGGATGACCCAGCGTCTGAGACAAAATGCGCCCGGGGTTTCAACCATATCTTCTCTGGGATGCCTTGTAGATGACCTGACATCCTGCTTTTCTGGAATCACAGGTTCTTGGAGAGACTCAGCGTCCTTAGAGCTGTTGTTAACCACTCATCATACAGATGGAGTTCAGAGAAGCCTGTGCCTTGCAGGGAATCAGCAACAGGGCAACAGCAAGGACCTGGATTGTTCGCTCCCAGCCAGAGTTCTTTCAAAAATGCCAAATGGCTTTCTTTCCAGGTGTCATCTGCTCCAGAGAGCTGGATTCAGGCCTGGCTCCCTCCCTCTAGTAGCCACAGACAGCTGGAGTTCCTCCTTCCCTGGATCCTTCCAGCAGGAAGCCTTGTTTGTTTTCTGATTTTGAATAGACTGGACACCCTAGTCACAGACCTCAGAGGGTTTAGGGAGGAGAGAGAGTGTTTTGCAAATAGAAAATACAAATCCAGGCCCAGCAGGAAGCGAGTGCCTACTGCTTGCCCTTGTTCTATGGGGAAAGGAGGGGAGTAAAGGGCCTGAGTTGCACCTGCAGAAAGAATCTAGTTAGATGACTGGCAGGTCCTGGATCTGACCGAGGCCTGACTGGGGAGGGGAGGCTTGGGGGGAGGGCAAGCTGCAACCAATAAGATTATACATTTTAATATTTATTAAGATTCCCCAGCACCACTCTCCATAGTAACTTGATCTAGGACGGAAGTGAGAACCTGCATTTTTATCAGGCACCCTAGTTAATTCTGATCACCTGTTCTGCAGACCATTCTTTAAGAAACAAGAATTCGGGGCGCCGGTGTGGCTCAGGCTTTTAAGCGTCTAACTCTTGGTTTTGGCTCAGGTCATGATCTCACGGTTTGTGAGTTCCAGCCCCACATTGGGCTCTGCGCTGACAGTGTGGAACCTGCTTGGGATTCTCTCTCTCCCTCTCTCTGCACCCTTCCCCTCTCAAAAATAAACACATTTTAAAAAGAAAGAGAAAGAAAGAAAGAAAGAAGAAAGAAAAGAAAGAAAGAGAGAAAGACAAGAATTTGAGGTCTGACTTTGCTACTTATTTGTTGTATGACCTTAGACATATTATTTAATCTCTGTGAGCGTAAAATTTCTCACCTGTAAAATTGATGCAACAGTAATACATTTCTGGGATAGCTATTGTGAAGACAAAATAACATAACAAAACTTGAAGGACTTAGCACAGGTACTGGTATGTTGGAGGTCCTCAAAAATGGTATTTATTCATGTAACAAGTGAGAACTTTGTTTTCCACAAATTCTCCGGGAGACCTACTCATCGAGAAATAGTCAAAACAAGAAAGAGCTAAGCTTTCCAGAAGATTATGTGTCTTCCTTGGGACGTGAGCAAAGAGCTGAGACCCAGAGCTGCCAAGTCCCTTGACAGTCATGGAAAGGCATCTCCACTTCTGGGAGAAGGGTGGCATGCATGTCAGGGAGAGTTCTGAGAGAACAAAAAAGTGTAAACTGGGAAAGAGAGAGGCACTGGAATGATTTGGGGGTATGAATAAATTAGGAAAGAGAGACAAACGGATTTTAAAAAATCGTGTGAGTTATGAGATGGGTCCCATTTAATTTTTTTTTTTTTGAAAGAAAACTAAAAACCAAAATGCATTTCTACTTATTTTTGGCTCTGGACTGTACTCTTTTGCATATGACTCAAGGCATACACTGGACCACATGGGCTCCCAACTATATAAGGTTATATTACCTTCACTGAAGCACTTGCTACATATTCCTCATTTAGCTGTGGATCTGCTAGAGATCTCTGCTTGGAAGCTTCTTGGATAAAGTACTTCCTGAAGTCTATCCATGAGCTATGCAGAGAAGACATAAGCTTAACTCAAATACTTCCTCCAAATATATGGAGGATTTTCATAAAGCATCTACTGTGTAGGTGTTTTTTGCCAATCCTCTGCACTGATCCAGAGGAAAACAACAAGGATTTAGCTACAATAGTAGAAGAATGAGCCCAAAATGCAATTCAGTGTAGAGGTAAAAAACACTGGTCTGGAGATAGATTGTTGAGGTTTCTCTCCATTCTCCACCACTCGCTAATCAAATGACTTTGGGAAAGCTCCTTAATCTCTGTGTACCTCAGTGGTCTTCTCTGTGAAATGGGAAAAATATTAGTACTTACCATGTAGTGTTCCTGTGATGATTAAATGAGTAAATATTTCTGTGGTGCTAAGAAGAGTACCTGAAACACAGTTAGCATTGTATTAGTGTTAGATATTAACTTAGTTGATTGTCAATGAGAGGAAAACATGAGATAAGCTTTCAATGGATGTCCCATTCCTCCAAGAAGTGAAAGGGGGTGGTTTAGACCAGGGTTTGGCAACCCATTGCCACATACCCACAGATGCAATTAAAATATTACTGGTCCATAATGGCCAGAGCTGTGTAGAGGAACCTACATAACCCCAGCTTTATGTGCACAGCTTGGCCAGGCTGATAGCAGGTGGAAGGAAGGAGGCTCCTACACTCTGTGCCCAAGACTGTGTTTACTCCTACTTCATGTCTTTAAATGAAGTAATAGAACTATATCTTAATTGGCTGGCAGCCAGAAAAAATAGTTAGAAGCCCCCAGGCTTTGTTTTTACTCTGTCTCACTCCATACTCTGTTCATGTTCTACTCAACCTTTGACTATGTTTTTCCACTCTATTTCCAGCTTTGCTTTCTCCTCTTAGAATTTAGCCTCCACCATTCAGACCACTCAAAGATGGTCTTTTGCTCACTTGGCATTTCATCATATGTCTGTCTACCTTGTTAACATGCTCTCTTAGCCCTTGAGCATCAAAATTTGCCTAGGTCTACACAGTCCCCCTAAATGGAAACCAAATGTCCACTAGCACCTCCCTTACTCCCACTTCAAGTAAGGGAGGAAATGAGAACCACTTTGGAAAGTTGCCTGCTCCCCAAATGAGATGTCCACCTGCCTTAAGATCCTAGGTAGGACTGACTATGCCCTTTTGGCTCCAGGATTGGGTAGAATTCATCCCCAGGCTCCATTACCACTGCCTAGCGTTGAGCCTTTCCTACATGCCTCCCACTCCAAAGAACCCCCAAAGTGTTAAGTCCATTCACAAACCGTGGTGCCTGCCCTCCAGGAACTCAGGTTCAGAGACTTTGTAATCCACGTGGTCTCCCTGCTAAGTGGTCTTGGGCAAGTCACAGAAGCTCTTTGCATCTAACATTCCCCTAGGTGGGCACATCCCATTGCGCCGTCGCTGTTGTCAAAGAGAAGTGCCAAAACCAGTACTCCCATAAATGCCTCTTTGAGGTGAACACCTGGCATTACAGGATGTGAAGGGCATCTCAGTTCATTCCAGGATTGGGTGGACTCCAAGGCCTCATTAACATCTTTTTGATGGGTTCCAAGATGCTGGAAACATGCTTTAATTTGACTGGGGCTGACATCTATCCACAGCTGGCCCCAGAAGGGTGACTCTTCCGTGAATAGTTCCCCCTCTTCCCCCAGCTCTGTGTTTGCAACCAGCACTGAGTGGGCTCAGAAGTGGTTACCTTTAACAACACTAGGTGTAGAGCTGGGTGGGAGTAGAAAAGCTGCTAACAAGCAGCTCACTTGGCCCCATCCCAAGTCCCAGAACTCCAAAGGTAAAGCCGAAATGGCGGGTTGTTTTCTCTCTTACAGAAAGCAAATATTGTAACCAGGGCCTGCTCTCCATGGCAGTTACAACTTGTTTGACATTTGAGTTAGTGGTGCTGAAAAGAGGAAAATCCACCCTGGAGGAAGGAATGCTGTTTCCGTGGCTAATTGACTGGCTGACACCTCCCCACCCCTGGTTCCCTCCCCCGCGGGCTGCCAGGCAGAGGGTTATTTGCCACGGATGATGGCCTCAACAATTTATTGCACAGGCCAGAGGAATGCCAGGCTGCCGATTCTGCCGTGTGTTCGCTGTGGTTTAGGGGAGCCATTATCCAGCTCTCAGTGGGCACATTCGTTTGCTAGCAGAAGACTATCCAATTGCAAAACTGGAATGATCTAAAGTAGGCTTTTCAGACTGGTACCAAAGTGGGCCCTGAGCATTTGCAGGGGAAAGGCAAGGACAGCAAGGTTGTGCTTTCTCTTCTTCTTGGGGGACATGTCGTCAGAGGACTTGTTGGCTCAAGTGACAGGCCACCATGGGAGCCTAACTCCTCCCTTGGAGGCATCAGCCATTCTTCTCTGCTCTGGTTGGGCCTATTCAGTGGGACCCTCCACTGATTAGTATGTCCAGCAAATTCCACTAAAAATTTCCAGTAGAAATTCCAGTAAAAAACTGGAAGTCACCTGCCTTCTCAAACTTCACCAGTATTTGAATTACCGGAGGGAGGAGCTTATTAAAATGTAGATTCAGATCAGTGGGTCTGGGGTGGAGCCTGAGCTTCTGCATTTCCAGCAACTTCCCAGTGATGCTGCTGCTGCTGGACTTCAGACACTCCCTGAGGAGCGAAAGCCTGTACAGTTCCCAGAGTCTATCCTATCGCTGGACACGCCTGGGGCTCTCTCGAGCTGCTGAGATTCTGATTTAATTAGTCTGGGATTGAGACAGAGGAGTTTTTATTTGTTTGAAATCTCCCCAGTATATACTAGGGAGGCACACATATATTATAGGTTTGAATATACATCAACTATTTCTGGAAGATACATAAGAAAAAGTAATGGTAGTTGTTCCTGGGAAAGGAAACTGGTGAACTGAGGTGATTATTCACTGTATGCTCTTTCGAATTGCTTGCATTTTTTTGAATGAGTGCATGTATTGCTTTTTAAAGCATAAAAACAATTAAAAAAAAAAAAAGGAACCTCTCTGAGTGATCACTATAATCACCAAGTGTTATGGGCTGAATTATTTGTCCTCAAAATTCGTATGTTGATGCCCTGACCCCCAGGACCTCAGAATGTAACCGTGTTTGGAGATGGAGTCTTTAACGAGATAATTAAGGTTAAATGAGGTCATTATGGGTGGGTCCTAATCCAATGTGACTGTCATCCTTATTAGAAGAAGAGATTAGGACACAGGCATGCACAAAGGCAAGGTCGTGTGAAGAAGCAGGGAAAGGACAACCATCTATAAGCCAATGACAGTAGCCTCGGAATGAAGCCAGCCCTGCCAGCCTCTTTACCTTGAACTTCTAGCCTCTAGAACTCTGAGGAACTAAATTTCTGTTGTTTAAGCCACGGGTCTTTGGTACTTGTTGTGAAAGCCCTAGCAAACTAATACACCAGCTTCTACCAACACTTATCTACTGGAGGAAGCAGTAGGTCTGGGAGACTAGGAAGAATAAACCTGCTCAGACACCAGCTGGCCATGAGGCCTTGGGCAAGTCACTTGTGCTTTGGGTCTTCGGGTTCCTCACATGTCAGAGGAAGGAGTTCACCCACGTGATCCCCACAGTCCCCTCATACTAAGAAGCGGTGGTTCTCTATATGTGTGAAAGGGTATAGAAGAGGGTAGCATTGTTAAGTGATCATCTATTATAGCCCAATGACTTTTCAACTTTTTAAAGCATGAATCCATTTAAAAAATGTTTTTAATGTTTCTTTACCTTTGAGAGAGGAGGAGGGGCAGAGAGAGAGGGAGACACAGAATCTAAAGCCAGCTCCAGACTCTGAGCTGTCAGCACAAAGCCCGATGCAGGGTTCGAACTATAAGATCATGACCTGAGCTGAAGTCGGACACTTAACTGTTTCACCCAGGTTCCCCCATGAATCCATTTTTAAACATAAACTATATTGCAAAAGTCCAATACAGAAATAAGTTGAGTCAAATGGAGCAACTCTGGTTGAAATAGCTAATGTTGTTCCAGTTCCCATGTGCCTTTACAGTGGACCCTGCATTGCTTCTCCATGAACCACTAGGGACCCCTGGGTTATAGTCTGAGAACCACCTATTGGTATAATCCTGTCATATTCCACTCATGGAAACTGAAGCTTGGTACTGTTGAGTAATCACCTCAGAGTCACCTCGTGAGTCAGTATGAATGCTGGACTCTATTCCTGACTGTCTGGCTCATTAATCTTTTCTCTGCATTCCGTGAGGCATTAAGAATAATTTGATGTTGCCGATAGCATACAAACCATAACTTCTATTTTTCCTATAAAACATGATCAATATTTATTTACAGGAGAGGCAATATTTTACCAGAGAAGCCAATTATATTGTCTGTCTCTCTATATGTCTGTACATGTAGACATAAGTGAGTTTGTATACACCCAAAATACCACAACTTACATTAAAACTCCCTATTCTCTTCTGAAACTCAGCAGGCTATCCAGTCTCCTAGGGCTAACCTCTTTCAGCCTCATGTGATTATGTGGGCTACACAAAAGTGGGGGGAAAGAGGTAGAAACCAGATAAAAAGTACCAAATAGGTTTGAAAGAAGGGAAAGTAACGAAAATATATCCTAAAAAAGAAAGAGACCTTGAGAAAAGAAAACATCATATAATATGGATTCTGTGTTTCTTGGCTCCAGCTTCCATTTTCATACCTTGTTTCCTTTAAGAAAACCTAATTTTCCCCCAAGCTGTCTCCTGATTGACTTTCACTTGATATGGTTACTCGATAGCACCGATCAGTTAATCCTTCCATATGGTTAAAATTAAACCATCAATCCATGCTCATTTCCCCCCTTATGCTTGTTAATTTCTTGTGAAGATTATCCTTCCAGCTAAATTACCCTCATTCCTTTATCATCGCATCCATATTTCCCCTGGAAACCATCAGGGTTCCTGGGGAATAGGAGACTTGGTGGAGCACCTCCTCTGTCTTGACGTACTGCACACTCCTGTGCTTTCCCAGGTTCAGTGAGAGCCTGGCCAGGAGTGAGAGCTTTACATTCAATGACCTCTTAAGTTTCCTATAACCTGGGGACTGGTTATGTGAGACCTTTGCTCTGATGTGGGTCTTGCTCCCAGAATTCTCTGCTTCTCCTCTCAACTCCAAGGCTTAAAGCAAGACAAATAGTCTTCTGTGTCATCCTGACCCTGAAGGCCAACGCCGTGAAGTTATTTCCTTTCAATGGTCACGGATGTCGATTCCTAATGCCTCACCACAGTTGCCTCAGAAGAATCTGATCTGGCTCGGCAGTCCCAACCTCAATGTTTAGAATAAGAATTTTTCATAAACTAAGGGTACCAAGCAAGATTTGAATATAGGTGTAGAAGTAAGTTATCCAGATCATTTTGAATTTAACCCAACAAGTCACCTAATTACGGAGTTTCACCAACGGACTCTGTTGGCTTTCTGATGGAAAATCCACAATTTATGAGACTTTCAGGGTTAGTTTGAATAAGGCCCTTGACTGTGAATAGTCATGGTAGACACAAGTGCTTCTGCATTCCCAGATGGGGTAAGTCTTGGGACCTAATAAGTTAAAATTTTGAGCACTAGTTTCAATTTTCTGATCCTGAGCAGAAAATTGTTCCTCATTTAGGCAAACACTCATCGGCACCAACATGAGCAAGCCCATTATTTTTGCTTTTTTTTTTTTTTTTTTTTTTTTTTTATGGCTCTTGTTATTTCTTTCTGCCGAAGTTGGCTGTACACAAGCCCGGTCCCACACAGTACAAGCAAAGATAGGATTCCTGCCCCAAGGGTTCAGGAACCTCAAATTTTCCTCTCTGCTGCCTCTACTTTTGTTCCAGTGTACCATGAGTTCTAAAGCCTTGGCGGTCCTGAAACACTTTACTGTGTTTTGTTTTGTAGGAAAGACTTGGGTTTTATGGCTGTGGGTTATAAAAGGTTTTTTTTTTTTTTTTTCTCCCCTCCGCTGCTTCCCCTGGGGAAATTTGATGGGTGTGACCGTTACCAATGAGCCCTGCTGGGAAAGTCCAGGCCATGGTCAGCTTTCAACCTGAGGCATGACTCTTTCTTTTTTGGCTGTGGCCTGGTCCTAATTTTGTCCCCCTCTGGCTGGCTTTGTTTATTGGCATTAATGTTTCATATTAAAATTTAATATTTAACTTTTGCTTTCAATATTTAATGTTCTGCATCTTACATTTGGATGTCTCCCTTCTGGGAGCGGTCAGCTGCACTGCGTGATGCAAGAACTAATCCCTTTGACTTCCAGTAAAATGACCCCCACCCCCTTCCTTTCTTTCATTGTTCACCATCATTCCGCATTCAAATCCATCATGGTAACTACCTGGAAAACACTTCTGTCTTTTGCTCATGCATTCATTCAACACATATTTTGTGTGCCAACTTTGTCAGATATTATAAAAGGTACTGCTAGGGACCCACACACACAAAAATAAGACCCAAGTCTTACTTTGAGAAAGTCAGAGAGAAAGAATCATACAAGTAAGGTGTAAGTGTTCAAGTTTTGTGGGAGCATAGGAGAGAGAGACTAGCTCTGCCTTGGGAACCATGCAAGGTTTTTTCCAGAGGGGGAGTTATCTGAAACAAGTCTTAGAAGGAACAGAAGGGCATCTCAGATTGGGCAGACAGAAAAAGGTCATTCTATATTCAGTGGGCAAAGACATCAAAATGTAAAAGTATTAATGATGATTAATAATGATGGTGAGGATGTATTTGTGGAATGGGGAGGAAATTAATTATTACTGGAAACTGGGCTGCATGTGTGGGAGAGGGAAGCAGAAGGCAAGATGAGCCTGGTGACATAGTTTGGTACTCATTTATGAAGGACTTTGTAAACCATAATAGATGGTTTGAGCTTAATCACTTATCAAATAAACCTGTGAGAGACATTTGCAGCAAGTGAGAGTCCCAGGAAATCTCTTTTGCAGAATATTGTGTAAAAAACAGCCTTCATTAGGGAAAGAATCTGGATCCAGAGCATGGAAAACATATTTAGACCTTCTATGTGGGATAAAGAGAATGATTATTCCAGACACCTGTTTTGAGAAATTCAAAATATAGTCGGAAATATAAGGGAAATACCAAGAACCCATGAGAAAACAATTGGGTACATAACCTAGTGTGTGATTGTATGATAAGAACACAAATTCCTGTGAGGGCAGAGAAGAGAGCTTTATATTCCAACTGTCTTTCCTCTGAGGCTTTCCCTACTTGATGAAGGTCACCTTCATAGACTATTTGCTCATCTACCAGAAAAGGAGTTGTAGGGTTTCAGGGAGGTATGAGCAAAAAGAGGAAAATGAAAATAAATAAGCTGAAAGAATAGAACTAGAGCCTGGTAACTTGAAGGGACCACTATGTGAGCAAAACGGAGTGGACAGAGTAGACTAAGATCTAAGTGAATGAGGTGGTACAACTCAAGACTAAGGTTGTATATCCTCAATGTCTGCTGGAGCATTTCCAGTGTTGATGAAGATATCTTTGTTTCTGCTGATGATAAAAGTAATAATCTTTGTGAAAAGGCTATGCTTTTTTTCAATTCACAAATACATGAAGTAGAAAATAAAATCCTCTCCAACTCCACCTTTGGACAAAGACAGTCAAAGCATATGTACTTAAAACGTATATAAACACATGTTGTCAAATGGGCTGAGTGTCAAAGGGATTAAGAAGAAAAGGGGCGTCTGGGTGGCTCAGTAGGTTGAGCGACCGACTTCGGCTCAGGTCATGATCTCAACAGTTTGTGAGTTCGAGCCCCGCATCGGGCTCTCTGCTGACAGCTCAGAGCCTGGAGCCTGCTTCGGATTCCATGTCTCCCTCTCTCTCTGCCCCTCCCTCACTCATGCTCTGTCTCTCTCTGTCTCAGAAATAAATAAACATAAAAAAAATTTAAAAAAAAAAAAAGAAGAAGAAACGACACTGTCATACTGGGTCTGTAGTTTACCAGAGGATTAGAAATCCTAGCACAGTCAGGCACTAGTAAGAGAATGTGCTGGAACTGGAGGCTAGGAGCAGAGCTCAGCAGGCTTCCAAATTGGTAAACCAAAGGCCAACTAGGTATCGGGAGCCTGCAAATAAGCAAGACCCACAAATCAGAAAGCCACCATGAAAATTATCACAGAGAAAGCTCCATGTGAAGAAAGTATCTACCTGCATGACGGGTTTCTCATACAGATGGTTTTGGAGGAACTTCTACACAGTGGGGAAAATAAACATGGAGTGAAAGACAGTTTATTGGAAAAAGATATACTTTGCAATGATGAATAAGGTCTGCATCTCAGCTCAGCTGCCCATCAGCTCCCTGTTTTGGACTTTCTATGCCTCTGAGCCTCCTTTTCCCCTTGTTATAGATGTGGATGATCAGAAGGACACCTGTCTTACCAAAGTCACAGGATTGGCAGTGAGAATCCCATGATGGAGTCATTCAGTCAGCAAAAGTGTGTTGAGTGCCTACCTTCCTCTAGGAGCCAGAGATAAAGAATAAACAAAATAGATAAAAGTCCCTTCCCTCAGGTAGCCTACATTCCAGGGAGTTCAGAGTATGTGAAAGTGTTTTGTACCCTGCGGATTGCTGATTCAACATGAGCTGCTCTGCCCCTGGCATAGGAGGACTCCGTGTGCTATTGAATGAACTTGCTGCATCTAAGCTGTGAGGAAAGTAGTGAGTGGTGTCTCACAGACATGAGGCTTTAAAGGGTTCATTGGATCCCATTAGGCAGAAAGGAGGGAGGATTTCTAGTAGGTTGGCTGAATGCATGTAATGGTGGGGATCAGTGGCTGTCTAGGAAGAAACACTGGCTTTGAATGAGATGGGCCATCACTTCATGGAATCACTTCAGCAGTTTGTCTGCTGCTCATCTTCTCACAAGAGGCCCAGATCACCACAAGTTGGGTCGATTTCCCATGATAGCTGGTACAGCAAGATGTCCAGGTGCTCCGAGCAGCATGGCATTTTCAGGAAGGAAGCCTGCAGACTCTGGAAAGAACCCACCACCACCCAGGGCATTGCATCGGCCTATTGCCTTTTTTTTCAGATCTAGTAGACACACAGATTTGACTTTGGCTTACAAATCTTTGACCAACTTGGAGCTGTAAAGGTATCTGGATGGAGGGCAGGGCTAGGTGAGAGAGGGCTTTAAAGCATCATTCACAGGGCTGGAAAAGGAAAGAAGGGGAGAAATTAGCACTGGATAGGCAGCAGCTATGGGACTGTTTATTTACAAGATATTCCATTTACTCAGTCCTGTTAACAGATAATAATAGCCAGTGTGTTTTTGAGTAACTATATTATGTGCCAATTATCTGGGTTTTTGCACATTATCTTATGAAGTCCTCTCAACCACCCCCATTCATGTAACAAATATTGGTTGGGCCTTTGCCATGAAAGTCAGATATTGCTACTGTCTCCATTTAGCAGATGGGAACACTAGACCTCAAAGAAGTTAATTTTTCCAGGATTGCTTCATCAGTGGCTGCAGTAAGACTCACACCCACATAGTGTGATCTATACATGTAACTTTTATGCATCAGGCTGTGTAATATATTATGATTCTGGCATATCTTAGTGCTTTAAAACATTCGCTATTATATTTTATTAACATCACTGTCATCTTTGTTGTATAGATGACGCAGTTGAAGCCCAGATAGGTGACATAATCTGTTCAAAGTCACCCAATCAGAAACTGGCTGAGCTGAGACTTGAACCCAGGTCTCTCTGACCGCTGCAGTCTAGTCTTTTTGCCGCACAACGTTTCCTCCTTCAGACTGATCCCCCACTGATTCAGAAATCCTTCTTTTTCCATTCAGTCCCTGTGTACATTTCCAAATGTAGCCATAGCCTCTTGGGTAGGATTGGAATACAGCTGCCAATAATTGTAAAGGGGTCCTGACCTTTCGCCAGCCCTTTCACAAAACCACCTTCCCCTTCTCTCTTGCAGCCTCTATCTTTCTTCACACCCTGCTTTCCAGACTTACGTTTTGTTCTCACCGATAAAGAAATGCTGGGTGTGCATTAAGGCCACACTGTTTTTACTGCCCCCAGGGAGACTGAGGCTGACATGATTGGTCCTGACTTGCTCACCAGCCTGCATCTTGCCCTCAAGCCAAGACCTGTGCCCAGCATGTTCCTCCTTAGTTTTTCCTTTCTCCCTAAACTCCTCCCGCCCAATGTCTTCCCCCCCATGTTTGCTGTGATGAAGCTGGGCTGCTGCAGAGAAGCAGGAACGGGTGCCTTGGGGTGAACTGACTCCACAGGTCACAACCGCCAGCCTGGCTCCGCTATCAGCCAGGCCAGCCACTGTAGGGCAGCGGACGCTGCAGGGTTCTGAATTCCCTCTGGATTATTCATGAAAGCACACCACCCCCTCTGACAGTCACAGGTAAATCCCAGATCGAATTTTTCTCTTCCCCTGAAAAGAACCCTATCAATATCCCTGGGGTCAGGCAGACTCACCATCTAGCCTTTCTTACCTGGGCTGGGGGGTACTTGGAGGCCACTTGGAATTTGCCGGCTTGGATTAGGTTTCCTCCTACTCATTGAGCCCTGGTGAATGAGATCCAGGAGTTAAGGGGTGCTCAGAATTATCTAATGATTTGGGGTAACTGTAAAGTGGTTTCTGTACTTTTTCAACCTATCCTATTGCTATCTAGCCCTCCCAGCACCCAGCCCCTGGTCCTCCAATCTTTCCTGCACACTTATGCCACACTTGTCTTCCTTAAAGCCTTTGCACACATCACCCTATGTCTAATGCCTTTGTGGCTCTGTATTGCTTACAAGTTTACCCCAGTCACTGATGTATCCCAATTATATCAGGTATGCCTCTAGTAATTTATGCATTAAGACAGTGAAAACAGCCATATTTGGAAATAATTAAATTATTAAAATTAATTAGAACAGATTGAGGGTTATCTCTATTGTCTCATGTGCAGGTAATTGCATTTTGATATGATTTCTTGTCACATGTTTTAATATGCCATGACAACACAGGGCCTAGTCATGCGATTCTAGGAAAAGGACTAAGACTCTATTTCCTCAATTGCAAAATGAAGGTAAGAGTATACAAAACTCACGATTTATTCATTGAATAAATATTTATTAAGCTTCTACTATGTTCGAGGCACTGCAGCTAACGTCCTCGTGCATAATTGTGTCAGGTCGAGTGAGCAAAACATCTCTGGGCTCATGGAGCTCACCTTCTAGTGTGTTCTGGTGTAGATTCAATGAGATAATTATGGGTGACAATTGTTGAAGTCTCAGAACCCAGCCTGGCAGGTGGGAAAACCCCGATGAACATTCCACATGCTTAATCCTTAAATAACCTCAGGAAGTTGCCGCTGCAGCGATCCCTGGTCTGTGAACAGGCCTAACTGAAGAATAATGGTCCAGGTAATTGTCCAAATTTAACACCTAACAAGTGACAGGATCTGAATCCAGGCAGCCACTATTCTTTGCTGCATCTGCATTTGAACTTGAAACACTTAGTACGACACCTGGCACTAAGTATTTAGTCAAAGCTATTATTTCAGTCCCATTTTCATCAGAATTTTCGAACTCAGGGAAGTGTTTATAACTCATGTAATCTGTTACTTACATTCTTTTGCATAATTGTGCCAATTATAAACCGTGGTAGTGCTTGTAAGTGCCTCATGATACTATTTGTTTACTTTCATGCAAAATATTGTTTGCTTTCCATCAAACTCTGAATATATGATGAGAATGTATTATACACATGAGTGTTTTCTGCTACATTCGCAGTGGTAGGGGAGGAAAAAAAAAAAACAACACAGCTGCTCCAAATCAAATCTCAAAGAGGAACCTTCCTCTCAAGGTCACAGTTAGGAAGTGTGTTGAAGTGGAAAAGGCATGCATGGGCTTTGGTATTGGACAAATCGGTGTTCAAATTTCCAACTCTGCAGCTGGTTAGCTGTGTGTGTTTTTGTAAATAGCTTTCCTTCTCTGAGCCTTCCTTTTCCTGTTCTGCAAAATGAGAAGGTTACCTCAGGTATCACTCTGGTCCTTTCCAGCCCTCAAGTGTGTGATTCGAGGTGTAGGTACAGAGTCTCATAAAGCTTTCCCTTTAATCCAATTTTCCTGAGACAAATTGCTAAAGAAAGACTATTAGGCCAGAGGCAAAGAACATTCAGTGACAAGAGCTCTGAATTCCATTACTAATAGAAAACCAATAATGAACATTGAACTTTTTTCAGGTGCCCTAAAAATAATTGGTCATGGATTTTCTTTCAAAATGCAAGAGTTTAACCTCACACTTTGCATTTACGTGTTGCAAGTTACCTGCAAGTGCAGGAGTGTCCTGTGGTGATAATTCATATCTAAAGTCTTATTGCAGATCCAGCAAACTGAGATGAGCATTCCAGAACAGACAGAAGTGAAAGATGGTTTATTTGACGGTAGCATTGATGTTCAAATTTACGATGGAGCTTTGAGACTTTCTTTCTTTGAGTCATGGATAAATAAATGGATCTTTTCAAATAGAAAGACATAGATATCTTTTTTAAAAAGACATAGTTTTGAGGAGGGAAAGAGACCTTAGCAATTATTTGGCTCCAACCTTTTCATTTTACAGATGATGAAATTCAGCTTCAGTAAACCTGTAGATTAAAAAGAGATGATAATAGTACCTAGGGTAATGTTTAGAAACAACTTAGCACAGGGGCACCTGGGTGGCTCAGTTGGTTAAGCGTCCCACTTTAGCTCGGGTATGATCTCACGGTTTGTGGGTTTGAGCCTTGAGTTGGGGTCTGTGCTGACATCTTGAAGCCTGGAGGCTGCTTTGAGTTTTGTGTCTCCGTGTCTGTTTGCCCCTCCCCCAGTTGCACTCTGTCTCTCTCAAAAATAAATATAAAAAATAAATAAAAGCCACTTAACACAGTACATGACATGAAATCCCTGCTCAGCCTATGATAACACCTATTTATTATAATTTTGCTTAATATTGTATACTTACCTAAATCTACACGGGTAGTCTTGGCATAGTCAAATTAGAAGTTAGGGCTCCTCAAACCAGACCAGTGTTCTTCTAAAAATATCATTCACTCAATAAATATTTATTGAGTGTCTACTAAATTGCATGCACTTTTAGAATACTGGGCCTACAGCAGTAAAAAAGAAAAAAAAAAAGACATCCCCTCCCCAAAAGTCCTGGCTTCACAGAGCTTAAATTCTAACAGGGAAACAGACAATAAACAACATAAATAAGCAAATATATCTAGGGTGTAAGACGAGGCAAGATAAAGGACAGAAGATGTTTGGGGAGGGAGGGAGGGAAGGAGGGATACGGCTTTGAATAGGATGGCCAAGAAAGGCAGGAGGTAAAGGAGCAAGCTGTGTGAATTTCTGGGGAGAGGCACTGCAAGCAAAGGGAACACGAAGCATGCGTGTCCTGAGGCAAGAGTGGGCTGCTCCCGTGAAGACTGTCAAGGAAGCCAGTGCAGCTGGAACAGGGTGAGGGGCAGTGTGGTGACAGGTAAGTATGATCAATGCCCAGGACTTTGCACACCATCACCAGGATTTAGGCTTTTTTTCCTAGAGATCTGGGGAGCTATGGAAGGGTTTGAGTAGAAGAGTTGCTGAAGGAGACAGACTTGAAGAAACTGCTTCTGAACCAGAATATGTGAGGGTGACAAACCATATATAAAAGACTATGAGACAGAGACTATATGTGTCCTGCAAAGCCTGAAATATTTACTAACTGACCCTTTCCAGGATAAGTTATCTTAAAGATCAAGATCAGGCCTCACACGGGGGTGGGGGGCGGAGGGGGGGGGATGAAGGAAGGGAGGGAAGGAGGGAGAGAGGACAAAGGAAAGAAGGAAGAATCTGTATTGGTTATCTATGGTTGTATAACAAATTACCCCAAAACCTAAGGGCTTAAAGGCACACATTTATTATTTCACAGTCTCTATGGATCAGAAATCCAACCACAGTTTATCTGAGTGTCCATTATGGACTGAACATTTGTGTCCCCTCACAAAATTCATATGTTGAAACCCTACACTCAGGTATGATGGCATTAGGAGGTGAGTGAGGCCTTTGGGAGGTGATTAGGTCAAGATGAAGACATGAGGGCAAGGCCTCAGGTTCTTTCCAGCTGTTGGCAGGAAGAATCAGTTCTTTGCCACTTGGGCCTTTCCATCAGGCCACTCACAATTTAGCAGCTGGTTTCCATTTCCTTGGACCAAGAGAGAGAGAGAGAACACCCAAGACAGAATCCACAGTCTTTTGTAACCAAATCTTGGAGTGACATGCCATTGCTTCTGCCATATACTATCATTAAAAGCAAGTCAATCGTCCAGCCCACAGTAAAAGGGATAGAATTACACTGAGCAGGCATCCCAGGAGGTGGAAGTCACTGGGTGGCCTTCTTAGAGGTTAGACACACAAGTTCAGGAAATAGAATCAGCTTTCACAAAAAGAGGGGAAGTGACAGCCAAAAATTATAGGAACTACAAAATCAGTCCCTCCTGATTTCTGCAAATGATCAATTTGGAGAGAAGGCTATATCCATATCCAGCGGTAACAGGCCCCTTTTTAGGAACCACAGAGCCCACAGATGGGAGAATTCCAGAGCACACAACCAATTCCACATCACAGGAAGCCTGTCCGCTGAATCTGACAAGGAAACTGTGGTACAGGCAGAATAAGGGCCCCCAAACCCTACGTATCTGTAGAACCTATGAAAGTGTTACCTGACGTGGCAAAGGAGACTTTGAAGATGTGACTGCATTCAGCCTTTTGAAATGGGGCAATTATCTTGGATTATCCAGGTGGACCCAATGGAATCACAAGGGTCCTCATAAGTGAGAGGAAGGCAGGAGAGTCAGAGAAGACATGGTGACAGAAGCAGATGTTGAAGTGTTATAATCACTGGCTTTGATGATGGAGGGGAGCCAAGAGCAAAGGAATATAGGTAATCTCTGGAAGCTGGAAAAGGCAAGAACATGGATTTTCAACAAGACCCTCCAGAAGAATGGTAGTCTTGCTGTCACCTTGAATTTAGCTCAGTGGGAACTAGGTTGGACTTCTGATCTTCAGAACTATAAGATAATATATTTTGTTGTCTTAAGCACTTAAGTATGTGGTAATTTGCTACAGCAGTCATCAGAAGCAAATACTGTAGCCTAGTTATTTTCTAGTTTTTCTTGATTTTTACTGGCAGTTTTTCTAATTATAAATAATCACCATCTTGTTTTTAATCTTTAGCAATACTTTATTACACAAGTAATACCCAAATAAATACACATAATAATGAAAACATATATAAAAAGTGAAAACATAACACATACAGATGAAATTCCTTATGATCACATTCTCCAGCCTGTCCTTCCCCCAAGTAACCACTGTTGTCATCTTGGGGTATATTCTTCCAGACCAATTTATCTGCTTCTTCATTCATAGATAAAATACAAAGCTATTCAATAATTATCTCTTTCAGCAAATATTTATTGTGCCATTACCATGTGCTAAGTAGTATTGTAGGTGCTGGAGATATATCACAAATCTCTGCCTTCCTAGAACTTATATAGATAAAATATACACACTAGATGAGGCAGATGGGACTCAGGAGGTGATATGACCTGCTAGGTTTGCACTGTCCATCAGGGTAGCCACTAAACGAATGTGGCTATTGAGCACTTACACTGTGCTAGTCTTAAGTGAGATGTGTTGTAACTGTAAATATACATTGGATTTAAAAAACTCAGTACAAAAGAACAGAGTGTTCAATACCTCATTAACATTTTTTATATGGATTACCTGTTACAATGATAATATTTGGGGTATCTAATGGGTTATAGAAGTATTTTTTACAATGAATTTTATGTGTTTCTTTTGACTTTTTATCAACATGACTGCTAGAACATTCAAACTTACATATATGGCTTGTATTATGCTTCCACATTCCACTGATCATTAGTTAGTGCCCAGAAATTAGAGGCATTAGCAGGTGGGGATCCCATTCTTCACTTTGACTGGGCCCATCCAAGGGAAATTCCTTAGCAGGACTACACTCATCCTCAAATGTAGTCTCCCCTCCTCTGCCTACAAGGCCCCCTTCAAGAGTCCCAGTGTTCAAGGCTTTGACCCACAAATGTCCTCGGCTTCTCACTATTATAGAGTCTCAGTCACCTTCTCCCCAAACCCAAACAATCTTCAAGTTTTCAGGGGCCATGTACAATGCCTACATTCACAACTCCTCATCCTGCTCTTTGACAATTCCATGAAGTGGAGCCTATGGACCGGGATTTCTGTGCCCCTTAAAACAGCATAAAATTACCATTCTTAGAAATTCACAGAAAACATTTGCAAAGGTCTTTTTTTTGCAACAACCTAGTGAAACAGGTATAGAATGAAAAAAGAAAAAAAGAAGGCATTTAAAAAATAACATTTTCTTAAGGCTTTGGCACTTGCCAGTGCATTTCAGATCGGATCTGGTAGCAGACTATTGATGGAATCATTTTAAGACTCACATATTGATATTTTCATGGTATCCTGCAAAAGCATCATGACTTCTTAGCACTGGGACACCTGCACAGGTATGTGAACCTAATACGAACACTCAGCCTCCTGGTTTTGGTCCTGATGCAAATCCACCCCAGTGACACTCTCGGGTTGTGGAGTTTTGCTACCACCATTAACCATTACTATGATTTTGAACAAGGTCTCTGGGCTTTCTCCTAGGTTTCTATGTTTTAAAAAATAAAGATACTCTAAACCATAACCCTCCAGTGTGGAGACTATACGTACAGGTAATTATATGGGCTTCATTTAAGAAAGGAATAGCAGAGCGAGCATAGGATGGAAGATAAGAAACAGCTGTTCCCTTTATATTCTCAGTTCCTTTCACCGTATAAGCATCTTGCCTTGCTGAGTATTGTTCTAACCAAGATATATACTTTTCATACATTCCTATCTTCTTTATTACATACTACTGTAGATTACAAAATGCATTGTACATTTGTACACACATATACATACATCCATATGCAGGGTTGTACACAGAAAAATCATGTGCCTTATTCTACATCAATTATTTAAAGACTTTTTCAAGAATACTTTGACCACATGAAAGTTTACCTTACGTGCTAACTTTAGCACCTAGTTTCACATAAATGCAATGCCACTAAACTACTCCCCAGTATTCCCCAAGCCTAACACAGGCATAGGCACAGAGCAAGAAACTGCATGATGAATGTCTTCTGGACAACAAAATCTTCAGGCCACCCGTGCCCTCTGGCCTCATGTGCCCATCAGAACTTTGTTGGGTGACTTTCAGGCACGTCTGAGAAAACTACTTCCATTTTGGTATCTTCTAGGACCTCTGAATTCTGGGACAAGTAATAAAATTCATCAAAAACAGGGCCAAAGAGAACCAAAACAATGAATTTTCTTGATATACTGGAAAATGAATTGATCCCCTATCTCTAGAGGAAAAACACATGATGTTTTCCATCTGGCAAGACTGTGGAAGAATAATGTTGTGGAAACAAGAGTCTATTCACTGGAGCCATTGTGCCACAGTCCAGCAGCTAGGAGTGGGGAGCTTGCATCACCCCACCCACTTACAAACACTCAAATGTGGAGTTCTGTTTATTGGTAAAAGTGTTTTCAAACTCTCTCATCTTCGCCCCCATGAGTAATTTTTGTCTCATATATGACTACTTGTCATTATGTTATCTCAAAGTGGGAAGACTGCTCAGAGGTCCTATGGCCCTCAGGTCACACAGCCTCTAATGAAGAGCTAGCCACTGGGTCCAGGTTGGGGTGCTTTGGGCTTCATGTAACATCATGCTCTGACTCAGGCCTAAATGTTAGGGGAACTTGTCTCCTATAGCCAGAAACCCGAAGGAGAAAGAAGGTGAGACTCAGGCATGGCACAACAGGGGTGAAAGATGTCATCAAAGACTATCTTCCTTCCATCTCTCTGGTCTTTAACAGATTTTTTTTCTAAGGCTGATTCCCCTTGTGATCAGAACATGGTTACAACCAGGGTCCAGAGGCAGCAAAAGACTGTTTATTCTTGTGCTTCTTTTTTTTTATGTTTATTTATTTATTTTGAGAGGTGGGGGGAGGGGCAAAGAGATCCCAAGCAGGGCCTATGCTGTTAGCACAGAGCCTGATGTGGGGCTCCATCTTGCAAACTGTGAGATCATGACCTGAGCTGAAGTCGAGAATCGGTGGCTTAACCAACTGAGCCTCCCAGGCACCCTTCTTGTGCTCCTTCTTAAAGAGGAAATTTTTTCCCAGGCCTCCTTCCAACCCCAAGCAGGACTCCCCCATCAAGAAGTTATATGCCCACTCCAAAATCAGTCACTGCTAAGGGGAGTGGGACACCCATAATTGGCTTGACTGAGGCATATTTTTGTCTCAAGAGGATAAACCTCTGGAGGGAACAAAAAGAATGTTCTAAGAAGTTAATTTTAGGTAGACAACAACACTGCCTCTTGTATTTATCATTCATGGAACACAGACAGTGGGATAGCCAGGTACCTAATATTGTCATCATACACAATGGAGTCGAGCAGTTTATGTAGCTTTAGGTGATGTTGTGGACTGAATGTTTGTCCCACCTTTCTCCCTCCCTCCAAATTCATATGTTGAAATCCTAATCCCTAATGTTATGGCATTAAGAGGTGGGGTCTTTGGAAGATGATTGGATTATGAGGATGGAGTCCTCATGAATGGAATTAGTGCCCTCATAAGAGAGACCCCACAGAACACTCTCATCCTTTTCCACCATGTGAAAACACAGTAAGAAGACAGACATCTCTAAACCAGAGAGCTGGTACCTTGATATTGAACTTCCATCCTCCAGAACTGTGAGACAAAAAATGTTCTTTGTTTAAGCCACCCACCTACGGTATTTTCATTATGGCAGCCCAAATAGACTAAGTCATGTAGGTTCAATCAAAACCCTCCGTTCGACTTTTTGTCACATTTTTCTCACTCTTGGATCTGAAATTATAGCTTCTCATCATTGTTATTATTGTCATCTAAAACTACTGAGCATTTACTATGTGCCAGACACTGTGAAAACCATTTTCCATAGATTCTCTCCTTTAATTTTTTATAACAGCCCTGTGAAGTAGGTACTATTATCCTCATTTTACAGTTAAGCAAATTATGGCCAAGAAAGGTTAAGTAAGTTGCCCAAATTTGCACAATTAGTAGAGGGGCCAGGACCGGAATCATGTTACTAAAATTCCAAATGAATCATCATTCATTCAAAAGATGAGGCTCCATGCTCTGTGCTAGGAATTGTGGTAAAGCAAGCAGATGCAGTTCTTGCTTTTAACACATCTAGAATTCTAATGGAAAAGAAAAATAAAAACAAATAGATTACATAAATTTTACAAAATTTTGCTAGGTGTTAAAAGAAAAAGGAATGAAGGAATGAATGAGAGCCTTTATTCATGCTGTGGTGATCAGAAGAGGCCTCTCTGTAAGGCAACTTCATGCTGAATCCTGAGCAATGAGTAAGAACTATGTAAAAGGTAAGGAAGGAAATATTCCAGGAAAAGGCCCTGAGGTGCAAAAAGCTTGGCACTTTTGACACATGAACAAAACCAGTGTAGCTGGAGCAAAGTGAGGAGGGAGACAGTGGCATCAGTGGTTTTAGAGAGGTAGGCAGGGGCTAGAATACTTGAGCCTTGGAGATCCCTTAAGAATACTGAGTTTTATTCTAGGTGCATTCTGACACTATTGAGGAGTTACAACCAGACAACTAATGTGATTATATTTGACTTTAAAACCTGATCATTCAAACTACTGTTTGGAGAATGGATAAGTTGGAGAAAGAGCAAATGTAAAGAGATCCGTGCGGAAGCTATTGCAGCCACTAGAAAAGCAGTGATGGGAAAAGGCAAGATGGTGGCTTAGGAGGACGCTGGGCTCACCGCACGTCCTGCTGATCACTTAGATTCCATCTACACCTGCCTAAATAACCCAGAAAACCGCCAGAGGATTAGCAGAACGGAGTCGCCAGAGCCAAATGCAGACGAGAGGCCCACGGAAGAGGGTAGGAAGGGCGGCGAGGCAGTGCGCGCTCCACAGACTGGCGGGAGGGAGCCGGGGCGGAGGGGCGGCTCGCGGCCAAGCAGAGCCCCCGAGTCTGGCTTGCAAAAGCGGAGGGGCCGGGCGGACTGTGTTCCGACAGCAAGCGCGACTTAGCGTCTGGGAGGTCATAAATTAACAGCTCTGCTCGGAAAGCAGGAAGGCTGGAGGACAAAGGGAGGGAGAGCTGCTGAGCCCCCTGACAACAGAGCTCAGTTTGGTGGGGAACAAAGGCGCTCGCCAGCGCCATCTCCCCCGCCCATCCCCCAGCCGAAATCCCAAAGGGAACCGGTTCCTGCCAGGGAACTTGCTCGCTCCGCGCAAACACCCAACTCTGCGCTTCGGCGGAGCCAAACCTCCGGCAGCGGATCTGACTCCCTCCCGCTGCCACAGGGCCCCTCCTGAAGTGGATCACCTAAGGAGAAGCGATCTAAGCCTGCCCCTCCTGCCCCCGAGCACCTTGCCTACCCACCCCAGCTAATACGCCAGATCCCCAGCATCACAAGCCTGGCAGGGTGCAAGTAGCCCAGACGAGCCACACCACCCCACAGTGAATCCCACCCCTAGGAGAGGGGAAGAGAAGGCACACACCAGTCTGACTGTGGCCCCAGCGGTGGGCTGGGGGCAGACATCAGGTCTGACTGCGGCCCCGCCCACCAACTCCAGTTATACACCACAGCACAGGGGAAGTGCCCTGCAGGTCCTCACCACGCCAGGGACTATCCAAAATGACCAAGCGGAAGAACTCCCCTCAGAAGAATCTCCAGGAAATAACAACAGCTAATGAGCTGATCAAAAAGGATTTAAATAATATAACAGAAAGTGAATTTAGAATAATAGTCATAAAATTAATCGCTGGGCTTGAAAACAGTATACAGGACAGCAGAGAATCTCTTGCTACAGAGATCAAGGGACTAAGGAACAGTCACGAGGAACTGAAAAATGCTTTAAAGGAAATGCATAACAAAATGGAAACCACCACAGCTCGGCTTGAAGAAGCAGAGGAGAGAATAGGTGAACTAGAAGATAAAGTTATGGAAAAAGAGGAAGCTGAGAAAAAGAGAGATAAAAAAATCCAGGAGTATGAGGGGAAAATTAGAGAACTAAGTGATACACTAAAAAGAAATAATATACGCATAATTGGTATCCCAGAGGAGGAAGAGAGAGGGAAAGGTGCTGAAGGGGTACTTGAAGAAATAATAGCTGAGAACTTCGCTGAACTGGGGAAGGAAAAAGGCATTGAAATCCAAGAGGCACAGAGAACTCCCTTCAGACGTCACTTGAATCAATCTTCTGCACGACATATCATAGTGAAACTGGCAAAATACAAGGATAAAGAGAAAATTCTGAAAGCAGCAAGGGGTAAACATGCCCTCACATATAAAGGGAGACCTATAAGACTCGTGACTGATCTCTCTTTTGAAACTTGGCAGGCCAGAAAGAATTGGCACGAGATTTTCAGGGTGCTAGACAGAAAAAATATGCAGCCAAGAATCCTTTATCCAGCAAGTCTGTCATTTAGAATAGAAGGAGAGATAAAGGTCTTCCCAAACAAACAAAAACTGAAGGAATTTGTCACCACTAAAGCAGCCCTACAAGAGATCCTAAGGGGGACCCTGTGAGACAAAGTCCCAGAGACGTCACTACAAGCATAAAACATACAGACATCACAATGACTCTAAACCCGTATCTTTCTATAATAACACTGAATGTAAATGGATTAAATGCGCCAACCAAAAGACATAGGGTATCAGAATGGATAAAAAAACAAGACCCATCTATTTGCTGTCTACAAGAGACTCATTTTAGACCTGAGGACACCTTTAGATTGAGAGTGAGGGGATGGAGAACTATTTATCATGCGACTGGAAGCCAAAAGAAAGCTGGAGTAGCCCTACTTCTATCAGACAAACTAGACTTTAAATTAAAGGCTGTAACAAGAGATGAAGAAGGACATTATATAATAGTTACAGGGTCTATCCATCAGGAAGAGCTAACAATTATAAATGTCTATGCACCGAATACCGGAGCCCCCAAATATATAAAACAATTACTCATAAACATAAGCAACCTTATTGATAAGAATGTGGTCATTGCAGGGGACTTTAATACCTCACTTACAGAAATGGATAGATCATCTAGACACATGGTCAATAAAGAAACAAGGGCCCTGAATGAGACATTGGATCAGATGGACTTGACAGATATATTTAGAACTCTGCATCCCAAAGCAACAGAATATACTTTCTTCTCGAGTGCACATGGAACATTCTCCAAGATAGATCACATACTGGGTCACAAAACAGCCCTTCATCAGTTTACAAGAATTGAAATTATACCATGCTTACTTTCAGACCACAATGCTATGAAGCTTGAAATCAACCACAGAAAAAAGTCTGGAAAACCTCCAAAAGCATGGAGGTTAAAGAACACCCTACTAACGAATGAGTGGGTCAACCAGGCAATTAGAGAAGAAATTAAAAAATATATGGAAACAAACGAAAATGAAAATACAACAATCCAAACGCTTTGGGACGCAGCAAAGGCAGTCCTGAGAGGAAAATACATTGCAATCCAGGCCTATCTCAAGAAACAAGAAAAATCCCAAATACAAAATCTAACAGCACACCTAAAGGAACCAGAAGCAGAACAGCAAAGGCAGCCTAAACCCAGCAGAAGAAGAGAAATAATAAAGATCAGAGCAGAAATAAACAATATAGAATCTAAAAAAACTGTAGAGCAGATCAACGAAACCAAGAGTTGGTTTTTTGAAAAAATAAACAAAATTGACAAACCTCTAGCCAGGCTTCTCAAAAAGAAAAGGGAGATGACCCAAATAGATAAAATCATGAATGAAAATGGAATTATTACAACCAATCCCTCAGAGATACAAACAATTATCAGGGAATACTATGAAAAATTATATGCCAACAAATTGGGCAACCTGGAAGAAATGGACAAATTCCTGAACACCCACACTCTTCCAAAACTCAATCAGGAGGAAATAGAAAGCTTGAACAGACCCATAACCAGCGAAGAAATTGAATCGGTTATCAAAAATCTCCCAACAAATAAGAGTCCAGGACCAGATGGCTTCCCAGGGGAGTTCTACCAGACGTTTAAAGCAGAGATAATACCTATCCTTCTCAAGCTATTCCAAGAAATAGAAAGGGAAGGAAAACTTCCAGACTCATTCTATGAAGCCAGTATTACTTTGATTCCTAAACCAGACAGAGACCCAGTAAAAAAAGAGAACTACAGGCCAATATCCCTGATGAATATGGATGCAAAAATTCTCAATAAGGTACTAGCAAATCGAATTCAATGGCATATAAAAAGAATTATTCACCATGATCAAGTGGGATTCATTCCTGGGATGCAGGGCTGGTTCAACATTCGCAAATCAATCAACGTGATACATCACATTAACAAAAAAAAAAGAGAAGAACCATATGATCCTGTCAATCGATGCAGAAAAGGCCTTCGACAAAATCCAGCACCCTTTCTTAATAAAAACCCTTGAGAAAGTCGGGATAGAAGGAACATACTTAAAGATCATAAAAGCCATTTATGAAAAGCCCACAGCTAACATCATCCTCAACGGGGAAAAACTGAAAGCTTTTTCCCTGAGATCAGGAACACGACAAGGATGCCCACTCTCACCGCTGCTGTTTAACATAGTGCTGGAAGTTCTAGCATCAGCAATCAGACAACAAAAGGAAATCAAAGGCATCAAAATTGGCAAAGATGAAGTCAAGCTTTTGCTTTTTGCAGATGACATGATATTATACATGGAAAATCCGATAGACTCCACCAAAAGTCTGCTAGAACTGATACAGGAATTCAGCAAAGTTGCAGGATACAAAATCAATGTACAGAAATCAGTTGCATTCTTATACACTAACAATGAAGCAACAGAAAGACAAATAAAGAAACTGATCCCATTCACAATTGCACCGAGAAGCATAAAATACCTAGGAATAAATCTAACCAAAGATGTAAAGGATCTGTATGCTGAAAACTATAGAAAGCTTAGGAAGGAAATTGAAGAAGATTTAAAGAAATGGAAAGACATTCCCTGATCATGGATTGGAAAAATAAATATTGTCAAAATGTCAATACTACCCAAAGCTATCTACACATTCAATGCAATCCCAATCAAAATTGCACCAGCATTCTTCTCGAAACTAGAACAAGCAATCCTAAAATTCATATGGAACCACAAAAGGCCCCAAATAGCCAAAGGAATTTTGAAGAAGAAGACCAAAGCAGGAGGCATCACAATCCCAGACTTTAGCCTCTACTACAAAGCTGTCATCATCAAGACAGCATGGTATTGGCACCAAAACAGACACATAGACCAATGGAATAGAATAGAAACCCCAGAACTAGACTCACAAACGTATGGCCAACTCATCTTTGACAAAGCAGGAAAGAACATCCAATGGAAAAAAGACAGCCTCTTTAACAAATGGTGCTGGGAGAACTGGACAGCAACATGCAGAAGGTTGAAACTAGACCACTTTCTCACACCATTCACAAAAATAAACTCAAAATGGATAAAGGACCTCAATGTGAGACAGGAAACCATCAAAACCCTAGAGGAGAAAGCAGGAAAAGACCTCTCTGACCTCAGCCGTAGCAATCTCTTACTCGACACATCCCCAAAGGCAAGGGAATTAAAAGCAAAAGTGAATTACTGGGACCTTATGAAGATAAAAACCTTCTGCACAGCAAAGGAAACAACCAACAAAACTAAAAGGCAACCAACGGAATGGGAAAAGATATTCGCAAATGACGTATCGGACAAAGGGCTAGTCTCCAAAATCTATAAAGAGCTCACCAAACTCCACACCCGAAAAACAAATAACCCAGTGAAGAAATGGGCAGAAAACATGAATAGACACTTCTCTAAAGAAGACATCCGGATGGCCAACAGGCACATGAAAAGATGTTCAGCGTCGCTCCTTATCAGGGAAATACAAATCAAAACCACACTCAGGTATTACCTCACGCCAGTCAGAGTGGCCAAAATGAACAACTCAGGAGACTATAGATGCTGGAGAGGATGTGGAGAAACAGGAACCCTCTTGCACTGTTGGTGGGAATGCAAATTGGTGCAGCCGCTCTGGAAAGCAGTGTGGAGGTTCCTCAGAAAATTAAAAATAGACCTACCCTATGACCCAGCAATAGCACTGCTAGGAATTTATCCAAGGGATACAGGAGCACTGATGCATAGGGCCACTTGTACCCCAATGTTCATAGCAGCACTCTCAACAATAGCCAAATTATGGAAAGAGCCTAAATGTCCATCAACTGATGAATGGATAAAGAAATTGTGGTTTATATACACAATGGAGTACTACGTGGCAATGAGAAAAAATGAAATATGGCCTTTTGTAGCAACGTGGATGGAACTGGAGAGTGTGATGCTAAGTGAAATAAGCCATACAGAGAAAGACAGATACCATATGGTTTCACTCTTATGTGGATCCTGAGAAACTTAACAGGAACCCATGGGGGAGGGGAAGGAAAAAAAAAAAAAAAGAGGTTAGAATGGGAGAGAGCCAAAGCATAAGAGACTGTTAAAAACTGAGAACAAACTGAGGGTTGATGGGGGGTGGGAGGGAGGAGAGGGTGGGTGATGGGTATTGAGGAGGGCACCTTTTGGGATGAGCACTGGGTGTTGTATGGAAACCAATTTGTCAATAAATTTCATTAAAAAAAAAAAAGAAAAGCAGTGATGGAAGGTGGCTATGGAGATGGAGAAAAGAAGATTGATTCAAGACATATTCTACCGGTAGAAATGGCAGGAATTGGATGGAATTGAATACAATGATAAGGGAAAGGAAGGAATGGAAGAGGATTCCAGTTTCTGGTTCCCAGAACTTGTGTTAAAGAGGGAGGCCCCTGGGGTGCCTAGGTGGCTCAGTTGGTAGAGCGTCTGACTTAGGTTCAGGTCATGATCTCACGGTTTATGAGTTCAAGCCCCATCAGGCTCTGTGCTGACAGCGCAGAGCATGGAGCCTGCTTCAGATTCTGTGTCTTGCTCTCTCTCTCTCTCTCTGCCCCTCCCCTGCTCATGCTCTGTCTCTGTCTCTCAAAAATAAATAAACATTAAAAAAATAAAAAAAAATTTAAAAAGATGGAGGCCACTGGGGGGTGGCAGAGCAGGTGGACAAAGGTAAGAGGACAAAGGTTTAGTTTGAGGCATACTAAGTTTGAGATGCTAGGTGTTGATTAGGTCATTGCATATATGATCTGGAACTGAAAAGTTTGCTGGAGATGTGTATTTGATCATACACATTTAAAGCCATGAGATTGTATTTAAAGCCATGAGAAGAGCTGGTTGCACCCAGGAAAATACTGAAGATAAGGGAAAACAAAGAGCCCAGAATACAAAATACACAAGGAATTAAAATGGAGCCATCAGAAAGCTAGGAGGAAAACTGTAAGAGTGAGGCATTAGCCAAGTCAGATACAGGAGTGTTTCAGGAAGGAAAGAGTGGCCAGTTATATTGTTTGTCGCTGAGGGTCAAGTATGATGAATCTGAAGTTATATACTGAAAGCACCCATCCATTGGCCAATACTTGGAATTTAAAATGACCCACATCAATAAATTTAAAAAATTAATTAAATTAAAAAATAAATGAAAAGAAAAAAAATTAAAGGCAAAAAGGCAATGAAAAACTAAGGAACCCTTTCAGATTAAGAGATGTTAAAGAAGCATTTATGACCTGAAATTTGATTCTGAGCCAGGGTAATAAAATCTATAAAAGGGGCAGTTGATAAAATTTGAATATAGACTTGAACTAGATAATATAATTTTATCAGTGTTAGATTTCTTGACTTAACAGCTTTTTTATGAGTAAAAGGATGTGATGTTTCCATTGATTCTAAATTGGTTCAGATAAGAATAAATACATACACTCATAGACACGTACACAAAATTATGGAATAAATGTGGCAAAATAAATACACTGACATGTATGTGTGTATGCATGATATATTTACATAGATATCAATAATATAAGTATATATTTACCAACATTATGTATCTCATATTTAATAGACACAAACACTTAATGAGAGTTTTTTTGTATCATCCTTGTAACTTTTCTTTAAGTTTTAAATAAAAAGTTACCAAACTATTGGGCAATGAAAAAATAAAAATAAATAAAATGACCCACCTCAAGACACATTATTATGAAATTCCATTACATCCCAGACCAAAAAATAAGATTCTGAAGTCATTCTTTGGAAGAGGAGAGAGAGGGGCAATGAGAACAAGCCACATACAAAAAAGTTGGATTCAAAATAACATAAAACTAATCTAGAGTACCATTAAAAGCTAAAATACAAATGGATAATGTTTTCAAAATTTCAAGGGAAAATGATTTCCAACATAGAACTATATTCATAGTCTAGTAAAAGTAGAAGAGTCTGTTTAGACATGAAACTTTATCTTTCATATATCCTTTTCCAGGGAGCTAAAGAAGGATGCTTTCCTACAAAATGAGGACATAATCAAAGAACAAATCCAAGAAAAGGGATAAGAAAAAAGGAGAGAAGTGAAGGAGATTCACAGAGTGGTAATAAAGGGAATTTCCAGGATAACAGTTCTACAGCAGGCTTAGAGGGTATTTATTCCCAACTGAGTAGCAGGTTTGAGGGCTCTAGGAGGTATTGGGGGTGGGGGGCAGTGTGGTGGCAATGGATAAACTACCTGGCATGACTTACCATATTGAATAAAGTTTTAGAAAGAAAGGAAATTTTGGGCTGAATGAGTAACAGATACACAGTAAATAACAAATGAAAACAAACAAACAAACAAACAATTGTCCATTCCAGTGTTAAGGAGCAATTTTCAGGGTGAAGAAAGATAAAATTATGACTGTAATACAAATGAAAAATGAACATGTGTCAAAGATATTATTTAACCCCTCACCTGAGGAGAGAAGTGGTAAAATGGTTCAACTGATACAAAGGGTGAATTCAAAGAGCAGAATTATGCATAAGGAAAAAGGAATTCTGAAATGAATTTACCAAGAGAAGCAAAATGGTCTATTTACAGGGCAATAATCAATTGCATTCATATTAGTTTTCTATTGCTGTGTAACAAATCACCACAAATTACACAGCTTAAAACAACACACATTTATGATCTCACACAGTTCTGTAGGTCAGAATTCTGGGTGGGTTCAGGTGAGTTCTCTGTTGACTCTTAGAAGGCCAAGATCAAGGTGTCTATTGGGTTGGACTCTTCTGTGGAGGATCTAAGGAAGAATCTGCTTCCAGTCTTATTCAGATTGCTGGCTAAATTTAATTCCATATGGCTATAGAACTGAGGACCCCATTTCCTTGCTGGCTGTCGACTGGGATTGCTGTCAACAACTAGAAACCCTTCTCTGGTTCTTGCACATGTGCTTTGCACATCTTCAAAGCCAGCAACTGCATGTCAAATCCTTCTGGTGCATTGAATCTTTCTAACTTCCCCTTCTGCCACTAGCTGGAGAAAACCCTCTACTTTAAAGGCTCATGAAATTAGGGTACATGGGATTAGATTGGACCCACTCAAATAATCTCCTCTTTGCTATGGAATATAACATAGTCACAGGAGCAATATCTCATCCACATGTGCTGCCCACACGCAAGGGGAGGAGGTTTTCTTAGGACATGGTCATCGGGGGACCATCTTAGAATGTGCTCACCACAGCACTCCACCATACATAACCATTTGTATTTCTGTGAATAATAGTAACATGCACTGTTATTAGTTTTCTACAACTGATAGAATTATTTAAAAAGATCAAAGATAATGAGACGCGAAGACAACCTAGATAGATGAGCTTCATGCACCAATCTTGTTTTGCCCATTTCGAAGTCTTTCATAATTTTTTCTGGCACCTGTTATATAAGAAAAATATATAGGGGCACCTGGGTGGATCAGTCAGTTAAGTGTCAGGATCTCATAGTTCATGAGTTTGAGCCCTGCCTTAGGCTCTCTCCTGACAGTGCGGAGCCTGCTTGGGATTCTCTCTCTCCAACCACCCCCCTCTCTGCCCCTCCCATGCTCACTCTCTCTAAATAAATAGGTAAATAAATAAATAGATAAATGTTTTTTTTTAAATAAAAATATAATTGTAACATACATGCCTCACTTTTGATCAATATTTAGGTAACTATTGGATATTCATGTAGCTAAAACTTGTGATGTGACCGTATCAATGACTATTTGTTAGGTTAACTTGGTTTTATAGAATAACAAAGGACTTGCAAAGACTATAGAGCCTTTAATATACATTTTTGTGTTTCCCTACCTGGAATCCCTACCCCTTTCTTCTAGTAATAGCACCCTGATTTTCATTTGGAGAGCCACTCCTTTTCCATTAACGTGAGTGGCACATGACCTAGACAAATGTGTGCATGCTAAGGATGAAATATTATCACAATGCAGATAAAGGATCAATCAACTCAGAATGACAAAGGCAAAAAGATTTTGGCACTGGGTGACAAAGGAGCTTGATTTTGAGGGATCATAAAAATGATAATACCTAGCATTTATTATGTAGTTGTCACATATCAGGCACTACTTTTCATGCTCTTCAAGCATTATCTCTTTTAATTCTTACAGTGCAAAAAAATAGAATTAGTATTACCTCACTTTACAAATGTGGAAACTGAGGCACAGATAAATTAATTAATTTTTCCAACATTACACAGCTAACAGGTGATAGAGACCATTCTCTCATGCTACACCATACTGATTTCAGAAAATAAAATCAGGGGCGCCTGGGTCGCTCAGTCAGTTAAGCGTCTAACTTCAGCTCAGGTCATGATCTCATGGTTCATGGGTTCGGGCCCCACATCAGACAGCTGTTCTGGCAGCTCAGAGCCTGGAGCCTGCTTCGGGTTCTGTGTCTCCCTCTCGCTCTGCCTCTCCCTCATGCTATCTCTCTCTCTCTCCCTCTCAAAAATAAAATAAAACATAATTAAAAAAAAAAAAGAAAAGAAAAGAAAATCAGCTTGGGGCACCTGGGTGCCTCAGTCAGTTGAGTGTTTGACTCTTGATTTCAGCTTGGGTTGTGATCCCAGGGTCATGGGATCAAGCCTTACATCAGGTTCCACACTGAGAGTGGAACTTGCTTAAGATTCTCTACTTTTTGGGGCGCCTGGGTGGCGCAGTCGGTTAAGCGTCTGACTTCAGCCAGGTCACGATCTCGCGGTCCGACTTCAGCCAGGTCACGATCTCGCGGTCCGTGAGTTCAAGCCCCGCGTCAGGCTCTGGGCTGAGCCTGGAACCTGTTCCCGATTCTGTGTCTCCCTCTCTCTCTGCCCCTCCCCCATTCATGCTCTGTCTCTCTCTGTCCCAAAAATAAATAAACATTGAAAAAAAAAATTTTTTTTAAAAGATTCTCTACTTCTCTCCCTCTGGTGCTCTTCCCCACTTTCCCAGAAAGAAAGAAAGAAAGAAAGAAAGAAAGAAAGAAAGAAAAGGAAAGAGAGAAGGAAAAAGAGAAGGAAAGGAAAAGAAAGGAAGGGAAGGGAAGAGAAGGAAAGGGAAGGGAAGGAAAAGAAATCAGCTTGTGGAAAAATAACTTCACTCACAGAATAAAGCAAACCATTTTCACATACTGAGAATGACCAAAGAGTTTCCAAGGTCCTCCTTCCTTGCCCTGACCTTTGGTACCTAGGGGTGCACTTCATAACCCCCAGGAGAAACCTCTAAGTCTTAAATACATTGGGCCTCTATTCTGTTGAAGATTCAAACTTGGATGTCTATCAGAACCACCTGAAAGGCTTCTGACTGCTGGGCCCCACCTCCAGAGTTTCTGATTCAGTAGGTCTAAGGACAGAGTCCAAGAATTTGTATTTCCAACAAATTCTCAGATGCTGCTGCTATTTCTGGTCAGTAACCTACCTACATTTGAAGAACACTGGCCTACGATATGAGTAATAGCAGTATAGGCAATCTGGGCTCGGTCCCTACCCACCTCGTTCTTTGCTTCCAAACCTAAAGAACAGCCACAGTGACAAACTGGTGTGGTTATTGGCGGATCACCCAGGGACAGAACCACCAAGTAGAGAAGCTGGCTTGGGGAAGATCTCACCAGAGCTGATGGAGAGAAATTCAATATCTGTTTGAAATGAAATTAGGTTAGGTCTTGCCTCTCTGTATCGGGAGGAAGGAAAAAAAATCTAATAACATGGGGGAAAATATGTACTTTTTTGCAACTGTGAACCGATTCCTTGGTATCGCCAGAAAGTCATTCTTAATAATCATGACGCTTTATATTTCTATGGCAGTCTTTCCTAAAGAATTTTAAAGTTACTGACAGAACCCATGAACCTTCCAAAACCTCTAAGAGTTTTCTGGGTGTTGTTTGATTGGTCTTTCAAAAAAATGAACCATACAAAAACTTGGTTTTCTTCCCAGGTTCTACAAGAAGGGAAACATTTTAGGATGCCTCGTATGTTGTATGTTTCCTGTTGCTTTCAAATGGCCCAGCTTGAAAACCTATAAATGCTATCTTGTGGATCTTAATTGGAAATATTTATTTCATATTGTTTTTCTCCATGACTTTAAATTTTATTTCCATGTAACTCTGACCACTGAATACATACTAAAAATGTGTGTTTAAAAAAAAAAAAGCTACTTTTAGGGATTAAAAAAACTTAACATCTATTGAACTATTCATTGTAGACTAAGAAGGGAATGTTCATCAAAAGCTGCTAACTTCATCCTCTTTGGAAAAGTTTGGACTATAATATTTCAAAATTCAAGGGTGGTGAGTGTAGACATTTAATGAAAAGACCCAGAACTAGGGTTGACTAGAGAATAAAATCCACACAATACAGAAAAATTTCTTATGACTGAGTTGTAAAAATAATACAATGGATCAAACGCTTTGCACCACAGGGTTTTTTCACACCCTCTGGGGAAATTGCCAAAATTACTTAAAAATATGGTAAATCAAAGTTGGTTATCCATCAGCCTTACAAACATGTCTTTCACCGCTTCTAATCTCATACAGATGTGGCAAGACTATTGACGATTGGGTTCAACACACTTGGACCTTGCTTAAAAAGAAAGCAGGATTACAAATTTTTTTGAATTTCTGCCACCTACTGGCGACTCAACGTGCTAGAATTGAGCACAGGGTAATATCGCTTCCTGTTGGAGGCTGGTTATGGCCTTCATCTGGAGGATAGTTAATTAGCACATGCTTTAACTGCTCTTCAGCACATGCAGTTGATTTAGTGAGAAAACAGGGTGAACTGAGTTGTTTGGGGGCTAGCTTCCAGGCCCCAGAGCAACCCTTAACCATCCCTGCTTGGTAGACCTGATTACAAAGTAAACTTGGCATTTTTGGATTCCTTTCCCTCGTGGTGTGAATCATATGGCTTCAGTGCTGGTGAGTGGTGTTCAGAAGGCACTGCTGTTTGCACATGTGTTGCATAGCCCTTAGCAGCAAGGCTGGTGCCTTGATAGGTGTAATTCTAGAAGACAAATAGTGTGTGTTTGTGGACTGCAACAAAATGAATCTGAATATTGATTTGTATGGCATCTGGAATACATTCTGGAAAGTTCTTGGGGGAGAATGGGTAACGGTTTGGGATTGCCACCCTGTTGCATAGGGCCAGGATAGACGGGGGAGATATTTCAGCTTGAATTATCGTCTAGTTTTTGATGTTAATTTTGACAGCTGAAACCTAGGTTCTTGGATAATCTCCTCAAATCTGTTCTTTAACAACAAAATAACCTACACAGAGCACCCTCTTGGTCTTAACCTCGTAATTCCTATGGTCCTGTTTTATCATTTCTAGGTGTGCCAAACTTTGCTTCAAAGAGTTCATTTCATTCCAAGGGGCAACCAGAAAGGGATCAAAGACTTTACTTCATTTTGCAAAGCCCAAGCTGGAGAGTTTATTACACCGAGTCAATCTCCCTTTGAAGATTGCTATCTGTGAGTGTGAAACTTGAGTCCCAGGAGAGGCACATGAGAAAAACTTTGGGGCAGCCACCAGACAGGAAGGTGTCATTTATACTGAGATGGGAAAACAGAGTCAGGGATGCTGGAGAAGATCAAAAGGTTGAAGGTACGTTGGACATATGGCAAAGAGTAACGGCCATCTGGAAAAGTGGATATTGTAATGGGGCAAGCAACAATCAGAAAAGAGAGGTGAAATTAAAAAAGAAATTAAAGGCCAAGAAATACATTGAGTGATATACCAGTGAGCATGTTTGAAAAATAAGGGCTGTTAAGGGTAAAAGTCCCAGCTCTGTGGTCCAGCTATATTAAATTTCTTTCCGTTCTGCAAGTGTGATATGCTGTCTGTAGCCTCTATGCCTTCATGCATGGCCTTCTCTCTGCGGGAATATTGTTCTCTCCCTGACCTCCTACATTTTCTTTTCACTCAACCAACTCCTCCCACTTATTGTTCAGGTCTCAGCTTAAGTCCCTCTTCCTCTGAAAGTCCAAGGAAGTCCCTTCTAGACCTAAGTGAGTTACTCCAGCTCTCACAGGGGAGCACTGCCTTTACCGTAGGACTTCTCACACTTCCTCTTACTTTAAGTTTTCACTTCCTGAGAGCTCTATGCTCAATCATGGTGGGAACTTATCTGTCCCACTTCCACTGCTACTACAACCTCGGCACCCAGCACAATACCCACAATATGGTATATTGTTGATTCTCATATCTGGAATGAAGAATAATTAAAAATAGATTGAGTGGTCCAGCCGAGTTATCCATTTTGAAAGAGCATTCTGTTAGGGTGCTTGAGTGATTCAGTCGATTGAGTGTCTGACTCTTGATTTCAGCTCAGGTCATGATCTCATGGTTCATGAGCCCATGTTGGGCTCCTTGCTGACAGCACAGAATCTTCTTGGAATTCTCTCTCTCCCTCTCTCTGTGCCCCTCCCCCCCAACTCTCTCTCTCAAAATAAATAAACTTACAAAAAAGAAAGTAAGAAAGAAAGAAAGAGAAAGAAAGAAAGAAAGAAAGAAAGAAAGAACATCCTGTCAATTTGCCCTCTCTTGCACAACTCTTTTCACTAGTGAGCAAAGCTGAAGACTGACATCATCCTGGTGCCAGAGAGAGTAGGCAGGGGGAAGAGCAAAGAGAGAGGGAGAGACAGAATCCCAAGCAGGTTCTGCACTGTCAGCATGGAGCCCAACAAGGGGCTTGATCCCATGAATTTTGACATCATGACCTTGACTGAAAGAGTCAGATTCTTCATCTACTGAGTCACCCAGGTGCCCTGTCCCTCAGTTTGTGATTGCAGTAGGACACTAGGGCAAGAATGCTGGTGATTTGTACAAATCATAACTGTTCCTCTCCCTTCGGGCTGGAACAAGGACATTCCCTCATGTAAGGTGAAGTTTATGGCCTTCTTTACATATGTTTAAAAATGTATAGAATCAAATACTATCACTATATATTTTTTTAAGTTCCATCAGTTTAATAACGATTTTAAATGGAGTTGACTGAGAGTGGTTGCCAGCATCTCCCCCAGGGAATGGACCCTATGTACCAGCGAAATATCTTCTTAGAACCCCAACAGAGTGAACAGATAGTTATTTTGCTAGAATAGCTTTCTATTGAAAATTTAGCTCAGATCCTGTACAGATGTTAAAGTTAAGGAGAGGACAGGAAGTGGAAGCACTGGGGTTTTGCTGTGTGTTGATGCTGATATGGGACACTTTTGAGGGTGCATCCTTTTGTCAATGTGCAGTTTTACAAATAGTTTAGAATATTTTATTTACTTATTTTGAAAGAGAGAAGATGGGAGCAGAGGAGGGCCAGAGAGAGAGGGAGAGAGAATCCTAAGCAGACTCCCCACTGTCAGCACAGAGCCTGATGGGGGGCTCGAACGCACAAATGGTGAGATCGTGACCTGAGCAGAAATCAAGAGTCAGATACCCAGCCAAATGAGTCACCCAGGCGCCCCTAGAATAGATTTCAAAATCAAGTATTTCCCAAGCTTTGTGAAACCACTGAATACCTCTGCAATATAGATTTGAAAAATGACTCTGTGCCAGAGTTCTCAATGTTTCACCCATATCAACACTTCTACTCTCCAGAACAACCCCATGAGGCAGATACTAGTATCCTGATTTTATAGACAAGGACGCTGAGGCACAGAGAGGTTATGTAATTTACTGACAGCTAGTAAGTAGTAGTACCCAGATTAGGAAACAAAATCTGGCTCCATTCATTCATTCTCCTAACAAACATTTATTGAGTGTCTGCTATGCGCCAGGCACTGTTTTAGGCCATGGGCACACCACAGTGAAGCAAATAGACAAAATCCTTGCCCTGTGAAGCTTCTCTTATGGCAGAGCCTTCCATGTCAGCATGCTCCCTCTTACCTACTACCCTGCCACTGCTCCCCTCTCTAACTGGTCACCCTGGGCTCTGTGGGAAAAGGGCGGGGTGATGAGAAAGCCAGAGTCAGGAACAGGTTCCTGGACTGACACCAGAAAGGAGAGTAGCAGTTGACAAGGAAGGTGTGGGGGAAGGGCACTGCAGGCACAGGAAACAGATGGGAAAACCTGGGGCCCATGGCATCCCAGCGTCCCCACCATTCTCCCCACAGTTGTCCTAGCCCCGCAAAGAGGTCAAAGTCATGCCTAAAGTGGATGCAGGTGTGCTTTCTATTTTAGAGAGGTTAATACTCTTCTGGCCTTGACTTTCCTTCTTGGTATTTTGTTGTCCATCATCACCACCAGGCCTGCTTCCTACATCCTGTCTGCTCTACTTGGGGTGTCCATCCACCTGAATGAATTTCAACTTCTGATCTTCTTGCTTCCTTCTCCAGTTTATGACTCCTCCTCTTTTTTTTTTTTTAAGTTCCATCAGTTTAATAACAATTTTAAAAACCCCAAAATGGAAACTGAGGGAACAGGGAAGAGGGGTCAGGTTCACAAGAAGCCTTGTTCATGGCCCAGACCTGGCTCAGGGCCCCCTGGCATTTGCTGTTGCAGCTGTTCTTGGAAGGAGGGGGCAGTAGATGTCCTGTGGGAGCCACCAGTCAGCTGGATGGAGGACCCTTATTTCCTCTGGGGTATGCTCAGTATTGTGTGCCCCATGTTTTGTCCTACAGGCCAGAGAAGGTATCAGTGGGTTTGTAACAGTCAACCAGCAGCTCAATGACCCTGGCAGCCCTGGTATCATCACTCTTCGTGAACCCTAAGAGTTCACCCAAATCAATCTCCAATTCCAGGATCTCTTCTTCCTGGTGGTCGTAGAGGCCAGTGAGCTGCCCCAGAATTCACTCCTCCAGGTCGAGGCACTTCCCCAATTCCTTGTGGTCTTGCTTGACCAGTGACCTTCCCTTGGTGCCCCACTGGGCCCTTGTGGTCCGTGGCTAGAGCCCTCACCTGCAGCCCCAGGTGGGCCCTGAAGGTAGATGCAGGGCTCTGGGTCACAACTGCCTGGCCAGGGAGCCAGGACCACCAACACCACTCCCCCATTCCTACACACCCCCACCCTCTCCACCACACCTACCCCTGCCCCTGCCACCCTGTGGAGCTTCTATCTGCCAATGCCATGCTGCCCTTTGGGCTGGAAGCCGCCACCTCTGGGATGCCTGCCACCTTCAGGATGCCCACCAGCTGGCTCTGGGCCACTGGCTCAGGTTAGTTTGTGGGCTCAGCTCCATGGGGCTCCACGGGCTAGGTGGTGCCAGGGATGCCCAGAGATGGAAGCAGCTTGTGAAGCTCCCAGGGCATGGCAGGGCACACCTGCCTTTTGATCCCCCCTCTTGATTCTTATTCCATGTCTTTTCTGTGCAAGAGGATGCCATTCTCTCCACACTCATCCTTATGTTCCCAGATTAGATGCAACTTTCCTGATGCATGTAACATTTGAGTGCCTGCAAGTGCCAGGCACACTTCAAGCACTGGCTACTACGAAAAGCTGAAAGATGCCACCACCACCACCACCCCGCCAAAGATGTCTATATGCTAACTCCTAGAATCTATGATTGCCACCTTATATGGCAAACAGAAGACAACAGGTGAGTGAACTAAGGATCTTGAGATGGGGAGATGATCCTGGATTATTTGAGTAGGCCATAAATGCCACATCTGTACTATTATAAGGGGGAGACAGTGGGAGATTTGACACACACAGAGGAGGAAGGCATGGTTTTAGGTTTCAGTTCCTGCTGTGAAAACAGAGCAGAGAGAGTCTTGAAGATGCTGTCCTTGAAGACTGGACACACTGGACACAAGGCCACAAGCCACAGAAGGCTGGTAGCCACCAGCAGCCGGAAGAGACAAAGAAAGGATTTTCCCCCAGAGCCTCTGGAGGGAGTATGATCCTGACTTCCGGCTTTTGGCTTCTAGAACTGTGAGAGAATAGATTTCTGTTGTTTTAAGCTACCAATTAGTGGTCATTTGTTACAGTATCATCAGAAAACTAACACAGTGTCCTTTCTCTGGGTCCTTCCTAGACCTCCCCAGGCCATTTCTATGGGTGTGCATAGTGCCCCACATCTTCAATACCAGCTAACACGTTGCATATTACCAGCATGTTTCCATGCCGTCCATTGGACTACACACTCCTTGAAATCAAGAACAGGCACCTTGTTTGTTCATCTTCATATATCCCCAGCATTTCATATTGTAGCCAGCATGTAATAGATACTCAAGAGATTTTTGTTAAGTAAATGAATAAGCTATCACAGAGCATTGTAGTATTATTTAAGTTTTTTTTTTTTTTAATATGTGAAAGCATTTCTTTTCCAATTAGTTTTGTAAGAACCATGGTTTTATGTAATCTGTGGTGCAAAGCACAATATGGCACACTGTTTCTAGTCAAAGGATAGCACACAGGTTTCATCTCTCATGGTTTTGTAAATGTTGCCCAGATACTCAGTGCAACAGGATGCCTTAGACAATAATGTCTGTTATAGATGTGATCATAGGGAGGGGTGGTATATGGACATAGACTTTGCCATTCCTGGCCTGTTTTTGTCCTGTGGATAAGATCTCTTGTATCTAAGCGTGAAACAAATGATGTTCCTGCTCTCCAGACTCATGGCACTGAAATTTGGCTTTTCTAACTCGTCCATGGTAGTAGTAGTTTCTCATATTTTAGTTCCTGCTGTGAAAACTGACCAGTCTGTGTGTCATTCTTTCATTCAACATTTTCAACAGCAGACCCTGTTCTAAGTGCTGGAGCTGTGTGGTCCCTGCCCTCAAAGAGTTTAAAGATTAACAGAAAAGATATGCGTGTTTTAGAGGGATCCTGCCCAGCAGTGTGAAATGGGCTACAGTGGCGGTACATGGAGCTATGGCAGCAGCACAGAGGAGTCAATGTCTCAGGAGAGAGGGAAGACTGAAACCTTCAAGCCAAGACCTTGGATTAAACCTGTAAACTGGCTCTTAAGGCACTGACTGAGGGAGGGGACAATTCGCCCACTATGGATCAGAAGGAAGCATGTGTGACTCAGTGGCTCTTTGCCTTGGGCTCCAGGTCCCAAAGGAGGCCTGGGCTGTCTGGCTGCTTTTGCAATGAGTCTGGTAAAAATTTAGCATTTCGGTCACTCTGTGTCCTCTGAGCAGAGCTCCGGAAGCAGGATCAATAGAGAAACATTGTCAGCAGCTAGAGGATGCTATAAATCTTTTCAGCCCTCATCAGAACCATTTGTGAGAGGATGGGATGAGGTTCCTGGGAGGAGCTAAGGGGAAGCATTGGGGTTCCATCCTAATGAGCCCTGCCGATGGAGAGTGAGGGCAGGAGGCAGGTGTTGGTGATTCTCTATCCAGACCATGGGATGAAAACTCATGCCCAAACATAGTTATATAAATGCCCTTTTCACGCAGCAAGTATTTGCCAATGCCGAGCACACTGTGCTAGGGACTCCCACAAAGGTGAATGCTCCCTGCTGTGGTCCAAATGTTCGTGTCCCCTCCAATTTCATTCGTTGAAATCCTACTGCCCAATGTGGTAGCATTAGGAGGTGGGGTTTGGGAGGGGGGTGATTAGGCTGATTTGGGAATGGGGGCTGATTAGATTGATGTCCTTATGAAAAAGGCCTAAGAGAGCTTCTTGCCCCTTCCACCATGTGAGGATGCACCAAGAAGTCTGGGACCCTGAGAGGGTCCTCACCCAACTACCTAGTGTGTGGTATTTTGTTCTAGTAGCCCAAAATAAGACACACTCCATCCACCCACCTAAACAAACTGATGTGGTGGGCAAGGGTTCGAGCTATCGAGCAGAGTATGATCTGGGGTGAGCTTAGCCTACACTTCAAAAGCTGTGTGATTTCAGGCATCTCTCAGCACTGCTCAAGCTTCAGTTTCCTCATCTGGAAAATAAGCATAATAATAGTGCCTACATCACTGAAGTATAAAGAAGCTTAGCCAAGTATTTGGAGGATAAATAATATTGGTCACAAATAACTTTGGTGGGGGGGAGTGACAGCTAAGGTTGGGTAGGTGGGTTTAAGGGTCACCCTGGAAGCCAAGAACAGGTTGTAGAACCAAAAGTACCAGCCTTGCCAGGGGACTGTCTTAGAGCTGAAAGTTGATCCACACTCATGGTTAGATTGGAAAGCAATGGTGTGGTTAATTTATGTTGCTCCTTGTTCATTCATTCAGCAGACATTCAGTGAGCTAGAGGGAGCCAGGCACCCTGCTAAGTTCTGGCGATACAGAGATGATCAAGCATTTCCAGCTATATCTTAAGTTCTCTAAGAGCAAAGACCATGTCTGAGCTGTAGGCTGTTGTCGACCTTGCACCCAGTAGAGCTAGGAGGAATTAGATTAATAGGTATTGAATAATTATTTTTGAATGAAAAGAAGTAGGTGCTTGATATTTTTTTTATTTTTTTTCTTTCTTTTTTTTTTTTTAGAGAGAGAGTGAGCACAGGAGCGACAGAGAGAGGGGCAGAAGAGAGATTGAATCTTAAGCAAGCTCCATGCTCAGGGCAGAGCCCAATGTGGGACTCAATCCTACAGTCCTGGGATCATGACAAAATCAAGAGTTGGACACTTAACTGACTGAGCCCCCAGGGGCCCCTGATAATTATTTTTAATGTAAAGATGAAATCATAAAAAATAATAACTATCTGAAACTATGTGTGTCAGGGGGTGCCTGGGTGGCTCAGTTGGTTAAGTGACCAACTCCTGATCTCAGCTTAGGTCATGGTTTCACAGTTTCTGAGCTTGAGCCCTACATCCAGCTCTGCACTGACAGCATGGAGACTGCTTAGGATTCTGTCTCTCCCTCTTTCTGCCCCTTCCCCCCTTGCTCTCTCTCTCTCTCTCTCTCTCTGTCCCAAAAATAAATAAATAATCTTTAAGAAGAAAAAAGAAAGAAAGAAAGAAGAAAGAAAGAAAGAAAGAGAGAAAGAAAGAAAGAAAGAAAGAAAGAGAAAGAAAGAAAGAAACGATGTGTGTCTGAATTTGGCTAAATACTGGTCAAATGGCTCTCCTGAAGCATTCTTGTCCTCCCAACACTCCCCACCAGCAGCAGGTGAGGGCAGTTATATTCCTCATCTCCACTTACACTTGGTACTCTCCAATTGTCTAATTTTGGCAGTTTAAAATGTGCTGATAGCTCATTTTTTAAATTTAATTTATTTTTTCAATTTACATCCAAGTCAGCATATAGTGCAACAATGATTTCAGTAGATTCCTTAATGCCCCTTACCCATTTAGCCCATCCCCCCTCCCACAACCCCTCCAGCAACCCTCTGTTTGTTCTCCATATTTAAGAGTCTCTTATGTTTTGTCCCCTCCCTGTTTTTATATTTTTGCTCCCCTTCCATTATGTTCATCTGTTTTGTATCTTAAAGTCTTCATATGAGTGAAGTCATATATTTGTCTTTCTCTAATTTCACTTAGCATAACACCCTATAGTTCCATCCACATAGCTGCAAATGGCAACATTTCGTTCTTTTTGATTGCCGTAGCTCATTTGTTTTCATTCACGTTTTTCTGATTACTAATACATTTGATCAAAATTTCAAATGCTTGCTAGTCCTTTGGGTTTCCTCTTCTGGAAATTGCTTGTTTTTGTCCTTTGCCCTATTCGGCTCCAGGGCCTATATTCCAAAACCATTCTCAAAAATACCATAAAGAGCAGTGCACATTGCTGTTATTTGACATGGTTAGAAATTGGAGACAGTGTGAAGGCCCTTCACTTAGAGAATTAATTGTTCAAGGTGGTGGGAGGGAATTAATATTCTGAGGTATTATGTGACAATTCTAAGTAATTAACTAGATGCACAGATGATTCTTAGAAACATAAAGATGGGTGATAACAGAAACAAAATGAGATGTATAAAATGATGCACAATATTGTGATTTATAAGAAATATGTATTTGGTCATTCAGATGACCAAAATATATTTTTCATATGTATTTGGTCATGGTTCCTGGCACACAGCTCCTAAAACCCTGGAATTTCCAGTAACAAGGATAATAACTGTGACTTTTGTTATGTTAATAAAGGTAACTTTTGGGCCCCACCTAAGGGCAGGGATTAGTTGCCAGGAGGACCAACCAGATTAGAGGTTTAGAACTTTCAGTCCCACCCGGATCTCTAGGGAAAGGAGAGGGGCAAGAGGTTCAATCAGCCAATGGCCAATGACTTAGTCAGTCATGACCTTGCAATGAAGCCTCCATAAAAACCCAAGAGATCTGAGTTCTGAGAGCTTCCAAGTTGGTGAACACATGGAGATGGGAGAGAGTGGTGTTGTCTGGGGAGGGCAGTGAAGCTCTGCACTCTTTCCCCATACCTTGCCCTATGCACCTCTTCACCTGGCTGTTGATTAACAGCCCTTATCATAAACTGGTAAACATAAGTGTTTCTTTGAGTTTTATGAGGCATGATAACAAATTAATTGAACCTAGGGAGGTCACTGCAAGCTCCAATATGTAGCTGGTTGGTCAGAAGGACAGGTGACACCTAGGGCTTGCGGCTGACCTCCAAAGTGGGGTAGTGGGCAGACTTATAGGACCAAACCCTTAACTGGTGGAATCTGATGCTGGTGTCCAAGGATTGCTTGGTGTTATGTGGGTACAACCGACCCCACACGTTGAAACTGGGTCTAGGAACCCTAAAAGACAACGAGATTCATATGTAAATTATAACTCCATGCATATGAAACACCTATGTGTGTGAGTGTGTGTGTATTTTCTCAAGAACATATTAAACACATTAGTTGTTGGAAGGGGTAGTGGAGTGGGAAAGAGGGGTGAAGAACCAGGATCAAAGAGAATAAAGAAATAAAGAAAAAGGGCTTGGCGATGATAATATTTCAAGAACGATGAAGTAGAAGTAATTCAATCCCGTGTACCTGAGATCAGATAATAATAAAAAAGAGTAATGAATAGCCATAAATAAAATGCTTTCCATTTCTATGGCTCTTTGAATCTTTCAAAGCATTTCACAGCTGTTTCATTTGATACCAATAACGAGTAGCCCTGGAGGGAAAACACTCCTTTCCCCTGTTGAGAGAAAAGGGTCCAGGCATGGTGAGATAAATTGTCCCTGAGAAGACACTAGGACCCAGAAATTCCCACACTGAACCTGCCTTCTTTCCTTTACAATGGATTGGTTGGACACTGTCACTGGGCTCCCTGAAGGCTGGTGAAACTTGAATCAAGCCCTGCATTTATCTTTCTTCACATCCCTTCCTGCCGGGTAAAAACCCATGTGCTTTAGTGGGCTTCCCACTTCCCTACTACATCTCAGCTATTAAGGCTGTTTCACACATAGGGCTCCCATTGACCCTGGCTCTCTCCCTAATTGAACCCAAAGACTAAAACATCCTTTACAATAAGCACTTCTTTGTAATAGACAGATTTCCTGGACCCATAAAACAGCTTTTAGAAAGGGCGAGCTGTATTTAAGGAAGACATTAATATAGTGCCACAAAATGAGGTTTGCTGACATATGACTCTTTGAATAATTTACTTTAAATAAATTAACACTACAATTTACATTTACCTTTGAAAGTCCAATTTACTGGAGACACTGAGGATGTGCTCCCCAGAGAATGGGAATAACGAAAACCACCAGCCTCTGTCTGACTGCCTTGCTAAGAACCATAGTGATGAAATGCCTACTTTTTCCGGAGAAATCTCCCTGCAGTCCACTTTCAAACCATCTGCTGGTGGGGCTACCCATTTCTCCCCGTGGTCCTTCTGTTTGCCAACAGAATGAGTTTAGCACCCAGATGGGGGCAAAGGAGAGGGGATAGCTTGGAGGGAAGAAAACTGAGTATAATTGAAAAGCTAATACTAATTATAATAATAATATAGCTAGAAGTTATTGCTAAATTATTTGTATATATTATCTCATGTAATCCTCTATGAAGTAGGATTTTTTTGTATATTAACCCATTTCGACAGATAAGGAGACTATGTCTTAAATAGTTCACTTACTCATGATCACATAGCCAGTAAGTGGTAAACCTAGTATTTAAATATAAAGAGTCTTTTTTTTTTTAATATTTATTTATTTATTTATTTTGAGAAAGAGAAAGAAAGAGTGCTGGGGAGGGACAGAAAGAGGGGAAGAGAGAGAATCCCAAGCAGGCTCCGTGCTGTCAGCGCGGAGCCCACGTAGGGCTCAAACCTACAATCTGCTAGATCGTGATCTGAGCCAAAACCGAGAGTCAGACTATCGACCAACTGAGCCGTCCAGGCGCCCCTCAAATATAAGGATTCTTAAGTCAGTGTCCACACTTAGATTTTTCTTTTAAATAATTATAGTATTATCAATACTTTAAATATTCAAAGTTACATGATCGTTATAAAAATCGGAAAAAGAAAGTATATATAAAGAAACAAACAAAAAACACCAACTCAAAATTGATTTTTTGGGCATATCCTTTTCTTGTGAGAAGACTTCAGTTCTGTTTTCTGGAGACTGAGAACACATCTCTGTGCATTGGGGCAGGCTGGGTTGGGCAGGCCTGCTACAGAGCAGAAAGGGAAAGCAAGGACCTTTTGGCCCATTAAAATGAGTGCATGATTTATCTGTCCTTTCCAACTGGCGGCTGACCAAAGAGGCTGATGGGCATAGCAGGTTTCCTGGGCACGTGTGGCTCCAGCATATGGAACCGCAGGGCTGCCCGGGCTGGTAATGACGTCTCTCCCTCCTTGCTCAGGGCATGGAACAGCGTAAGAACCAGGGGCGAGGGAGCCGCTCAAATCGCTGGCCTGGAGTTGGTCCCCACAGGTGGCAGATCTACCTTTTGTGGCCTCTCGCCACAAACAGCCCCCAGCCAGCCCTTTGTGGGCTGTGCCAGAGAGCTCTGTATCTGACACCATCTACACTTGAACGTACAGGATCCAACAGCAGGGCATTAGGCTGAAGAGCGTGATCTTTGAAATCACAGCTGGGGTCAGATTCTGGCCTACCCACATTTGAACAGTGTGAATCCTGGCAGATTATGCAACCCCTAAATTTCTGTTTCCTCAGCTATAAAATTAGGCAGTTCATTGTGCGGGACACCTGAGTCAGGCTCCCTGGGGCCAAATCCTAGCTCCATTCGGTACTAGCTGGATGCAGTGGGAAAGCTCCTCAGCCTCTCGGTGTCTTGTTTTCTCACATATTAAATAGGAATAATGACAAAGTCAGGAAGAAATGAGACATTACATGTGAAGTGCCCAGTGCAAATACCTGGGAAATAGTAGTTGTTTTTACCGCTATTAAAATGGGGGCGATTAGAGTACTTTAGCTCATAATATTTTTGTGAGGATTAATTGAAATAATATAAGTAAAGCACCTTAAAATATGTATTCTCTTGGAAGTTTAGTTCCTTAGGTAAACACTTGAAAGTTATCCTAAGTTCTTTTTGGTTTTTTTTCTTCCTAAAATCATTCTCCCAGCAAATATTGTCAGCACCACTGTCAAGAAATTTCCAGAATCCAGCTACATCTCACTTCCTTTCTGGCTACACCCTACTCTAAAGTACCATTAGTCTCACCAGGATTATGTCCAATATAGCCTTCTGATTTTCTGACTCCTGACCTTGCCCCCATACAGTGTATTGTCAATCTAGCAGCCTTTAGTCAAAGGTTCTTATTTTAAATATTTTATCTAGGTTTTTACAAAGTTGAAATATAATTGAAATATAACATTATATTAGTTTCAAGTATACAACATAATGATCCTATATATTTACACATTGTAAAATGACCACCTGCAATAAGCCTAGTTAATATCCATATTCCCTCTCTTTTTGTTTTTATTTTAATTTTGAAATACTGACTTTCAGACAAGTTCCACAACTGGTACAGACCGTTCACCCATGTCCTTTACCCAATTTCCCCTAGTGTTAACAGTTACATACCATAGTCAAATGGTCAAAACCGGGACATTAACAAGACTATTAAGTACAGATTGTGTTCAAAGTTCACCTTTTTTTCCTCTGTTTTTTCCTTACCTCTTGATGGATACAATCCAGGATCCCACGTTACATGATGTTATCTCTTTAGTATCCTATAATTTAGTGACAATTTCTCAGTTTTTCCTTGGCTTTAATCATCTTTGATGAGTACTGGTCAGTTATTTTGCTGAATGTCTACCGACTTAGGTTTGTCTGGTGTTTTCTCATGACGAGATTAAGATTATATATATTTTAACAAACATACCACAGAAGTGATGGTATGTTCTCAGGGCACCATACTTAGGCTACATATGATGTTGATGTAAGATGCTGTAACATATTGACATCTTATTGGTGAGGTTAACCTTAATCACTTGATTTCAAGTGCCATTTATTGGGTTTCTCCACTATCGTGTTATTGTTTCCTTTGTAATTAGTCAATACTTGGGAGGATATACTTCAAAACTGTGCTAATATTCTATTCTGTTCAAATGTTCACCCTCAAATTTGAGCATTTATTGGTGGAACTTGCCTGCAGCAACTATTACTGTGGTATACTAATGGTAATTTTATGTCTCCTTGACTGATTCTACATTTATTAATTTGAATTCTTTTGTCTCTCCTTCTCCATTTTCTTATTTAATGAATTACATATTTATATCACTATTTTTATTTTATTCTATGAATTTAATCTAATTCTACCACTATTTATTTTGCTCAAATTGACCCAGATTTGACCTTTAAATTGATTCTTGTCTCCTTTCAACATGGCCCTAAAAGTTTTTCAGGCATTTCCTTGATTTCTGGTACCAAAAGATATTCCATCTTATATTTTTCCTGCCTTAATCCTGGAAATAACAACTTTTTAAGGGAGCCCTAGTTTCTTTCATTGGGAAATAATACTTAGAAGCCAAGGTCTAGGTGCTAAATGTACTTGCTGGTAGGGGGATGTCATTGCTCCTGGGCCCCATCAGCAGACAGAACTATGAAATATCCATATGCACACTGATCCATACACAGCAGTCTTTAGGTTGTAAGTCTGTTCAAGTCACACCTCTGGTCAAAACCTTCCTCTGACTTATCACTTCACTGACTTCATACAATGGCTTATAAAACCCTGCTTGATCTGGGCCCCCATTTCCTCTCTGAACCAATTTCCTTCTATTTTGCCTCACTCTAGCCTCACTGGTTTCTTTGCTCTTCCTCCAGTGCCAAGCATATTCTCACCTCAGGGCCTTTGCACTTATTCTCCCAACTGGACCCCCCCCCTTCACCTAAATGGCTCCCTTAAATGAAGTGTCTTCTTATGGGGGATGATATTCCTCACCAGCCAATCTAAAGTAACAAGTACTCCTTTCCCCATTCTAGTATTCCTTATACTCCTTACCCTGCTTAAATTTTTTCCTGCACTTAACATCCAACATCTGCATCATTTTCTTCCTGCACATCAACAACTAACATACTACAGTTTCACTAGTTTACTGGGTTTTGTCTGTTTCCCTGTTAGAATGAAAGCTCTGTCTGTTTTGTACACTCCTATACCCCTAGTATATAGAAAAATGCTTGACGCCTCGTGGACACTCATAAATATTTGTTCAGCATGTGAATGAATAAATGGATGAATAAATGAATAAAGAATATGAGCTTTGGAATCAGAAAAAACAAAATCGATGCCTCAAATCCCACCTCCACTATAAAAACCAGCTTAGGGAAACCAAACAAGTTTTAAAAGTACTCTTCAGTTTTATCATCTGGAAAAAAAATAACAGCTCATAAAGGGTTATTGTGAGAATTAAATAAGAGAACGTGAAGCAATCTTCAATGAACGAATGAATGTGTTAAATGCTTGATAAATAATATTCAGTAAATGGTAGCTATTAACATGATCCGCAGCAGCAGCAGCTTCTAGTAAAAGCATACAGTTTGGTCACAGAATTAGGTTCACCATATAGTGTCTCCCCACCCCTTTCGGGGGGCCATTTTGGCAAGTTTCCTCCTCCACTGAGGGGCTTCAGAGTAAGTCTTTGGTCCCACATCCTACAGCTGTCCAAATGAGTGTTTTTCCAGAGGGTCTGGGACCACTGGGACATTCTCCAGAGCTCTCAGGCATGTTTTGATGTGCTGGCTTGTGTGAGAAAACCCAAAAGGTGTAACTAATTTGTTAAATAGAAATATAAAACAGGCCCCTCTACTTGCATCTGGAAAGAACCAGCAGGGGAAACTGAGAGGTTTGACAATGTGTCCGGTTGAGTTGAGGGACTCTAACACTGCTCCTACCCCACCCCATGCCACCCTACCCCAGCACGAATTTCCTACACTGATCCTCAGCCAGTCCTTCGGGGTCTCGGAGGGCAACTGAGAACAGGGAAGGGTTTGGGGTCTTCAGCTGTTCTCTGGGTCAGGGGCTCTCCAGGATACCCACCAAACAAGTTCCCATCCAGGCCCCCCGGTGGGCCTCAGTTTGCTTCTCTCTTTCCTGACATTGACCCGAGGAGAGTGTCTCCATTCTCCAAATGGTTCCTCATGCAGTTTCCCAGTCTGATGCTGAAACATTTTTACAGGCTCTGCCACAGCAGCTGTGTGCCGGGAAATGGGCCGAGACACCCGGAGGCCTCCCAGCCATCCAACCTCAGGAAATAAGAATGCTGGCTCCTTGCCACGCTGTTGGTCAGTCTCATTGGGGCCTTAGAAATGTGGAGGGAAGCCTGGATGGTGTCTGGACTCAGAATTTGAAGGCTTATGGTATGTTCTAGAAGCATGAACGCAGTCCTTGTTTTAATGTGCATCTAGGCAATTTAAGGCAAAGAGGGGAGGCTGGAAGGAGCTTGAGGCTCATTTCCTCCAGCAGCAGTCCCATGGTGGAAAGGGTTGTGACCCGAGAGCAGATGCCTAAGTTCCCCTCTTCTGCCACTTTGTTAGCAGCCCTAGTACCGCACTCAAATTAATTATTATAAGGGCCAAATGAGATAATATATGTGAAAATTCTTTACAAAGTATTACTTCACTGTGAGCTTCCATCACTTCTCTCTCAATCTCTAATATAGTCTACTTTTCCCCTCTCTGTTGTGTCTCCTTCTTTCTCTATCTCCTTGCACGCAACCACACACTCTCATCCACCCCATGTGTTCCAGTGGGTTCTAAAATGGGTTGTTCTACAGGATTCATTGCTTCAAGATTACATGGTGATGGTTAAACATATGGAATAGGTGCCAGACTCCATGAAAGCACAGACTTCCTGCTGCTTTCTAGCAAGTGACCTCTGGCATGTTACGTAACCCCTCTGTGCATCAGTTTCCTCAGCTTAAAATGGTGGTGATGATGATGATAGTGGCTCCTACCTCCCCTGAGTCATCATGCGGTCTTCGAACCATGTGGAATACACATAAGTACTCAGTCAGTTTAAGCACCAATGTTCCCATATACAAATAGGTGATTTTCCAAAAAGTGGAAACATGCTCACTTTTATCTTATGCTAAAACTACGCTGTATGAATCTGAGCTTCTTTCTGTTTTGGTTCAGAAGTTGTTCTAAGGTCCTAAAGGGCCCCAATTAACACCATGAACGTAAATCACCACTGTGTGAGATGGAAAAAGAGTTCATTATTTGAGCTCTTGTGTTGTGTGGACTCTGCTGGCGAAGATGAACCTGATGGGTCACACTCCATGATTTTAATCTGAAGCTGAAAGGGCCAAATGGGAATAATATTATTGCTAAACTGAAGTCACCAGACAGTGTTGCCTCCTTGAATGCCGGAGGCTGACTTTGAAAAGTCCTGTCATTACTTGTGATGTGACCTCTTCTGTGGCTGGGAGCCTTGTTTTCCATAAATGGAACTCCATTGGCTGAGGACATTTCCTAAAGCCAGTTATGTGAAATGCTATTTCCTTAGAACGTTAATAGATGTTGCATGAAAAACAGTTCCATGGTCCACATTTGGGAAACTTGGATGAAACAGAGATAAGCAGGTTCCCTTAACTAGAGGACTTCCCAAGGCCTTCAACATGTAATTCATACTGTGAATCCCCAAGACCGGGCCATTGTACAGGACATTCCTCAAATATCCTTGACCCCAAACCTATCTCATGGAGCTTATAGGATCTTGGAAAATGCCAGCATGGCGGAATTTAGAACAGACCTGGAGGAGTCAAGTCCTAGCTCTATAATTTCCTACCTGTTGAAGTAATTTGTAAGGCACATTACTTCATTTCTTTGAGCTCAGTTCTCTCATCCACAAAATAGGGATAAAGTACATGCACAGATAAACTGTATTTTGGAAAGAAAAGTAATGTGTATATATATGGGATGAAGATAAAAGTTAATGCTGGTATTTCTTGCCAAGGCTTTAGTGGTAAGAAGTTTCTTCCAACTGTCCAAATCTGTACTTCCATTCTGCAGCTACTAGCCTTGTGTGGCTACTAAGCACTTAGAATGTGGCTAATCTGTAAATGTAAAGTCTGTGCCAAATTTTGAAGACCTAGCACCAAAAAAATGTAAAATATTTAATTTTTTCTCCCATTGATTACATGCTGAAGGGATATTTATATATAATGAATTAAATAAAATATATTATTAAAATTAGTTTCACCTGTTTCCTTTTCTTAAATCCTTTCACTTTTTTTTTTTAATGTTTATTTATTTTTGAGACAGAGAGAGACAGAGCATGAACAGGGGAGGGTCAGAGAGAGAGGGAGACACAGAATCGGAAACAGACTCCAGGCTCTGAGCTGTCAGCACAGGGCCCGACGTGGGGCTTGAACTCAGGGACTGTGAGATCATGACCTGAGCCAAAGTCAGACGCTTAACCTACTGAGCCACCCAGGCATCCCCCTTTCACTTTTTAAAAACAAGTCTACTACTGGAAAATTTTAAATGATATAGTGGCTCACGTTTGTGTTTCGCATTACGTTTTTCTATTGGAGAGCATGGGCCAACTGATTGAATGAGTCTTAGAATTGTTCCTTGTTCACACCATATAACACATTGTCCAACACCTGCACAAAGCCACTGACCACTTCCCAGGCTGCCTGAGCGGTTCTTGGGGGCTTGTGGCCAGGCTGAATTTCCAGAAAGTAGTGAGCATGATCTTTCCTGTCATGTAAATTCTCAGTTGGGTTCACGAGGAGTTAATGAGCAGGTTTAAGAAGATGGATAAGCTATGGATAATAGAGGCCAATTTCAAGTCAAGTTGGGGGAAAGCACTATTTGGTCTGAAGTTCATTATTCTGGACTGGATTTTGATTTCATATGAGCCTCACCCTCTGTCAGCCTCTCACAGACAGGCTGGCACTGCCAACTTAATCACCAATTAAGAGTGTCTGCATCAACTGGGCACTTTCTCAGAGCTCTTCAAGTGATGAGTTAAACAGATGTTTGGCCTCATGGGCTTCAAATAGGTATTTGCCTTGAGACAAAGAGTCTCAAGGCCCAAGAATGTCAACCCATCCAAGGGGGATCGCCTTAAAGCTGTAATAAATACCTGAATATCATTTCTGGGCTTTTGATAGCGTGGGTGAATAGCCAAGATGGGGGCAGAAGGGGGAATAAAGAATTCCCCTAGTGCTTTGGCTGTGTCTCTTTGAAGACACATATCATTGCCTACCCTATATGATGATGGTTGTGTGTGAACATATCCGATCTCCCTTCTTAGAACATAGCTCCAAAAAAGCTTCCAATGAGGATTCATATCTGATTTACCTTTGCGTTAATCTCTGATACAGAACCTTGAACTTGGATGCTCAATTAAATGTATAAGGAAGTAAGTGAAAGAGAGATGGACGGTGGGACAGTAAGAAGAAAAGACAGAAGGAAGGAAAGGAGGGAAGGAGGGAAGGAGGGAAGAGGGTCAAGAAGCACATCCTATTAGAAAATCTTAATCTGAGAGCCTCAAAGAGTCTCCCAGGCTACCCCGGGCTCCCTAGGCACCTCTATGGTAATTAAGGATTTAATTTCTAGAGTTGCTCCTATACCAAGTAATCTCATTACCTCCTCAGAGGAGGGAATGTAAAGTTGGGGATTTTGATAGCATCAAAAAAAGCCCTGTGCTCTGCCTACTCACCAGTCTCTCACCATCACATTACCCAGTTGTGTTTTTATTGCCACACAAATAATTGCCATTTTGTTTGTTTTTTTTTTTTTTTATATTTATATTCAACATTATTCCACAAAGATCTGGGAGGTTTATCACAGACAATGACTCCTATACTGAAATAACGTAACTATAAAATGAGAATCAAGTTTAGAGAAACTGGAGTTAGAAAAGCAAGGCCAGGTAGAGATAGACCCACGTGCTGGACAGATGTCACCCTGGGTGCTGGAGGGTGGCCTCCGATTTGGGTCTGAACCCGGTCGGGTAGTGTTCCTGCCATAGCACTATTTTCCCTACCAGGCGTCGAGGGTTTTTTAAGCTTCCTCGAGCCACTTCCTCTTCTTCCCAGGCTAGTGCGGAGGACAGGCTGGTCTCCGGGTACCACGCTGCGGTGGACGGAGAGCGGGGGGAGGGGCAGGAGATGCAGCAGGAACAGCAATTAAGAAATACCGATTACTGTCTTAATTGAGCTGAGGGGAAGCGGGGGACAGCCAGCAGTGTGGTTTGCGCCAACATCCTTCCAATAAGCAGTGTCTGTGTGGGGAGGAAGTCTGGGCCTTCCCGCAGCCGCTCTGAGCATTCCCATCAGAAGTCCCGGAAGCACGAGCCCGGCGCTGTTGGCAGGGCCAGGCTTGTGTGGGTGCCCTGGCCTCCTCTGCTACTTACTCCGTGCCAGGCCAGCCTCGCCTTTCCGTCGCGAAGCCCAGGCCTGAGCACATCTGCTCTTTCCTGTAAGGCTGGCAGGAGTGGTTGGCTGTGTTTCCCAAGGAACTGATTGCACCGCAGGGGCCCTAATTAAGACCTTCAAGCACAGCGCCCTTGCAGGTGGGCGAGGGTGACCAGAAGTGTCACTCGGGGCAGCTGACTACAGCTGCCCCTTCGTGCTCTCTCACGGCCAGCCCACCCCTGCCCTCTCTGCCCACATTCCTGTTAAGAGGGATCTGACCTCTAGCCCACTGCCTGATTAGAGATGATGATGCTATTTTTTTTAAAACCATTCCTCCCTAATGAGCTTCCACATCCCTGTTTCCAGTCAGAGCCCACACGAGGTAGGAGCTGGGCAGGGCCTGTGTCCTTAGCAGCTGGCTCAGCCCAGAGGCCCTCTGCAGGCTCATTATCACAATTCCCAGAACCAAAGCAAGCCTTTGTCTAGGAGCTTATAACTGGTTAGTGGCTTGAGGCTGATTCATAGCTTCTCTGCTTCTAGGGGAAAGGCACAGGACCCTGAACAAGCATTTATTTAGCCCCTTCTTTGTCAGGTACTAGGCACCAGAGAAGCTATAAGAACTTCAAGGATCTCACACTTGGGGTGACGGTGGCAAGGAGAAGAATATGTATGTGTACCCCAGTTACGATGCGATGTAAATCATGCTGTAACAGAAGTATAACATTTAGTATACTCAGTCTGGAATAAGGTGAGTATAACCTAGAGCTCATGGTGCTGGGTGCTCCTTCTCCCTTGAGATCTAGACAAGATTGGTCCCGAATTCTCTGTCCCATGCCTCCATAGAATTTTAAGACCTTCCTGGATTTCTGCAGATACCTGCAGGTCTTACGCTATCACTGTCACCTCTGGGCTCCTGTGTCTATGCATGGAGTCTCTGGTTTACACAACACAGACCCATGAGAAATCCACCTCTCTTCTTAGATGTTCACCCAGCTAGAACATATACACAGCCTCCCTGGAGGCATTCCTGAGGGTCGTAGACTACACTGAAGAGTCACAATTTGAAATTATATAACTCTTTTTGTATCAAACAGGACAGAAACCCAATACTAACTAATTTAATCCATAAAAGGGGATCTATTGCCCTACCTAACCCAAAGGCATCTCTAGACCAGGAGTTGACATGAAGTTTACAGGGTTCTTTCTCTCTTCACCTCCTAATTTCTGCTTTATTCCATGCTTGCATAAATTTTCAAGCAGATTTTTTTTTTCCCCATAGGATGGCAAAAATGGCCACTCTGTCTTCCAGTATTATACTTCTTTACAGACCAAGATCCCCAAGAAAAGAGCACAGATATCTTCCCCAGTGGCTTCCACAAAATTTTTGGGCATGATCATGGCCAGGCTTAAACCAATCACTAAAGGAAGGATCACTGATTGACCAGATCTAAGCCAGGTGCCCACTCTGGGTTCAATTAATGTACAGGCAAATTAATAAGGCCAGTGCTTCAGAAAAAATCTACGCATTATGAAAACGGTAATGGATAATTTCTCAAAAGAAGAAAACCTGAGCAACCAAAAAAATATGGAATTTTTCTGTTGAATGCCCATCTTCCCCCTTAATCGTACATGCTATAGTAACTGGAGCCATTTCTGTTTTCTTCATCACTTGCCAGAGACCCTAACACATGGTAGACATTCAATTTATTGTATGAATGAATGTTTCAAATGTGTCTTTTCTTCTTTCGGTTGAAGACCACCCCTCCCTATTTCTGCAACCTTTCTTCATGTTGCCTGGTTCTCAGTATTGTCAGCAATTAATATCACACTCTTGATCAGGATACCTAGCTTCCAACACAACCCCTTCCAACAAATGAGATCGTGTGACTTTGGGCAAACCATTCTGAGCCAGAGTTTTCTCATCTGTCAAATGGGAAGAATAATCCTGGACATCAGTCTTGGAAAAGATTAAGTGAGACAAGATTAAGTGAGAAGTGTTTTGTGGAGTACCCCATCTGAGATTTAAGGCAAAAATAGTGCTAAATGCCAATGGAGCTTCCTTAGAAGTGCTTTCAGTTGAATAGATAAAAATAAGCAGTTAAAGATCCTTTACTGTGAACTCAAATTCAGCATCTCTGGGAAGCTCCCCAGCTCCCTTCCTGGCTGTTGACATTGCATTTTTCAATCATCCCAGTGTCTCCTAGGGATTGTCAACACTGACCTGCAGATCAGAAAGGAAGGACTATGCTCACTTCTGCAAGACACAGCACCATGGAGGACAGAGGAAACCCACAGAACAGATTGGCAGGAATGCCATTGCACATTTCCTACTTCATAGTCTTGTCTATTGCTTTAAACTTCTCTCTACTGTAAGATCCCTAATCCATCTAATGAAAGAAGAAAGAGCCTGCAAATCTTAAGGTATCTGGTTTCCTTTCTGGCGTTGAAAATAAAACCCCTAATTTAAGGGAGAATCACCTTCCTATTTAAATATGTTTATTGCCATCAAAATAAAACCCAAGAGTCTAAACAAGACACAGAATTCCTCCCTGACTTGATCCAAACATCTCAAATCATTCCCTGTCTTGCATGCTCTGGTCTGGCCTTGGTGAAATACTTGTAGTTCCTCAAATTTGCCTTCTCTTTCTGTTCCTTCTGGGCTTTCCTTTATCTCATGTCTCACAGGAAGTTTTCCTTGATCACTAACCTAAAGGATAGGCTAGGTGCCCTTCAATATGCTACCAGAATGTCCTGTACTTCCTGTCTTATCAATGAGAGTAGAGACCTTGTCTTTTTCATTGCTCTGTTTTCAATATGAAAAGCGTATGGCATATAGTAGGTACTCGGGGTTTTTTCTTGAAGTTGTTTTTAACATGAATGAGCTCTCAACTCCAGATAACAAGAAGACACACCTACCATTCAGAAATAAAATTTGGAGCATAACTCATTGTCTGCTCCCCTACCACATCCTGGGTCTTCTCAATGAGGTCATTAAGAGCCATCATTTTCCACCCACACACATGGAATTTGAACTGTGGCTTGTGACATTTGGAAGGGATTTAGGGATCGTGGTGATTATTTGGATGGATTTATATCATGTTGCAGGCCCCACAGCATGTCAAGCCTTTGATCAATATACAGAGTGGATGTGGGCCAACAAATTGTGATATGTGCTAGCAAGGGACCCAGAGCATCCTTTCTTAGGGACTAAGACACTTGTGGATTTTTCTATGCTTTTTTTGGACTGTATTCTTGAGTGCTCACTTTATAACCAGGGCCATGACTTTTTCAGAGATGTTGACAAATACAAACTCACCAGGGAAATTGTAATCATCCCTAATCTAGCTGGAGCTAGAGTCGTAACCTTAATAAGTATAAGTAGATGCCATCTGTCTATCCACCTCCGCACTGGTGCACTAGCCCCTTCTTTATCTGCTCAGTCTGGGAGAACTGCCAACTTCCTGTTAGGGGCCATTCTTAGAGCAAGAAGAGGGCCTCATGTTTCTCCACAGGTCCAGATCTTGTCCTTCAAATGAGTGAAAGAGGAGCAGTATCTCACTGACTTCAGGGTGTGTTGCCCAGTCTATCTCAGTTTTCAGGGATTTAAAGACTCGTATCTTTAGAATCATTCTTTTGGGCTAGGGTATCATTCTCCCCAAAAGCCCTTGTAAATGTGTTTATCAAATAGCACTCTTTTAATTTCAACTGATGGAAAACCCAAATCAAACTGCCTTATGGCAAAAGGGAACTATTTTGGTTTGCATCACTGAAAAGACCATGGAGTGGTGCTAGTTTCGGGCAGGGCCTGATTCGGGGTACCTAACAATGTCCTCAGGAAGCACTTCCTCTTTCTCCATCTCTCCCTCTGTCTGCTCTATGTTGACTCCTCTCAAGAAAGCTCCCACGGGGGACTTAGCAGTAATAGGCTGCCATCTCTTCCAGCTCCACATCCAAGAGTAAGAGGACGGTTCAGCTCCCATGCTCAATCAAAATTGCCATGATTGGCTCTGATTGGGGCGTAAATGTCTCCTTGTGGGTGGCACGCCCATCCCTAAATGAATCACTATAATTGGAGAAATAAGTTGCTAAGCCTGAGGTCATATGCCAAAGGATAGAGTTAGCGCCACAAAAAGTACATGGACTGAGGATGTGGTACGAATTGTTCCTAAAAGGACATTCAGATGCTACCCCTATAAAAAATAGGTATTGGGGAGCAAAAAAAATAGCAAATTCTTACCACAAAATGAACCTATGCATCAAAGACTTAAAAATGCTTATTCTCTTCCTCTTTCTTCCTCTCTCTCTTTCTTTATATTATATAACACACACACACACACACACACACATCCTAAGGGAATAATCACATGTACAAAAATTTGTGCTCAAAGACACAGGGATGTCATTGCAGAGTTATTATCCAAGTAAGACTGAGTCGACTATATTATGAAAAGTCAAATCATGGATTATTACACATACGCTAAAACAATATTTTTCAAGAACATTTCATGGCCTAAGAAAATGTTCATGATATAAGTGGCAGAATGAGATGAATATATATGGCATGTACAAATTTTATTTAAGAATATGTTCATTGTAATTATGTGAGGTGATGGATGTGTTAACTAATATTGTAGTACCCATTCTGCAACATGTATGTATACAAAATCACTATGTGTACACCTAATTCACAGGTTATATGTCCACTATATCCTCAATAAGCCTGGAAAATACAGTTTAAAAAAAAGAAACATATTCATAAAAATATAATGGTAAATAGGAAAACATTAGAAATGGTTATCTTTATGTTTTTAGAACTGCAGGTGATTTTTTTTTTACAATCAGAGAAAAAAAGCAAGTTCTTTTAATTTTTTTAATGTTTATTTATTTATTTCATATATATATATGTATATATATATATATAGAGAGAGAGAGAGAGAGAGATATCAAGTGAGTGGGGAAGGGGCAGAGAGAGAGAGAGGGAGACACAGAATCCAAAAGAGGCTCCAGGCTCTGAGCTGTCAGGACAGAGCCCAATGTAGGCCCAAACTCGGGAACAGCAAAATCATGACCTGAGCTGAAGTCAGATGCTTAACTGACTGAGCCACCCAGGCGCCCCAGCAAGGGCAACCATGTTAAATAAAAGGCAACCATGTTACCTAGGGTTGTATAGTCATGTTGCTTGGATGAAGAACCCTAAGCAAGGCCTTGAGGTCAGGTTAGTGTTGATGGAGAGAAGATTTCAGAGAAGAAAAATAAATAGCGCATGCACCTGCTGGAAGAAGAAGAACCTGAGGCAGGAACCAAGAAGCACTTGAAAGTGGAATAGCTTTGTCCTAGTTGGGCTCTAGTCAGTCCTGGGTGGGCCCCGGAATGTCCTTACTGAAATTCTGCAGCATCCAGAGGCTTGAAAAGGGGTGGGCACCATTCTTAGCTCATTAGAGGGAGTGGTGTGTGAAGCATGATAGAGAATAACAAATCCCGTGATTTGGTGCATGTGAGGGCAGCACATGAGCTCTCTGGCTAGTAGGTAAGATTTTCCTACGACCACTCTAATTCTGCCGATCCTTTTCAGAACATCTTGAATAATTACAGAAACCATGATAATTTAATTTCTTATATGTGTTTTATACAGCATCCTATATTTCTCAAAATTCAATTTTCCCACCTCATCTGATCTATCCACTGACAAGTAAGGGGTACTACCAATGTTCCCACATGTCAGATTTTGAAAAAATGAGGCATTTAGAGAGAAGAAAACGTCATGGGAGAGAATCTTATTAAAGGCATTTAAGTTGCATTCAAGTTGATTTGGGGAAATGGGGATGTATTATAAAAAGAGAGAAGGCAATCCCATGGACATCCCAAGGTCAGGAAGTAGCCGTGGAGCCTACAAGTGAGAACCAATCACCGCAGCTCATCTCGGTATCTATATCATGTGCTCTCTCTTCTCTGCTTCTCTCTGCAGTTGGCCCTATTCACTTGCTTCTCTCAGGAAATCTTCTGCTTACTCATCTTGCACGTGGCCCAACTCGGTCACCTGACCTCAAGATCCAGGGATCTTATAACCTCAAGGCCCACCACCAACTAACAACCCCTGTGTGACTTAGTCCAAATTCTCAAGGGAGAGAAACTTACTGACTCAATGCCACCTTAGAATGGGACGAAGATGTTTAGAAGCTCCAAATACTGGAAAGATCATATTGCCCAACCCCACGAGTAATTCAAAATAAAGACAGGAGTATGTAGTAGAATCTTATCTACTATCATATTTGGCAATGTTTCCTCCCCCCTCAAAAAAAATAAAACCATGGGGCGCCTGGGTGGCTCAGTCCGTTGAGCAGCTGACTTCAGGCCAAGTCATGATCTCGCAGTTCAGGAGCTGAGTTCAAGCCCTGCATTGCGGTCTGTGCTGACAGCTCAGAGCCTGGAGCCTGCTTCGGATTCTGTGTCTCCTCTTTCTGCCCCTCCCCTGCTCGCACCCTGTCTGTCTGTCTGTCTCTCTCTCTCAAAATAAATAAAAACATTAAATAAATTTAAAACATTAAAAAAATAAATAAAAACTATGCTTTAGAAAAGAGGGAGTCCCCAGGGTGGCTCAGTCAGTTAAGCGGCTAACTTCAGCTCCAGTCATGATCTGTCTGTCAGTCCATGAGTTCAAGCCCCACATCGGGCTCTGTGCTGACAGCTCACAGCCTGAAGCCTGCTTCAGATTCTGTGTCCCCCTCTCTCTCTGCTCCTCTCCCACTTTTCACTCAGTCTCTCTCTCTCTCTCTCTCTCTCAAAAATAAAAACACAAAAAAGAAATGAAAAGAGGGAGTCCCCTTATATTTAAGTTCTTTCAAAATGTCTCATATTCTGGAACATTCTCTCTAATACTTCATTTTGAACAAAAGCGCTGTTTGAGGATAATAGATTAGCCCTAGAATTTTCTCAATTAATGCTGACTTGGGATGATTACTGAGGTTATCTGGCAGAATTGGTAAAAAAAAAAAAAAAAAAAAAAAAAAAAAGAGAGACAAAGAAATTCAACACAGTTTTACTAATTATTATAATTACGAGCCCCTCATTCTAAATGTTGAATATTGTTGTGAACAGGTTCTTTAAAGCCACCTTTATATACAACAGAATAAGTGTTAGTGTTGAGGAAATTACAAATATATACATATGAAAAACTCAAGGATCCTGATGTTACAGAAATGGTTTCTTGTGTGCTCGAGATAAAAAAAAAAAAAAAAAAAAAAACAAAAAACAGTGGCTATGTCACACAAGGTTTCAGTAAGTGTTCTATCTCTAACAACTCATGCAGAAATACAAATGATGTTCTCTGGAAATAAACTTTTTGAGTCTTAAGTGATTAAATGACTCAAAACTGGCTGCAGTAATAACAAGATATTGATGCCAAAAATACTTTGAAGAGTTTGAATACAATTGTTTTGTGATATATGAGAAAGAAAAGACATCCTTCTAAATCGATGTAGTATTCTATATGTGATTTATGATATTTAGATATAACTAAATGACTAATTAGATACAATAGGCATACATTTGATGATTCCACCTTTAAACCTAGAAGTTTATCTTGTCATGTTGGTAAACAAAATTTTCTTATTGGTTGGTGACAGATATAAGGAATTCAAAAAAAGTTTTGATTTTTTTTTAATATGTCTATTTTGATTTTGTTTGTTTGTTTGTTTGAAATGTCAAGTGTCAAAAAATTCCAAAAAGCCTTTTTGGGTGTTTGTTTCTGATTCGGCTAGGATATGTTTGATCTGTGTATCATATAGCATATCAATCTGCTAATTAGCTCAACTAGGTCTCTTGGGTCTGTGGTCCAAATATCATCCAAAAGCTGAAATCCAAGAGCAATAGAATGGCATGGTACAAATGCAGACACATAGAATTGTGCCTTTCAGAGTCTGGGGAAGATGCCACATCACAATTCTGTCATTCTCTTAGTAGGACCACTTTATCCTGATTCCTGGTCTCTTGTCTATTCCGGGAGTGAGATCGTAGCAAAATCTCATTGACCCTGTAATTAGTTCCCAAGGCAGCCTTAACAAATTACCAAATAGTTGGCTTCAAACAACAGAAATTTATTCTCTCATGATTCTGGAGGCCAGGAGTCTGAAATCAAGGTGTCAGCAGGGTGGATTCCTTCTAGAGGCTATGAGAGAGAATGCATTCCATGCTTCTGGAGACTGTAGGTAAGTAAGCCTTGGCATTCCTTAGCTTGTGAGTGTGTTACTCCAATCTCTGCCTTTTCTTCACATGGCTTTCTCCCTGTGTATCTATGTCTCAAATGTCCCTCACTTAAAAGGACATACGTCATCAGATAGAGGACCCACCCTAAATCCAGCATGATCTTATCCAAAGATCCTTAATTTAATGCCACATGCAAAGACCTTTTCCCAAAAAAGGTCTCCTTCACAGATTCTGGGTGTTAGAACTGGGACATATCTTTTCTGGGGTTACTTATTTAACCCCCTACACACCCTTATTTCCTATCTGGGAAATTCTGCCTTTTTACAGTGCTTGACTACTAGACCAAGTACCTTCCCAATTTACCACTGAGGTCTGACAGTTTCTGGGTAAGACAGGTAGAGAACACAGCCACCACACAATGTTACCCAGGTCTGTTGACCTTATTCTTGGTCTGCTATAGTGGGGCATGGAAATGAGTAGCTGGAAAAGTAAAATTAACATAAAAATAAAACCCCAGGCTGGGGCAGGATGTCCCTTCCTTGCACATTTCCTATCATTTTCTTTTCTGTACTCTTCAGAAGGGAGGTCTGAGACAGCAAGCAGACTGTGGGATTGACCATTGTCTCCTTAACACAAGGCCGATACAAAGTAGGCACTTTGCAAATATTTGTTACATGAAAGAATGAATGAGAGCAAAAACTTGTTCAGCACATTGGGCTATGTACTCAGACCTGGCTTTCACTTGGAGTTTTACCTGCTCAGCTCACACTGTCTCTCACTGGTCCTTCCAGACCCTCAAAGTGTGGGCACTCCCCAAATTATGGGCTGCGTCTAAGATTAAAACACCCAACCTTCCCTCCCTTCCTCTCTCCTTCCCTTGCTCCTTCCTTCCTTTCTTCCTTCTTTCCTTCCTTCCTTCCTTCCTTCCTTCTTTCCTTCCTTCCTTCCCTTCCTTTCCCTTTCTTTCTTATTATTTTTATTAATTTCCTTCTTAAGTATGCCTTCTACAAAGCAGAATTTAAATGGGGCCAAGTCATTGAAGCTGTCCGTTAATGGAAGTCTGGACTTTCAGAAATAGATACAAACGACAAAATCAAAAAGAATGTTCTTTTGTAAAACTTCTAACAGAAATAAACTTATTTAATTAGGAAGGCTGTGCTTGTGTGTGTGTGTGTGTGTGTATGTGGAATATAGGTTATATTCCTGAAGACCATCAAAACTGAGAGGTCATACACAAGAGAGATGCCTTTCCTTGAAAACCAAACTAGAAGTCAGGCTCCAGAAGATGCAAGCCTTAATGATAATGGTAACTCCCACAGGGCTATAGTTTGGGCTCTGAAAAGGTGCAGTGAAGGAAGTCTTGATCATTCTGACCAGCCTTTATTGACCCTACTATAAATATCTCACTCTCCCATCTCATTGGCTTCCTCCCTCTTCTGTGATGTGTTCTTGCATGGTCCTGATCTCACTTTGCTAATTAATAACTTCTCCACTGTTTACCCTTCTTAGGAGTATTCACAATTTGGTGGAACAGATTGATGAAGGCCTCACAGCTTTCCAGCTGCAGAGGAATGAATGGTGGTGGGGAGGAAGTATTTACTCCATACCACCTGGACAGACATGAACTCTGCCAACTTGGAAGTCCATCACTGGACAGTAATTCTCATATTCTCATTCTCTCTCTCTCTCTCTCTCTCTCTCTCTCTCTTTCATCTAAGACAACAGTCACTAGCTTCTAGTATGCACCTTCATAAAATTTTATTCTTCTAATTCTTTTATTCTTTTATGTTATTCTTTCTCAGACTCATCCCTAGTTCAAGGAAGATTAGACAAATCAAACATGACTTACCTTTCTGGCTAATTTTGTATGGACTCATTCCAGATTGTTCATAACAATTTAAAAATGGCACCTAGATTTTATCTAGTTATCTTCCTCCCTAGCACCAAGTATAGGCTTACCTAATATGCTATAAAAAACTGGATTGGGTCTCTCTAGATAAGCAGTGAGTTGAACTTAAATAAATTATAATTAAAGTAGAAAGAAAATAGCATAGTAATTTGAAGTAGGTTCAGTTCAAAAGAACAAAATATTCTGTGATCTGAGTACAAATTGTATAAAGTGAGCATCAGTTTCCTCATCTGTAAAATGGAGCTGTTGATAGGTAATTCACAGGGTTGTAGCAGGTCCCAAATGGAAAAAAAAAAAAAAAAACATGGAAAATGAATAGCACATAATAGCTATTCAGTAAATATTCAATAAATCAATAAGCTGTTCAATAAGTTCTCTTACCTCCAACCCCTAAAAATGCTCTGATATTGACTAAGTTTTTTTTTCATAATAAGTGTTACATCTAGACACATTTGCTCCAAATTTCAATACAATTATATTCAGACCCAGATTCGTTTCAAATATTGTGGCAGGAGCATATATGACTTTAAATATAGGCTTATGCTATACACATAAGATTTAGGCATTTGATTATATATAAATTATATTTCAATAAAAAAATTCTACTCTCTTCCCTCCCAAAAGTGTGGGATTGTGTTCTTACTCTCTGAAAGGCCCCCTGACATTCTAGCCTGGCCTTCAGGTGCAGATGTGCCCCAGCTGGAAAAGGTGAAGACAAGCTGGTTAAATGTTTATGGTACTGCATCTCCTCAATTAGAAATCCACATTTTCTCTTTTTAATATTTCCAGAGAAGCAACTTACATTCAATGGACATTTGATATGGTGTTTCTTCTCTCCACAGCCTCTGCAAGCCATTCACCCCTTATTCTCTGCAAAGTTGCTCTTAAATCACAGTGTTTTTAGATCGATACCGTTGAGGAACCAATGAGATCTGCTGATTGAATGTAGATAATCTAAGGATAAATAATACTAATACACTTAGCATTTCCCACATGCCAATAACTACTCTCAGGTTTACTGTTAATTCATTTAGTCTTCAAAACAAAACCTATTGAGATGGTAAGATCATTATCCCCACATCATAGATGAGGAAAGGGAGACTCAGAAAAGTTAAGGAGCTTGTAGAAATTCAACCAGTGTGAAAGTGGAGAGCTGGTATTTGAAGCCTGGCAATCTGGCTCCAGAGGCTATGCCCTTAAGCACTATGCCTTACCGAACCGCAACAGAAAAACTTCAGTGTGTTTACTGAAAGCCCACACTGAAAACAAGGTGACAAAATATTGTAGTTCTGGCCCTTTGGGGTTTACGATCTCAGGAAACAGACACCTGAAACCTCAACATGAGAAATGTGGGGTGTCAGGAAATACGTTTGACATGAGAGTACAAGACTTACGTTGCTGGGCCAACAGAGAGGCTCTGTGGAAGACTGCATTCATCGACTGGTTGCATCACCGGAAAAGGGCTTTGGGGGCTGGCTCAGTCCATTCAAGCTGCTATAACAAAATTACATACACTGGGGTGGCTTACACATAACAGAAATTTCTTTCTCACGGTCTGGAGTCTGGGAAGTCCAAAGTCAAGGTGCCAGCAGATTTGGTGTCTGGTGAGGACCCGCATCCTAGTTTATAGACAGTATTCTCTTTGCTCTGTTGTCACATGGTGGCATAGTGAAGGAGCATTCTGAGGTCTCCTTTATAAAGGAACTAATTCCTTTCATGAGGACTCCAACCTCATGACCTAATCACCCCCCAAAGGCTCCACCTCCTCCAAATACCTCACACTGGGGATTCAGTTTCACCATATGAATTTGTGTAAAGAGTGTACTAAACTGGCTGCAGCCCTCCCCCACTACTGCTAACAGAAGCCAGTCCCAACCTAATCTGACTTCAATGAGAGGCTCCACTTTTATTTTGAACATGTTCTTCTTGAGCTCAGCAAAGACTTTCCATCCTGTCAAATCAGTTCTCCATCCTTTTCTTAACTTGATCTCTCTGCACATGCCCCATCCTTGACCATTTCAGCTGGCAATGACCATGTTTGCAGCTCCTATGGTTATTTCCTACACCATTGTGGTACTTACAACGATTACTGGCTCTGTGTATATATGTCTTATCTATAAGATTTCTCCATGAGACCACAAATCACTTGAGAGCAGGAGTACCATTCACCTCTGTACCCCTCAGAGCCTAGAACTCAACAGCTGCTCAAATGCTTAATGATGATGGTCAGACACCTTGGTTCTCATTGTCCATTCCAACTCAACCTCAGTTTCTCTGTTAAGTGTTTCGAACAGTGTCCAGCTTACAGGAGGCAACCAACAAATACTTTGGAAGGAAGGAAGGAAGGAAGGAAGGAAGGAAGGAAGGAAGGAAGACCATCTCTACCTGCTTTCAGATTCCCTGAAGATCAAGGAAGCCCCTGTGAATGAAACCCCATTACATGCAACAAGCCTCAAGTTTTTTCTTATTTTCAAATAATGTAGTAGACATGATCAAATGCCCACAACAATGGCTGTTACAGTGGTCCAAGGTGACCTCTGTTGGTCTCTGTTTCCTGGTATGAAACCCTTATAAATCAGGGATGTATTGTGTAACCAATAGAATACTATAGAGGTTACAGTGAGTTATATGTAACTAGGTTTAAAAAAAAAAAAAAAGCATAGAAGACGTGCCTGGGTGGCTGGCTCAGTTGACTAAGTATTCTGACTTCAGCTCAGGTCATGATCTCACAGTTCATGAGTGCAAGCCCCGCATCGGGCTCTGTGCTGATAGCTCAGAGCCTGGAGCCTGCTTTGGATTCTGTGTCTCCCTCTCTCTGCCCCTCCTTTGTTCATGCTCTGTCTCTCTCTCTCTCAAAAACAAATAAATATTTAAAAAATTTAAAAAAGAAAACAGCATAGTCATTTCCATCTTGAACTCTGGCTTTGCTGGGAAGCCAGCCACCATGTCATGGAACACTCAATTAGCCCTGTGGAGGAGCCTACACAAAGTGGAAGATCTCTCACCAGCAGCCAGCATGAACCTGCCAGTCATGTGAGTGAGCAACCTTTGAAGTAGATCCTCCAGCCACAGTCCAACCTTCAGATGACTGCAGCCCCAGCTGACATCTTGAATGTTGGAGGACCACACACCTAAGCTGCCTCTGAATTGCTGGCCTCAGAAACTCTGAAAGATGATACATATTAATTGCTATTTTAATCCACTAAATCCTGGGGTAATCTCTTATGCAGTAATAGATAACCATTACAAAGGAAAACAAAACAAAACAAAAAGTAGAAATATCAAATGAAGCACCCAGAGAGCTTAATATCTTATAGTCAATTTTACTCATCATAACATAGAATCTTCACAGTATAAGAGAGATTATTCATGTCAACAGGTGGATGTAGGTAGCCCTGGAAGCTTCACAATGGATACAAGTACAGTAGGAGGCAGAAGACCCTGACTAAGCTAGGGGATTATGCTTTGAGCATGTGCATCCCCCACTGCCACCTCTCCCATATCTTTTCACCTCTCTGACAAACCCCTAATGAGAAACACTGACCCCATGAGGTGATAAGAGAAGTGAAGGATCCTGTGCCAGCCCCTGGGAGAGCTGGGCCAACCTTCTCGCACTGACTACACAGGGCTGAGATAGTCCATATAGGGACTAATGCAAGTCTAGGAAAGGCACCCCTTCCTCCCTGCAGCTGGAGCCTCACTCCAGGGCACTAGCATGAAGAACCAAGTGTGGTCTGGATTTCACCCCCTCTGGCCCTCCTGGCTGGCACCCTTCGGCTCGCCACAGCCAGCCCCTTGAGTGATTATATTGACCAAAGGATACCCAGACTCTTCTCTATTGCCAACCCCTTCCTTGCCCGCCATAGAGCTGGCAAGTGATCTGCAGAGGGCTCCCAAACCTAGTGCCAGAACGTGATGAAGGGTGGAGGCAGGCCCTGCCCACACTAGAAACAGGGTAGGCACTGCCGAGTGAAGCATACTGCCTCGTGCTGGGCCAATGCCAGACTTGTGAGCCTGGGCTCAGAGGGGCAGCCTTTATTTTTAGCGGGTAATCAGCCCTCATTTCGTTCCCCTCAGTGAAGCCCCACCCTTGTCTAAATGGCTCCTGTAATTAGCACCTCACCAGCTCTAATTCCCTCCCTAACTGTCTGTAATTATCATGCAGCTGACCTTTGTTCCCTTAATTGCTGTTTGACTCCTGATCCCTGTATACCACATTGCCTTCCCCCTCTTCCCTCCCTTCTGATTCAATATGCTCTTGTACATAGTACAGTATTTGGTTTTTCTTTTCTAATCCCAGCGAGTCTCTGGAATCCCCATCTCTCTGCTATTTGAGATACATTTTCTTGAAAACAACTCTCATTTGCAGAGTGCTGTTTTAAACTACTTTCCCCTGCCTAGCCTTGTTGGCTTCTTAGAAACGAATTTGCAAGTCAAGAGAATGGGTATTACTAGCCTTCTTTTATAGGAGAGACAATTGGAGGCATAAAGTAATTCAGGGCTTACTTATGTAGCTTGGTACTGATGGGGAGAGAGCACTCTCCTAAGCATTTTGACACAGTGGCCTCTTTCTTCCCTGCTTCTCCCAGTTGGATAACTCAAACTCGGACTGCCTCAATGACCTGAATTTCTGACCCCTTCTCTCTTAACACCAGGCATGTCCACTTACATTTGGTTTTAATCTCTAACTCAAGTTTTCTGAATTTAAATACTGCTTTTGCCACATCTCCTGCCCCAAGATACTATACAATAATAGTAAAAGGTATCATTTTCTGACCACCTATCATGTCTCAGGTACCTTTTTGATGTCTTACAGAGACCATCTCGTTATATTCTCCCCTGTGAGAATGTAATGTCCCTTCCACCTCTTGCAATTTTAATTTTTCTCGCTCCAGTGGATCATGCCTATCAACACACAAATGTGACTTAATGTCTCCCATCTTCAAAAAATAACCTTCCTTGGTTCATATGCTCCTCTAGTCATCACCTATTTTTCTCCTCCCATTCACAGAATAATTTCTTTAACAACAACAACAAAAAAAAAGCCATATTTTCTGTTCCAATTCCTCTCCTCCATTTTCATGGAAGACATTCCAGTTGGGGTTTTGTGCTTTCCACAATTCTTGTCAAGGTCATCAATGGCTTCTGGGCCGCTAAAGCCAATGGTCAATTCTTATGTATCATTTTACTTGACTTATCAGCAGAACTTGACACAATTGATCTCTCTTCTCCTTTTTGACACAGTCTTAGATTTCCAGGCTTCCAGGACACCACTCACTCTTGCCTCTTCTGTCACTCCTCCTCAGTAACTTTTGCTGCACCCTCCTCACCTCCATCACCTCTAAACTGGCTTAGACTTCAATTCTCACACTCCTCGATCAATGCTGACTCTCTTGGTCATCCCATTGGGTCTCATGATTTTTTATAGTATCTATATGCTGATAACTATTCCGTTTAATTTCCAGCCATGACCTGACCTACAAATTTCTGATTCACACACCCAACATCTTACCCAATATGACTACTTGCCTGATGAATAGGCAAACTAAATTTAGTATCGTCAAAACCAAACTTCCGCATTATCTTGAGGAATGCCTCCTCCAAACTCTTCCTCTCACTATCTTCCTCATAAATAAATAGTAACTTAATTGTTTGACCTGTTCAAACCCAAAATGTTAAAGTCAGCTTTAACTCCTCTCATTTTCTTCCACCGCATTTCCAACAGCCTAGCAAATCTTGTCAGCATTTCCTTCCAATTATATCCATGATCTCATTACTTTCCACCATTGCTACTTTTACTGCTTTGGTCCAAGATACCAACATTTTTGCATCTATTATTAAATAGAACCTTAACTCTTCTCCTTTTTGCCTCACTGCCTCCTCACATGGTTGACACTCCACAGGACAGCTAGATCATGTCAGACGACCATACTTCTTTGACCAAAGTCCTTTGAAGGTCCCATCTCACTCAAAGTGAAATGCAAAATCCTTACAAATGTCTATAAAGCTCTAGATGATCTCACTCCACAGTATCCCTCTGAGATTATCTCCTATTACTCTCCCCTCTGCTCACTCTGCTCCAGCCATACTTGCTCCTTGAACCACCAAGCAAGTTTGGCCTTAGGGTCTTTTAATTTACCATTTCCTCTGCCTGATGAATCCTCTACCAGATATTTGTATGGTTTGCTCTCTTGCTTCATTCAGATCATTGCTTAGATATTACCTTATTTGAGCATCCTTTGACAAGATCTGAGCCTCTTTTGACCACTGTGATGGACAGATTCCAAAGGTGGCCCACCTTCTGGTGTTCTTATCTTTGTATAATCCTTCCCCTGGAATGTGGGCATGACCTGTGACATGCTTCTAATGAATGAAATATGGCAAAAGTGATGAGATGTCACACATGTGATTGCTACATTATATAAGGCTCCATCCATTTGGCTGTCAGACTTGTTCTAGAGACTTTCTCTTTTTCTGGCTTTGTAGAAGTAAGTATATATCTGCTGGTTAGGAAGCCTAGGAGCAAGGAGCTGAGAGCACCTTCTAGAAATTGAGGGTAAACTCCAACCAATGACCAGCAAGAAACCAGAGTCCTCGGTTCTACATTAACAAGGAAATTAATTATACCAACAACTTAAGTGATTATAAGTGGGTTAATCCTCAGTTGAGCCTCCAGATGAGAACACAGCTCAGCTGACACCTTAATTGCAGCTTTATGACACCCTGAGCAGAGGACTCAGCTAAGTAATGCCTGAGTTTTCACCCATAGAATCTGTGAGATTATAAATGTACATTTTTTTAAGCCACCAAGTTTGTGCTAATCTGTTTTACAGCAATAGATAACAGATGAAACCACCCTATCAAAACCCCTTCCCTGCTATCCCTTTTCTCTTCCTGTGCTTTACTTTTTTCTATAATACTTACCATTCTGGACATTTTTTTTTTTTGCATATTTGTTTACCATCTCCTCCTGGGTATCAAAATAGATACCCAACTGAATTTGCAACTTCAAAAAAGATTTCTGGTTCATAACAGAAATTTAATAGATATTTCTTAAATGAATGAGCAAATAAATGAATGGCTTTCAGTTTTAATAATAGCTACATTGTTTTATGCACACCATAGCCTGATGCTTCTATGATGAACTAGGGTTCTTTTTGTCCCCCAGTACATCACAGACCAATTGTTTTTGCAAAGTGCAAATAAAATAGATTACTAGAAAAATGAAATAAAATGGAGCCATTTAAAAAAAATTATTATTAGGGGCACCTGAGTGGCTCAGTCGGTTGAGTATCTGACTCTTGATAACAAGTTAGGTCATGAACTCATAGTTCATGAGATGGAGCCCCCACTCTGATAGCATGGAGCCTGCTTGGGATTCTCTCTCTCTCTCTCTCTCTCTCTCTCTTCTCTCTCTCTCTCTCTCTCAAATAAATGAAAAAATTATTATTACATTCAAAAGACTTGCAATTACTCTGTCAAATTGCTATAAAAATTTCTAAATGCTTACTTTCAATTTCTGTACTTATCTCATTACAGACCTATGACAGTCCTTGAACAGACACCAGTCCAGGTAAAACATTCTGAGTGTCACTACTGAGCAATAGTCAGTGCTTTCCTCGGATTTCCTCAAATCCCTTTTGCCATTTCTTTGTGTTCTCCCTCCTAACTTTGGTTGCTCACCCTACAATAGCCTGCACCAGTAACTCTTCTGAGGTGCACTCCCCTCAGACCACTGGAGCCCTGCATAACCCAGAATTTCGGAATGAGACATAACCCAGAATTTTTCCATGGGATTAGACCAAAGCTACCTTCTTTGGAGCATCACCTGAAATCATACCCTTGCTTGGCTTCTTCCCCTTCCCTGTCCAGCTTCTCCCCTTCCTTTATTTTCTTTCCTAGAAGCACCTCATTAATAAATCACTCACATATACATTCTCATCTCAGGATCTACCAGACCTATGACAGGCACTGAACTATTGCACAATGATCCTATGACACAGGTCCAACCAAGATACCAGAGTGGAACAAAGTTTCAAAATCATTATATTATAGGGGCACCTGGGTGGCTCAGTCAGTTAAGCTTCCGACTTCAGCTCAAGTCATGATCTTGTGGCTCATGAGTTCAAGCCCCACGTCGGGCTCTGCGCTGACAGCTCGGAGCCTGGAGCCTGCTTTGGATTCTGTGTCTCCCTCTCTCTCTGCTCCTCCTCCTCTTGCACTGTCTTTCTCTCTCCCTAAAGAATAAATAAACATTAAAAAAATTAAAAAATTGTTATATTATGTGTAGTTTACTTTAAAATACATCAGCATAGAAGTAGTGACAGATACATAGAGAGTTAGCCAGCTGGTAGTGGTCAGTAAAACAGATAAAGTGCCCTGAAGATAATCCATATTCTAGAATTGGTCAGGTAACATTTGAAGGAAACAAATCAATAGTTCATACTATAAGATTTATTAATTAGTGTAAGGAATATTGAAAATAATCTGTCATTGGTGAAATGAGTGTTTAAAATTTGTGTTTAGTTAGGAGTATTGTATGGGAGCCTCTGTGCACACATGTATATAAGAATTGGTGAACCTGCTCTCTCTCAAAAATAAATAAACATTAAAAAAAATGTTTTAAAAGGGGCGCCTGGGTGGCTCAGTCGGTTAAGCGTCCAACTTCGGCTCAGGTCATGATCTTGCAGTTCCTGAATTCAAGCCCCACATCGGGCTTTGTGCTGACAGCTCAGAGCCTGGGGCCTGCTTCAGAGTCTGTGTCTCCCTCTCTCTCTGCCCCTCCCCTGCTCGCATTCTGTCTCTGTCTCTGTCTCTCTCAAAAATAAATAAACATTAAAAAAAAAAAAGGAATTGGTGAACCTGGCACCTTAATACCTATGCAGTGGGCACCACAAATCCAGAACTTTATTTGCTCTTTTTCAGCCATACCTAAGGGGGGACGCTGTCACCTGAGCCAACTAGAATATCCTGCCACTCACACATCATCACATTTTCTCAGAGTGACCCTTTCATGATGGATATTTGTCAAGGTCCACTAAAGGGAGCACATGTTTGCAACTGAGTAGTTTTGTGAACCTGTGTCCCGCCCATAGAACTTTTGGAAGCCCATCATTCTTTCATTTCATCCTGTCTCTGTCCCTGTCACTCCAAACGGGCGGTGTTTCTGATGATATGACATTCTCAGAAAATGTGTCTTATGTGTCTTCAGTGTATGTCACCAGAATTCATACTATTAAACTAAAAGGTCCTCCTCAGATCTTTCCTGAATAATCCATCTCTGGTGTCTGCAGTTATAGCAAAATTGTGCGGCCACGCCCTTGGACTTGTATCCAAAGCACACTTTCCTAACAGTAAGGCTGATTTTAGGATCTTTTGTGATGTGGATATGCCAAGAATATTCCAAAGCATCAAGTTCCAGTTCATTTTTGCTTTGTAGTTCTTCCCTCAAGTTACCTCTCTCTTCTCACATTTTGCTAAGAGCACTAAGAAAAAATCAGGCCACACACTCAACATCTTGCATGGAAATCTCCTCAGGTAAGTATCCAAGTTCACTGCTTACAAGTTCTGCTTTTTATGCAACTATAGGACACAATCCAATGAAGTTTTCCCCACTATATAAAAGGATAACTTTTCCACCAATTTCCAATAATGTGTTCCTCATTTTCTTCTGAGACCACACCAGAAGCTCCCTGAATGTTCATATTGCTGTAAACATTTTTTATGATGATATATATTCTCTAAGATGGTATCTTTTCTCTGCTGTGTTCCTACTTCCTTCCTTTAGTTTTCCCTGGCTATTGTAACACATTACCACAAACTAGATAACTAAAAACAACAGAAATTTGTTGAAGCCAGAAGTCAAAATTTAGTATCACTGGACTGACATCAAGATATTGGTGGGATCACACCCTCTCCAGAGGCTCTAGGCAAGAATGTGTTCGTGGGGCACCTGGGTGGCTCACTCGGTTAAGCATCCAACTCTTGATTTGGCTCAGGTCCTGTCTCACAGTTCGTGAGTTTGAGCACCATGTCATGTCAGGCTCTGTGCTGATGGCACAGAGTCTGTGTGGGATTCTCTCTCTCCCTCTCTCTGCCCCTCCCCCACTCATTCTCCCTCTCTCTCTCTCTCTCTCTCTCTCTCTCTCCCCCTGTCAAAATAAACAAATAAACATTTAAAAAAAAATGTGTTCCTTGCTTATCCACTATTGGTGGCTTCCAGTATTTCTTGGCTTGTGGCCCCTAAATTCCAATCTGCTCGCATCTTCTCATTGCCTTCTCCTCCATACATGTGTCTTTTCCTCTCAGTTCTCTCTTATGAGGACATTTGCAAATGCATTCAGGCCCCCTCTATGTAATTCATAACCCTCTTCTTATCTCAAGATCATTAACCTAATCACACTTGCAAAGACTCTTTATCTTCATAAGGCAACATTTACAGATTCAAGGATGTCTGACTGGGACCTGATACCTCTGGAGGGCTACTATTCAGACTTCTACACTCGGGTCAAATAACTGGTCTTAGTCATAAGCCTGAGCATGTCACTCCTGTGCTCAAAATGCTACAACAGCTCCTCATCTCACTTAAGGTAAAGTCCAAAGTCTTTACAACAGACTGTTGCTCTCTCTGACATTAGTTCATGTTCTTTTATTCACTTTCAAAACCTTGAAAATTGGGGGTGGAAAGTAGGTGGGGAGGAAAGACTCTATGTACTGTTGCAAACGCTAGAGCAGAGCTATTCCCTATATTCCCTAAAAGAACATCCCACCTGCCCCTACTTTACTGGAAGCGACTGGGGGAGAAGCACCTCATTTTGCTGCAAGGGAGTCTGGGAAAGAGGGAAGGAACTAGGGTACAGGAAGATGATAAGCTAAAAACTCAAAAGTGTTTATCTCTTCTGTGAGGTTTTATGGGATTCTTATTTTCTTCCCTCTGATTTTCTGCAGCTTCCAAATTTTCTGGGATAAATGTATATTAGTTTTGAAATAGAAAAAAAAATGGTATTTGGAAAAACCAGTAGCCATAGCTATAATAGATAGCACACAGACCGGAATAGTATTCTTCTCCCCATTTTTACCTCACACCTTTTCCATCTTGACCTCTCTCATAATGCCTATTTTTTGTTGTTGCTTTCAAGTTCTTCCTTTTTAAGGCTGACCTTAATGTATGTATTGTGTGTTAATGTATCTAATACACAGTATACATTTAATAAATCACTATTGAAGGAATGAATATGTTAATTAATTAATAAATGAAATGGATTTCTACCAGGTGCAAAGTGAATGGATGAGAACGTTCTTGAAATGGGCTCAACTATGGCCCTGAGATCCCATACCCTGTACCCTCCCATTACTGACTCTATTCATAGTAGCTTGAAGGAAAGATTTTGTGCGAAAACCTGGCTTTCTGAGGTCTGAATGTGGTTTCACTTAAACGATCTCTCTAGTTGCTGTCTAGAGTCATCCCAGCTGGTAGCACTCACCTATGAGCTTAGCTTTACTACACAACCTCCTGCCTAGAATGAACCTTTTCTGATCATTGAAAGAGCCCTCATTGAACTTTACCTGCCCCCAAACAGATCCTTGATAGCAATTACTCTGAAAATTGCTACAAGATGGACTTCATGAAGAGACAGTTTTCCAAGGGGTCACTTTCTGTTTTCGTGTCCCAACTATGTTTAGCATCAGACCTGTCTCAGATGAAACAGGCAAGGAGAAAGATGTACAAGCAGTAACAGTTACAAGTGTCAGGCTGTCAGTGACCCAGTCCTTGGCTCCTTTTAGCTTTTTCTCATGCATATCATTGAGCATGTACGAAACCCAGAGGAGTGAAGCAAGAGGGAGAACCGGCACCTATCACGTGCCAGGCATTTTACATATATGATTATGTGTATTCCCACTGATTGGGAATCATTATGCTTATTCCCACTTATTATGTGCTGGGCACTTTTGCAAACCTATGTCCTTTGTTTTTTAAGTTTATTTATTTATTTTGAGAGAGAGAAAGAGAATGCTAGTGGGGAAGGGGTGAGAGAGAGAGAGAGAGAGAGGGAATCCCAAGCAGGTTCCACACTGTCAGCACAGAGCCCTATGCAAGGCTCAATCCCACAAACCGTGAGATCATGACCTGAGCCAAAGTTGGACACTTAAACTGACTGAGTCACCCAGGAGCCCCACAAATGTATGTACTTTAAGCCTCACAAATCTTAATGAAACAGACAATATTAGCATCATTTACACATTAAAAAATGAAGGGTCAAAGAGGTGAATTACTTATTATGGCTAATATTGCTCCTTGTGGTTCAATATCTGTCCTCTTCTTCTCTCTCAGTTAAAGAACCCCCACATTTGAACTGGGCAAATGGCTGTCCAGAATACAGACTACCTTTTCCAACCTCCCTTGGAGGTATGTATGAACATGAGCAAATCCTGGCCAATGGATTATAAACAAAATTAGTATGGTTGAATTCTGGAAAATGTTCTTAAATGAAAAGAGACAAGCATTTCTCCTTCCTGTTGACTGGAATGTTAGTGGTGAAGGCTGGAGCTAGAGCAATCCATTTGATCCATAAGATGGAAGTTACATGTTGAAGGTGGTAGAGCAACCAGAGAGAATCAGTGTCCTTGATGAGCATGGAAATCCTCTAATAGTTCTGGGTGGTCTACCTTTACATGACAGAGAAACAAATTTTAATTTATTTAGGCCATGGTCATTTGGATTTTTCCCCTAAATCGCAAGCCTGAGATCCCATACCTAGTATGTCATAGAGCACATAGTCCAGCACAGGTTTGATTATAGACCTCCTGATTTCTCTAGTCCATTCTGCTATCTCTGGGTAACTCTAGGAGTTTGTTATTAATAGCTAGAAATACAGCTGGATTGGGCAATGGGAACCTGGCCTTCCATGAGATTAAGCCATACTGGGCCCTTGCTTGTCTGGTTAGAGCCAGAGGTGACCAACCAACCAATCAACAATATAACACAATCCACATGACCAAATCCAGTGTTCTTTCCATATTTCCAACCTAACGTGAAGTCATTGGTCCAAAAGACTTATGAATCAGTGACAGAACCCAATCAGAGGCTTGATTTTCTGATTTCTAATCCCATATTTTCCCCATCACACCAGGCACTTTAATAGCATCTGAGCCAAATCTGAAAATGTAGGATCCTCTTCTATCTTCTCTAAGAAGAACACAAAGAGATAACCAAAGGTTGGAAAGAAAGCAGGAAAACAAACATCTGATGCCTCAAGAGCAAGGACTCCCTTTTATTCGTCTGGCATTTTATTCCCCAAGGACTCATATAGGACACAGCATACACCAGGCATTGAATATAATATTCTTGGGAGGGAAAAAAAATGAAGGGTTAAAAGCTGAAATCAATGACCCAAACTGATTTGAGTCTATGGTGTGGCATATGGGTGGCAGCAATAGCTCTGATGAGGCTCTAGGCAACACACTTTATTGAACAAGAAACCAAGGCTGGGTTTTAATAAAACATCCATATGGGCAAATTGATTTCTCTTGACCAGGCCCCTTGCTTTCAGGCTATTCTCTCAGGCAAGGAAATCCATAGAGAGAACCAGCCAGCCATCACTCTTGTCCCCTGGTGACTAGTTGACATGTTAGCCATAGAGCCCAGACAAGTTAGGGTTAATCTCTGCTGGGTCAAACACAGTAAGTACAGACAGTATGGCCCATTGACAGAGAGTCAAAGAAACATTTTAAACATCTATATGCTCTGTTGTCTCCTGGCTGAGCCATTCTGCATTGATCTTGGTTAAGCTACTTAATCCATCAGTGACTCAACTTGTTTCATCTGCAGAATGGGAAATTAATAGCATGTGCATCATAGAGTTGTTGAGAAGATTTAATGAGTTAATATATGTAAACCACTTAAAACTGTCTGCCATACAAAAAATGCCTAATAAATATTAGCTGTCAATGTCATGGCCTTCATTATCATTGTCATCATCCAATCGGCTTATTCTTCAGGGAGTCTTTCCCTGTGGGTGCTCATTCGCCATTAACTATGAGCTCACAATTGAGACACCATATACTGAGTGCCCAGACACTTGGAATGATGTAGGGTTATGCTCATTTAAAAATTTGACATATCTTACTACAATTTTATTTATGACTTATGTAATTGACAAACTGCCTCTTCTTGCCAGATTACACGTCCTTTCATTTTTGAGTCTTACTTCTTTTGTCTCTCCTTTCATTGTACCTTTTCTGTTTCCCTAAGACTTTAAAGAATTGGCTGCCATGTTCTTTCACACTGCTCTTCCTTTGGCTTCCACCTCAGTGTCTTCCTTCCGGACCCTCCCTCACCACTTCCCTGCAGTTAACTCATCCTTCAGGACTCAGTTCAAGCAACACTTCTCCTAGGAAGTCTTCTCTCACCCTCCAAATCTAACTTAGTGTGGTTGACACTGTAAGTTGCCCACCCAACAAACATTCTTAACCTACCTTCTTCCCAAAGCACCTTCCACTCTAAAGACTGAAAAAGCCAGATACTTGCTTTCCTGGATCATCTGTCAGCTAGACTGGCCATGTAACCTAACTCTGCCTTATGAAATGTACAAGAATATCTGCTGGGGATGCTCTATGGTAAGATTTTTTGTCCTCTCTGATCAATGCAGACAGTATGCCAGAAGGGTTATTTTTTGCCACTCTGGCTTCCCCATATCCTGACTTTGAAAATGATTGTGTGAGGATATCTGCATCTGCAACAATCATCTTGTGACCATGGGGAGACATAAAAAATGGCTGATACACAGACCCACAGACCCATAGATCCAGGAACTGTTGCATCAACCTTGGATCCACCAACTTCCAGACCTTTTGTTGGGTAAGCAGTAAATGTCCTATGGCTTAAGCCACAATTCATTGGTTTTTCTATTACTTGCAGCAGAATATAACATAATTGATACAGCAACCTACCAAATAGCATCACTTCACTTGCAGCCAAAGGCACCAGGTCATGACACTTGATTCCCACACCAAACTGTACTTTTTTTAAAGTTTGTTCATCTTTTAGAGAGACAGAGACAGAAGGTGAGTGAGGGAAGGGTAGAGAGAGAAAGAGACACAGAATCTGAGGCAGACTCCAGGCTCTGAGCTGTCAGCACAGAGCCGGATGCAGGGCTCAAACCCACGAACTGTGAGATCATGACCTGAGCTGAAGTCGGACATTTCACCGACGGAGCCACCCAAGTGTCCCTGGACCAAACTGTACTTAACAAGCTATGTGCCCTGAGTTAGGCTTCACGTACTCAGAAGAAAAGATCCATTTTGTAATTTTCATGAAGGTAGCATATAGGCTAATGGAGACACAGCCTATTGTGCTCCTAAAACACCACCCTGTATCCCTTATTATAGCTCCTATCCCGCACTGTCCCTGCTGATTTCTTTTCCAAATTCCCTAGAAGACTGAGTTTCTTGAGGACAAGAAATATTTCTGATCTATCCTATTCCCTTAAAGCCTGGCAAAGTCCCTGGTGTATAATAGAACTAATAATATTTTAAACTAGTTTGAATTCAAGTCACAAATTAATCTTTGGCTGGGCTTGTCCTCATTTTTTAGGTCAGGGAATATATTCCCCAGAAAGGATAAAGGCCCAGGGATACACCAAGCTGGGCTTCTTCAGTTGAGTGTGTCCTGATGCTTAAAGAATATGTCTTGGTGATGACTATAGCCTGTGCATCTCAGTAGCAAAAGCTTGACTTCAGGTCCATCCAATACCCACCCCCACTCTGCTTTCATTTATTCAACCAAAATTTTCTGAGTGCCTACTATATGCCAGCTCCGCGCTTTCCCTCCCCAATCCATCTCATTTTAGACCTCCCATACTCTCCCTGGAGAAGAAATACTATCTTTGATGTCTCCTGGAAGAGAATCCACCCTGTGAACTTTTTATTTATGAGGTTTCCCTCCCAAGTATATTTGCATTTTCAAGGAAGCCCAAGAAAAGGGACAACGTTAGCTTAGAGCAGAGGATACAGAGGTCAGAGCTTAAATGCCAACAAGTGTAATAAAATGGGGAGTAATGGAGACTGGTTGATTAGAGATAACCCCATACCCAATCGAGCTCCAAAAATTGGTGGGTAGGAGAAGGCCCAGGGTGGCCAAATCTTCTGATCTTTTATGAAAAGTGTGAGGTCCTTGCAGGTAATTCAAACTTTCTAAATAAACACTATATTGAACAGTCAAAACCTATCTATTGGACATATCCAATCTGAAGGACACTATTGTGAGACCTCTGACTTAAAGAAATGAATGGAGGCCTCCATGATTCTATGTTTCTCAATTGGAGAAGGTTTAGGGTACAGCATGGGGAGAAACAGTGGTGTGACAGATAAGGACAAAAAGCAGGCAAAGCTTTACTTGGGGTCACGGAATACAACTAGCTCTTCCTCAGCCCTGGTGCCTCATATTCTTGCTTTAATCTTCACATTGCCCTCAAGGTGAGTGTAATCTCTCCATTTGATAGATGTGTCAGTAACGAAGCAAGAACTTCAACTCAGGTCTCCTGACTTCCAATTTGGGCTCTTTCCAATTCATACCACTGACCCATTTTGTTCTTGTTCAGTCTTCTCTAAACCTACATTAGGTGGTCCATCTCCATGCACCTTAAACTGATGTGCCATAGTTTCCTCATTCACGAAATGGGCATAATAGTAGCACCTGCTTCATAGGCTTATGCCTGGCACATTGTATACACTTAATAAATATTCACTTCTTCTTCTTTGCTCCTGTTATTTCATTTGCTTTACTTTCCTTCTCTCCTTTTTTTTTTATTTTTTATATTTAAAAAAAAATTTTTTTTTCAACGTTTATTTATTTTTGGGACAGAGAGAGACAGAGCATGAACGGGGGAGGGGCAGAGAGAGAGGGAGACACAGAATCGGAAACAGGCTCCAGGCTCTGAGCCATCAGCCCAGAGCCCGACGCGGGGCTCGAACTCACGGACCGCAAGATCTTGACCTGGCTGAAGTCGGACGCTTAACCGACTGCGCCACCCAGGCGCCCCTCCTTTTTTTTTTTTTAAGAAAGAGTTTTGTTTTGTTTTGTTTTGTTTTGTTTTTTTAAATCACTCTTCTGTGCCTGCAATTCCATTCCTGAGAAAGGGTATACTTTCTGGATCTTCCCCTCATGGAAATGATTTATTGGTAATGTTGCCAAGATTCCCACCAGGAAGGAAGGAAGGAAGGAAGGAAGGAAGGAAGGAAGGAAGGAGAAAGAAAATGTTCATTCTCAAAGCAGAATGTAGCTTCCAGCAGAGTGTCAAGTTTCTTTGCTCATACTTCTCCCTAATAGCCTGGGGTGTTATGCTAGAGCCCAGAAATGACCCCAACAACTAATGGAGTCAAGCAATGGTGGGTTTAAATAGTTTTAAAGCTAGTATACCTCCTGGTAAGAAAACCCATTCTCATGTTATAAGACCCAACCCAGAAGACTAGTATCAAAGATGATACATTGTGATTTAGGAAAGAATTGCACTACATGACTATTTTAAAATTCACCACGGGGTCCCCCTAGTGTATTTGAAATACAATTTTATTTGTAAAATTTAATTAAGAATCCATAATTCTAGAGCCAGGATGAATTGCTGAGATAAACTTCTTCACATTATGGGTGAGGAGAAATGAGGTCCAGAAAGGAGAAGGAACTTGCCCCTGTGTGGTAGAGTCAGTTGTAGCAGAATCAGAAATGGACTTTTGGTCTGTGGTTGTTATAAAAAGATTGAGCTCAAGTACAGCATTATTAGGATGGGAAGGAATCCTTACCTAGCAGCTAATAATCAACATAGTAATATTAGCTCTGAGTGGGCACTCACCATTGCGAGGCACTGAATGCTGGGAGCACGGAGCCATTCAGACACTCTGCCTCCCCATGCAGGAGTTTACAGCCTGTCTTCATTCTACAGGTGAACACAGCCAGCAGAATGGAGGACTTGCTGAAGATCACTCGGCCCATTGTCAGTGGACATCCAAACTAGAACCTAGGCTTCCAACTTACCAGTTCTGACTTTTTTTGCATTACATTATCTTGTCTCTCAGGAGTCCAGGGTGTGACTACTGAGTTAAGGAAGAAACAGGTATCCCCTGCATACTTTCCAATTCTCTCAGGAATCAAGGGACCCAGAATTAAAATACCCACCTCTCTGGGCCCAAACACTTTGAGATGAGGACACTTGATTAAGTGAATGCTGTTGTCATCATTCAGATCTCAGTTCCTAAGTCATGACCTCAGATGGAAACGACTCCTGCAAACCTTTCCTGATTATCCCAGAGAACTACTCAGCCCCACCTACAGTCACCCACCATACATTACTTTGCTTTATTCTTTTCTTAGTACCCATCACGATAGATATGGCATAGATCTTGACCTATTTGTGCTTATTTTGTGTCATCAAACTGCCTGTTAGAACTTCACAAACCTGTTTGCTGTTGTGATGTGGCACCCACACAATGCCTAGGTCATGGCTGATGTTACCATGGTAGCTCATGGTAAATGGTAGCTCGTTTGCGGGGATGAATGAGTGAATGATAGTTCTTGATCTCAGCCATTGGATTTACACTGACTACTGTAACAAAGCCACACTGTTGCCCAGTCACCCTATCCCTCAGCAGCGTCCCCCAGGTGGGGAGATAATATCAAACCCAGAGGTGACAAGAGTTTGGTGGGAATGTTTTTTCAACAGAAATGTTCACTGCCTGTCAACCTTCCTGCTGAATCTAGCAATCTGTTTCCATTTCGATACGGTTGTGATTTTTTTTTTTTTGAGGCTACATCTGTAGAACTGAGAAGTGTTAGAGCAATTTCCATAATAGCAAGTTTCTTACCCCACTCTCGCCAGTTTACATGAAGTGACAGTGTTTATTGTGTAGGATACGTACATTATGGCTCCAAAGTCATTTTCTTGGATGTCACCCACTCTGCTTTGTTTCTGCTGGTTACTCCAGCAGAATGATTCTCTCAGGAGAAAAACTAAGATTTTTAATAAAAGCACAACACTAAAATGTTTTTTTTAAAGAAAAGTCATTTTTTATGAGCTCTGCTAACTGCCAGACTGCTGAATACATTCCATTTCTTTTTCAATACTTTGTCCCTTTCTGGGGTAACTGCCTTATGGGGAACATGTTACATTTCTTCTTGGATCCTGCAGCCTTACTGTAGTCCTGGCAGCTAGGGAATGTTTAATTCGTGTTTGCAGAATAGAGAAAATAAACATCTCTACCTATGTTACAACCAGCCAAAGACAGCAGCTGACCAGCCCTACCCTGCAAATCGGACTTAGCAAAGAAGTCTATCTGTTGTGCCAGCATCACAGAAATCAACTGCCTCATCAAAATTTTTCCTTTTCGTATCTCATTCATTCACAAGGTTGTTTACCTTTCCTACTTTGTGCAAAAAAATTTGTGCGTAATACAGAAACCATGCCTTATATAAATAATTCTGAATAGTGGCAGTCCTGTGCCTCTATTTTTAGGTACTGTTTTAGGAAATTATGGGGACATTTCTGGTGGTTGCAATGAGTTGAGAGAATGATTCTGGTGTTTATGAGGCAAAAGTTAAGGGGGTGCCTGGGTAGCTCAGTTGGTTAAGCGTCTGATTCTTAGTGTCGGCTCAGGTCGTGATCTCACAGTTTCATGAGCTCGAGCCAGGTCGGGATCTGCACTTACGGCAAGGAACCTGCTTGAGATTCTCATTCTCTCCCTTTCTGTCTGCCCCTCCCCTACTCCTGCTGTCTCTGTCTCTCTCAAAATAAATAAACTTAAAAAATAAAATAAAATATTAGAGAAAAGTTAGGGATTCCCTGAAATGTGCAGCACAGTCCTGATAAATGAAACACAGTTCATGCCCCATACAAATTTCTAATGTCTCACTTATTCATATAGGTGAGAGAGAAATTTGTACATGTGTGTGTGTGCACGTGTGTGAGTATGAGCATATCTGAGCCTAAAATCTGGCATTTGGCATGTATACTTTTTTTTTTTTTTGGCAAGGAACAATTTTCGAGGAATGTAATTTCCATGTAAATCAAGGGTAGATTATGACTTAAAAAAATTTCTACTGAGAGTTGTTTGCCGTTTAAAAAAAATACACCACAGAAAGCAACATCACTCATGGCATTTAAGACAAATACCTGTATCAGCCTGCATGTGCCACAGTCCTAGAAATTCTACATATAGATGCAAATATCCGACTTGTACACAATGTCTTCTAGCGTGCTTGTGCTCAAGCAAGTGCATACAGAAATACATATTATCTTATTATTATTTAATTTCCTTTTAATTATCCTTTACTTCACACTTATAACATTATAACTGAATTTTTTTTTAACTATGAGAGTGCAGACAGAATATGTTATCCATGAATTTCATTTCAGGGTAAGAAAGGGGATGTTACAAAATGTTTATTATAAGAAGGGCGCATTGAGTTTCATCGCTTGAGAATAACTACCTTAGGGGAGCTTCTCATATAAGCACCACCCTGTGCTAATAGTTGAAGATACAAAGATAAACCAGTCAAACAGAGGTCTGTCTCCATTGAATTTACAGTCCACTGGGGAAGCTAGACCTCAGCATATAATTGGTCCAGGGATTATTTGGTTCCATATATGATATGTGTCAGGATGGAAAGTATAGGTGCAAATTATAAAGGAGTCTGATTTGTACTGGCAGAAGTTCCTCTGAGAAAGCAATGGTTGAGTTCTAAAGGATAAGTAAGAGATACTCAGAAGAATACAGGGTGGGGTAGAGATTTCCAGGCTGATAGAAAAGTATGTATGAAAGCCCTGAAACATTCAAGAAGCAGGGAGAAAGCTGGTGTGACTGGAACATAAAGAGTTATTTAATCCTTGTCTTAGTTCGGGCTGTTAGAACAAAGTACCATAGACTGGGTGGCTTATGGACAACAGAAATTTCCTTCTTACATTTTGCAGGCTGGGAAGTCCAAGATCAAGATGCCAGCAAATACAGTGTCTGGTGAGATCTTGTTGCCTGGTTCATAGATGACTGTCTTCTCACTGTGTCCTCCCATAGAGGGTCAAGGAAGCTCTCTGGGATCTCTTTTATAGGGACACTAATCCTATTCATGAGACCTCTGCCTTCATGACCTACTCACCTCCCAAAGTCTCAACCCCCAAATACCATCATGTTGGAGATTAGGTTTCAACACATGAATTTGGAGGGGAGAGATACAAATGACCTATAACAATGAGGGAAAGAGTGGCATGAGATGAAAGAACATTTATTAGGAATAGAGGTTTTGAGTGTATTTTTAAAAATTGGAGCAACCCCAAATCGCTGGAAGTTTTGGAAGATCAATGACCTGCTCAATTTCACATTTCAGAAAGATCATTCTGATTATTGCTTGCAGCACGAATCAGAGGTGGGCAACAGAGAACGACCAGTTAATAGACTATTCCACATGAGAGATGATGGTGTCTGGAAAATAGTACTAGAGTGTGATGGAAAGAAACGGCTGGTTTTGAAAAATAATTAAGAGGTGGAATCAAAGGAACTTTGAGACTGATTTGATATGGAAGCGGGAGAGAGGTAGTTGTCAAGAAGGTTTCCTGGGTTTGGTCATGAGCAATGGAATGGGGTACTGATCAATGAGACAGACAATACTGTGGGACGAGCTGGTCTGGCAGAGAGGACTGACGAGTTGCATAAGTGACCACTTCTACCTTCACAGCAGCACTTCAGGTAAGAAAAATGCAGCTCTGAGAAATTAAGTGACTTACATAGAGTCATGGTTTAGAATAACACAAATTAGGGGTGCTGGGTGGCTCAGTCAGTTAAGCGTCAAACTCTTGATTTCAGCTCAGGTCATGATCTCACGGTTCATAGGATTGAGCCCTGTGCTGACAGCGTGGTGCCTTCTCTCTCTCTCTCTCTCTCTCTCTCTCTCTCTCAAAATAAACTCAAAAATAACTTTTTTTTTTTTTTAAGGACAATACAGATCAGATGGGAAGTTTTGGTCTTCTGATTACAAAGCCCCAAGTTCTTTCCCTATGCCACATTTGCTGAAAAAATGTCTCCTGTCTTCCAAGAAGTTGTAATCACTGAGGTTTTAGGTATAGATGCTAAAGATAAGTCTACAAACGGCCAGGATGATGACTTCTCTGTTTCTTCTTCTGTAAAATAGCACTACTCGTAGGGTGTTTTTGAGAAGTAAATGACATCATGCATGTCCTTGTCATGCGCTACAAGGCCCATAAGACCTGGGTCCTGTCACCTGTCAGATCTCTTTTTCCATCTTCTTCTTCCTTCCAATCCTGCCTCACTGGTCTTCTCCTAATTCTCCAGGACACTAAACATGCTTCCCACTTCAAAGCTTTCCATTTACTGTTCCTTCTGCCTTGAGTAACCTTCTCTTGAGTATCTGCATGGCTTTCATAAGGTCCACTTTATCAAAGAGATTTGTCTTCTCTGCTGCCCTTTAAAAGAGCCCTCCCACTCTAACTTCCTCATCCTTCATATTTCTTCAAACACATGTCATTTCTTGACAAATCATGCATTCAATTTTTTTTATCCATCTCTTTTCTCCAGAATGTATGTTTCATGAAAGCTGAGATTTTCTCCCCTTTATTCAGTGCCTAGAATGGGACCAGGCATACAATAGCTGCTCACTAAATGTTTTCTGAATGAATTCATACATGAAAAGTATTTTTGCCCAACTGCTAACATACAGTAAAGTACTTACTATTAGTGCTTTTTTTTTCATTATTCTTAAACCTAATCTGTTGATATTTATCTGGCCGAAACAGATGCTTTTTTAATATGTAGGACACCTCATTTTATGTTTTGTATGAAGTATGTATTATTTTATGTGACTTCCTTTTCTTGTCTTATAGGGTTTCTCTTCTAGCTTCAGCTTACCCTCCACATTGCTGCAGAGACAAACTTTCAAAAGCAGAATTGGATAAACACTTTCACAGGATCCCCCATTGTTTGTGAGAAAAAGTCTAAAGCTAATAATGAGGTCCTTCATGGGGTGCCTAGGTGGTTCAGTTGGTTAAGCATCCAGCTCCTGACTTTGGCTGAGGTCACGATCTCACAGTTTGTGAGTTTGAGCCCTGCATCTGGCACACTGATGGTGTGGAGCCTGATTGGGTCTCTCTCTCTCTCTCTCTCTCTCTCTCTCTGTGACCTTCCCTCGCACTCTCTCTCTCAAACTATATAAATAAACTTTAAAAACAAGTAATGGGGTCCTTCATAATCTGGGCTCAAATTTCCTCTCCTCTCCTTTCCTGCTACTTCTCCCCATTTGTTACATACTCTAGCCCATTAATCTACTCATTAATCTCCAAGCATGCCAGGATTTTCCATGTGTCTGTGTCCTATACATGCTATTGCCAGTACTAAGAATACCCTCCTTCTTATTTTCTATATGGTGAAATCCTGTTAATCCTTCAAGACACATATCAAATATCCCCAACTCTGTAACATTGTATTAATTAGCGTATCCTCCTCAATTCTCCCAGACAAATGAATTGCTTCCAGCTCCACATTTTGCATGACATTTTGAACACAGTCTACCAGAGCCTGAAACACATTCTACTAGAATTATTTGTATATGGGTCTTATCTTCCTCACTAAACTCCGAGCTCCCTACATGCAGGGATTATATTCAAATCACTTTTTATCACTGGGGACAGACAGATCAGAAGGGTTTCTTGGCCGGATGATCTCTCACATCCTTAATTATTGAGTGGTGATTAGTACAGCAATACCACAATTCCTGCTCTCCTGCTGCCACTCCCTACTTCCGTACCTGTGGCAGCACCGCGAAGTGATCAAGACACTCTTTCCAGCTGAGCCCATACCCAGCTTTTGAATCCTCTTTAGCCAAATACCCCAGGTAGTCATTTCAAATCTCTCAGAGTTGGCGCTAAAGATGAAACATATTTGCCGTCTCTTTGAAACCCTAGAACTTGGTAGATGCTCAATAAATGCTCGTTGAACAGATGCTGAGTTCAGAGCTATTTACAAGCAACAAAAATCTGTTTTTTAAAGGTACAGATGAGCTTTTTGGTATTACAAAAAAAACACTTTTAAGAATCAAGTGTTTCCTAAATTACTCATTCTTTTTCCTGTTTGTGTCCTTAATCACATCATCACTACTGACTTATCCCCTCCTGGGTCCATGGATAGCCCAGGGTCCTTCTCCTTAGCTGAATGATTCCCGTGTTCCTTTTGAATGCACTTCTGAAGTAATCCAGCTCCATTTTATAGTCTTAAATACTTTTTCTTGCTTCTGCTTTACAATCCTAACCTCTCTCTCCCTCTAGTTTATGTTCTCAGTGACTCGCTTAAAATTTTGCCTAATTGGATAAATGAACATTTATGCTTCTGAGAAAGTGGCGTGGGATGGTGAGTGCATTTTCTCATTAGATAATTTCTATCTATACAGGTCCATTTTTCTAAATGTGGCAGTAATAACATCTAAAGCTGCTCCTCTTTTCAGCTATTTGTATGATTTTGACCTTTGCTATTTTGTGCATAGGAGGATACGCATTACCTAAAAGGGTCAGGAAAAATAATGGGGCATCTACATAGTTTTATAGTCTGGTAATCTTAGGGGAAATTCCAAACACATCTTTGTTTTAAGAAAAATGTTTAAACTTTTAACAAAAATGCTTGAGTTTTGCTTTCTACCTTAACAACAACACATCGCTGCCCTAATTGAGTCTTAGAAGCCCAGATGATTGAGCATTCCCCAGGACCCACAGTTATCCTTTTCGGTGTCAGTGCCCCTTGCCCAAGGATGCAACTATTTAGGAGATGAGCTAAATATGGATTGGCCCTAGGACTTAGTCTATAAATGTTCCTTAATAAGTTAGCAATGTTTCTCACTAACTCCCTGATGTCTGCCTAATTTTTTTGTGACCTATGAGAGACAAAAGCTTCCACAACTTGAAATTTCCAGAGTCTACTTTTTATTTTATTTTTGGATTCATAACTGTATTCTTGTGTGAAGGAGGTTGATATTAAAATTACTAAATATCAATCCACACACTCTCACCCACTCTTATACTAAAAACCCCTGTTGGTGTTCTCCCCATCTACCTTCTTCCCAATCCAATGACGCTGCGGGTCCAGATTGGCACCTGTTGTTCTTGTTATGGGGACTTTTATTTGTGTCTGCTGCCTACAAGGTTATTCTGCTACAAAAAAGAGAAGGCAAACTGGAATCACTTAATGTGAATTCTGGCGATTTCAGCACAGCTGACAGCAAAAGCAATAGCTTCACTGCTAATTCTTCAGCTAAGATAATGGAGCAAAAAGATCTAGACACATACAGTCAGATCCAAGCCCTCCCATGAATTAGGTGTATGACCTCGTGCCAATCATCTTGATTCTCTTTGAGTCACCTCTCAAGTCTGTAAAGTGAGGGGGTTGAATTAGATCACTTTTAAGGCCCTTTCTTGCTAACAGATTCTAAATCTGAACTGCGTGAGCCTTAATTTGGGGAACAATTTCTCATTGCCTCTTCCATTCCAGCACCATCTTCCAAGGCACCCTATATAAAGACTGATAGTATTTTGTTGTTATTTTTTCCTTGCTTTAGCGCTATTAAGTGGGGTGACTCACAAGGCCAGGTTCCAGCTGGGGGCTCAGAAGCGATCCATTTCTAAGAGGGGAACTCTGAGAATCTGAAGGAGGAAGGGAAAAACAAGGAACATCACGTTTACTCCTAACTGGTTGATTCCTCTACGGATTCCAGTGAAAGGCACAACCCAGCAAAACAAAGAAGAATCCTCTGTGGGAAGAAAACCCCTTTCCAAGGCCCAGATCCTTCTGATACATAAGAGCTTTCATGCCCCAGGAAGTCGAGTGGCACAGTGAAAAGAGTTCTTGGGAGAAAAATCTAAGTGTTATATTCATGTTGTTTGCTGGGGAGGATATGTCATAAATCCTTTCTTTCTTGCATCCTGCTAATGACTTTGTGCCATTTTTACCCTGGAGAAGTCACTTCGCAACAACTGTCTCCTAATCTTTATGTGTATTAGGCCTTTTAACCCTGATTATAATAATAATACATGTTTGTTGGGGAAAACAGAAAAAAGGTTCAAAACAAATTTTAAAAGATTACCCACAGTGTCCCCAGAAGCATTTCAGCGTATTTCAATTCCAGTTCTTTTTTCAAGATGCATAATTGTAACTCAGACATCAGCTGTTCCCGCTTCCTCTGTTTGAGCTCGCAACAGCTCACACAAAAGCTTTTTGTGTGTTTGTCAGAACCCTTTCAAGTACCAGACAACTCAGTTCAAACTGGCTTAAGCGGAAAAACACGTCTATCGGATCGTAGACAATTTCAGGGTAACCACCTAAATGTCCATCTGAAGGAGAAGAGAGAAATAAACTGAGGTATAGCCATGTAGCGAAATACAACAAAGGAAATGAGTGAACTAAAACTATACGTTGGAACACAGACCATTTCACAAATATGTTGAGTGAAACAAAACAAGTGGCGAAAGAATGCATGTACTATAATACCATTTGTGTATGTATAATTGCTTAAGGATACATGCAAACATAGCTCAAGAATACATATGTATCTTGATACATGATACAAGAATACATATGTATACAAAAAATGGAAAAGGAAAGATTGGAAGAAATAAACCCCAAGTTTAGGAGGGAGGGACAGGGCTGTGATCAGGAAGAAGGAGAAGGAATGCTTTAGCCAGGATGGTCATGGTTTGGTTTGGTTTTGTTTTTTTCTGACGTTGGATATGTATACAGGTTTTGTTCTACTAATTCTACACATTTTTAAAAATCTGAATGATTTCATAACATATTTTTAAGACCACACACACACACACACACACACACACGCACTGCCCCAAAACAGGTCCAGTCGCAACTCTGCATCTGGTACGCAGCATCCCAGCATATCTGTGTCAAGCTCTGGCTTCCTCCAGGTCACCTCCATGCATTGGTTCTTCCTTTGTGGTAGCAAGAGAGGCAACAAAAGTATCCGGTGGGTACTCTCACAATTCTCTCTAATAAGCTCATTTTCCCTTCAAAACTCCAGGGAGAGAGAGAGAGCATTTCATTCTTTCCACAGTTCCAAGGTGAAATCTCCAGTCCCATTCCATGATATCACATGTGCATCCCTGAACCCGTCACCTTAGGAGGAAAGGATATGTGATGCTCTCATTAGCCTGGATTGGGGGGGGTGGGGGTGAAAGGGTGCAAGCTTCATGCACTGGGAGGGAGAGATTTGTGGCTCCCCAGAGGAAAACCAGGGTGTTGTTATCAGAAGATGAGATTCTGGGTAGCCATAAACAACAGAGGTCCACTCTTACTAGTGAAAAATTCTTAATCTACTGAAGATACCTTAAGGGGCATGGAAGAAAGTATGCACAACAAAAAGCTTGCAGCAAACAACCTGACAATGCCACTTAAACATCCTTCCAGAGCCCCTTTCTCCCTCTGCTGCCCCACCCCTGTCTCTGGATATCCCTCCTCTGTTCTTTCTCTTTCCTTTCCTACACAGTACACTGATTCCCTAACTGCCCTACCTCACTTATGCACAATAAGACTGTTCTACCCCTGGACTTGCTTATTTCCTGATCAGCAAAGCAAAACACCTACAATCAATAGGATGCACCTCTTTAGAAAGCAAGAAAGTTTAAGGATTATCCTTTATTACTTGACTCTATACCCTTGGGAGTTCTATACCTATGCAAACAATTTATTGAAGCCCAACTTCCAAATGTTTGCAAGTGATTAACCCAGAGAAATGTTAATGCCAGTTGCTTGGATGACACATTTTCTCCCTATTACTGCCTATATGTTTGTTTATATAACACTTGTGTTATAGTTTTGTGCTTCACTTTTGCATTTTTTTCACATCATTAATTATTCCACTACAATCTTATCTTTGTAATGATTGTCTAACATAACATTACATGAATGTATCATATTTTTAAGCAATCATCTATTATCAGACACTTAGGATGTTTCCATTTGTTACCATCGTGTAAGTAATGTTGACGTTAACATATGTTCATAACCGTTATGTTTTTCTCTGAGCATTGCCTTAGGATCTATTCCTAGAGTTGGAATTTCTTAGCCAATGGAGTGTGAACATTTTTATGGCTCTTGATACAGTTTGCCAAATAGCTCTTCAGAAACGCTGAAACCATGTACCTTCCCCTAGCATTGTATGGGAATGGGATAAGGTCATTCTTATTTTCTGAGCATTTCCTGTGTCCTCAGATACAGTACCTACTGAACATACTGAACTCTGAGTAGACCATAGAGTCCAGCTGTAAAGCAAGGATGGTTACACAGTACTTTCCCACCACATTGTTAACGCCCCTTCCAGAAAAAGCCAACTATGAGGTAGTAATTAGGCCTTTCCATGTTGTCTTTTTTTACCTTTCTCCCCATCCATCCGGTTTCTCAACCCCAAATCTTATAAATGATTCCTTTTTTTTTGCGTCCCCACTCCCCATATTTGATCTTGAACCAATTCCAATAGCTTTTACTTCCAGCATCTAACCTGATTCCGTATGCTTCTTGTCATTTCCTTGGCAGCTATGTTAGGTTAAGCCACCATCAGCTCTAGCCTGGACTATTAGCCTTCTCACTGCTTTCCAAACTTTTGTCCATGTAGCAGCCAAAGTGACCTCTTTAAAAGGTAAAGCAATAAAGGTATCTCCATGCTTAAAACTCTTTTTTTTTTAAGTTTATTTACATTTATTTTTGAGAGAGAGAGAGAGGTGAGAGCATAGCATGAGTGGGGAAGGGTCAAAGAGAGAGAGACACACAGAATCTCAATCAAGTTCTGCACTGTCAGCACAGAGCCCAACTCAGGGATCGATCCCACCAACCAGGAGATCATGACCTGAGCTGAAACCAAGAGGCAGACGCTCAACCGAGTCACCCAGGCGCCCCCTGCTTAAAACTCTTAAGTGGCTTTAGAATAACTAGATCCTCCTTACTTCTCCAGCCTTATCTACACTTCCTTCCTTTCGCTGGTAAGGCTGCAGCCATGATGGCCTGTTTCTGCTCCAGAAGCACAGTAAGCCTATGCCCATCTTAGGGACTTTCACCCCTCGGCTCTTTGTAGGGCTGGTTCCTTCAGGTCATTCAGATTTCAACTCAAATATCCCATCCGTGGTGACTTTTCCCTGGCTCTCAAGTCTAAAGGAGTCACTTGCATCCCTCCCAAAACTTCCTTCTCCACACCCCGCTGCCAGAAGTGTTATTCTAAAACATACCTAACATGATGTCTGTGGCTTATGAAAGAAAATACAGCTACAACCATACCTCAGAGATACTGCAGACTTGGACCTTGAGAGCTTGTTTGGAGGTTCCAGCAGGAGAGCTCAGCTACTCATATACCCTTGACTGAAGAAAGGTCCCCCTCTATCCGGGAAGGTTGTCCTCTTCAACCGAGCCTGCAGCTTCAGGAGGGATGCATATGGAGTGGTGAGGGAGGAAGGGGACACTGGCCTAGCCAGCCGGATCAGCCGAATCAACTCTGGCGATCAATAGTGACAGATGTACGGATAGATCGATCAATCGATAGGTGATAGATAGATAGATAGATAGATTCCTGCTCTAAGAATCTGCATTGTAAAATAGAGTACTTCACCCTGGGCACGTTTTTTCATACTTTATATAATAGTTACCAACTTATATTTCTTCTTCCTTTGTCTTTGAATTACCTCTGAAACTTAAGCTTAGCCTGTTAGGGCCTGGCATACAATGTGCCACATTATATGCTCAACTTATTCTTCCTTGAATATAGTGTTTTCTGTGATGACCTCCAATATAGACCAAAGGAGACAATGGAGCTGTAAAACAAGGAATGAATGAAGAGATTTAGGGAACTGACTGAACGTTAACTCTGTCTCCTGATTCTTGACTGAGAATACAATGCTGTCCTGGAAGAATGGTTTTCTAGAAAGAATGAAGACTCTAGAATGAGATGACTCTCAGTCCAAATACAAGGTTTGCCACGTTTTAGCAGCCTAAACTTTGGCAACTGCCTTAATCTCTCTGAGATTGACTGTAAAATGGGGCTACAATCCCCATCTCATAGGATGTTATGAAGATTAATGAAAGAAAATATGTAAGTCAATGAGCCTAGTGTGTGGTGCTGTACTGGCCCCCGAAATATCTTGGGTTCCTCCCCTTCTCATTGGCCAGATGAGCATACAATGGCTCTCTTACTTAATGTGGAGACACCTGGGATACCTCAGATGGCAAAGAAAGGAAACGAGCTGGCCAGATCCCCTGACAGAAAGGAGAGCCAACAAAACTCAAATGACAAGTGAGAGCTAGACTTTCAGAGTCTGAATTTAGTGATGAAGCATGAAGTTTTTCTGAGTGCATTTCAGAAATCAGTCACCCTCTTGTCTCCTCCACCTCTCTTTTCATGGAGTAAACAGGCTATTAAGCTACATCAGCACATTCAATACCTCAAGGAAATTCCCCACCTGCCCACGAGCAAGGCTCATCTGAGGCTCTGGCCAGCAAGGGGAGAAAGGAAACAGTAAAAATAGCACATATGCCCATCCATTTCCTGAAAGCTCACCTCTGGAGCTTACAGTACCTGTGAATTAGTCATAACTCTGTGACACTTAACTTTCTGATCATAAGAATAAAGCCATTTCCATCTCCCATCTCTCTGTTGGACTTCTAATTTTAAATACATGCACGCACACACATATTTTTTTTTTTTGCCCAAAAATGTCTGTTCTTGAATTGAATGTTCTTATGTCTCCCTCTCAAACACAAGCCCTCCCTAGCCCCCACCATCCATGTTTGCTCAAGAGAGAAGCCAAGAAGAGAACAAAGCTCTTAGTCCTGAGCAGCAAGCATAGCTACTTAATTCTCCAAACTGCATTCCCAGTGGCTTACTGGGTTATTGAAAACTGAGGCTGTAAATTGTAAGTTACAGAAGGACTTACGTTTGGGGAGCCCTCATTTTACAGATGGGAAAAGTAAGACCTGAGAAGAGACAGCAAGACAACGAAACAACAGCTTTCCAGTGTTTCCAGTGTTTTTCTGTTCTACCATATGCCAAACTACACGACCTAAATATATTTTCCATTTTCACATTACACTACTTGGGGCAAAACAAATGATTCATTAATAACACGTTACCGATGGCTAACATTTCCTGAACACTTGCTATATACCAGCTGACTTATGTGCACTGTCTTATTTGGTCCTCACCGGAATCCCAGGTGGCTTAGTTATTGTCCCCATTTTATAGATGAGAGAGCTGAAGATCAGAAAGGGTGGATAACCTGTCCAGGGTTATGCAGCTGTAAGAGCAGAATTTGAAACTAGGAAGTTTGACTTCAGAGGTCTCATGCCAAACCACCACTTCATCCTCACCAGGAGACCTTCACTAGGGGTGTACCCTTCAAGACCATCAGACATCTAGCAGCGACCAAAGAGTGGAAAATGCACAGCGATGGAGGTCCGGGCCGGTGATCAAGCGAAGCTGACGTAGCTGGTGCATTGCCAAGGATGCAAAGAGGTGAGGGGCCCACCTCGGCTCAGCGCTGCTAGCATTGGGAGCTGTGGGAAGACCAGGCCTATAGGATTGCCCTGCACCTGTTCTATTGCCTGATCTACAAAAGCAGACATCTGATTACCAGCAGCAGGGCCCAATGGTTCCAGGGCTTTCTTGGTCATCAAGGGTAGCTGCTGTGGCTGTGCCCAGCGGTGTCAATACTGCATTACCCCAGATGCTGAGAGGCCCCCTTTTCTTTGTTTCTGTATATGTTCTTCAAGGAGAGAAACACGTATCCCTTCCACCCTCTCTTCACCCTGGTGACAGACGCCATTCTTGCTTCAGATCCATTTCCCCTGCTCTCCTTAGAAAAGAAAAGAATGCCTCTGGATAAATTCAGAAAGGAGTCTGGCTAGGCCTTGAGAATACAGACCGGTTTGCTGGCTTAGTCACTGATGGGGGCCTGTCATCTGATTTGAGTCCTGCCATTCCCTCCTCTCTCTGTCCTGTCCCTTTGTCTCTCTGGACCACACTTTTCCCATTTGTTTAAAGGTAAATGTAAACTGTGGGGAAGCTGCGTCTAAGATAAACACGTCCAGCTGTCCGTTCTACATCCTTCACGCTCTGGGTGTTGCTGGTGGGGCAGGAGCAGTAATCACAAAACAGAGGCAGGAACACCGTGCTGCCTTTGGAAAGGAGTGGTGGAGGAAAGGTAAAGACAGCAGCAGGGAAGCCCTCAGGAAGGATGCCAAAGCGGAGCATCTTCGTGAGGTGCCCACGCCCTTGTCATATGAGATCCTCTCTTTGCTGAGCTCTAGGGAAGCTATAGACGGGCCTCAGAGGACCTGGGTTTCACACGCCACCCATCCCCTGGCATCCTACATTCCAGTTTGTTTTTTAGGACCCATTGTTCTCAAAACCACCAAGAGAAGCACTTCTTCATTGACGGTGTTGAGAAGGACAAGCAGTGAGTTTCGAAGCCTGGTTAGTTAGAAATGGGCAGTTTTGAATTTTGAAACATACACGCTCACAAGTGCTTGGACACACACACATTTGTCATTTTTAATAGTGCCTCAATAAGAATAATAACTAAGAGCTCTGTACTCTAAGAGGGCCTCTAGAAAACTCCCTGGTGAAACTGGGATTATATTTCTTATTGTGGGGATAGGGAAGGAGGTTTGATCACCAAGTTAGACCTCAAAACTGCCTAGATGAACTAGAACATATGGCAAGACGGAAAGGTAGCAGAGATAAACACTGGATCCAGCATTCGGGTCCAGATATTAAATGTCTCACTACGCAAAATCCTTGCACCAGGTTCTGGGAAACTGCCAACAGGACCACACATCAGCTTGGGCTGGGTAATAGAAGAAGAATGTTTGTATTCATGAATTAGTCTGGCTCAAAAGTGCTCAGAAGTGGAATCCTCACCTGATCTAGCATGGAGTGGAGTGGACTTAGGCAGATCTAGATTCAAAGCCAGGTTTGGCTTACTATCTTTGAGAACTTGGGCAAGTTACATCTGAGCCACTATTTCTTGAGCTGTCCCCAAACACACTTCCCTTGACTGGTTGTCGTAAGTAATAAAGATAATGTATGGTTACACTTCTCAGATTAGGCTGGCAAATTCCTAGGAGTATTTGGCAGTGCACTTGAGAGTATGGGAGGCCATGGCATAAATACAAGGCATGTTCCCAACGTTTCTATTTTCCTCAATGGCAACTCACTTACAACCTATTTTTTTTGTGTGTTAAACCAAACAGATCTATTATTGAGTAGGAAGAAAAATCCGCTGCCATCTTAAAGCTCAAAGTGGTAAAGAACTTTCAAGATACAGACAGCCACTGCATGGTCCAAGCCCCTAGTTCCTTAGGAATACATGTTCACTTTCTCTGTCTTCAGGGTACTTTAGCAGAAAGAGAAGTTTTTGTGCATGCAAAATACCTAGCATGGTGTCTGTCACGTACTAGGTGATCAGTCATTAGTAAATGTCATTATTTGAAATTTCTGGAATGTGATCATCTCATTTGCCCCTGCATTGATCAGACCACATGCGGGTAGTGTAAGGTCTATCGAGGAGCATCCTTTGTTTTCTCCTTTAAGGTTTTCCTTTTTTTTTTTTTTTTTTTGGAGAGAGAGAGAGTGAGAGTGGCAGAGAAAGAGAGAGAAAGAATCCCAACAGGGCTCTGCACGCTCAGCACAGAACCCGATGTGGGACTTGAACTCATGAACTAACTGTGAGATCATGAAGTGAGTCCAGATCAAGAGTCAGTAGTTTAACCACTGAGCCACCCAGGTGTCCCTTTGTGAGAAGAATACAATCAATCTAAAATGTGTCTAGATTAAAGGGTGATGATCAAGCTGGAGAGAGGTCTGGGAACACTTTAATATGAGAAACTGTTCTAGTAACTGGGACTCTTTAGCTTGGAGAGGAGAGAGGACAAAACAGGTTCTTACACTCCCTGGGGGGCTGGGGGGGGGGGTGGAGACAGGAAACATTCTGAGTAAACAGACTATGGCCAACCAAGGTGGAATAAACAAGAGGCTGATTAAACCTCTGTAAAAAGAAACACTTTTTAACATTTGAGTCTCTGGCCGTGGAATGCAGACTATAGCAGTTAAAACTCAGGTTCTGGAATCAGACTCATGGGATTGAAATCATGGCTTTGACTTGTAATAACTTTGGGCAAGTCAGGTAATTCTCTTTGGCTCAGTTTCCTCAATGATAAAATGGTGATAGTAAGACATTCTACACAGGATTACTGTGAAGATTAACAAATAACACATAAAGCACCCAGAGTAGTGCCTGATACATAGCAAAGACTTGATACATTGTTTCATGCAGAAGCTGGTTGGAAATGTACATATGGGAGTGCTATAGACTGAATGTCCAGGCTACAGAATTCATATGTGGAAACTCCACCCCTCACTGTGATGGTATGAGGAGGTGAGAGATAACTAGAACTAGATGAGGTCAAGGGGTGCCCAGGTGGCTGAGTCGGTTGAGTGTCCGACTTTGGCTCAGGTCATGATCTCGCAGTTTGTGAGTTTAAGCCCCGTGTCGGGCTCTGTGCTGACAGCTCAGAGCCTGGAACCTGCTTCGGATTCTGTTTCTCCCTCTCTCTCTGCCCCTCCCCTGCTTGTGCTCTCTCTCTCTCTCTCTCTCAAAAATAAATAAACATTAAAAAAAAAAAAAGAATTAGATGAGGTCATGACAATGGAGCCCTCATAAATAGGATTAGTGCCTTGTAAGAGTCATGAGCAAGCTTCTTCCCATCTCTCTTTTCTATAAAGACCCAGTGAGAAGATGGCTATGAACCAGAAAGCAGGCCTTCACCAGGCACTGAATCTGCAGGTGCTTTGACCTTGAACCTTCCAGACTCTAGAACTGTGAGAAATAAATTCCTATTAAGCTAACTAAACTATGATATCTTTGTTATAGCAGCCCAAATCTACTAAGATAGGGAGACACCAGGGTACAGGACATACTTGACTTCATGGATATTATAAGAGAATATCCAGGGAGAAAAGAAGAGAATCAAAGCAAACTGAAGCCCTAAAAATACTAGCATTACAGTATTAGGATGCATTTAGCTACAAATAGACAAAAATCCAACTAACAGTGGCTTAACTTATTAATAAAGTCGTTTAATAACCTTGCACAATAAGAAATAAAGAGGTAAGTGGTTCTGAGGTTAGTCCGCAGTTCAGTGATGTCGTTAAGGACCCAGGCTTTGTTTTCTATTCTGCCAATGTCTGCATGTTGACTTTTCATTTTCACATTTGTTGCCTCATAGTTTTAAGATGGATGCCAAAGCCTAAACTCCATAACCTCACTCAACCATGTTCAAGGCAAGAATATGAAGGAGGGGCAAAAAGTTTTCAATTTTTGAGATTCTGTCCTCCATATGGAAAAATAATTCTTCTCAGAAGTCCTCCAGCAGATTTGTCCTTATGTCTCCTTGGCTACTCCTGGCTTAAAAGCAAGTCACTCGTGAGGGCAAATGAGATTGATATTCCTGCTTAGACCCACAATGATGTACCTTTCCAGATGTGAGGTAAGAGCCTACTTTTCCTAAGTTAAGTAGATCTCTGCCTAAGAGCTAAACAAAATTTAGAGGCTATGACTGCTGAATACCCATCACGTGTCACAATTGGCCCACACCAATATTTAAAGGGTTAGGATACATAAAGAAGACAGTGAAAGACATCTAAAAGGAAATACCAGAGTATTAAAGGAAAATGAGAAAAAGTGTCAAGGAAATGAAAAAAGAAGAAAGTTCCAAGGAAGAGAGAGAGGCTATCGCAGCCAAACGCTTCAATACTTAGGTCAATAGAAACTGAGAGGGTCCCATGACTTGGCAAAACTGATAAACTGAGCAAGAGCAATTTCAATGAGGTAGTGGGAGCAGGAGCCAGTGGGGAAGGTTGTAAGAAGCTGAATGAAGTGAGGGAGTGCAACAGGGAATGGACAGAACTCTTTCTAGTTGTTTAACTGTAAAGGGAAGATAGATGGACAATAGCTATAGGAGAAGACAGAGTCAAGTGAGGGTTCTTTAAGAAAGGAGACTTTCCATGCATTTATTCAGGGGAGAGCCAAAATAAAGGAATATATTAGAGTTAGGAAAGGAAGCAAGAAAGAGAATGAAGATAAGACATGTAGGAAAGGATGGAGTCAAGGCCATGTGTAGAGGTCAATGCTAGATACAAAAGGCATCTTTTCTTCTGAGATGTCATGGTAGGCAGGGATTGGGAAATTGGAACAAGGAGAAGGAAACAAGGAGGAGTGTGACTACAGATAAAACGTGTATTTCAGACTCACAGAAGGTACTCAGAAGGGCCTGCAACACCAAGTGCGTGGGGAAGGAAGTGGGGAGGGCGTATAGCTGAAATAGTTTTCTGTAAACAGCTTCAGAAAATCAAATTTTCTGGCCATGGAGAGAGGAAGGAAAAGGCCACCTTTACCTGTCTTTCTCAGGAGAGTTTAATATCAATCCCTTAGGTTCTAAATGAAAATGGGCACGGTAGGACCAGCCAGACACAGCAACAAATTGTCCAGAAAAGGCCCCCAAGCCCCCCAAAAAATTTCTTCCCATCCAGTAGGACACCCTACTTCAGTCCCTCGATTGAATTTTAAATAAGTCCGTTGATTAGGGGTACCATCTGATTGGAGTCTCTGATTGCCCACCATGTGCATGCACCAGCTTCCAGAGGTGAGAAAAACAAGTATCTACCTAGCCTTTTCACCTCCACAGTCTGGGTAGAAGACTTTCCCCCACTATGGAAAGGAGCTTCAGATTCCATGCAGGAAACAATGTCAAATGCTCACTGCAGGTGGTCTAGTCCTTCTTGATCTGACTTCCATTTTCCCATGGCGTCTTTTACCACTCCCTCATCTGTAACTGTTGGGTTGAGATATTTTCCAGTTGAGACGTTCTCATGTCCTGATAGAGCCTTATCATTCTCATGTCCATGCTTTCATCAATGCTTTCTTCCATCATGATTTCTTCCTCCTCTTTCTAAAAATACCTCAGATTCCAGATGTGATTCCTCAATTCTCCAAAGTCTACTTGTTGACTTTGGCCTGGCGTGTTTATTGAACACTGATGAATCTAGTTCTATTGTGCTGTAAGGACCTCCCTGATGAAAATTGTTCTTGCTAATATCCCACACCCCGCTGTGTCCCCCTCCCTCAAAAACATATCCAGTCTAGTTCACAGAATGTAATGAATTTATCATATATATATTACCAGTTCATGAATCAATCAATAGACTATGGAGAGAGGACCCAGAATCAGGTTCTGGTCTACTACCAGCTGGATGTGCTTCCATGGGTGAGTTACTTCTATTCTAAGCTGCTGCATTGTAAATGAATGAAATAGATGAAAGCCGTGGTTTCCAACTTGTGTCCTAATTAGAATCACCTAGGGGAAACTCAAATATGAATTTCTAGGATCCAACACAACTCTTCTAAATAAAGATCTTCCAGGGTGAGTCCAGAGAAGGGTTTTTTGTTTTGTTTCATTTTGTTCACTTTGTTTTGCTTTAAGCTCATCAAGTTACTCTGCTAATAAGCCAGGTTTGAGACCCCTGGTCTGAAAGACTTCTTACCCCTTTGACCTTTAGGGAGTGGAGCGTAGTAGGTATGTAGCAGTGAAGGATTCCATCTCTGGTGTCAGAGAGAGATTCTGATTCTGGCTCCATAACTCTTTAGTTCTGAAACTTGATCAAATTATTCAATGTCTCTAAGCATCATTTCCTCATTTCAAAAATGGGACTGATGAACGTGCCTACATTCATGGGATATTTTGCAAGGATTAAGCGATATAAGGCATTTGACACTTGGAGCCCAGTGCCTGGCCCGTGGACAACACTCAGCAATGCTAGCTGGATTATTATGATGGCAAAGGGAGGAGAGAGCTAAGGCATCCGGCTGTGTTGGGGGAGGCTCAAGGAAAGCTGGTGGAAACATGACTTTCTTTTTTCTGTTTTTGTGCTTGATTTAACTGTGTAAAAATATAACTGATGAACTTAAAATGTTCAGGATGTTGGCGTTTTTCCCCCTTTTTTCTGGCTGCAGCTTCTCAGAAGACGCGTTCCCAAAGAGGAACATCTCAGCCGCACCAACCAGTATCTGACTCCCTGCTGTGTCTTGGCACAGGGCTGAATGTGGTCCATAGTAAGTTGCTTTGCCTTAGTGACTCAGCATAGTAGGCCCTTTTTCATTTCTCTCTCATTCCCCAGCCAAGAAACTCTCCCACCTCTCTCTGCCGTATGCTACTGAGATTGCATTTTGTATCATCTGCTAGGAGATAACATAGTTAAATTGATGCTCGGAACCTTATAAGGGTATAAACACTTCTTTGCAGGATGGACGTCATAATAGCAAATCGAGGGCGAGTGCCAATAATAGATTTCTTGGGTTTCTTTTTTCCTTTGCACATTCCTCAGGGCTCTCCAAGGGGGGACAGAAATGACATGGCAGCCTCGAAATAGTCCAGGGAATCAGACTGAGGAAGGGACCTTCTGAGCAGGCAGGCAAACCAAATACAGCCCACACCTTCTCAGCAGCCTCTCCTCTGCCTCTCCTCAAGAGTGAAGGAGCCATTTTTGTGGCCCTTGGTTGGAGCAGCTGGAAGGTGGCTTTGCAGTTGAACAGGTCTGAGTCTTGGTGTCCTCTCCCTCATACCCGCTGTGAGACTTTGGGCAAGTTGTCTACTTTCTGAGCCTCCTATCCCTCATCTTTGTAACGACCCAGAGTGTGCTTATAAAATGAGGTAGCATTGTAGACCAGCCTGCCACATAGTAGGGATTCAGAACGTGTTTGCTTGCTTTGCATCCTAAAATAGCCCTACAGAATCAGTCTATTTCCAATGTGCAGCTTTCCACAAAAGGGGAATTCTAGATTGTTGCAAAAGGCAGAAATTCAGTTCCCCATGAAACCTTTGGAATGTGCTGTATGGTGTAGTAAAAAAACACACTCAGCTCAGACTCAAACTCAAACTCTAGTCCTGTTTTGTGACTTACCATCTTTGTGTAACATTATTAAGAGTTTCCACATTTGCCAAGGGCTTCTTCTGTGCCAAGTGCTATACTGAATGCGTGATATGCCTTATATTACTTCATCTCATAATAACCCCTCTACAGTAAAAATTAGTGTCTTCATGTTATAGAAAAGGGAATTAAAGGGCAGAGGAATTCAATAACTTGCCCAAGGTCCCGTTGGCATAAGGGGTGAAGGTTGGATTTCAACCCAGTTCTGTCTGGCCCAAGAGTCCCTGTTTCTAATCACCATGGTATCTGGCTCCTGCTTATTGTTTCTGCCCTTGTTTTCCCCATATGCAAAAAAACAAAAACAAAACAAAACAACAACAACAACAAACCCCCCCCCAAAAAACAACAACAAAAAAGTCCCCAAACAATGGGTGATAATAATTCCTGCCTACCCTCCAGTAATTTCTAGAGAGGAACGTATCAAATCATAGATTTAGGAAGCTTTATATACTAAAAGGACAATTTAATATAAAGAATTGTAGTTATTATCACAAAGAGTGTAGTGGTCTCCTTGATCCCAGAAAACGATCCCTGTCCCCAAAGAAAACGAAAGCTATAAGGCTGACCGTTCTTGCCTACACCCGGCAATGTGAGCCTGAGGACAAGGTGGCTTTTGCAGCTACAGGATTGTATATTGAGTAGGGTAGAGTACACACTAAGTCTGTATTTATACTCGGGAAACCACGCTGTGCTTAAATTAGCACTTGAAGAATAAAAGCTTCTCTAAAGCTGCCCTTCTTAAGTAACACAGACTAACATTTCTATAACTACAGACAACAGTATTTTGAAAGCAATAGCAAGATGCCTTGGATTCACCCTAAATCCTCACTGTCCCCTCTCCAGTCACACCTCCCCACCTCACACCCCCTTGCAACAAACATCGATCTTACATTGAAGCTTTTTCCCAACATTTGTGACCCCAAGAGGTTTGAATAATAAAGACCATCAGAGGTTCTCCTGGGATCTCTTGGTTTATTTGATAGTGTGTCACTCAGAAGTCACAGCATTTGTCACAAAGGGGCCCAGAAGCAGTCAATTAATCAGAGATGCCCAAGGCATCATCACACTAGCACAGGAACCAAATTTCCAAATTCATGACAAACCCAGAAATACCGTCCAATCTTTTCTCCCCAGCTTTGTCCCAATTTACTAGGGTCACTTCATTTACTGCCAAGTAGCCCCCAAATTCCACCCGGCCTCCTCCCCTTTGCTCTGGGGAGTTCGCTCTTATCCAGGCCTTTTCGCCCAGACACACACTCAGGCATACCACATACACACACGTACGGGTGTGCACATGCACGTGTATGCACGTGCGTGCACACACACACACACACACACACTGTGCACATCACCAATCCCCATGGAAACGAAACTAGGGGGAAAAATTGAAAGGCAGCACAGAAACTACAGAAGAGCTTGCTGACCTTGGTGCCTGGTTCTCCCCAGATCTACAGCCCTGAGACCCCTCTTAGATTTCTATAGAACTGTGAGTGAACATTCTATTGCCATTTAATTTACAGATAAAGGGTAATTTTCTTAAGCTGAGAATAAATAACCAAATAATTGAGCATCACAATGAATAACCAGGTGAGGTGCTCATGTTAAAGCAATCATGCAACCACTGTAACAGACAGAAGCCACTTACGACTTTTGATCCCAAAGCCACCTTTGCCCAATAAAATATTATAGGTGTGGGAGGCAAGAAAGAGAGAGAATGAGGAAAGATACAAAGATTAAATATTTTCCTTGCTCCCTAAATAGCTTAAATAGGGACTGAATAAATAAAGCACAGCCATACAATGGAAACTTCTATAGCCTGTAAAGAATCAGGGCGAGTTCTAAGTACAGGGGAAAATGTCTAAGTTATATTGTTATGTAAAAAGAATTGCAGAGCTACATTACTGTATTAATCCATTTAGGTAAAAATAATTATATGTAGAAAAACTATGTCTTTGCTAAATTACAATACATGTGTAGAAAAAAATTTTGGAAGAATATAAACCAGAGAATTACAGTGACTTTATCTGCAGAATAAGATAATGAAGAATTTCTTATTTTCTAAACCATTCATTTCTGTATAGTTTTTTTTTTTTTTTTTTTAATTTTTTTTTTTTTTAACGTTTATTTATTTTTGGGACAGAGAGAGACAGAGCATGAACGGGGGAGGGGCAGAGAGAGAGAGAGACACAGAATCGGAAACAGGCTCCAGGCTCTGAGCGATCAGCCCAGAGCCTGACGCGGGGCTCGAACTCACGGACCGCGAGATCGTGACCTGGCTGAAGTCGGACGCTTAACCGACTGCGCCACCCAGGCGCCCCAGTTTTTTTTTTTTAATAATGGGAAATCTATAGCACTTACAATCAGAAAAAGTGATAAAGCCAAGCAAAATTCTTTCTCTGCTCTATAGAGACTGATAACCTTGAGACTTGGGGGTCCCCTGTAATGATATCTACAATAGTATGCCCTGGGGCCTTCATTTCCCTGTATAAGCAGCTGTATCTGGAAACCCAGACGTGCCACCCTCTAGCCAAATCTCTTTTCTTCTATTTTTGAAAAACCAAAAAACCCACAGTGACTTATGTTCATCATTTCTGATCCAGCAGTGGCCAAGTGGGTGGGTGGCAGAGTTCCAGATCCTGATGGATGACAAGACTTCAGTGGCCAAAATGTTAAAGACCTTTCCTTCTTCTTCTCCTTTTGTGGGTTCTTTTCCCCTTTTGTGTTGGCAAAACACATTTACAGAGTTGTTGTAATGACAGGTCATCCATCATTAGTCTGTAACATTGCCAAGGACCAGTCCTCCTGTCCAGTGTAGAATCTGGTCCCTTCTCAAAAAAGAATGGCATCTGAAACATATGCACTATTTTGACTGAGAAGAAACATGAGTTGGACTACGTGGTCTGGGGTTTCCCTTAAGCCAATTTCTTGGCACGGCTTCTGATTAGAGAAGGGGAGACCCTCCCTCCCTGGACAGCCAAGAAGAGATCATAGGTTTAAAATGTGACTAAATGTAGCAAAACTGAGTGTTAAATTCTTTTCTTGGGAGCACTTGGTGGGTGTGCAGAACCACAGGAACCTCCCCCCTACTCCGAGGGCCACTTTAAATCTGAGCAGCCATGTCTGCTCCACATGACCTTCACACAGCCCCCCAATTCTAGTTCCATCCAGGATGAGCATCTGAGCCACAAGGGCCAATCAGATTTTCCTGGGAATTGGTGATTAGAAATCAGATTCAGCAGTTTTGTTTTTGAGGCTAGAGCTCGTAAGCACAACACCCAGAAGCTTTGGCATATTGTGATCATATATACCAGCAAAGGAAGTCAGTCTTCAGGAAAAAACAAGAGCAGAGAAGATGCTCAGAGAGAAGCAGCAACGAGATACCGTGGGGCATCAGACATAGATATAGACACTGCCTGGCTAGATCCTTGCACTTAGGTTCACTAAGTCCCTTCTGTGTCCCTAAAATAAACCCTGCGGTTTGTTTATGCCAGTGTGAGTGGGTTTCTATTACTGATATCAACAGAATCTTTGCTAAGGCAACATGTGACAAAACCTTGATATTCAAATGAATTCTGTGCATCAAAATAGATACCTTCAGAGGCTAAACACTTATTCAATATTACTGTTGATCAAACCAGTTTGAAAGGATCCTGAGAAGGATCTTCACAATGAGCCCACCCCATCACTCATTATTGTTATCACATGATTTAATCACTATGCATATTGGGTATTTACCCTGTCAGACCCTGAAGTGAGAGGTTTATTGGCACTATTCTGTTAATTACCCCAACAACTGAGGAGATAGGTTCTATTGTTATTCCCATTTTACAGATGACAAAACTGAGGCTCCGTGATGTAGAACAACTGCCAAAGGCCACACAGTGAGTAGTTAATGACAACAGCATTCAGAAACTAGGTCTCTGTAGGGGCGCCTGGGTGGCTCAGTCAGTTAAGCGTCCGACTTTGGCTCAGGTCATGATCTCACAGCTCGTGAGTTCAAGCCCACATGGGGTTCTGTGCTGACAGCTCAGAGCCTGGAGCTTGCTTCAGATTCTGTGTCTCCCTCTGTCTCTCTGCCCCTCCCCCGTTCACGTGTGTGCTCTCTCTCTCTCTCTCAAAAATAAACATTAAAAAAAGAAAAAGAAACTAGGTCTCTATGGATGAAAGCATGAATTCTGAAGCACTATGCTGATTTACCTCACATCTTCCTTTGGACTGAAACCTGTCATCATAAGCCTGATTGATTTAATAGACAAGGATTGACCTGATGTCTGGTTGATGTTGAAAATCACATCCATCCTGCAAGGTCTGAGATTTGCTACCATTCATACAAAAGAATGTGCCAATGGTGCAACCACTGTAGAAAATAGTTGAATAGGGGTGCCTGGGTAGCTCAATATGTTGAATGTCCAACTCTTGATTTCAGTTCAGGTCATGATCCCAGAGTTGTGGGACAGAGCCCCATGTCGGGCTCTGCGATGAGTGTGGAGCCTGCTTGGGATCCTCTCTCTCTCTCTCTCTCTCTCTCTGCCTCTGCCCCCTACCACATTTGTGTTCTCTCTAAAAAAAAAAAAAAAAAAAAAAAGAAAGGAAGAAAAAAGAAAAAAAATTACATAAAATTATCATATGATCCAACAATTATATTTCTGGGTATGTACTCAAGACAATTGAAACAGGTATTTGAACACCAATGTTCATAGCAGCATTATTCACAATAGCCAAAAGGTGGAAAGAGCCCAAATGTCAACAGATGAATGGAAAAGCAAAATGTGATATGGATATACAATGGAGTACTGGCCTCAAAAAGAAATGCAATTCTGGCACATGCTACAACATGGATGTACCTTGAAGACATTATACGAAGTGAAACAAATCAGATACAAGAGAGCAGGTGTTACATGATTCCAATTGAATGATGTTAATTCATACAGACAGAAAATAGAATGTTGGTTACCAGAAAATAGAAGTGGGTAGGAGGGAATGGGAAACTGCTGTTTAGTGGGTACAGAGTGTCAATTTAGGAAGATAAAAAGTTCCAGAGATGGGTAGTGGCCATGGCTGAACAATAATGTAAATGGACTTAATGCTCTGAGACCATACACCTAAAAATGGTTAAGATGGTAAATTTTATGTTGTATAGGGGCACCTGGGTTGCTCAGTCGGTGAAGCATTTGGCTCAGGTCATAGTCTCGTGGTTCATGAGTTCAAGCCCTGCATTGGGCTCTGTGCTGACAGCTCAGAGCCTGAAGCCTGCTTTGAGTTTTGTGTCTCCCTCTCTCTCTGCCCCTCCCCCCACCGCTCAAAAATGAATAAATATTTTTTTAAAAATTGTTTTTAATTTATGTTGTGTATGTTTTATCACAATAAAAAAAGAAAAAAAAATGTGTCACAAACTCTGGCCAATATTGGAGTTCTAGAACTGTGGGGCCAGAGTAGCAGCTTTGAACAAAATACATTCAATTGCTCACATATTTTCTGAGTGTCTGCTGTGTGTCAGGCCTGCTAGGGTGTTATTCAGAGGATTTAGGGATTGATGAGACCTAGTCTAAGCCTCAAGAAGCTCACACTGTAGAGAGGTCTCAGAAAATACACAAATACAAGGCAAGGTGTTATAAAACCATAAATAAGGAACAAATATACCATGGAGGATTGAGAATTCAGGGGAGAATTCATTGTATATTTGACATTTAAGATGGACCATGGAATACTGGCAGCTGTCTTAGACCGAATATTTGTGTCTCCCAAAAAATTCATGTGCTGAAATCGATTCCCAAAGTGATGGCATTTAGAGGTGGGGAGTTTCTGAGGTGATTAAGGCATAAGGGTGGGGCTCTCAGGAATGGGATTAGTGCCCTTATCAAAGAGGCCTCAGAGAACTGCCTCCTCCCTTTCTCTAGGCCGGGACACAGCAAGAATGCAGCTGTCTGTGAACCAGGACCTGGGCTCTCCTCAGACACCGAATCTCCTAGCACCTTAATCTTGGACTTCCCACCCTTCAGATCTGGGAGCAATCAGTTTCTGTCGTTAATAAGCCTCCCGGTCCCTGGTATTTTCTCACAGCAGCCAGAGCAGAGAGAGACAGTGACATGGCAACAAACAGAGAATACAGGTGAAGGCAGGCAGCCAATCTGAGGAACAGCAAGTAGAGAGTGGAATAAAAATAGGAACAGAAAAGGTAACACTGAACATTTATTTGAGATTTGCTATAAGCCAGGAACTATAACCTATATTTTCCACATATCCCATTTCATCTTTGCAGCAGTCTGGGGTAATATTAGGTAACACTGTAAAAGACACTTCTGGCCCCCTGTCCAACAGCATTTTCCCCCTCCTTCCTTGCCACAAAACCTTGGTTTCATTTTGGAGTGTTCTTTCTAGACAGACTTGTGTTGCCGGAAGAGCCTCTACCTAGCTCCAGGGCATAGGTCTTCATTAGTCTGAGCCAGTGAGGCTAATTCCATTCCTGCAGGCAGCTGGGTGGAGCTAAGGGCAAGATGCCACGTGACCAACAGGGACTAGAGGGACGGACATCTGCCAGAGGACTCGTGGAAAGACTTTATCCTCTGATAAGAAAGAAAGAAAGAAAGAAAGAAAGAAAGAAAGAAAAAGAAAAACCCCGCAAGGGAAAAGACTCCTCTTTCCGCCTTTGGATGCATCTATTTCGGAATGCGAAGCCTGGGGCAGCGGTAGCCTTCTGGGGACTGTAATCCTAGCACTCTAGGATAAAACTAACCCTTTGGAGACAAGAGTAGAGAAAGACGGAGAGAAGTGGAGAAGCTGCTGACTTTAAGCGCTTGAGTTAAACCAATCCTGCAGCCACTTCCCTCCCTATCTCTTATTTACCTTAATACTCTCTCTCTCTTTTAACATTTAAGCCACTTTAAGTTGGGTCTTCTATTTATTGTAAATGGAATGCTACAGATAAGTCTCTGAGTAGGTAAGAGGTAAAGTAAGTTATAAGATAAAGACCAAGGTGTATGATTTAGGAGAACACTGGGGGTGGGAGTGGGGATTGAGCCAATAGTTTGGAGCCTCAAATGCCCTGGAAACCAAAGTGGAGGGCATCAGGGGCACTTCTGCCTTGGATGTGTGAGTGGCTCGGGACTGCAAAGCATCAGTGCCCTTGTTTTACAGTCACACCTCATTGTCTTCACCCTGGGGGAGGGAAAGTGATGGTGTTTCCGTGGTGACTCAGCCCTTCCCCTCAAAAACTCAAGGAAGCGTCAAGTGTGTCCTTGGAAGCAACCTTCCCTCTGTCACGCCTGTGTTTATATAGGGCAGTGCTTGGAAAGTCTCGCTCTTCCTTTACGCTTGACTTGCGCCGATGTCTCCCACCTCCTCGACTCACTCTGGCGGTGTGGGGGGCCCAATGTCACCCCAACTCCCTCCCTCTGCCTCCCACACGCTTCCAGGCCTTCGTGCAGCCTCCGAGGTGGAGTGACCTCCCTCACTGGTATTTTTACCATCCGTTGAGAGGCGATGAAAATTGTTTGATAGAAAAATACAATTCGCCACACTGGGAGAGCTTCGTGGAAGGTTTCAACCAGAAGCTGCCAGAGGCCATAGGATAGAGCAGTAGACAGGGAGTCAGAAAAACCTCGATTTACATTCCAGCTTGGATACCATGAGCTACATGACCTTGGGCAAGTCACTTAACCTCCCCAAAACCTGATTTTATTGTCTAAAGAATGGAAGTAATGTTACCTGCCCTGCTTACCTCGCTGGGGCTAATGGTAAGGTCCAAAAAAGACAAACACAAACACAACCACTGTACCAACCAAAGGACTAGCCCTTGAGGGGCTATGCCGCAAACAGAAATTTTCATTTGGGACAGAGGAAAAAAGTTCAGAAACAGGAATTTAGTGTATCCAAGCTGTTATGTGGATCCCTTGAGGAATCTGGGAAAACAGAAAGGCATACATTCACTGGGGGAGAAGGGGAAAGATCCAGTTAGGTGAATTGCTTCTATGAGGCCTTGGGGCTTTGCACTCATTGTCTCATTCAATGCTCCTGACAGCTCCTGAGATGGGCATTTTCATCTTTGTTTTACAAATGAAAAACAGCCACACCAAGATATATATGGTAACAGTTAAAGGTAGATTCTGGCCTCCTCATGACTCAAGTTATAAGGATTTTTTTTCTTCCCCCCAGAAGGCTTAAGTTTTCCTAAATCATTTTGGCTCTTTTTTTTTTTTTTTTAAAGTTTATCTATTTTTTGAGAGAGTGAGACGGAGTGCAAGCAGGGGAGGGACAGAAAGAGGGAGGGAGACACAGAATCTGAAGCAGGCTCCAGGCTCTGCGCTGTCAGCACAGAGTCCCATGTGGGGCTCGAACCCTCGAATGGTGAGATCATGACCTGAGCCAAAGTCGGACGCTCAACCGATTGAGCCACCTGGGCACCCCACCCCCCTTTTGGCTCTTTAAGAGGAATGAGAGACAGCAAAACCTTGAGTGGTAATCTTGCAGCATTATGGGAATTTTCATGCCTTGCGGTTATAGCTTATCCTGAGCATAGGGACCTAGAGAGTCAATAGAAATAGCACTGTAAGTGACTGAAATGTAGTGGCTGTTCCGTAATTGCATTGAATAATGAATATAAGAAATCTATATTATAGCCTAGCCAACCTTCTAACTATATACCTTTGGACAAACTATTGAATCAGGTCTCATTTTCTTTTTTTAATTTTTTTTAATGTTTTATTTATTTTTGAGACAGAGAGAGACAGAGCATGAGCAGGGGAGGGGCAGAAAGAGGGAGACACAGAATCCGAAACAGGCTCCAGGCTCTGAGCTGTCAGCACAGAGCCGGAAGCGGGGCTCGAACTCACGAACCGTGAGATAATGACCTGAGCCAAAGTCGGACGCTCAACCGACTGAGCCACCCAGGAACCCCTCAGGTCTCATTTTCTATTAGTCTCTCTTATGTCTATCCAAGGGGCCTGGATTATAATCCTAGGATGAGAACCATCGGCTTGGTGGAGCAAGTACCAATGTGGGGACCAAGAGATCTTGAACCCTCAGCCTTCTCATTTGTAAAATGGAAGATCATTCTAGGTCCATGGCTTCCAACTTTTGTTTTCTTTTTAAAACAGCTGAAAGCTTTTGCTACCTGCAATCTGATATAGAGCCCCAAACTATTAGTGAAGTGTGCTGTACAGATTGAAACAGCACAGACATGCAGAGCCGTTCCTGCATCATCCTTCCCTCCCTCCTGCCAAGGCCACTTTGCAATATATGGGATATCTCAATATCAGTGCAGTCTCCCAAACTTGAGTTCTGTGCTACGGAAAGATAGACCTCTTGGGTGTTTTAAATGAACTCTTCTAAGTACTTTCCATGCCATGACTCTTTACTCTCACAACAATCCCATACCACAGGTATTATTATTAACTCTTTTTTACATGTGAAAAATTTGAGGCATAAAGAACCTAATTAAATTGCCCAAGAATTAACACTCCTAACAGAGAATGCCTCCTTCCTTGATGGGAAGACATTTCAGGTCCACAGTGACATCTAGTCTCCTGCCCAAAGAAAACTAAAGTCAATCTTAGACAGAACTCTGGTTTTAAAGGAAATACCAGCATTTTTCAGATAAGCTTTTCCACAATAGTCCCTCTTGAAAGCTGAGCAGAGTTGGTTGCATGGGCTTCGTAACTGGGTAGTGGAGGGAGAAGTCTAGAAAATTTCATGATGTCACAGACTTCAACAACACCAAATGTGTCAGAACTACACCATGTGGGCTGACGCAATAGATCTATGTGTGTAAACAAATACACTCTTTAGGCATTTTGGAAGGAAATGACTTTTCTGGCTCTAATGAGTGTGGACATGTCAGAAACTTGCCTGCCTTAATGTGTGAGCTTGCACAAATAAGTGTCTGTGCCTCCAAGAAGTTCTGAGAACAGAAACAAAGCCATTGTCGCACAAATGAACAGCCCAAGTTTCTGGTAATGCTATGGAATATACAGAGACTTACTTTAAAAAAAAAAAAAAAAAAGGCACATTCAAAGCATAAGGATCCTGATCTCAGGAGTTAGCCCAGTATCTTTCCATTACACTTTGCAGATGTCATTTTTGTAGCTGAAAAAAATGTTTACTTATTCATTCTGGTATCATTCTTTGACTGCCTACTATGTGCCAAGCATTTGCTACCCTTCAGCAAACATTCACTGAGATTCTTGGTAATACTTTCCTAAACAAGAAGTGTTCATTGAATGCTTATTGTATGAGAGACACAGTGAGTGTCTTTCCTTTTTTATCCAATCAAAGAACATGTGTTGAGTTCCTATTGGGTATGTACCACCTAAATACTCATTCTACACACATTTATTAAATGTCTACTAAGTGCTAGATGTTGAGACTGGGGATGCACAGATTCAGATAGTGTCCCTTTTCTCTGATAAGTCCCAACACAGTATCCTTGCTTTCTATAAGTTCCCTTGTCCCAAGGCCATTTCACTCTTAGATTCTAGGCCAATAGTAGCCTACACACAAAATATTAACAACAGTATCCTGGATCCTTGAAAATCTTTCATGCATAAATGCACATCTGTAAAAATATCAACTTTAAGTAGGAATTAATACAGCACTGGTCTTATCTACATTAGAAATTAAAAAGCATAGCCATCCTATCAATCCTTGCTTCCATATTACTTAAAAATATATATAACTAAAAATTGGAGAATAGATTGATGTTGCTATGAAAAGCCAAAACAGGGGAAGGAATAAGAAGGAAATGGAAAGGCCAGTTGACGTAATTTCTCCATCAATATTCATGGTTAAATTGACCAGATTGCTGTAGCATAATTTTAGGAATTTGCCGTTTGGGGTTTCGTCTGTATGTGTTCAGGGTGTGCAGTTCCAAGAACAACTGTGACTTGACTTCAGAAGTATATATATTTATATATTTCCATCATCATCTTCTCTATCACCATCAAATGTCAGTTCTCTTCCACGAAGGCAGTGGGGCCCACGTGATTTGCTGAGCCCACAATTATTCACACTTGCTGGTGCCCAAGCCAAGTTTTTGCCAGCCCACATCCAAAGTACCATGTGGCCTGTTTCTGAGGTGGAAGAAGGTGGGGATCATCAAGGTCAGCTTGGGCCAGCATCTCTGAGTTGAAGCCACCAAGCGGAAAGGGCACCTATTTCCCTTTCTGAGGGTCCCCCTGATGTCAAGACCTACCATCATCATTTCCAATTATGGAAATTTGGCATTTGTTTCAGAAAATGCCAAATGTGTTTTCCTTGCATATCTGGGGCCACATGAGTGATCTGTCCTTAGTTAGATCTCTTTTAGAAAAGGAAAGTCACCAAGAAGCAAGCAGATCTTTCTGCTTCTTGCTTGCTGGGTGATCTTGGATGATTTAACTGTCTGAACATCAGTAAACTTAACAACTTAAGCATTAATACCCACTGAAAAGAATTACTATGAAGATTAAAGATAGCATCTGATACATAGTGGGTAATAATACTGTTATGACTACTGTTATTAATGTTATGTACTGAGTACTTACAATGTGATATTGGGTAATAATCGTTATTTTTTCCTTAAGTTGTCTGAACTACATCACTTCTTCAAAATTTACTTTTCTTATCCATGCAACAGGTCTAATAATATTTTACATGTTTGTTTTAAGGCAGCGGTTCTCAAACCAGAATGTGCATCCAAATCCCCTGGTGAACTTCTTAAACATTGGTTGCTGGACTCCACTGCCAGTGTTTTTGATTCAGTGGGTCCAGGTTGGAAACTGACAATTTTCAATTCTAACAATCTCCCCATTAATACTGATGATAATGGTCCAAGGTCACTACTTGGAGAACCCTTGCTCTAAGGATTATGTTTATTGAGCATCTATTCAACAAATATTTACTGAGTACCTAATGCGTGCTAGGAACGGTGCTAGGTATAGAAGGGAAAGCAGGGAAGGAAACAAAGTCTCTGTCTTCATGAAGCTAACATTCTAGCAGGGGAAATAGACAAACCTAGAGACAAAATGTAACATACCACACATTGAAGAAAAGTAAAGAAGATTAAAGGAATAATGAGTGACTAGGTTTACTTGGAAACATTTTTTTCAGATAAAGCAGTCAGGGAAGACATCTCTGAAGAGGTGATATTTGATCAAAAATAATAGGAAGGGAAGAAGATATCTGATCTAGGAGAACAACGTTCTAATAAGAGAGAAGAGTGAGTACAAAGATCCAAGATCCCAAAGAAGAATTAGATTTGAAGACTTTGAGGGACAGCCAAATGGCTAGCATGACCAGAGCACCGTGAGCAAAGAAGGAGAATGGGAATATGAAATCAAAGACATAGACAGTGGGGGGCAACATCGTGTAGAGCCTTCTAGACTGTCTCAAGCAGGTTGCATCTTATTTGAAGTGTGATGGAAGGTGCCTGGAGGATTTTCAGTCGGTGAGTGACACGATTTGACTTATATTTTTCAAAGAGCACTCTGGCTGCTGGGCAGGACATGAGTGGAAGCAGGTGCAGTTAGGAAGCTGTTGAGATCCTCCAGGAAAGGCGGGGGGAGGGGAGGGGGCAGGGGCCTTGGCCTAAGGTGGTGGCAGAGGAGGCCTAAGGTGCTGAGCAATATTCAGGGTCACATTCTACTTTGTAAATCAAGCTGATGGGATGTGCTATTGAGATGAGGTTAAGGTGAGAGCAGGAGGGGAATCAAGAATGACTCCTGAGATTCTTGGCCTCATTTGGTAAAATAAGACCATCTGCGAGAAAGTACCTGGCACAAAGTAAGTGTTCACAATTCACCTATGTATTTGCAGTTGGGATATTTTCAGTTTGGAAATCTTAACCCTACCAAAAGTGACCTCGCAGCCTGTGCACTGCACAACTAGTATAGACTGTGGTATGAATGGAGTTGTGTGAAGTAGTTGCTCTGGGAAAGCTCTGACATTCAGCATTCCACTTCTTTGTCAGTGCTGTTCCTTAGGTCATTGCATCTTTTCGAAAACAAATACAATCCCAAAAAACTGAGTTGAATGTCCAGTGTGAAAACCACTGTGCCAGGTGCTGAGCATGTGTCACCCATTTGGGAATATTCTAGAACTCAGGGGTCCCCTTTGTAGTGTGAGCCAGTACCGAGAAAAAGAGTCATCGTGTTATTAGTGATCAGGATTAATGTTGGAGCCTTCTTTCCTGGCATTTCCCTAAGATTCTTTGCTCCAGGACTTTCAGCCATTTGCACCCCTTGATTATGCGGGTGGCTTAGAGTACTGACAGTGTGTAACCTAGTCAAGGACACCCAGCCTGGATGCCCACCCCCTCACCGAGCAGGGCTGGCAAGCATGCTGCAACACCAGCAGAGACAGAAACGCATGCATTCTGTGGGAGCTATCACGTCTGGACTCTAGATCTCTCCAAATATCATCAAGAAAGAAATATGACTCATTGAAATTCAGTTGTATTTTTTAAGAAGTTTGTTCTCATTGTTTATAGCTTAGGAGATTCAGCTTGTGTTGTTCATGCACTAGGACTGTGAAGAAGGCAAAGTGTGTCACCATCAGCTGCTGTAGCCTACCTTCTATAACTGCTTTTGGCATTTACTCCTGGACACTCACGATCCTCATGGATGTCTACATCCATTTCCCATTCCTCTCCTCCCTGGACATACCCAGCTGCCCCTGCTTCAGTTGTGAATTTGTCAACATCTATCAACAGTTATTCATTCAGAAAGTATTCATAGATCATGCTACAGGTGGCTTACAAAGCACCCACTCTGGGCATTGTTCTTGCTTCTAATAGCCAGTATTTGTTGAGTACTTATTATCTGTCAGATACTATGCCAAGTGCTTTCACTAGATTATCTTACATAGAAACTCTATGATTTTGGTACCATGGTTTTGTCATCCCCATATACAAATGAGAAACCCGTGAAGAGGTGAATAATCAACCAGGAAGCTTACAGCAGTTTGGGACGCAAACCCAAACCTTCTTGATTCCCAACCATCACAATATTGCCTTTCAAGGCAGAAGAGGACTAGTATTTATGGAGCACCTATACTGTGACATGCCCTTTGCAATGCCATCTCATTTAATCCACACAGAAATTCTTCAGGGTAGATATTATTTTCAGCTAAAAGGAAGCAAGGGCCTCAGAAAGGTTAAGAGTCTTTTGCAAGACCCACAGTGACTTTAGAAGTCACTGAGCCAGGACACAAAATCAGATTCCCTGGATGCCAATGTCCATGTGCTTTCTGCAGCACCAAATGGTCCAGCTTAATAGCTTCATTGAAGAGTTATGGTATCTGAGGGGTTCTTTGAAGGCTGTAGGATTTCCACAGATGGAGATGAGGAAGAGCGTCTGGATATTAAGAACAGAAGGAGCAAACAGAGCAGCTGAGAAGAGCTAGGAGTACACATAGGAGCCATCAGTGGTCTAGTTTCCCTAGAGTGCTAAGCCAAGGAAAGAATAGTCTTACTTTCTTATCTCTATATATCTTGTCTCCCCACCCCTTTGTTTGAAGTCCTGCAATGACTTTCTGTTGAACAATGGCTTACATGACCTCTCTCCTGCCTGCTTCATGGAGTTGACCACTCTATTCCAACCTCACACTGGTCTCTTTTCTAATCCTCAAATTTATCAGCTCTTTTGCACTTTAGAGACTCCTGAAACTGCACTGTGCCCTACCGGTTACTTCCTTGTACCTCATGTTTCCATGACAAGGATTAGTTCAAACGTCACCTCCTTAGAGAAGACTTCTCAGTCCCCAGAGTTATTCTCATTATGACATTCTGCTAAAATGGACCTTCAATAAACAAGCCCATGCATCCTTGAATGTCTGCAATTCAAGAGAAAAAATAATGCTTAAGTATGGTGTTTGTTACAGAACTTTTTCTAAAATTGGCTTGTCTGTAGATATATTAGTCTTACCCAAGTCCCAAAATCAGTACTCAGCTGAATCTTCAGACACTCTCAAAGCAGCTTCTTGGACTATGAAGTTTAAAACTGAATGCAATTTTGATGAAAACCAAAAACCATGTAACAAACCCCATTAGAAGAAGGTGATTGTGAGAGTTTAGGCTCTTCAAAAATTTGTCTTGATAGATTAGAAAGACAAAAGAGCTATTTTCTCTTTAACCTAACTTAAATTTTAATTGTCCTGCTGACCTGAAATCATAGTCAATAATCCCAGTGGTTTGGAATGCACACCAGTGTTTCCAGGACATATCTCACATATCATATAGTTTTAAATAATTCTCATCGTTAGTTTCTAATATGGTAAAAAATGATAAATATAACCTATATGAACAAAAGCTCTTTGAAAGTCATCAGTAGTTTTTAAATGTAAGAGGAACCAAAATATTTGTGAGCCACTGAGTTAAGCAAACCAATAAATTACATTTTTTGCTGAGTTCGTTTTTTGTTGGATATCTGTCACTTTCAAATGAAAGAGTCTTGAGGGGCGTCTGAGTGGTTCAGTCCATTAAGCATCTGACTCTTGGTTTCAGCTCAGGTCATGGATCTCACAGCTCGTGAGTTCGTGCCTCACGTCTGTCTGTGCAGAGCCTGCTTGGGATTCTCTCTCTCTCTCCCTCTCTCTCTCTGTCCTGCCCCAACTCGAGCACATGTGCGCTCTCTCTTAAAATAAATGAACTTTAAAAAGAAGAGTCTTCGTATTGTGTTTCATGTCATAGGGAGATAATATTGCTCTGAGAAGTTGAATATTACAGTGATTAGCCTATAGTAAGCATTTTGTGTTTTAGACCAAAAAACAAACAAACAAACAAAAACCCTCTCCCCCTTCCTCCCATAATCCAAAAATGAGGAGTAAGTTTATAGTAAATGAAAGAAGCCAGGGAATGTTAGAGCATGTTACAATGTAAACTACATATAGGAAGAGACCTTTCTGTTTCCTAGCAAATAGATCCATGAAGCATCTATATATACAGCAGCAGTACATGCTAAACCAGACAGACCCAGTTGTATATAGTGACATAACTTGATAAAGATTTTTTGAAATGTTTGTTTTATTTATACCTTTAAAAGTTTTCAAAATGGGGACACCTGGGTGGCTCAGTCGATTAAGCATCTGACTCGATTTCGGCTCAGGTCATGATCTCAGAATGGTGAGATTAAGCCCAGCACAGGGCTCTGTGCTGAGTGTGGAGACTGCTGAAACCAAAGGTCTTGACAAAAGGGTAGGCCAGCAAATAGAGGAATAAAATCCCAAGCAGTGGGCTGACTGGTTAAGTATTAAGCCAAATTTGGACTTTATACTAAAAGCAATGACAAGTCACTGAGCTGTTCTTAAAAACGTGATATGAGTTATGATCATGCAACTCAAGGGTACAATGAAAGCTCGTGGCTACCTTTCTAAACTATGCCAGCAAACCCGAGAAAGTCTTGCAGGGGAAGTGACACTGAAGTTGAGAAGCAAAGGAAGAGAAGGGCTAACCAGGGAAGAAAAGGATAGTGAGTGTTCTAGGCAAAGAAGATGTAAGAGATCCACACATTTAAGAAACTGAACAAAATCCAGAAATGGCTGAAGCATGACTGGAGGTGTGGGAGGGTGATGTATCTAGAGAAGTAGGCCGTGTGTAGAGCGTGAAAGGCTTTGGAAGCAGCTTTCAGAGGTTAGACATAAGCACAAGAGCTTTGGAAATTCATTGAAGGGGACTGCCATGATCAGATTTATGTTTAAAAAAGATTATTCTGCCTGCCCCTTGGGGAAAGGGGTGATACGTGCTGGTTGTGGTCCTTAGGGCAACAAATATATATTCCTTTGGAATATCTTATCTCTGCATAAACTTACATAACTGGAAAATAAATCTTCCTTTGTCCACTAATATTTTTTTTTTCTTGGTTGAAAAAGTGGAACATGGGATTAAAATAACAGGGGTCCCTCAAAACTTGCAAAGAAGAAAACAAGATTGCATATACTGAGAAGATTTAATGGTAAGATCTGTGCATGCTAGATCAGAACAGAGATTAGCAAAATTATCCAAAAATCAAAGGACTTTCGTTACAGCAAGCGTTTGTCTAAATGCAAAATTCTATCTAAAAAAGATTTGATCATCCTTGTAACCTCAGACAAGTCAAATAATAAAGCCAAATCTTGGTGTTGTAGTTCCAACCAGCATCCAAGAGAGAAAGAGTCTTGCTCCTGGGAAATTTACACCACTGCAAAACCATATTGTGAAGACAAATGTGTGTCAGATCACTGGTCTCAACCCTGACAGACCAAGAGAATCACATGTAGAGTTTTTAAGAAAAAAATGCAAATGCCTGGCCATATCTTGGTCTGAGATGGATCCCAAGCTTCTGAAAATTTTGTAAACTCCACTGGTTCCAGAGATATAGCCAGAATAGAGAATCACCATTGTGTCAGGTAATCTTAGCTTGACATCAGAAACAATTTAATCTCCTTTATACTGATTCCATGCTCACCATACAATCTTCTAATTCTAATTTGGTTTCATTTATAGGTTTTTGTACAGAGTAAGAAAATACTGATTCTTGCCACACAAGTATTTGAATTCAAATGATTATGACATTCTTTTATGAACTGATAAACTGACACTGGCAATTTATACAACAATCTTAATATACCTAGTTAATACAAGATGGTCTTTGAGAGAACGATACTTCTCTCTGGGTAATGACAAATCGGGTTTCAGAGGCAACAAGTCTTAAAGACCCTCTAACTTCACCAAGATAATGTTATCATTTGAGGCTTAGGAATCAGCTTGCAGGTGTTAATGAGTTTTTATTAATTTTATGTAAATGGTTTATCCCCCCCACCCCCCAAGTATCAAATAACAATATTTTAAACTCAAGCACACATGTTAGTGGTTTAGAAGTGAGAATCCAGGTACTAGGACATTGAAGAGGTTCTGTAATGAGTCCCCTGGTTATAGTTAAACTAAAAGCCCCACTTACCTTAAAAATATTGTTTTCATCATCAAGGGAAAATGTTCCCTGCAGTGTATTAAGCTGCTCTGGGTGAGAGGGGAAATATTAGAATTTAAATGTGGAAATGAATATAAAAGATGCATCATAAACTTCACAGACTCAGCAGCAGGTACTAAAAGAAGTCTTTATTTTATTAAAATATTAAATGACTATTGCGTTGAGTAAGTGGGACTGACGCAGGTATTGTTCTGGCTTTACAGCAGAGTTGCTACCCTTTTTCAAATGTAAATGGAGGGTATCTTTTGTCATCAACAAAAGTTACAAAGAACAATGAAGAATGGAAGAAATGCCATAAAAGCAAATGGAAGAAAGCACAGAGGTGGATAATTCAGAGGCAACATCCTTGACAACATGCCAAAAATCCTTATCTACTGAGAGAGCAGCAGTGGGGAAAGAGAAAGGGTTTATCCCAGGAAGGAGGGCTCCTTGTTTTCCTATGCAGATGGCACGGAGCCAGGGTAGCCATCCAGAGGAAAATGGAAGAATAGGGTTTACTAGACGGAGGCCAGGCGAAAGCAAAGATTGAGTGAAAGGGAAGAAGACAATTGCTTGCTGTCTTCCCCAGCCTCCTAAGGAAGGACAACCCTGGAGGCAGGCTGGGCACCTGAGGGTCCCTGGGGCTTTTGTAGGAGACACCCCTGTTAGATAAAAGAAAAGCTGACGCCCCTGCTCTGGCTCAGATAGCAATGAGGACCGGGGCCTCTTAACATTCCAGGGATCCATGCACCTTACCACACAGTCCAAGTCTAAGCACAAGGGATATTCACCCTACAGCACCAAGTGTTATGCCCCTGCACTTTAACCTGGTGTTAGAATTACAGAAATGAGGTAAAGGAGAGGGCACAGCATTCTTTGCTCAAATTGCATCTCTCTGGCGATAGGGGCAGTGAATGAAGGGGTAGGCAAATGGATGTGGGAATTAGAAAGCCCTGGTTTTGTGTGCCAGTTCTATTACTTACTGGTCACATGATCTTGTACATGTTACTTAACCTCTCTGGGCTTCCTTTGCCTCACCTAGTAAGTCAGGGGCAACCTGACTTAGCACCTCTCCCGTGGGTTGCTATGAAAGTTAAAAAAGATGCCTGATTAAACAGTATTAGGGAAGAGAAAATTTTGTCTTCCCCATGCCCCTTCCACCTTCACTCCTCATTTCATTTCTTCACATGAACTCTGCGACCCTTCGGCCCTGGAAGCTATGCAGGAGCCAACTTTTGCCTAAAAGAACAGCATCAGCATAGAACCAGGGAAGAAAAGGGTAAAAGTATTTGGTTCTTGAATTTCAAGAACTATGACACAAATGTAAGCCAGAAAAGATTTATAAGAATGAATGTTTGGGGCACCTGGGTGGCTCAGTCAGTTAAGCATCTGACCTCAGCTCAGGTCACGATCTCACGGTTGGTGGGTACAAGCTTCTCCCACCCCATTGGGCTCTGTGCTGACAGCTCCGAGCCTGGAGCCTGTTTGGATTCTGTGTCTCCCTTTCTCTCTCTCTCTGTCCCCCCGCCCCCACCCCCACCGCTGCTCACACTCTGTGTCTCTCTTTCAAAAATAAACTTAAAAAAATTTTTTTTAATTAAAAAAAAAAAAAAAAGAATGATCAAGTGTTGTTTTCTCTCCAGACCAAGTAAAGATTCAGGTCTGAGAAAAAAGAGGGACTATTGAACAGACAGGGTTACAACAGAATAGGAACTTGCCTAGACAAAGTACCATCAACGGTCAGCCCAAAAGAGCTGCCAGCCTTCATATGGTTCACTCTCCATTCCTATAATCCATGTGAATCACCTGACCCGAGTAGCTATTTTGGTTTTCTTCTCATCTGATAAGGATCACCCAACAGTGGCAGCCAGCAGTCATCCAATGATCACCCAATGACTGTCTGAAAGTAATCCCCATTTAACTCCTTCAAACTGTTTATTCTTTTTTTTTTTTTTTTTTTTTTTTTTTTCAACGTTTATTTTTTGGGACAGAGAGAGACAGAACATGAACGGGGGAGGGGCAGAGAGAGAGGGAGACACAGAATCCGAAACAGGCTCCAGGCTCTGAGCCATCAGCCCAGAGCCTGACGCGGGGCTCGAACTCACGGACCGCGAGATCGTGACCTGGCTGAAGTCGGACGCCCAGCCGACTGCGCCACCCAGGCGCCCCTCAAACTGTTTATTCTTATCTAACCTGCTTTGTGACTTCCCTTCAGTGACCAGGATACTCATTAGCACAGACAACTTAAAAGGGCGATAGTGGCTCAAAAAGAAAATCCCTCCATTCTAGAAAAGAAGTTACTTGGTAGAACCAGGTCAGTGTGACTTACCTGAACTTCCCATGTGACAATATCTGTTGTTATTTAATCTGCACCTATAAAATCCCCAGATTTTGACCATGCTTCATACTTAATCTAATCTCAGAAAACAAAGTAAATCTCAGTATTCTGTGATTTCAGGGAACTTCTGTTAGCTAAAAAAAAAAAGGGGGGGGGGGTTCCTATCTCCTGATTCTTGAATCAGAGAGTTGGGTAAAAAAAGTCCCATTTCCACAGCAGCAAAGTACCAGTGACTGTTCTAATCTATGCCCAAAATGAGCCTTAAAGGAACCCTACAGATTATCTCAGCTTCTCTACTAGGCAAGCCCCCTGTAATGGCCTCTTCACACCTTGAAGTGGCTGGAGAACTATCTACAGAGTAAGAAAGGAGAATCTATTGTCCCTAAATAAATACACTTTTATTTATTTATTTTTAATTTACTTACTTATTTTGAGGGAGGGAGGGGCAAAGAGAGAGAGAGACAGAGAGACAGAGAGACAGAGAGAGAGAAAAACCCAAGCAGGCTCCTCACTGTCAGTGCAGAGCCCCAAGTGGGGCTCAAACTCACAAACTGTGAGATCATGACCTTAGCCACAGACAGACACTCAACCAATGGAGCCACCCAGGAGCCCCAGTAAATTCACTTTTAAAACTTAGCCAGGAGAGGAGCAAGAATTGGCCCAAGAATTTTCTGTGGGGACATGAAGGATAATTTTCAAAATTCAGAATTCAGGCGGCATGTGATATTCTTCAGGTTTGCTGTACATAAGACATTGGATATGTGAACAAACTACAAAGAGCAGATAGATACTCAGGGAAACAAAGCAAAGAGCGAGGCGTGAATTTTCCATGCAAAATGTACCCTAAGAATAATGCTGGGCAAAGAAAGCAATTATGAGTCATGCCTGTGTGATAAGCAACTATCATGGCAGGTTTGGCTTCACTTCTATTTTCCTTCCCCTAATGGGACATTATAAAGCGAGTCCACAGGGCCAATTTCAGAACAAACCGCCTTTCTAGCCTTTCTAGCCTTTCTAGCCTTTCTAACCAAACTCCAGTATTGATGACACTAATGGAGTACAAGGAATGTTAAAACCCTTGTAGCACATTATACATTAAAATCTCTATTCTTCCCTTTCTTTAACCACCATCTTATCATACCACTGTATCTTCCCCCACTTTTTCTTCACTCTCCATTTTCAACTGATCATAAAAGAAATTTGGGCTACATTTTAGAGAAAATGAGAATGCCAATAACCAGTATAGAGCATGAGTTATGAAAGCAGGAACCACGTCTACCTTGTTCACTGCTAAACCCACTGTGGTGATCCTAGTGTCTGATTCATAGTAGATCCCTATTCATTTATCCATTTATTCCATCAGTCAGTCAGCCAGGCAATCATTTGACAAGTATTTATTGAGCACTAACTATATGCAAGATACTATTCCAGAAACTGTTGTATACAACAGGGAACAAAATAGATGAAGTCAATGCCCTCATTGAGCTGACATTTTGATGGAGCAATTCAAACAATAAATACAGATATAAAATGTTGATCGTTGATAAATACTTTAGAGGAAAATAAAATAGAATAACGTTACAGGAAATGTCAGGTGACTGTAGGCAGTAAAGATAAGGTGTATACTGTTCGATGGGGTCAAAGACCTCTGTGACAAAATGACATTTAACCGAAGAATTGAAAGGGTCAGGGAGTGAGCCATGTAGTTGTCTAAAGCAAGAGTGTCCAGGCAAAGAAACAACAAGTCCAAAGGTACTGAAGAGAGACTATGCTTGACATGTTTAAGGAACTGTAAAGGAGACCAGTGAAGTCTGAACAAAGTGAGTGAGGGAGAGACTAGAAGGAGATATAGTCAGAAAGATACTGGGAACCCTGAGGAGGAGGAAGATAATGTAGAGTCTTGCAGATCCTTTAAAGAGCAAGTCATATAATTGCTTTAAGAATATGGACTTTTGTGCCAAATGAGGTTGGAAGCTCCTGGAGAGTTTTAAGCAGAAAGGCAACTTGACTTCACTTCTATGCGAAAATGATCTTTCTGAGTCTTGTGCTGAGGGATACTGGAGACACACCATTGACATGGGCCAGGGTCGGAGAAGGCAGGCCAACTAAGAGGCTGATAAAATAACGTAGATGGAGGTAATGATAGTATAGACCAGGGGAATATGGGACAGTGATAGAAAGGTGTTGGATTCGGGTTACATTTCACAGATAAAGTGTTGACAGGATTCACTGATGGATTAGAAATGTCACATGAGAGAAAGAAAGGAGTTAGAGATGACACCAAGATTTTTCTCCCAAACAACTAGAAAAATCAAACTGTCATTGACAATGTGGGAAAAGCATATTTTGGAGGCAGGGGCAGGAATCTATAGTTCAGATTGGGACGTGTTAGATTTGAGTTGCTTATTAGATATCTAACTGTCTATCATGTCTATTCATGTGGGATATACATGTCCAGTGGAAGTATAAATTTTAGAGTCATACTACATAAAAATATTTAAAGACATGGGACTTAATAAATCAATTGAAAACTAGAGAAAAAACACCAAGAATTAAAACCAAGGACTGAACCCCATAATTTAGAAGTCTGGAAGTTGAGAAACAATCAGCAAAATGAGACCAAAAAGTGGCCAGTGAGATAAGAAAACCAATAGAGAGGACTCCAATAATTCATTTTTATTGAAAATGAGTGAATGGGATCAAGAGTTCTGAGGCAAACACCAAGTCTTGGTCATATTTGCATTCCTACTTACATGTGGTCTAAAAAGAGGTATGAAGGCAAGTAATATTAACATTTCAAAGTGGAATTTCCCAGGAAACTCAGAATATCAGTTGTGGGCCTCAATTTCTCATCTGAGGCTATAATGTACTTCACTTAAGAATGCAGAGGGGCACCTGGGTGGCGCAGTCGGTTAAGCGTCCGACTTCAGCCAGGTCACGATCTCGCGGTCCGGGAGTTCGAGCCCCGCGTCAGGCTCTGGGCTGATGGCTCAGAGCCTGGAGCCTGTTTCGGATTCTGTGTCTCCCTCTCTGTCTGCCCCTCCCCCGTTCATGCTCTGTCTCTCTCTGTCGCAAAAATAAATAAACGTTGAAAAAAAAATTAAAAAAAAAAAAAAGAATGCAGAGACTGAGGCCTGACTGAGGTTCTCATCACAGCTTTATTACTTATTAGCTACATGACTTTGACCAAGTTACTTAGCCTTTCTCTGCCTCAGTTTCATCATCTGTAAAATGAGGATCATAACAGTGTCCATCTCACAGGACTGTTGATAAGATTAAATGTCAAGACACATAAAATCTCTGAACAGACCATGGCACCCAGCACCTTAGTAGCTATTATTATCTGATACGTGATAGGTGATCATAGACTGATCCAAAATTTTATAAACCCAATAATTCCTTCAAAAGAAAAACAAACTAGAAAATAAAGTTATGGTGGGGTGGGGGGTGGGTATTCCAATGAGCTGCAAAATTTTCTGCTTAGTGATACGCATGTCTATTTTTTTTTTTTTTTACAAATGCCACACCTAGGGCCCCCTTTGCTAATGCAATATTTCTCTTTGCATTGTGTACATACATTCATCTTTTTTTTTTAATTTTTTAAATGTTTTTATTTTTATTTTTGAGACAGAGAGAGACAGAGAGTAAGCAAGGGAGGGGCAGAGAGAGAGGGAGACACAGATTCTGAGGCAGGCTCCAGGCTCTGAGCTGTCAGCACAGAGTCTGACACGGGGCTCAAACTCACAGACTGTGAGATCATGACCTATGCTGAAGTCGGACACTTAACTGACTGAGCCACCCAGGTGTCCCTCATCTTTTTTTTTTAAATCTCTTATGGGTGCTGAGGAAAGTCCTTGTGTTTTTGAGCTGCTAGAAATGGATAGCATAGTCTGGGTGGTGACTTCTAAACACAAATTCATTTTTCATGGTTCTAGAAGCTGAGAAGTTCAAGATCAAGCCTCTGATATCAGTGGTGTCTGGTGTCTCGCTATATCCTTACATGGAGGAGCTCACATGAGGAGCTCTCTTAGGCTCCTTTTATAAGGGCACTAATCCCATTCTTGAGAGCTCCACCCTCATGACTTAATAATCTCCCAAATGTCACACCTCCAAATACCAGCAGAGGGGGGATTAGGTTTCAATATATTAATTTGAGGAGGACACAGCATTTGTTCTATAGTAACTTGTTAAATTGAAATGCCTTACTTCAAAAAATACCCTATGTTTTGCTAGCATATTAAAGATTAGACTTCCCTAAGGAAACTAATCTAACAGGAATTAGGCGCTTTTTTTTTTTCAATCAGAGAAGAAAAGGAAAAATGAATATGTTTTTCTATATCAAGTGGAGGGGAAAAGAAATTCATATAGTAATTTCAGTTTCCATATTGTTTTCATTCACTCCAATTGAGTGCTTTAGTTTTGTTTCTTTACTCTGAATTGTTTTTCCCTACAAAAAAAAAAAAAAAGCACTCCTTTTTCCTTGTTTTGATTCATCTCATACTCCAGTGAAGGCAATTGAAATTAAACCCTATTTTTCTTCTTAGGTGTGTGGTATACAAAGAAAATTCAATACACAGTTGATCTCATCAAAAAGATCAATCAGAGGATAATGATTTGCTTCCAAAGTGATTCTTTGCTTTTCAAAAGAAAGTCCCAATAGGATTTCCTAAAATAGTTTTCATTTGCAGGGTATTGCTACTACAATCTATTGTTGAGAACTTGATTCAGCATATAGTAAATACTTAAGGAATATCTATTTTTGTTGATGATATGATCTACCTGCTACCATACATATTTGTGTATATATCTGTCCCTCCCCTAGAGTCAGGATGGCAAATGGACTTTATTGCTTGTTCCAACTCAGATTGATTGGAAAGAGCTGCCGAGAGCATTGAGTTTAAAAGGATTTTGAGACTGAATCCAGGTTCAGACAGAAAGAGCACCATGATCGATTAGAAATGTCTGATGTGGGAACAAAAATGGGTAGTGGCTGCATATGTGCTTACCAACCTGCACTAGCAGTAAACATCTTCTGGGAAAGACAGTATGTATCTTTGAATCCCTCAGCGAACATAGCACAGTTTATAGCATGCGTAGATGCGATGTGTATTTGTTGAATTCAATTAAATGGAAGGATAGTGACTTTCAAGACTATTTGCAATAAACCAAGTAACTTCCTTATATGTGTCTGGTACTTCTGTCACCCAACCAACATATTTACTCAGCGTTTGTCAGTTGCAAGAAGTTCCTCTATAAATGAATTGTCAAATCTCTCGTTGAAGAGATCAAAGTGGTCATACACACACACACACTCCCCTCAATCATAAACCCATGATAACAGAGATTTGGGGTTTGCTTTGCCTGTGGAAGCTGCATGTGTCTAGGACTCTGCCTACAGTTACCTTTCCTAAGTTCATGATCATCCATGAGCACTGTTGCCTACTTTTCTTTGTGAAAGTCATGAAAGTAAGCAAATAAAACATAGGCGAACACAGATCTGGCTTAGAAGTTGTATAAATACCACGACACATGTCTGCCTTCAGTCTCCTAAATAAAAGGATAAAATGTTGGCAGTCCTTTAACTACACCGGATCATAATCACTGAAAAAGCTATAACCTGAAGGCTTTCTGACATCAATAAAATGGTCACAAGATTAGGAGAACTTTGACAAACCATAATAATGCTGATAAATTTAACGTTATGAAGACACTTTGGCCTTTTAGCTGGAAGCTTCCTGTCTTGGGTGACATGGCTAAGCACTGCATAAAACTCTGGGGCAAGGTCAATAATCATGTGGGAAGTTTTACAAGTAGCACATGGCATGTTTTATGTAGCAACTTAAGTGTATTCTCAGTTCTACCCAAATATACAGTTACAAAGCTGGGTTGCATGGAGGGGCTTTGGTAGGTCTGTAAATACTCTAAAATTCCAAGCAAAGTTTGGAAAGTGGGTACATTTTTCTAAGAAGAGATTCCAGAACAAGTCCAAAAATAGGAGCATCTATAGAAACTTTACTTTGTAATTCATGACCACCCCCCCGTTTCCTCTCTTCCATGGCCCATCTTCATTCATCTTAATTCCAGGTACAATTTGTGAAATTGTTAGATTTTTCCAAGATATATTCTATCCATGTCAAGGAAGAGAAGGGTAACAGGGTCATATCCAGTATACCAATCTTTTCATCACCCATGCTAAACCAAAGAAAGTGCTCAGTAAACATTTAGTGATGGAAGGAATGAACTATTTATAACAGGAGAGTCATTGAGCTGTTAAGTAAGATTATTATAGGCCTAGAGTTAGGGTTTGATTTGGTGTCGGTGTGTTCACAACTTGACTTTTTTAAGAGCTTCAGATGAAGGAAGGAACTCATTTTAATTCTGAATTTAAATATTACAATAGATAGCAATTAGCACAGACATCAAAGGAGTGGAGAAAATTTCATCATTAAGAGGATAAGGATGTTATTATAACCAAAGAAAGATGATCAGATGCAAACCTATTAAAGCAGCTGCTAATAAAATAAACCTTCATAAAATGGGTTAAATTACCCCTTTAATATTAAACAAATGATTTTATAGAGGTGTCTTGCTGGAACTGAATATGAGGGCAGGTCATGGCACATTAGTCCCTTGTTTCTGCATTCCATGATGAAAACAGAAAATAAACAGACACATGTAACGATGATCGTGGCAATATTTATAGAGCCATCTCACTTTCCAACACCTTTCACTTGTTCTTATTCCTTTATTAGATTGAAAAGTATATCAGGTCTGGCTCAGGATGTTTAAGGCTCAAATGTATAACCAACTGGAATCTATGGTTGTTTTATTAGCAAGGTAACACATGTGGCCCCTGGCAGTTTTTAGTCAAGACTGTGTCTTTATAAGAAGGGGAATTCAAATTCTCTTTGCATTCATTCTGCTCCCATATCACACATGAATCAATCACTGTGATAGAATCTTCATGTCTCAGTGTCATTCTTTAGCACTGGAGGACAAATAATAAGGTTCTAAAATAGTTCTGAAATAGTAAGTGGGAACAGCCTTTCATCCTTTGGAATCACCTGAAATCATACAATGTCTTAACTGGTCACAATTATTATTAAGCTTCGGCAAAAGTACACAGTCCTTCAAAAGAAAAGTGCAAAATGGCTTACAAATGAGGTGACATCTCTGTTTAACAGCCAAGGACAGCAGTGCAAAATAATTTGGGACGGGAAGCAAAGCCTACCTTATCCAATTGAAGAGTGCAGGGGAACTCGAAATTGTCAGAATGCAATTATCCCTGCTGGAATTTGGGCAGGCCAGCATCTGACACTTCCAAGCAATGCCGTAGGCCTTTTTAATGAACATGAAGCCTCCAGATTGGATTTCACCTCAATTCTAGGTATAAAACCTGCAGTCTGAGAATATAGAGTGCAGAGATGTTAATTAGTTCACTGCTGTCAGGTTCAGAATTGCCCTCCTAGAGATCAATATGTCTAATGCCTTCATCTCACAGAAGGAAACTGAGGCCTGGAGAACATCACATAGTAAAGACATGATTTAGTGACTTTGATTTTTTTGTGCTCTTTTTTGTGCCACTGAGTCCACAGTTTCCTCAATTCAATTTAACTCAACAACTATTATCTCTTGCTCTGTGTCAGATCTTTCACTGGAGTCCTGGGAATTTCTAGAGATGAAGGATATCTGCTTTCTAAAAAGCTGCCACTCTGGATGGAAGGACAGATATGGATGCAAGTAATTCTACCAGAAGGCAGAACTGCCATGGGCTAGACTTGTGGACCAACAGGGCCATGGGGGCATGCCAGGGCAGAGTTCCTTCCAGGGAGGAATCTGGGAGAAGTAGTCCCTGAAGGAGGCCTGCCTTCCTGTGCTTCCCAGACTCCACCCTAACTTCCCACTGGGTTTGCCTTCCTAATCAGAGTTTCTGTGCTGCCATTCCTCAGACCCAACTTTTATTCAAAACTTGTCTGGAATTGAATTCCAGACTTTCCTGAATTTTGGCTTGGGGATGGGTATGGATTCAGATGTGTGGGACCTGCAATGTATACAATTTGGGGGACTCTCTTTAAGAAAGACTACAATATTGCAAACACACCCTGAGGCCCCCAAAGGGAATGTTTATTTAGAATAAAAAAAAAATACCACAAACAAAGTATTGCAGCCTTGGGGGTTGGGTGTTTTTCTTCTTAGGTCTCTGTCAATTTGCTGGAAATGCTCACATAGGAATGCTTCCTAATTGCTACCCCGCTTCCACGCCCCACCATTCCACCTCCGGCCTTCTACAACTCCATCTCCGGGAAATTCTTGTCTCTCTCCAAGGGTCTGTGCAAGTGAAGTGCTTCATTAGGCTTCATGTTTAACCTGACTTTGCCTAGGGAAATGACTGCCTCAAGGTCACACAGTGAGGAAACTGGCCAGTCCAGGACTAGAACCAGGTTGCTTGAGTGGAATGAGCACAGACTTTGAAGTCACACAGACCTGGTTCCAATCTTGTCTCAGGCACTAACTGGCTGTGTGTTTTTGTGCAAGTCACTTCTCAGTTTCGCTTTTCCCCTCTCTTAAACGGAAATGAGAAGATTAAGCACATAGGGCAGGTAAGTATTCTAATTGCCTAGCACTATTCCTGACTTGAAACAATGCTCAGTAAATAGTAACTGTTAGAAACACTATTTATTTTCCTTGTCAATGGCCTCTTCTTCCATGGTAATAGAATTCCTAAATTTTAGCTGGGCACATGGATGTCATTACTCAAGCCTACATTCCCCAGCCTGTGTAGCATATAGTTTGGCCACGTGACTAAGTTTTGGCCAATGGGATATAAGCAAAACTTGTGTCCATCTTCTGGGAAGTGTCCTTAAAGCCATAGGGTATGCCCTTCTACAACCATTTCTTCTTTCCTGATGGTATAGAAAACAGAAAGAGCCTGGATACCTGACACCATGGAACGTCACTATGGCACAAGGCTGCCTACTTGGACTTTTACATGGAGGTCAAATTTCTAATATATTTAATCTACTGTTTTGGGGGTCTTAAGCCACTGGTAGCCAAAATTTATTCTAGAATACGTCAAGTCCTACGCTCTTTACGCTTTGCTACATGGCCTTTATTTAGTTTGCAATGTCATTGCATACATTAATCTCGCCATGTAGAACTACAACTTTATGGGGTATTGAGTCCTTACACTGAAATGCCACAACAGGAAGGAGTCAATAGTGGGATTCTGGTCTCATGGCACACCAGTGAGAGCTGCTTATTTGGAAGGTGCATCTCACCCAACTCCACTGACAGCTATAAGCAGGATGATTTCATCATCACAATCAGCTGCATAACTTTCCTATTGCAGTAATAGTGGTTACCATTTGTAGTATGCTCCCTATCTGCCTAACAATATGATGCCCAATTAACACATTAAATTTTCTCAAGGCCACACAGCAGGGTGATTATCTTTATTTTACAGATGAGGAAACTGAGATCAGAGATGTCAAGTGACTGAAACAAAACAAGTGACCTGTCAATGGCAGAGTTTATCAGAACTCAAATCTCAATCTAAAGACTAAAGACTGCACCTCACTTGTTCCTACAAAGTGAGACCTGGTAGGAAGAGACTTGTATAGAATTAATATAACAATAAGCATGTAAATCTGTTTAGAAATGTTTATTACATTGTTGTAACAAACTATGCCCCTGACCTAAGTGGCTTACCTACACCAGCAATCATATTATATCTGATGATTTAGTGAGATAGGAATTCAAGCAGGGCTTGGCTAAGCAATTCTTTCATTCCACATAGCATTGACCAGAAACACTTGATGGCCTTCAGCTGGGCCTGGTCTGGTCTGAAGGTTCCTGGACGGTTTCACTCACATACACGGCATCTTGGGAGGGCAAACGGGAAAGATGAACTCACTAGGGCTCTTTTCCCTCTCCATCTAGGCTCATGGATTTCACATGGTTTCCCCAGCAGGGTAGTTGGACTTCTGACATGGTGGTGCAGAGCTCCAAGAGCAAGTGCTTCAAGAGACAGGAAGAGGAAGCTAAGAATCTCATAAGGCATGAACCCAGAAACTGTCACAGTGTCTTTTTGCCATATTCTATTGGTCAAAGCCATCACAGAGCCCACCATGATTTGAGAGAAGAGCACACAGATCCCATCTCTTGATGAGTTACTGTCAAAGAATGTGCAGGCAACTTCAGTCAGTTCCAATACTGAACCTAGTGAAGGAAATTCCACAGAAACAGGAAGGCAGATAATTGGACTTTTTGAAATATGTATTAGTTTGCTATGTTTGCCATAACAAAATACCACAGACTGGGTGGCTTTGACAATAGAAATTTATTTTCTCCCAGTGCTAAAGGCTGAAAGTCCAAGATCAAAATACTAGTGGGATTGGTTTCTTCAGAGACCTCTCTCTTTGGCTTGCTGATGGCCACCCTCTTGCTTTATCCTCACATGGTCTTACCTCTGTGAACACACATTACTGGAGTCTCTCTCTTCTTATGAGGACCCCAGTCATACTGGATTAGAGCCCTATCCATGCATCCTCATGTTAACTTAATCACTTCTTTTTTTTTTTTAACATTTTTTTAAATGTTTATTTATTTTTGTGAGACAGAGAGAGAGAGAGAGAGAGAGAGACAGCATAAGCAGGTGAGGGGCAGACAGAGAGGGAGATACAGAATCCAAAACAGTCTCCAGCCTCTGAGCTATCAGCACAGAGCCTGATGCAGGGCTCCAACTCACGAACCATGAGATCATGACCTGAGCCAAAGTCGAATGCTTCACCAACTGAGCCCCCCAGGCGTCCCTTAACTTAATCACTTCTTTAAAAACCCTATCTCTAAATACGGTTGCATTCTGAGATACTGAAGATTAGCATTTCAATATATGAATTTGGGGGGAATACAATTCAGCCCATAACAAACACCAAATCTAATGCCATTATATAAGTGAAAAAACTGGGGTCCAGAAAAAGATTACGATCTGCCCAGGTCAGACAATACCATTAATAATGGAGTCAGAATAAGAGTTCTTTCCCGTGCCGCCCTTTTCCCAACATGTCAGTTGATTCCAAGATTTCTATCCTGCCTTACAGGAGGCAGGAAACAGAGACAGAGAAAAATGGAGAAAGGCCCAGTGTGGGGGCCAGAGATTTCTCCTTTCTCTTGAAATTTCAGCCTTTTCACAGTTGTATCTATTCCAAGTCATTGGGTTTGTGGGCCTCTCAGCAGACCTAGATCCCTGGACTGTACATTCCTTTTCCCATTTCTTGGCTGACATTCCTGATGTTCAGGTCACTATTTAGATTCTGAATCACAGTAATATTAGAGAATATGACGTCCTTGTTTCTGCCTTAACATAGATCTGTCAAGACTTTAGGAACATCTCTTCAGCGATTTGCAAACTCAGACCCATTCTGGGACTCTGAGTCATCACATTAGTGCCCCCTAATTTGCAGTGTATACCCCATCTTTGATTTCTAGCTCTTGGATTTCAAGAATAACCTGCATCTTAGAAACGAGTTGGTCTATATTCTGTCTAGGTTTTTTCTAGGATGCATGTGCTACCTTCTAGGATGGAGGTGAAGGAAGGGGAGACTCCAGATGTGGTTTAAGACTTCCCAGAACATAAGACAATTGGTACTCAATGCTCTTCTTCCAGTCTCACTTATATTCCAATCTGTGTTTTTATATTGCACAAGGTTAGAAAACAAGTGTTCCCAGGGACAAAAGGAGAAGTTTAATTCCAAGTCATGTAACAAAATTACATTAAGCTTCTATTATCTGCCAGCCATGGTGGGGGGGGGGGCAGTATAGTTCATTGAGACTAGCTTTTTGCAATACTCAAACACACAGTAGACAGCAAAAAATCAAATCACAGATGTATTAAGGGAGGGAGAAGAAAAGGAGGGATAAATGCAACCTTAAAATCATGAGCTTTGGAATCTGAAAATCTTGAGTTTTCATCCTTACCCTACCACTTACAAGCTGTTTGACTTTGGGAAAGTTAGTTCACCTCTTCATAACTTGGTTATAATAGTCACATTATTGAAAGGATTAAACAGAAAGATGTAGGTAATGTCCTAAACACAGGGTCTGGCTAAGATAGTCCCCAATAGATGGTAGCTATCATTTTAACTGGTCTCCCAATGTGGTTCTTGATCCTCCCCATCCCTCCCTTACATTATACATCTGCTTTTCCTCCAGTGTTCTTCACTCAGTAAATGATTTCTTCAACCATGCCATTGCTCATGCCAGAAACTTTTGTCATTCTCATTCAACATGAACCCATCACCAGGTCCTTTGATTTACCTTCCAAACAGACCTCATATCCGCCTTTCTAAGTGTAAGCCTCTAGCTATAATTGACTCTTACCTGGACTCTATACCTAGACCCTCCTAATACATTGGTCTTCATAGGGCATCCAAAGTAATCATTTAAAAATACAAAGTTAATCATGTAACTTCTTCCATTTAATGGGTTCCCAAAGCCCTGAGGATAAAAATCCAAAATGTTCCATAGGCCCTGCATGGTCTAATCCACATGCTCACTTCTCCAGCCTCATCTTGTACTCTTCCCTCCTTCTTTCACTATGCCCCAGTTGTGTTGCTCTTTTTGGTGCCAAGTTAGACAGTTTAACATTTTCCCCACCTGTGGTAGTTTTAAAATACATTATAAATTTCTTTGACAATCCTCCATTTCATAGGTGAATTCCAATTTTCTTCTCTTTGCATGTAGGCCAGACGTAGTGACTCACTTCTAACACAGAGAATGTGGCAGAAGTGAAGCTATATGATTTCTGAGACTAGGTTATAAAAAGGTTGGTTTCTGCCTGCTTCTCTATTTCTTGGATTGTGGGCTCTAGGGGAAGCCAGCTGCCATATTATAAGGACATTCAAGCAGCTTCTGGGGAGGTCAATGTGGGGAGGAATTGCACCAACAAATAGCAGCAATTTTCTGTTTATGTGAATTGCTGGGAAATGGATCAACCCCCCCTGCATCTGCACCCTGTCTCTATCAAGTCTTCAGATGATTGCAGCCCTAGCTGAAATCTTGACTGCAACATCACAAGAGACTTTCCCTGTGCTGCCCCCCAAGCCAGAGCCTCCCAGCTAAGTATTCCAGATTCATAGAAAATACGGATGTAATAAATGTTTATTTTCATTTTAACCTACTAAATTTTGGAGTGATTTGTTACACAGCAGTAACTAACTAAAGCATCACCTCAGGAGCTTCACAGAGGCTACTTTTTCTTCTTGCAACACTCATTCCTCTTCTGTTCCTCAGGCTAACCCTTACAGAGGATTCAGGGGAGGGCAGAGTAGTATGAAAGTGAGGATAGGCAACCCTTTGCTGTCTTGATGGAGGGAGAGGCAGTTAGAGATAATAGCATACATATGAGCATCATACAGCTCTAAGGGGAAGCTAGAGAGAAGTGCCTCCTTCTCTTACCTGCTTCCCTGAATTATTGACCACTCACAGCAGCCTGAGACCACTTAAAGCAGTGGACCTAGAGCAATTCCTGCCAAAGTCTGTCTAATCGAAAAGACATAGACCTGAAAATGAATTTTGACAGAAAACTAGAGTTCTGAGTTAACTCATGGTATGACTGATATTTTCCAGATAGTTCACTGGGGAATTTTCAAAGTTTCTGGAAAGTATATATTCTCTAATACCAAATGGACAAAACTACATGATTATCCACTCTAAAAGCTGTATATTTTCCTGCTGTAAAATGATGGCGTTGACTAGAGTGACGTACGAGTCCTTCCATCTCCAAGCTTCAGGTATCAGATGAAGACGTTAAGATCTCATATGCAAAGTCATGGACAATGCTTTTTCTATGAACTAAAAAAGAAAAAGAAAGAAAGAAAGAAAGGAAGAAGAAAGAAAGAAAGAAAGAAAGAAAGAAAGAATGTTTTCCAGGATTGATGAAGAGGAAAAAAGAAACTTAGAGGAAGAGTCCTGTGTGTTGTAACTGCTTATTTACATTTCTTTGCTGAACTGATGGAAAAAGTACCATTTTGGGGTTGAAGAGCAAGCAGAAATGTGATGTGTTACAGAAGCAGAGTCCTTGAGCCTGGGGAATGTTGGTAAAGTTCACTGTGTGCTATGAGTGCAGGACTTCCACAGGATTAATAAATGCCTGTTTTAGAATGTTCTCAATGAAGAAATAGATAAGGTCCTCCCTGTCTCTTCATTTTATGTCTCTCACTTATTTCCTGATCAAAATCCATTGTTCACCCCTCCTTTTTTGACTACTTAAATTTTGCCAGTAGGAACACTGCTAACTGAGGGCCTTTAGAAAAGCTACAGCCATTCTTCTGGCCTTCATTCTGTGCCAGAATCTTTCTACTCTTGTTTCCATAAGGCACTCTTGTCGCATCCTATTACTTCCACTACTTTTAGAATGATATCACCTCAGTGAGGTACCATCTTTTCTCTCCTTACAAAAGAAAACAGACCTAGTTTCTTTAACCTTTCAGCAGAAGCAAATTCCCCAAATCCCTCTGTCATTCTGGTTGCCTTCTGCTATGCCTTCTCTAGTTCCAAAATATCCTATTTATAGAAAGAAACCCAGAATGAGCTCAGGACTTATAATATGACCTAACCAATCCTCTTTACATGACTAGAATAATTTTCCTGACTTCTTTTCAGTTTTGCAATGTGCCCAATATATTCCAAGCCAATTCACTTTCCTTTTATTTCAATACATATAAAAAGACTAATATTTAAACTATGGCCAATGTTATTTATAATAAGAAGTTGATGTTCATTGTGTTCAGGAACTTCCTACACCTAATGGGTTCAAGAGCAAGTTCAAGTTTGTGGTTTGTGTAACATTAGAGTTAAAAGAAGAGGTCTATTACTTGAATTATTTCTTGTTATTTGGCAATCACTTCAGTAAATAAAGTGATTAGCTAGTTTTCAACAAAGACCATAATCCAAATGATACCATGGGTTGGAGGAGTATGTGCAACGTGTGGTCCAACCCCATCACCTGGGAATTTGTTAAAAATCCCAAATCTTAGGCGCCTGGGTGGCTCAGGCAGTTGAGCATCCAACTCTTGGTTTCAGTTCACGTCATGATCTAGTTCATGGGTTCAAGTCCCATGTTGGGCCCTATACTGGCAGCACAGAGCCTGCTTGGGATTCTTTCTCTCCCTCTCTCTCTGCTCCTCCCTGCTTGCTCTGTATCTCTCTGTCTCAAAATAAATAAATAAAACTTAAAAACAAAAACAAAAAGCCAAATCTTGGTCCTCACCCTGGATACAGAATCAAAGCTACCCAGGTCAGGTGCCTGGCTGGCCCAGTTGGTAGAGCAGGGCTGTGAGTTCAAGCTCCACAATGGAGATAGAGTTTACTGAAGAAAAAAAGAAAGAAAGAAAGAAAGAAAGAAAGAAAGAAAGAAAGAAAGAAAGAAAGAAAGAAAGAAGAAAGAAAGAAAGAAAGAAAGAAAGAAAGAAAGAAAGAAAGAAAGAAAGAAAGAAAGAAAACTATGCAGGAAATTCATGTGCCCATTAAACTATTTGGGGGAAATAAAAGCAGGTTTAGCACCTGTGAAAGTGTCCCTCCAGATGTTTTAGGCAGATTAAACCTCAAACATACCCTGTTAGGCCCCACCATGATACAGAATCTATTACTTTTACTAGTTTTCATTTGCCTTTTCATGATCCTAAGTTGTTTGACTCCTTGGGGATTTGCTCTCTCATCTTATTCAATTTCTAATATCTTACATTCAGCTAAGTATATTTTCTTACAAGCCCTGACCTGACATGTTCTTGACCTGTCTTAATCTCCTATCAGTTTTTCATATTAACAATGTCACTTCTCCCCTACTTGCCACCCATACTTCCTCTTATTCATCTCTTGTCTGTTTAGAAAAAGTCATTCAGTTCTTCCTCAATATTCCACGTGGTCTTGCTTCAGTCTCATTATGGGGTTGTCTGGTTTTCCTGAAATTGAGTTAAGTCATGATCAGATCTTCTGTTTCATGCTTACTTGTCAGGCTCAAGAATGCACAGGGGTAACCGCAACTAAACCATAATGTTTCCAAGGCTTTCTCTTGCTTGATTCTTTCTGATGCTCTGATTGTTTCTTTACTAACTAAACTAGGTTTGTAACTGGAAGATTCCTTGGGTTCTTTTTAAATATGAGCTCAACATCAGGTTCTTGGCAATCATTGCCTATTCTTGTTTTCAGAAAGCTTTCCAAATTGTGCATCGTGATTCTTTGCCTCTCCTTCTATTGCCTGTGGAGAACCATTAAAGATCAGGAAGTGACTAAGGGAGCCAATCTTTCTTCCTACCTGGTCAGAATCACTTCTTATATCATAAACAGAACTCTTTTGCTGTTTTTTTCTCTTTTTTTTTGTTTTTTGGTTTTTTTTCCTCCAAGACAGCAATTATGCCACCATCTGAAGCTTCTCTATGAACACTGTTCTTCATTGGTTATAACAAGTGATCCTGATGTAATGACTGGGGAAAGGCAGGGTTGGCATCTTGGCATGATTAGCAAACACTCTTCCACTGTGTCATCTTCACCTAACTCTCCAACTCTTCATGGAATAGATCTTGGGTTTGTGAGACTCTGAGACTCTTTAGGGTGGGGAATTATTAATCTGTGGATAACCAGTCCCTATGAAGTTCCTAGCATAGGGTAAATACTGAAAGGGAAGAAGTAGAAGCAGGAGTAAGAGAGAAGAAAGGAACTAATCTATCCAACACAAGGTGAGATGGAGCACTTGGCAATCAATTACAATCAAATAGATTTGAAAAAAAAAGTTGGAAAGAAAGAATGGAAGTATTGTCTCATCACTTCTGCCTTGATATGGGGGACAGAGGACCCAAACCATTCTTTTTAATGGGCTATGCTGAATTTCCTCCTAGAAATCAGGAGAAAAGAAGGTCTCAAGAGATATTCCAAGTGTCTGTTAATTCCTAAGAAAAAGGAATACTCTTTCATTTCTGATTGGGGAGACTCCTATTTTGTTACTCTTTTCCACTAATTCTGAGACTTATCACACATCTTGTTTAATGATATTCTTCTGCATCCTAGTCCAGATAAGTCCCTTCTTCTTAATTTTTACACTCATCTTCACAAAGGTACAGGCAGAGAATAGATTTTACAACTATGGCTTTGGCAGAAAACCACATGTGAACATGAAACAATTCACCTATAAGGAACACAATGTTCATGGTTTGAAAGCAAAAATCCTTTCTTCTGGGTTATATTAATACACTTGGCTTTAAATCTGGCTACCTTGTGAAGTAGTGATCTTTAAGGAACAAGATTTATTTACTGTTGAGTTTGAAATGCTCTTACCATTACTAAAAATGAATGGGGTCAGATGAACGTCGATAAGTGTGATATTCATATCACAGCTGACTAGGGTTGTACAGGGAAAATGAGGTGACCTCAGGAATAAGATTAACACTGTGGCAGGTATGGTGCTTGGCATATGTCTTAACAAATGACATTACTGCCATCTTTGCTAATATTAGAAACTGGATTTTTGCAGATGGAAGAAAAAGGAAAATACGTGAGTGGAAGGAGACAAAAAGGTAGAGAGCTGATAATGCACCAAAAGAAGAGAATTATCCATCAGATCACTGGGAAATCAAGGGAAGAAGAAAAATAGTATGTGTTAAATCTACTTCTCATCAATCTACTCTACCATCTCTTCACTCCTCGCCCCAACTCTCTATAATAACTCACATTATATAGCAACTCTTGTTTCTCACCTTGGTCCATGACTTGTAGGTTTTAGTAATGACTCTGAGAAAGAAAGGCAATGGCCAAAAATATTCCTTGGAAAATATCTTCAGTACAATTATGTGTTGTCTAAATCACTTCAAACGACTTAATCATTCATGTTTTGAATCCCCGGGCACCCAAGCTAACAATTCAGGGTACCCTACTATAAAATATGGCATTTGTTTTCAGAATGAAGATCCATCAGGCAAATATCTGATAGTCTACAAACTACAAACTGCTGACAAAGAAGCCAAATAAATATATCACATGGATGACAATGGGAATAATTATGCTCCTATAGTGATCATCTCCTAGTGTTATTTCAAGATTTGAGCTCTGTACTAGAGTCACTGAATAGGCAGGGGAACTTAATCATAGCATTATGAATTGCATTCTCAGGAAACCAGTTTTGTCCACAAAACCTGTACCCCCAGACCTCTGAGGATGGTCTGTGCCAGCTGTTCCAGTCTTAGGGCAGCATCTGCTGGCTAATTCATGGATCGACAAAAAGTGGCAGTTTGTGGTCAATCTGAGCAGTCCTTTCAGTTGGAGGGAACTGATGCATTGATGATTGTGAGGATGTCTGGCATCCTTTAATCATGACCTACCTCAGGTGTCCAGAAGCCTGTTAAGTCTAGAACTGTCCCTAATGAGGTCTAGCCAGCGTCTGTATGTTTGTACCTTGGCTGGAGCCTAGGATAAACTGGGTTGGCTCTGAAAGCATCTCTAGAGTGATATCAACTCAACACTGGACTTACTTATAGTAATAATAATCCGGTACCAATGGGGATTCCAATGAGCACAAGTCCATATACAGAATTAGAAATTAAAGCCTATTTTCCAAAAGGAAGGCATTTCTGGGATGGGAGGGGGAGGGGAGTAGAACCTTGAATGAAGCAGCCACTAAATGCTAATGTTCTGTTGCCTCTAATTCTATCGTGTCACTGAGGCTTTTACACATAAGAAAGCACGAATGACAGTCAAATGCAGTACTTTTGATTGGCATACAGAAAGTGGGGACTGGAAAGAGCTGGGTGGTCTGAGACTTAAGAGCCACCCACCATCTTCTGCAGCACCTCTCTTGCCTCACCCCTGCAGTCAATAGCGCCGCGGCCAGGGCCTGTGACGCCGTTGATGGGCTCCCCTTCGTGGGAACTCTGGGTGGAAAGTAAAATCGTGGTGTTGGTGCCAAAACGACGAAACCTGAAATCCTTCTGGGGACTTCCCGGGGCACATGCGCTCCTCAGAGCGACCGACATCTCCATAACAACTGGTTTACATTCCTCCTCGGTTCTTCAGCTCTGCTGGCAGGCACCGGCTGGGGGAAGGCAAAGGGCAGCTTCAGTGGAAAGATACCTTGGGTTAGAGCCTCCCTTAGCTGGGGGACGTCGCCAAAGATCGAGTTATAGCTTGTTGCCCGAGATTTCCCGAGTTCAATCCCAGTCTTCAGAAGAGAGCGGTGCCCCGTCTCCCACCTTTCCCTTTATTTTACACCCGGTTCGGGGGGGCGGGGGTAAGGGAGTGGGAAGGTGGTTTGTTTTATTGTGCTTTTTTTTTTTTCCTCCTTTTTCTTCTCCTTGAAGTTCATCCTTTCCTTTCTAAGTTACTTTCCGCCGACACGTGACCTCTCCACTTCCCTGCCTGCGCAGCCACCGGTGAGGAAGCGCGGGTCTAAACCGCGGGGCTTCCTGGGAGAGACCCCTCCCACTGCTCGCAATCCAAGCCCAGGCTCCGCCGGCGCGCGGCTCCGCTCCCCCGCCGCGCTCACTCTAGCACCCTGAGGGCGCAGGGCCCCCCCCTGGATGGCGGAAGCGGCTCCGGGGAAGAAGCACCAAGCGGACGCAGAGCGCCGAGCCGCGGAGGTGGCACCCTTCTCTGCCTTTGCCCGCGGCTCCACACTCCGCTGCGCGCCATGCAGACCTAGCTGCGCACCGGGGCTCTTAACTCACATTTGAGAAGCCATAACCTATTAGAGCAAACGCAGTTATAACTTCATTCAACTCAGCCGCTCGAGAGCCGGGTTTACACAGGCTCCTGTGGGCAACTAGTGGCTCGCCCCGGTGCCTCTCGCCTAGTCATCAGTCCCTGAGAGGGAAAGGAAAAGTTGTCGGGCTGATGCGCGCTTCGACGCATGCAGTCGTTCCCAAGGACAAGTCACTCGCCCACACCTCCCGCCGCCTAGCCCCCAACCCCCCGCGTGATCATCACTCACGACCTCATCAGCTGGAGACCCTTAGTCATGATGGGGAAGGGGGAGGGGCACGAACTTTTCTAAGAAGTTTCCTTTCCACCAAGGGAGTCACAGCGAGTTGGTCACGTAAACAGCACGGATACTCGTTGCTGCCGCCCCCTCCCCCTCCCCCTGCGCTCTTCTGGTATTATTATTAAAGCGGTAGCTTGCTGGCGCTGATAAGCAACAAGTTCCCCAGCGGTCTTCCCGCCCTAGCCTGACAAGGCGAAGGTTTTCTTACCTGGCGACCGAGAAATCTCCCGAGCCGAGCTCAGCTTTGCCAGAGCTCCAGGTGTGACCTGAGCAGTGGGCAAGGGAGCGGTATGCAAGCTAGGTTATTTTTATGAGGGTACCCTGAAACTCCTCACTTTCCCCGGGAACTTTCTGTGCGAGGACTCAGTGACGGGCGGTTGGAAGGCAGCCCCAGGAACCACCCGATATATAGCAGGGCAGTTGGGCAGTCATTGGTAACCTCGCTCATTCATTAGAATCACGTTAGAACTCTAGAGAAAACGTGTCTCTCGGAGTGAGGGCGTTTGCGTAAATCTATAGGTTTTTCAACATCGATGCCAGTTGCTTTGTCTTCTGTAGTCGCCAAGGTGGTTGAGAGTTTAAGCTTGCGGATATTGCAAAGGGTTATTAGATTCATAAGTCACACCAAGTGGTGGGCGATCCACTGAGCAAAGCCGAACTTCTCACATGATGACTTCAAACAAGACACATTACCTTCCAGCATCTGTTGGGGAGACGGGATTTTAAGACACTTGAGTCTCCAGGACAGCAAAGGCACAATGGTGAGTAGCAATAAACCCTGCATTATAACTGAAAAATCTTGACATGTTGCTTAACAACGGGCATATCACAGCTCTTCCTGGCACTTCACACGCCAAAGAACAGCAGCTACTCAGGCCAGGAGAATCGGGTTTTTACATAGTGCAACTTTAATTGGAATCATTTGAGATTTAACACAGCAATGTGGAACTGCGTGGAACAAACTTGGAGCTGGAGGGGGGGGGGTGTGTTATATTGGCCGTTCAAGGCTGATGCTTTTCTCCCAGCCTTCTTGCATTCCATTCTTTTCCTCTATGTGTGTGGTGTATGAGCGTATTCTATGATTTATACGTGGGCATGTAATTGACATTCACTAGGGGGTTAATTTTCATCTAAAAACAATAATGCTACTAGAGGTTGGGGTTAGGGGGTGGAGGGGGGTAAGGATGGGTTAGAGACTGGGAGTTTGGGTGCGGATGGGGGTGGGGTTGGTGGGGGAGAAATAAGTCAGAAGTGCATATCACCAGTAATGAAATGGGTAATCCTCTCATAGAAGAAAAGGGTCTCATCAACATGTGATCAACTATTAACAGGATGGCTTTGGCAAAGCCATCCACACGTGACAAAACGTAAGGAAGTGGAAGAAACCGTCTAGAGCAATATCAAGTATCACTGAATTAGAGATTTTTTAGCCTTTTCCTCCTGCTGCGCCGGGTGTGTAATTGGGAGAGCGGAGTCCATTCAGCACCTTGGACAGCGCCAACGGATGTGTCCGAGGTGGTGGTACCCTAGGTAGCCGTCTTAGCCCCGCAGTAAAGCCAGCTCCGTGTCGCCCTTAAGAAGCGTCTTTTCTGAGGTTCGGCTCACACCGAGATCGGCTGGAGAGAGTCAGATTTTGGATCGGAGCGTTTGGAAAGCGAGCCCCAGTTTGGTCCCCTCATTGAGCTCGCTGAAGTTGGCTTCCTAGCGGTGTAGGCTGGAATAGACTCTTGGCAAGCTCCGGGTTGGTATACTGGGTTAACTTTGGGAAATGCAAGTGTTTATCTCCAGGATCTAGCCACCGGGGTGGTGTAAGCCGCAAAGAAGGTAAGCATCGGGGCGGGGACCCCCTGCAACCCCAATTCTTGAGCTATTTTGATACTCGATCTTCCCGAGAGGACTCGTGGTGAAGGGGAGGAGGTAGAAGGAGAGCATGAGAGGGGGGTTGTTTCCTGGTATTTGCCCAGTTTGGATTGCCCTAGGTGAGAGCCTTGGGGTAAAGCGAAAAGGAAAAAAAAAAAAAAAAAAAGAAAAAAAGAAAGAAAGAAAGAAAAGAAAAGAAAGAAAGAAAAAAAAATGCCCAGTCCTCCTGCGGATATAATGAGTTTAGTTAACTTAGACCTGCAAATGTCTGATTCAAATGTAAGATTTCTCTTTTTCTCCCCTTCACCTCCTTCTTTTCCGTTCTCTGCCGGTGTGTGTGTGTGTGTGTGTGTGTGTGTGTGTACAGTAGATTCATTTCTAATTATGAAGCTTTTACACAACATTCGATTTCCCAAATTTTGACTATGTATCATTTAGAATCAGGCGGTGGAGGTGTTGTACTGTGAGGAAAGGGGAGGTGGAGGTTGGGAAGAGGTTAGGAGGTAACGCTAAATCTCCAACACAAAATGAATCAAGGTAATTTCAGCTCTTCTAGTGAGAAGGATTCATTCTCTATGTATCTCACCCCCCTCCCTCCCTCTCTCTCCCCCTCCCTCCCTCCTTCCCGCCCCCCCCCCCCCCCCCCCCCCCCCCCCCCCCCCCCCCATCCTTCTACCCCGCCCCCTCCTCCTGCCTCCATCCCTCCCTCATTCTATCTCTTCCCCTCCGTCGCCCTCGCGCCTCGCTGGATGTTTCTTTCTTTTTTCTTCCCCCCCCCCCCCTCCCTACGAGTTTCGGGCGCTGGCTTAGAGGGCTCCCGCTTTCTCAAGGGAAGGGGAGCCGCCGAGACCGCGCTCCGCTCCCCCGCCGGGCCGGATGCCTCACTGAGCCCAGGTCCGAGTCAGTCGGGGTAACTAAGGAAAGGGGGGCCTCTGCTTGGGAGGAGAAGGTCCTTTCTGGGCCGAAGAGCCAGGGAGCGGGCCGGGGGAGGGGGCCTGGGCGGCTGGAGTGGTGGAGAAGAACACTCGCGGATCCGTGCGGCGGCTGGACAGAGCCACCAATCAGCTGGGGCTGACTGCCTAACCTCCGCGAGGTTGCACCCTGAGGCGCGGGTGGAGGGCGGCCGGCTAGCCGCGGGGCTGCGGCCGCCGCCGGGGTGGGCCGGGAGGAGGGGAAGATCGACGCTGCTCAGAGCCTCCCAGCCTTCCGTTCCACCTCCCCCGCCTCCGCCCCGGGGGGACCCCGAGCGGCCAGAGCCGGCGGCAACACTGTCCTCCTGCCTCTCCTCTAGGAGTCCAGGGAGTTGCGCGCCCCTGCGCGGGGGCCACCACCCTTTCCACACTCCTACAAACCTCAACCCACCCCCTTCCTGGACCCTTTGTTCCGGCCGCGGAGCCAAACCCAATGGCAGTTTTCGCCCCAGGGCTTGGGCGTTCTGGACTCCTCCTTCCTGGATCTGCCCTTCTTCATTAAGAGTCTAGGGCTTGGGGTGGGGGCGGGGGTAGCGTAGGGGAAAACCTATTTCCGAAACTCAACACTTGACTGTTCTAGCGAACGAAAGGATCCCCACTCTGCTCAGGTGGAAGGGATGGATTCATAGGCAACGCGAGGATATTGTGGAGATTTAGAAGAAAAAAAAAAAACAGGCACTAGGATCAGATGACGGTGATAGGCTGCTCCGCACACAAAGGGAGCGTAGGGCAGGGTTTACGGAGCAAGTCTGCAGCAGCGAATGGGGCACAGATTGTTCCGAGATCCAGTCGTTTTCTCAGTCAGATCTACGCGAAAGGAGGAGAGGGGAGGGGCTGGGAGGGGAGCGAGGCGGGAGGGGCTGGTCTTGGGGGCGGGGGGATTTCTGATCAGTCTGATGCAATTCCAAGCGTGCTGCAAAGGAACTCCAAGGAGTCCGCATCACCATCGCCACCCACCCTTCCCAGATGGTGCTGTTTTAAATACGGATCTGCAGGGCTGAACGCAGAACTGGGAGATTTATTGCAAAATCCCGAGAAGGGAGGGGGGAACGGGAATGGATGGGCAGAATTTAAAGGTGCAACGCTTGCTTTTCCCCAATCAAGCGGCAACCGGTCGGATTTTTTTTTTTCCCCCTGTCTGCCTGTCTGGATTCTAATTCACCAAGGAAGAGGTGTAAATATTGTGACATTTTGAGGCGGCTTGATGGATGAGAAAAAAAATCATCTGTCACTCTAAATTGCAGAGTTCCCTTTCCGCGAGATGTCTTGCTAGCGAATACTCACTGCTGCCTAATACAGTTGCTAGGGCTTCAGATGAAGGCATCGTTAAGGGAATATTATCCTTTTAGTCGACTTGCCAATTTATCTGACAGTCGATTCGAGAAAATTGTAGATTTCACGTCTCTGGGAGACAAGGTGGGAAAACGCTTAACAGTCTAATTCTTGTAACCTCGAGATCTTTAACCACTTAAACCTGCAAAGTGTCACGTCATCCTCTCTCACATACACATCCTGGACTTAAGAGATAGAATGGTTTAGCCTTAAGTGCCGTGGAAATGTCACTTTAAGAATGGTGCACTTGATATTCACTGTTTATGTGTATTTACATAGAGTTTCTCAGCAGGAAGGCAAGAAATTTCAGTTGTCCTGTTTGAAATCAGGCGGAAGATTAGAAGGTGATAAAGAGAGGTGAAGAAAGGAGGGGTATTTTTAACCTTAAAAATTAACAATATTCTAGCCTACTTTTGTATCCCTGGTCTTGCATATTAATATTTCTGTGTGTGAGATTTTTAGCTTGGTCTAGCTCCCCCAATGGAATATATCAGTATTGATTCAGATGAAAATATATTCATCCTGCCTGTAGCTTTTTCAGTGTCATTGATAGTAAGACCTACAACACAGCAATTTTTGCAGGATAGGGGGAAAAATGTCTGAAAGCGTTTTGCAAACTGGGAAGCAGACTCTCCATAAATGGGAGCTATCACTATGACATTCTTTTTGCATACAGCATTTTAATTTAATGGAACCAGGGTACTAGTTATTTTCAGATAATCATCTAATCTGTATGGTCAAGGCAATAAGTGGGGGTTTTAAAAGCAAGTTTTTTGCTGGCTTACAAAATATTATTTGTTAATTGCCTATTAATGTAAATTGGAAAGGAGGCCTTTAAGCTATCTAAAATCAACCTACATAAACGTCTTCATTTATTTGCCAGACTCTTTTCCTATCAAGTCTCTAATCTAAATTTTTAATAAGAGAATCTAGTGAATTAGTTTCTTTTCTTTTCCTGGCCTGTCCTCTAGGGGAAGCATTAGTAAGAAACAACATCCCCAAATCAGGCAATGTGAGAGGCAAGGCCTGGATGACCACAAAATAGATAATCAGCCAAAACAACCAGCAAATAGAAATGAAGAAAAATCAGCAGTGAGGCATGACTTAAAAAGGATTTTTATTTTTAATTATATGACTTGGGGACCAGGCTCCAACTTGCTCAGATAACATTCACCCAATCAAATTGCCTACAATCTGTCAGTTAGAATGATGTCTAACTGAACATTTTTTTTTTTTTATTAAATACACTTATACCAAAGGCCAGTAAAGCTATTCTTTTCTTTTAATTAGGACAAACTAATGTAACCATTTAAGTGATTCTAATGAATATGAACTGATATCATCTGATTTTAAAATTCTGCTTAAAACTAAATTTTTTTCTGAAAAGCACTGACTTGCCAGAAAAATATCTATTTTTGTGGCTTTCTTTTCACTCTATGGATAATTTAATGAGTTGCCTATTTTAATTTTACAACTGCTACCTCAGAAGTATCTCAAATTATCTTTCTTTGGCTCGTGTCTTTCTCTGCTGATCTGCTACTGCTGTGTGTGTACGTGTGTGTGCGTGCGTGCGTCTGTGTGTGTGTGTGTGTGTGTGTGTGTGTGTGCACCCGCACGCATGCGCGCGTGTGTTTGTCTCTGTTTTCTGGTGAATTTAACAAGCAATGAATTTCTTAAATTTACATGCCATAATCCATGTAAAGAACAGAGTGTGGCACTTAATAAAAATAAATATTAACATTTACTGAGAGCTTGCTATTATTGAATCCTATGGAAAAGGGGGGGGGGGGACAGTGCCTTTAAGAAGACAAAGATTACATTCTTAACCAATAAAAAGAAAGTTTTCTCTTCCTTTTGACTTAAGAATGGTTATACTTTCAAAAATAGGAGATATTTCTTTCTTTCTTTTTTTTTTTCACTTTGGAAGTTAAAGCTACTGCCTAAACAAGTGTGTCTTGAGGAGGACACAATGTTCCATGAAGACTAGTACTCCAAAACAGCGTGGTGCAGAGATCAGAATGTTAAATTCTTTATCCCTGTCTCCATTTTCATTTGGCAATTTTTGGAGTGTTAATTCTGAGTTTTAAAAGTTTAGGCAGGCTTTTTTTTTTTTTACTTCTTTTCTTTCTTCCTAGTATTCTAAAGGAGTCTTATAAATAATTCTGCTATGATGCAGACTTTATTTACATTTCCTAGTAATAGTATTTTGTATGTATATAGTGCTTTGATAGGTTTTTACAGGTTTCCTTATTTGGTCTCTTCAGCAATTGTGTAGGGTAGAAGTTATCAGTCACCTTTTTACAGATGAGGAAATTCAGATTCAGAGTTTCCCAAGACCATATTGACAGTAAGATGTGAAGACTGACTCTGTCTATTTCTTCAAATTTCAAGGATTGTGCTTGTTCCTCTCCAGATCATCCTGCCTCAAATCCCACTTAGGGACTGCATGCATTATTTCCTCCTATTTTGATTTCTTTGATTAAAAAATTATCTACAAACAGTTTCCAAAATTCTGCTATGATCTTTTCCTAAGCCATTTCACTCTCCCACAATTGTAGGATCAAAGAAGGCAGGAATCTTCATATAGCTGACATACCATCTAAGTCCCCCCAAAATCAACACAGATAATAGGAAGAGCCAACGCCAAGAAGCACTTTACTTTTACTTGTGAGTCATACAATCTGAGGTCTGGGAATGTTCTCAGAGGTCACTTAAGCCCAGCCCATATCTGATGCATGAATTCATGCTGGCTTATTTTCTTCTAAGCCTCTAGAATTTCATCCCAGTCTTGGATTTCCTGGGATCTTGCTTGTCTTGGTAGATATTCTGATACTTATGGGAATCATGAGCTTGACTGGCCATTTCCTACTTAGCCCAAAAGGTGTACTTTCTATAGAAACTGTAGTAATTTTATGCTATAATTTTATGCTGACAACCTATTATGTTTAAACTCTGCTGGAGTCTGGAGATTCAGCAATAAGGAAGACTAAAGGGTACCTATCTTGGTGGAGCTTATAGTTTAGAGACATGACTAGTTCTTTAATTTGCTCTAATCCCTGGAAGGGAACAAACTGCTGGATTCTTACCTTTTCCAAGAAAACACAGTGAACCAAATTAAAAGCCTGAGTTCAAGCTTCACTCCCAACTAGTTGTCAGTAGCTGAAAAAATCAACTAGTCCTTGATCTCTATTTTCTCACACATAAAACAAGGAGGATGTTCTCAGGATAAACTCTAAATTCCAATTTAGCTCCACGTTTGAGTGATCTAATGGATAACTCTTTTTTTGTGGAAGGTATGGCCTAAGTCACCCTAACATTTGGCGACTTACAATTTTGGGTGCCAACAGGTTTTTTACCTTGTTTGTTAAGTACATTATGAGAAATCAAGGCAACTTATTTAAACCCAGCATAGAAAGAATCTACATATTGAACCTATTATTTTCTGAGAAATGATGACTTGGAGAATTTGAACAATAATCTCAAACTCCTATAGATTGTTTTTTAAAGATAGGGGATGATGAGAGAGACTCACTATCAAATTAAATACTTACTTTCTTTGTGCAAGAAGTTCTAATTTTTTAGGTCATTTCCTTTTAAAATCAAAGATATTACGTCCTGAAATTGTTTGGGCCTCATGAATAATGCATTCTATACACATGATAATAGATAATTAGATGGACCAGCTAGGAAAAACATGAAAGGGAGCTGGTAGCCCAAGGATTGCAGAAGGTGTGTGGGCATTTTGACATCCAGGAAATGCTATAGATCTGTCCTTAGCTAACTCAGCCTGGTGGAGATAATTAAGAAAAAATGTGGGTGTAGAAAGGCTGCAAGCCATTCCCTGGGATTGGCTAGCTTGCTGCAGTAGTTCAAAAACAATTGGCACAGCCACCCACACTGGACATGATTGCCCTTTGATGAGGCAGCTATTGACTTTTATAAAGATGCCATATTTAAAATAACTTCTGATGCACTAGGGATGACAGATATCATTCTTGAATTCTATTTTCGACAAATGGCAAAATATATTCCAAAGTATTAATTTAAAAATTAAAAAAAAAAAAAGGAAACTTTAAAATCTAGTTTCGAAGACCCAACAGTTTAGCAACATGTGACCTCTGCATTTAACAGTTCATTCTGAAGCGAGGAGGAAACATGTGGCCTATATGAGACATTTTGGTCAGTTGTAAGCATTTTCTGGACCACCACAGGAGTTCGAAAGTACTTTGCTGATGTTTTTAACCTTTGAGTAAACGTTAAATGCACTGATTAAAAAAAAAAAAAAAATCCCCACACTGGGAAAAAGAAATCCATTCAATCGCCCTAAACAGCAGAAGAAACTGCTCTGAGATCTTTGTGCTCAGACTGCATGTTATAATGTTATGGAATCTAGAAATTCTTTCAGAATATGCCCAGTCCCATACTTACCAGCACTAAAAGGAGTTGGAATTGATTTATCTCATATACAGCTTCAAGGAAAATATCAACTCTACCTACTCCCTAGGTAATAAGGTGACCGTGGGCAGAAATACCTTTATAGAAAGGCTTCATAAAGGTCTAAAGCCTTGGGACAGGACACGGCAGGTGAGTGAATAGAAAGGAGAAGCATGAAGAAAATTGAGCCAGAAGGGGAAGCCAAAACAGGGTTAGTATCAAATAGGGATCTAGAAGTATCCCTCTGTGAGTGTTCCTTAAGGCCATTTGTCCAGTGAGACTGATCTCCACCATCCATGCTCATTATTCTGGTTACTTTGGTAGGAAACCATTTCTTCTGCTTTTACCCTCCTCCTTCAGGGAGGGCTTCTTTCTCCCCAGCAACTTCCATTATCAATGTTGGAAAATGGCCTTGTTATTGTTTCTCCTTAGAATATGTTGGATTAACATGAGCTTTGTAACCACTTTTGTGCCATGGACTCCACTCCTGACAGTCTGGCCAAGCCTATGTAAATAAAATAATGTTCTAAATAAATAAAATTGCAAAAAAATATATAATATTACAAAGGAAGCCAATTACATTTAACACAGTTATAAAAATATATTAAGAAACAGTATATTGTGTGATATAGTAATGTGTTTTTTTAATGCACTAGATGAGATCTAACAGTATGTAGATGCTAAAATTTTGTAGTGATGAGCATCATGTCTGTAGCAACTGACCAGTGAAATGGAGGTATCTGTGATTTCTTTTGGTGACAAAGTCTGCAAGCACTACTGTGTAGCATTTCACAAACATATTTGACAACACAACACTTGTTGGGGGTTGCTTATTAGCTTAGCATAGATTCAGAAATGCTAATCTAGTCTCTTGCTCTCTTACAGTATTAGCCATTAAGTTTTTCTCCTTGGCAAAAGGAAACAGGCCTTTGGGGGAAACTTTTAAAATATACTTTTGCCATTAGACAAGTTGCCAAGTGGAGGAAGAGCCAACTGATGAGATTGTTAGGGTCTAAGGACACATTTCTATGGACTGAGTTTGCTATTACTCTAAAGTTCATCCTTAGTACCACTCTAGAAATCCATCCCTATATTGAAAAAGAGAAAAAGTTCAGACTCTGGTCACTAACTCAGTGAGCATTGCCTTGGACACCTGGTGTGACTTTACTAACCTCAACAAACTATAGAACTTCCACTTTTTGTCACTACCACACTATGGGAAACTACATGCAAATTATGATGGGCTGAGATAACATTTACTTTCCATTTATTCAGTGCTAAATTCTTTGCTTTGCATTTGGTGATACTATTTAACCCTCAAAGCAACTCTGAGTTGGGTTATATTCTAATGGTACAAATAAGGACAGTGGAGCTCACGGATCTTAAGTGATTCACCCCAAATTATATAGCAGATCTTAAGTGGAAAAGCTAAAATTCAAACCTAAAGTTTTCTGGTTCCAAAATCCATTATAAAATTATGTCTCCCTACCTAATAGCTACCACCCAGATTTGATCTGGGTCTCCCATTTTCAGGTTTGCATATACATTTTGTTAAGAGATCTTCACCACATCCTTTGAGATGGCTGAGAATCTCAAAATTAGTGGCCACAAGTGCTGGTCTAGATTTTATTGAATATTTGCTAACTAATGACAGACTTTCAAACCACTCATTGACACCTATTCTTTTTGACGCCCCGTTTTTACAATCACAAAATGGAGACAGTGATCATACTTAGAGTTTTGTGGGGATCAAATAAATTAATGCAATCGAAATTTATTTTCACTGTAGTGAGTACTCTACATTCCCATAGTTAATTGAATCCTCACAACAATCTTTCTAGGCAAAGGTTATTATTCGTATTTTAAAGGTAAGGAAACTGAGGCATCAGTTCATTAATTAGCTGTCCTAAATTAGCAGAGACAATAAGTGGCAACACTTGACTCAAAGCCAGGTCAGTCTCATCCCAAAGTCCTTTCTTTCACTCAGTAAACTAATCTGCAAATCCCTTAGCTGTTATTATTACAGTTGTTGTCATGTTTAAAACACTAGCAAGAAAGAGAATTTCCAGAAATAAGTATATAGTCACAGAAGAGAAAGAAGAGTATCTGGAACTCTTCACCTGCCTGTTCTTCCTTCCACTTACTTTAGTTTATTAACCCAGTGGATGATGTCTAACTCCTTTCTTAACTTATTCAGGGCAGCTCCAACTTAACCGACTTGCAAGAGTTATTGAGTAAGAAATTTATAAATTGTTTAGATTAGGACTTAGCGTGTTTAGAAGCCATTTCATAAATTTGCCTTTTCGAACTATTAGTGGCTATAGCACTGCAGATGCTGTGATGAGGCATGCCCTCTCCAAAAACACAGTGGATGACAAATATCCAAAGCTAACATGTTGTTTACAGATATGGAGAAGAAAAGGATGGACAGGCACAATCCTGAGTGTAATTGCAAGGCTTACAGCCCCTGTTAGGGACTAAAATGTTTATTGGCTTTCCTTGTGCAATTCAATATTCTTCCTCCAAAGGCTCCACTCCAAACTTGGAATTTCTCTGGAAATAGCATCTCATTTGGAAGAATGCCAAAAATTGGTGTCTGGGTCCTTTGTGTCTTTGCACCAACTCAGAATTCAGAACACCAGCTCTAGAAATTGGCTGGAAGGTAGTCCAAGTAAGGCAGTTATACATGTACTTGGGCATCTTCCTGATAAAATTCATTCATCTTCCTCTTGAAAAGCAACTCCTAGAAAGGTGTGGCTTTTTTTTTTTAATGTTTATTTATTTACTTTGAGAGACAGAAAGAGAGGGATGGGGGGAAGGACAGAAAGAGGGAGAGAGAGAATCCCAAGCAGGCTCCACACTGCAAATGCAGAGCCTGACTTGGGGCTCAAACTCATGAACTATGAGATCATGACCTTAGCTAAAACCAAGAGTCAGATCCTTAACCAACTGAGCCACCCAGTCACCTCGAAAGATGTGGCTTTAAATGAGGGATTGGATACATACTGGTAAGGCTTAGCATGAGTCAGTGATATCTGCAGAACTGTCAAAATTATGTAAAGAATCAAAGATGGGGAGACCTCATCCTGCCTCTACTCTGATTTATGCAAGAAAGTATGGCCTGAACTCATAATGTATTTGTTTTGTTCCTGAGCTCAGAAACCATTCCAGCAGGAAAGGATGATATTAAAGGGCATTTTAATGTGTGAAAAAGTCCACCTAAAGCCTTGTCAGAGGTAACTATATGCTATAAGAGTATGAATCCTTACCTTGGTTCAGGGCTCTAACCTGAGGGGAAATAATTAGATGAGTTTCAAGTTTAGTTTATCAAATGATATACAGTTCCTGAAAGAAGTCTGAATATAGAAGGAAAAAAAGTACCTTAAAGATCTAGTTCAGTAGTTACCTCTAGAGCACTGAAACCACCCTTTTATGCTCTTTCTGAGCTAAAGTCTGAATGTGCTGCCAGGCCTGACAGCCATGACTTACAGCCCACTGCCCTTGTTTTATTGATCAGGCAAGGGAGGTGTACCTAGTGAAGATCTCTTGCTCAACAAACGTTTCTATGAAACTTAGAGTATCCATTTGGGCTAGTGAAGTGACTTACCCAAGTTACATGGCCAGAATGTGATGAAGTTTAAACTAGGACCCAAAATCTCTTGACTATTATATGGGCCTTAAAATTATATCATGTGGCAATGATATTTCTTCTATTTTCCAATAATAAAAACATAAGAAAACAATGGATAGTCTGTGTAAAATTTTAATTACCTTGGTTTTCAAAATGAAGTGTTTCATATATAACTTAGATTAATTGCCAAAATATAAGCATAATTAACAAGATTGATAGCATGCCAATAAGTCCTTATTAATTTTAAGTGGATAGGACAAAAATAATTATTATTTTAAACTTCTTCAACACTCCACAGTTATTTTATGATTATTGAGACACTAGCTAAGACAAGATGAATGGAAAGTTCAAGCTTTCATTGATTTCTATATTATTCCCTGAGTTTTCATTACTTCATTTGGTTCTAAATTCTTATCTGAGATTTGACCACAGCTTTACTTGGTTTTCAGTGACAGAATTTTTGTAGCTTTCTCCCTCTTCCCCCTAGGAAAACAAAACAAAACAAAAAATTGATTATCTCCCTTAAGTGATCAAAAATAAGAGGGGACTTCTAATATTAATTGTATTTATCAAAATCCTTAATCTTAAAAATGTTAGGAAATGTTTACTAATTTAAATTTTATATTTTTAACCCACATCATTTTCCAAAGAAATAATCTTTGTTGTTGTTGTTGTTGTTGTTGTTGTTGTTGTTTTTGGTAAGCGCTATGCCCAACATGGGGCTTGAACTCATGACCCTGAGATGAAGATTTGCATGCTCCACTGAATAAGACAGCCAGGCACCCCTTAAATAAATACTCTTTAAGGCTGTTTCTTTGTTCTTCATATGACATCCATATACATAATTCCACTTTTGTGATTAATTTCTATTATTAAGTACTGTTCTGCAGTTGTGTTCTTATAAAAATTAATTAATTGGAGGGTAAATTAGATATTTATAAATTCTTCCTAAAATGAAAAATGCAATTACATAAATAACAATAATATGAATTATCAAAAACACAATAACAAAAAGTAATATTAAAAATGCTAATTAGTCAAGCAAATAGTCAAGAATATGTCAAACTTCTATATATTTTTTGAGACAAATTGGCATCATGTAGGTTAGCATGATTCTTTTTTATGGAATTCAACTTATTTTTACTCACTTTAATTAGTTTTTGTGTGCAGATAAAATGGAAGGCAATGGAAATTTGGCTTGCAAAGTAGTTCTAAGATGATCTACATCCACAATCTGGTTGTAATGCCATAAGAATATGTTTATTATGTGAGAATGGTAATTCAAATTAGCATTCAGTATAGACATAAAGCAATGAGCAATGCAAGCTAACTTCAGTTATTTATCCTGGGAACTTTTTCTTTTTTTAAATTAAAAAGGTCAGAATATATAATAGTATTGGCTCATTCTTCCCAAGTACTCCAGGAAAACATGTCTATGAAATAAAAGATCCTCAATGCTACACATTTTACTGCATTTGGGAGAGGCATGGAATTTGGTATTAAAGTTCTGGGTCTTCATTTTTCTAATTCAGCAGAGAGGCTATCTTGAGGAAAGCTGACTGTGGTCTGAATTTGCATCCCAGAAGTATATTTAATTTGTATCATGGAATCAATGTCTGACTTCCACAATTGTATATGTAGCCATATACTCCCTTACATCACATACACTACCCACTTTTCCCAGGTCATAACTACTGTCCAGGCAGATAAAAATGGGTTTCTTTGAGCATACATATAGCAATGACTGACGAAAAAAAAAAAAAATCAATTAAGGCATCTTGGAATTTAAATGTGTGCCTCTACTTTCCCCCCATTCTTTCCCCATTCTATTCCATCTCCCTGTACTCAACGTTTATGAAACATTATATTTGTCCTGTCCATCTGCATCATCACCCTTTCTTAGATCCAACTAGACTTATCACTTCTTGGTGCCCTGCAATGATAGACCAAGGCTTAAGAAGTGCCTACTTACAGCAAACATTCTTAGCAGTCTTCATTTGGTCACAGAGTTGCTTAACAACTTCTCAAAATTATATTATGAAGGGGAAATAAATGTTCTCCTCTCCCCTTCAGTTTCTTTTTTGAGTGTTGACTTCATCCCATGTCTGGCCTAATTTCTTCTTGGGACTACTAGATTGATGTTGTAGTCACCATTGAATGCCCTAAGCATGACCTAAAGAGACAGCCGTGAGTAGTGGGAATGGTATTTCTGCTGATCCCATGCTCTTCATTTGATCTATGAAGAATGAGAAGGCCCAAAATATTTGGTCACACTGAATTGTGAGATCATAAGAGAGATAGAAACGACAAGTGAATAATCAGTTAAACTTTATTCTAGGTGTCATGTAGGTTAACATGATTCTTTTTTATGGACTTCAATTTCATTTTACTCTATTCTAATTAGGCTTTATATACAGACAAAATGAAAAGATATGGTTCAAATTAGGAGAAAGTTGAAGCTTTAAAAGTAGTGTAGTGTTTCATAGTCCTTACCCTTTGAGAGAAATTTTATCAAAATAAACATTTGAGAGTATGCAAGCACTATCCCACTTTAACAGATAAAGGCCCATAACGTGGGGGTATTAAGTGGAGTACAGAAAAATCACTTGTTCTTAAACAATTTTGTTGAGAAGAAAAGAAGTAAAAACTAAAGGCCCTGTTCAAGATCGGTTTCTTTTGAGAAGTGCTTCATCTGAAAACGAAGGATAGAAGATACAGCTTTGACATGAAGGCTCATCTTTTTATGAAACACACCACTTCTATCTCTAAGTTGCAAGGGAAGGATTTGTCAATCTAATTGAATCTCCCCTTTAGTTTTTTCCCAACAGCTGTGTTCAGATAATTCATGACTCCCATGTTTCCTGAGCCCTGGATAATTTCACACACATGTCTAGTTTGGGGCTCCACATTTTCAGAAGAATATGGAGATCTTGGAGGAGGTCCAGGGTAGACCGAGGGAAATGATTAATGGATTGGAAGTTGGAGTTTATGAAGAAAGGTTGTGAGATCTGATTTCTTGCTATGAGAAAAGTCCGAGTGGTGACTTAATAACACAAGGAGGTTAGTAAGCAGCTGTTTTCCATCTTCACTAAGGTTGGATGAAATGAAATAAGATATAAATTGCAACAAGAACCGTAATGTGTTATAAATGGGGACTTCCAAGCACTAGAATTTTTGGATCCTTAGAAAGGTCCTCAGAAGAGAGATGTGGAATCTCCTTTATTGGTCTGTAATGGTAGGCCTATGAGCAGTGAGGAAGACAAGATAGTCTCTTAAGATCCCTTCTGTGTCTTTTGATAAATCTGCCTAATCATATTTAGAAAAATTATTTGCCTGAACTATGCCTCATTTCCTTCCTACCACTACTTACATCCATGACCCCTTACCCTTTTTCTACCTTTTGTAAAATGCTGCCAACCAAGAGTAGATAGGGCACCGATCAATCATGGTGGGTCCTCCCCAGCTGCTAGGTGCCCTTCCAGTTTTGGGAACAAGTTTCTTGTCCATCACTACTATCACCTGGCCACTGGCAGCCTGCTGATGTCATCTTTCCATACACCAAACCCATGACAAGGGAAAACAAAACCAAACATAATTTCTTACCCTTAACTAATTCTCAAGTGACCCAATGGATTAAAAGACAAATCTTATATTCCAGAATTTGAGCATCTTAAGGAGCTGAAATATGTTTTATTCATCTTCCTTTAACATAGTTCATAGAGTTGGGGCACCTGACTGTCTCAGTCAGTGGAACATGCAACTCTTGAACTCACGGTGGTGAGTTTGAGCCCCATGTTGGATGTAGAGATTACTGAAAAAAATAAAATCTTAAAACAAAACAAAACATAGTCCATACAGCAATGTCTGGCAGTAGGTATTCAGCAAGTTTTCATCAACTGAATGAATGTAACCATGATGTGAAGATAATAAACTGAAGATGAACTAAAAGTTGAGAAAAGTCAAGAGTTTCTTAGGTTTCCAAATGATTCTGTATGCTAGACAAATCAAAAGCCTAACCCTTGGCTGCCACATGTGTAGCCCTGAGGATTGTATTCTTACCATGCCTACACTATCCTGGAGGATTTTGACAAAAGAGCCACTTGCACATCCTGCTCTGGTCCTTTGTCAAAGAGACCATTCAAGATAGGCACTGTGTAGACTCAGAATCACACAAAAACAGGCCAAATTCTTAGTGTGATTTTTTTTTATGTGACTTTAGGAAGTTCAGTGATTTTTTTTTAAATTATTTTTTTGTATATGTTTCTGACTTTCTCCATGAAGAATATGAAATTTAGCAGTAGAAAATCTCTCACCCCCATCATCTCACACAGCCTAAATAGTTAGGTGTCCAAAATAAGGTAATCTGTTTCTTACAATTTGATTCAACGTCCTGAAACCCTTTGGTTTAAATTTGCTAATTCTTCTCATGGCACTTCTCCCAATAAAACTAACAAAATACCACAGGCAGCTATCACTGTAAGTTCTAACTTGTTCTAAGTCTACAATCGCATCCTTTTTGACCATGCTTACAGAAACGTTACAATGAGCAAACCGATTTATTCTTCACTACTCAGTTTTAAATGTTCTCCAGGAAAATCTGGTAACTCATAGGGTTACGAGTTGATGACTCTCATATGTTTAGGGGTCAGTCTCAGTTATTTCATCATGGTTTTGGTGCCGTTTTTCTTGATCCAACTAAATATTATTCCCAGATGGGATTGGTTTTTGACCTTCTTGCTCTATTCTCCTAATTTTTGCCCTTCTAACATTTTCACACTGTGGTTCCTTTCTTTTGTTTGTTTGCCACTAACGGCCATGCCTGGTTACATAATTCTTTTAACAGGTGTCGGCCAATTTGGACACATCTGTTCATAAAAAGCTTACAGAGAAGAAGTATACCTCATATAAAGGTACCATCTAATGAACAGGGATATTATTTCTTCTGCAAGATTTTTCTCAGGACAGGTCTTACTCAATAATTTGTAGGATTATTTGTGACATAGTTCAATGCTGGATTGGGCCTTTGAAAGTCATGCAGCATGACTTTGAAAATACCTTTGCCACTCTGCTAAGCAGGAGAGTTTTCTGTTTACTTATTATTTTCCCTATGCTAATTACTAAGATTTTCAGCAGTTTTTGAGGTCAATTCATTTGATTCTAGACAACTATTTTTTTTTTTTCGCAAGGAGGATTGAAGGCAGGAGTAACTAGGAAACTTAAATAAACATAATTAAACATAAAATGCTTGTAATGATAGTGGAATTGACCTCAGCCAATTAAAATTATTAATAGAAAAAATATGTTGATGTCAAATCTGAGCCTACTGCCTCTGTTCCCACTTGAGTAATGAGGATTAGTTTATATTTCCTGACAAGAGTAGATGGGAATTCACATTTCTTCCTGACCTTTGTCTTTCTAGAACATTGGGTTAGAATAGAATTAGCCCATAACCAAAAATAAATAAAGATTTTAACTAATTCAAAATTAATTTTGAAGTCCCCCCCCCAAATTAAATAGGGAGCATTTTCTTTTCAAGCTCTAGTTTTTCCTCCTTTGGGTGACTGAGAAAATGTTCAGCTCATAAACTTGGGAACTTTGTTTCTAACCTATCAATCATGTGAGAGACTAATGCTCTATATTCTCAGCATCGTCCCTGATCACAATAGGGAAATAATTTTGTAAAAAGTTTGGTCTTAGACTTCTAATACTGTCTCCATATGCTACCTGAACTAAACAAATAAAAAAATTATTCAGAATTCCATGCAACGTACCAGTACAACTTTAGTTTATCTTAGCTTCATTGTTTCTGAATGTAAGGTGTATCTTTAAGGCAAATAAGCTAGAATCATAAGTCTGATCTTTTACTTTTTCTGTAATACTGTAATCACAAATCAGAAAGTTTCAAAATGCTCAGAAATGTCAAGAGGTCTGATTCATCAAAGGGTTTATCTGAATTGGCATTTGATCTTCTTCTATTTTGAAATATTCCTGCCATTGCCATTTCTGACTCCTCTGCCTTTTCCTCAGTAAAACTGCACCACACACTGGAAAGGAGAGATACAAACATTTATTTATTCAAGGGAGAGTAGAAATAAGAAGACTGGCCACAGACACAATCAGAGTCTGTCTCGTAAAGGAGAACACTTTTTCCTTCAGCAAAATGCTGATTTGGCAATGTGAATTTGGCAGGTAGAAGATTTGCCATAATCTCTGAGCACCACTGAGAATGGTAAGATTCTTGACTCTCACTTGGTAGGTATTTTTCCCCCTGAAGGAAGCAATTTACAATTGAGCTTTAAAAGCTAAGGAAATAACTCATTTTTTAGCAAATTTACAGTTGGAAACAAAGCATGGGTTTGAAGTTAGCATAAAGCTATTTAGAAAAAAAAAAAAAGTTTAGAGTAGAGCTCTTCCAGTGCTTTATAAAATAGTACAAGGTTTCATTTGTATGTTTTTAAATTTATAAATCTAGCCTCTGAAATGGGTTTGCAGTATTAAAAGAAATTTTATCTGCGCTCAGACTACACCCCTGGGTTATCAATACAGAGGTACTTTGAGGTGGCCAAGCCCAGCTTCATGCCCTGGGTCCTTTATTGCTGCGGGCTAGTCTGCATGTTTCAAATGCATTAAATATTCCACAATAAACTTCATCCTCTGTGCTCTAGGGTAGTTTACATCGGTCTTGTGTTCTGTCAGGTTGATAGAAGTGCAAGCTAAATGTGTGACACTCAAAGAATATGCACATTTTTGAACAATTTGACTATTCAGCCCAGCAATTTGCAAAATACTTCCGGATAACACTTCCAAAGAACAGATAGCTTTATTTATATTGAGGTGGGGGGAGGCAGGGATATTTCTAGCTAGAGTTCCTGAGTTCATTCAAGTTTTGTCTTTGGCATTTAGCTGTGTGAATTTGGGCGAATTATTTCGTGGCACTGAGTCTCAGGTTCTTTATATATAAAATAATAATCGTTTCTGTCACTAGTCTTTACAAGCTCTAAAACAGCTAATATAAGTGAACTCATTTTGTTAACTCTAAACCCTTAGATAAACTGAACCGAGTATATAACTCAGTTCAACCAGCACATTCTTGATAACCACAAGAGGGTCCAGGAAAGGAAACTGTTTATAAATCTTTCCCTTTCCCCAAATTAATGTTGGAGTGTTTAAGGAAATTCTTACAGCAATGAGTCTTAGCAATTATTAGGTCAACCCCTATGAGATTACAGAAAAATGTACATACACATAAAACTGCCCACCAAATTTGTGGGGGGGGGGGGGGGCTGATGGGAGATTCCTCTGACACCCATTTATGCAGCCCTTAAGAAAGTGTTTCTCAGAGTGTGACCTCAGATTTTCTGCATCCGAATTGCCTGAGGGGCTTGTTAAAATGCTAATCCCTGGACCCTGCCCCACCCCTACTAAATCACAAATTCCGGAGGAGAAATCTGCTTTTTAGTAGGCACCCAAGATGATATTTGTACACTTGCGGGAGGTCCAAGGCTTACAAATTAGGTACTGCTGTCTTGTTCCTTATTCTGTATTTTAAGGTCTTTCCCAGTAGCGTAAGAATCGTTGGAACTAATGGGAAGAAAAATCAGCTTTAAAGCAGGAACCTAGGTAGACGGTTAACAGCGTTCTTCCAATGGCAAATTCAAAATAGTCCTCAGGACCCTACCCACTTCGGTTCTCTCCAAGGGTCTTGGTTACCCGCACCCGAAAGTCTGTTTGCTCTTCGCTGGGTGGGGGAGGGGCGCGAGGAGAGGATTAACTGAGCCAATTGGCCCCTCACCCCCACCCCCACCCCCACACGTAGGTAAAAAACAGAAGGCTTTTTATTTATCTTTGCTGCCCAGGTTCATTATTAAAAGGATTGGTTTATGTGTGAAGTTTGCTAGGGAGGGAAGTGAAAACATCTGCAAAACCATGCAATGCCCTGGAACGGAACTCTTCTAATAAAAGATGTATCATTTTAAATGCGCTGAATTTTGATTCTGGTAATTCGTGCACTAGAGTGTCTATTTCGAGGCAGCGGAGGTATCATATGACACCGCACGTCAAGGCACCGTGGAGCCCTCTCGTGGACTCCCACCCACTTTCCCATTCACCGCGGAGAGGGCTGCTCGCGCTGCCGCTCCCCCTGGCGAGCTAGCATGAAATCTCCCTGCCCCTGCCGAGATCAAATGGAGCTCCTCGCTCAGGGGGTGCGAGTATTACCTCCGCCATGCAATTTCCACTATCAATAATTTAACTTCTTTGCTGCAGAACAGAAGGAGTACATACCGGGCACCAAAGACTCGCACCCCCCACTTCTTTTTAACCAAAGGGAACGTGAAAAAAATAATAGAGTCTGGGAGTTTTGGGGCCGAAGTCTTCCCCAGAGCAGCTGCCTTGATGTTTACTTTGACAAGTAGTGACTGAAAAGGTGGGTTTCTTTTCTTTCTTTCTCTTTCCGTTTTTCTCTGTTTGGTCGGCTGGAAAGCGTGTGGCTTTAGTGAGGTCTGTCATTGCCTCGGGTTCCTGGCTGGAGCAAGTAACTTGGTGTAACGTTATCTGGGGGTGTTCATTAATAAAAAATGCCGTTATTATCTTGATTGAATTCCTATTAGGCAAACTCTGGAGAGGTCAGTGCACGAACTCTGTTTAAGCCGGAGTGTTTAAGACAGCGGAGTAAACCAATAGCCCCCATGCTCCGTGCGATTTCATTGTGTGCTCGCGTTTGCAGCTCCGTCGTGCGGGAAGGTGCGGGAAGGTGTGTCTTGTGGCCGGGGAAACGCACGCCCTCTCCTGCAGAACTTGGGTGCTGGGATGGGGCGGAGGGAGTTGCCAGGGAGGGGAGCAAGACCCCGGGGACGCCCGATTTCCACTGGCTCCTTCCCGCCCCGGCGCGGACAGCCGGGGTTTCCGCGGAGGGCGCGGACGCGGGGTTCCCCCGGGCGGGGGTAGGTCGCCCCTCGAAGCGGCGGGAGCGGCGCGTGCGTCCTGCCCAGGCGACCCGGACGGGCGCGAGGTTCGCGGGGCCACGTCGCGGGACTGCAGGGACTGGGAGCGAGGGGCGCGCGGGCCCGGGGAGTCCCGGGAGTCCCGGGGGCTGAGCGGAGTGAGGAAAAGGCGCGGCGTTCCCTTTAAGCGGCCGCCCCGCACGGGTATCGGTGGCGCGGGCGAGCCGGGGGAGGGGGGCGGGGGGCGGCGCCGTTTGACCAATCGAAGCTCAACCGAAGAGCTAAATAATGTCTGACCCGAGCTCGAGGCGCAGGCTGGAGCTCCCGGTCCCCGCCGCCGCTGCCGCCGCCGCGCCCGGGCGCACCCGCCCGCTCGCCGTCCCGCGTCCCCCGTCGCGCCGCGGGCTCCCGGGCGGGGCCGAGGAGCCGGCCCGGCGCGCCCCCCGCCTCCTCCTCGGGAAGCTTTGATGAGACGCTTGAATTGCAGTTGCCACCGCTGCTGTGGGGCCGGCGGCCAGCGGCTCCGCGACGGGGATCGGGGCTGGGCACAGGGGCCAGGAGCGACATAACGATGTGACTCCTCCGCAAGGGACCCGTGAGCTTTGTGTGGACCCGGAGGTAGGCGAGCAGCAGGCATGGGGCTTGGCGCGGGAGCCGCCCGTCCGCGGGGGAAAGTTGGCTGGGGGGGCCCCGAAGTTGTGGGAAGAGGTCGAAACGCCTTTCCTCCCCTCCTGGAGAAGGGGGACTTGGAGTTGCCCTGGCGGAGCTTTCTCCTCGCATCCCTTGGTCCAGAGGGCAGCCAGGACCTCCGAGGGAGAGGGACCCTGGGCAGCCCTTAAGTGGGGGAGAAAAAGCCTAGAGGAGACGCGGAGCTGCGCGGTGGGAACGGAGACGGCGCCCTGGCGATCCCCCGAAACCCTCCCCTAGCAGAGGCGGGGTCGTGGGAGAGATTTAGGGCGCCAGCTGTCGGGGGCCCTGACTGCGGTGCCTGTATCCGAGCTGGGATAGGAATCTTTCCTCTGAGCTGGGCGGTCCCCGCGCAGATTTGGGGGGGGGGGGGGCTCTTGCTCCTTCAGCCCACACCACCGCACCCCCGGGGCTCCAGCCGGGCTGCACTCGGTCACCTGCGGACTCAACACGGGTCCAGTGCCAGTATATCTTGGAAAGCTTGAGACACTCCTGCAGCTCGGACCTGAAAGGGGCTGCAGGACTCCGGAGCTAGCTGCGCCCACACGTCTCCCCATCCCGCGCCCGTCCCTTGGGGCACCTTCTAGGGAAGTACAGAAGTTTTAACTTTCGGGGGCAGCGTGGGGTGTCCTGACTCGCGTGGGTCTCTGGGGATGCAAAGCCGGGGAAAAAGAATGGGTGAGCTGTGCCTGGAAAGAAAGAGTTGAGGCTTGGGGGGTTTATGCCCGACGGGCTGATTAGGGAAATTGCAGAGTGGGGGCACCCCCAGGGGAGATAAGCCTCGGGGCTGCTGGAGTAAACTGGAGTCGCGGTTGGAGGATGCAGTGTTTGTGTGGGGGTGGAGCGGGGTGGAAGGCCAGGGGTTGGGGGCGAGGAGGAGTGGGGCAGGGAGATTGGTGCTAGGGAAGGTAGAGGGTGCCCTCTGCCGGCCCAGCTACCCAGAGCAGCTGCTGGGGCCGAGAGGCTGGGGGTGGGGAAGTGGTAAGGGATGGCTTTTCGGGATCCCTTTGGGAGCTGGTAGGAGGGACTTGTTGACTTGTTGAATGATGCTCAGACTCCCGATTCGGATGTATTTTGACTGGTTGCCTCTCTTTGGCTCCAGTGCAAGTTTTCCTCGCGCTGGGGGAGTTATGATGGGCTACGGTTGGTGTGTTAATGCTTCCTCGATCTAATTTTAGGGTCCTTCAGGTATCTTAACACTCTTCAGTGTCAGCAGTAGCTAGTGAATATTTTTTGACAAGAATGCAAGAATGTTCTTGGCCAGAAGCAAAGGAAATCATATTTCTGACTGTCTATTAATTCCAGTACAGTTATCTTTTAAAGCAAACTAGTATCTAATTGGGACTTTTTAAAAAAACTATATAAAACGTGTTATGCTATTAAATAAGACTTTCAAACTGGTTCGACTTCCTGGAATATATCTCTTCTCTATTTTTATCCAAAAATACGTTTGTATATGTGTTTATAATGTCAAAAGTCATTTTAGTCTTAAAATTGTATACATTTTTTACACTTTTATTTATTGAGGTGTAGTTACGGATTTAATTCTTCTAAACACAGGAATCCTCAGTGTTTACTTCCTGCAACATTATCATTTTTAAGATGAAGTTTCCGAGCATGTAGTGCTCCATGTTGTCACATGTAATAGATCACATCACACATTGCACTTAGAGATTGCAAAATTTTGGCCCTGGGACCAGGCTCCCTTTAAAACAGTCACTAACTCCTATTGCCTGATTTTGCAGACACCTTGCTTAACATTCTTCTTTTGTAAGTTTACCTCTGGACTACCAGCAGAGGTAAGAGAAGGAGACACTTGTTGAAATGTAACCGTAACTTTTACTGGAATTTAAAACACGTGGGTCACCATTACTGGAATTCCGGGGCCATAAAGTCATTATCTTTTTTCTTCTACCTTATTTTGCAAAATGTGATACATGTTGGTAAATACAGACCAGTAATAAGTATCTTGAAAGGAGAATTGTTATCTAGGTAGGGCTATTTTAAGTTATTACAGAACGTTTTCTATTTATAAATGATATGAGCAGAAAGAAATGATTTCCAGATAAACAAGACTTACGTACATGTTTTGAAGCATTAGAACATTGCATACACACTTAGACATCACATTTTTTAAAAAGCAAAATAGCAGCATAATTTTTCACATACCTTTGGAGCCATTCATAGCCCATTCAGGACTGAATTAGTAACTGGAAATCTTGTTTATTTTAAGGTGATATTTAAAGTCATTTAAGGTATAAATTAGGTCAACATTTGAGTATCCACAAAATAAAGCACCAGGGAAATCTGTTTTAGGATGTCTTCTCAGTAAGTGTAACTTTTAGTTTCGATCAAGAGGAACCAAGAAAATGATCATTTGCCTAAAAAGCAAATGATTCATTTGTACTAGGTGAATTAATAGTCTAAATCTCACAATGGCCAAAGTGGGGTGGGGAGATGCTCTAATATTGCTGGCTCATTTTGAATGACCAGGACGGGGGAAATCCTGTAAATGCAAATTTCTGAAATCCTGGCTTAAAGTCTTTTCGGTTTCCTTTTTAATAGGGGCACCATGAGAATATAAGCTATTCCCTTCTTCCAGGAATCTTACTCTTCAGTAGTCAAAATGCAGATGATTGATAATCTCATTTCTTTCAAACATAAATAGCTCTGGTTTGTAGCTCAGCACACACAGCAAGCTGGGCACGCCTACCTGATAATAGCAAAGAGCTCTGTTACATTTTTTTTTAACCTTTGTCTTTAAAACATTCTGTAAATATCCACCCCCATCCCACCCCCCCACCCCCTTTCACAAGCACAGAGCACACAGAGCTCTATATTCTATATCCAGGTAGTGAACTTGTGGAATGTAACAGCCAGCAGCTTTGGGTCTCAATCATGGACTTAATCTTCTACGAAGCTTCAAGAATATTGAAGATGTACACAATGGAAAGGTCATACGCATGCAGTTCATTAACATTTTAAGATTTAGGAAGTTAGTCCCATAGTAGAACAATTTTAGACTTTGTGAATGGAAACAGAGAGCATGGGAAGTGTATGATAGCTAAACTCTGAATATCTTCTAAAATGAAAGGCACTCTCATTTCGATGTCCATAATACCGAATTTATTTTAATGGTTGAAACAATTTTCAACTGGCATCTCCTTGTATGGAAGATTGTAATTTGTGCGAGGGGGCCAGCCCAGCCAAATGCAAGTGAATATGTCTCTTTAATAGGGTAATTGCTAACTTTTCTCAACTTGTTTTCAAACGATTGTTATGGAGCACTCAGTTTCCACTAATTGCAAAATTGCTGCTTAATTGAAGGACTCTCAGCCTTCGAGAGCAGCCATTCAGCCCCTGGCAGGCACTGTAATCTCAAGCTGTGAATTGCATTTTAAAGAGGAATGGAGAAGAGAATTCAGGGGAATTTTAGGTTTAAATGCTGGCTGTTCAGTGGAGGAAGAAATAATTTGAACAAGAATCACATTAAGTTGGGTTGTGATAAATTTTCTCTACTAGGGTAAATAACATACCCAGATGGGCTTCAAAGGTGATTGAGCAAACTTACTGGTTACCCTCTGTGTGCATTCACTCTCTTCAGTGTGGAGTAATGTTAAGCAATAAATGATGTTGGCAAATGAAATCCGTATGTCATTTGTATGTGGGGTTTAACCCTAGGAAACAGAGGAAAGCTTTGGTATTTTTAAGCTTAGGCATATGTGTCCTCATAGTCCCTTTAAACTTCCACATAAGGTGTAGAATTGTTCAGTCCTAAACAATTTTATACTTAAACGCACCTCTGGTTTTCCAGAACACTTAAACTAAAGCTTTAGAAAAGTCATGGACCCAATTATATAATATACGGAATCATTCTTGATGACAGACATGAAACAATGAAGCTCGCTAATATATTGACTTTGAAAAACTTTTTGAGGTACGGGAATGGTAAATGGGTGTGTTCCCTAAGTGGAACAGGAAGGTGTTCTTATTTCCATAGAAAAGCCTGTGCATGTGGTCCGCCAAGAAGCGTGGAAGCTTTCATTTAAATGCGCGTACTCAAATTCAAGTTCAAACTCTGGGACACTTACGCTCTTGGTGAAACAAATCTAACCAAATAAGCTCGTTGCCCTGATGTCTCATTCATACATTGTCTGAAGTCTGAGGATGGGTTCCATTAAATGAATTGAGGGGCCGGGTATGGGACCAGGAGAGTGGCTAGGCGGAAGCAGAGTAAATTTACAAGCTTCAGTGACAGCCATAATAAAGCACAAGTTTATTTCCAGAGCCCAGAGAGTAACAAATGTTATGCAGTTTTCCCCAAAGGTTCACTTGAAAGAACTTTTCATTGGTTGTCATGGTAGTAACGTCCTGATTTTGAAAGCTCGCAGAACCTAGTAGCTCTTAAATGTGCTTTCATCTTCATTCCTTTGGTCTGACTGAAGCTTTATGACCACCTTCTGTGTTTTTGACATGCCTTTGCGTATTTAGAGGGAGGAGGGCCGGCAAAGGAGGATTCCTTAATTCCAAGACAATATAACTAGGAAATATAAAATTCTATGATAAAAAGCCACTTAACTTCAAACTGACTTATTAAAATAAAACTAGAAGACAACCTGTCGTTTAATTACAACTAGTGTGTGATAAAATTAAGATTTATATAATGGAAATTAAAAAAAAAAGTATTTTCAAGAAACTTAAGCAACTCATCAAAAATTGAAGTAATAGTGCCACCTAGAGAACAAAATCACCAGCTTTACCAAGCCAAATGGCTTATTTGCCATATGAGTCATTTCTTTTAAGGGTACAGTTACTAGGATTTCCTTGCCACCCTATTCAGATTTGGTGAGTGTGGGGGCTGGGGGCGGGATGTGTAGGGGGGTTATTAGGCAATTGGGATTGGAAGTGAGGTTTTAAAACTGGAAGATCCACAACTCAACACAGACACGAAGTCATTTTAGCATTTTAATATAGTGGCCAAATGTAGACTAGCCTGCCAAGAATAAAGACTGGCTTTTTTTTTTTTTTTTCCAACTATTATTTTCAAGATTATGTATTAAAACATTGGGTACAAAGGTTCTGATTTTATTCCTTTGCTACAGGCCATTCATTGCACTTTCTGAGATACAGTAACACCAAATAAATTGAATGGAGAGATCTTAAGAATGTCTTTGATCCAAGATCCAATTTTAACTTTAATGATTTGAGAAGAATTAAGAATAAAATAAAGGGTCATATATGTACCAAGACTTTAAACACCAAAAAAGTAAGGGGGAGAAATAGACAAGGAGAAGGAAATTAAAAGAACTGCTTCAGCCTTAGAATAGATAAAAGTCTACATCTGAGCCAGCTCCAAAAAAATAGTAACGGAGCCAGAAACCAATAATTACAAATTAGGTTAAAATTCTTTGATGACAAAATCTGTGTTCAGTTCATTTTTGCATGCTCCCACAAGAGCATCCAAAACAGTGCTGGTAGCAGAGGACGCACTTTGACAAATAATGTTGAATTAACAAATAGATTCATTAATAGTTGCTTCGCATTCTGCCGAGGCATGTAGACAATGAAGATACTTTATAATTACAGAAAAATGCTTATTTGTTTTGTTGGCAGAGAAGCAGAAGTTGGAAGAAATGAGTGTAATGCTACTTTTTTTCTAGGACCTATCATTGATGTCTTTTAGTTGGCTTAGTTTTGAAATTTCTTATGCACAATTTGATTCAGTCATAAAATTATCATGTTTGGAATGTACAAAATATTAAGAGTCGATTTAGATGGTACCAACTATAAACTTAACTGGTGGATTTTTGTTTAAATGTTTTCCAAGTTTTGGATGGCAGTTATTGTGCTTCAGGGGTGGAAAATAATATATTGTTTGGTGTTTTCTTTTGCTTTTTTTTGGGGGGGGGGCAGCACATGTTAAGTTAGTGTCAATTTCTGGTAAGCAGATAACCCAAGAAGTCATTACATTGCCTGTACTTTGTGTCATCCATAGGAAGAATCGGGCGCAGAAAACTTTATTTTTCAGGAAATAAAAAAAGTACTAAAGAAAGAGACAGGAGGAGGAAAAAGGAAACTCACTGAATACAATTTTTGCCACATGAGATTTAGTCTAATCAGTTGGTTTTAGAGCTGCTGGCTTCAGCATTGCCGCCTTTTCTGATGTTCTTTCTGCCTTCCTGTGTTTTTGAAAACTGAAGCTATGCCCAAATTGAAACAAGTTTCTCTCTCTTTTCACATGTTTCTTTCTTGAATTATGGGGAGTGTTTTCAAACACAGATAAATTTCTTTTTACATCATGCAGAATCTGAAGGTCAAGAAATTTGCTTCACGCTGCTGGAAGGGATGCTTGGCAGAGTCCCAGGCCACATTCCTAGACCAGACTGTCAAAGGTGTTCCCTCTTATGCAACACTGGGAAAGTACATCCAGCATTAACATGTTGGCTGATAATGTATCTAAAGGCACAGATGATATGTTTATCATATTGAAACATAAAGCCAGCAGACATTCTGTTGAATCATAGAATCTGGATCATTTACATTTACTTAGATGTGAACTAGTATGATTCGGTTAAAATCAATTGTATAAAAATGTTAGAATAGGGAGTTATGAAAGGTTTTGGGGGATGACTTACCAGACAGTAGAAAGGAAACCTAGATGTTTTAAGTAACCACAGGTTCAGTGTGAGCCAGTACTGTGACTACAGGCAGTGAACATAGCTACTGAAATTTTGGTCTGCACTCGTACAAGTGTAATACCAAATGGGGAAGCTAATAATTGTCCACTTTTTCGATAGACTATAGAATATTATCTTCAAGGAACTGAAATTGCTTGCTTGCTTATTTATTTATTTATTTATTTATTTATTTATTTATTTATTTAGAATTTATTTATTTTGAGAGAGTGAGAGAGAGAGTGCAGGAGCACGCAAGTATGCACAAGCAGGGGAGGGACCGAGAGAGGGAAAGAGAGAGAATCCCAAGGAGGCTCTGTAGTGTCAGTGCAGAGCTCAAAGTGGAGCTCGATCCCAGGAACCATGAGATCATGACCTGAACCAAAATCAAGAGTCAGACGCTTAACCTACTGAACCACCCAGGAGCCCCCTGAAATTGCTTTAGTATGTTGAAATCATTTTGATACAGATACACAGGGCATTTGAAATCCTTCCATGTGAGGGATGGTTGAGGGTATTTGGAATGGGTGGCTGGGGACAGAAAAACTTAGGCCAGAATGGCAAATGGTTTTTGGTCTCTCCTAGCAACTCCCATCACATGATTCCAGCTACCTGGAATGCTGGCTTAAGAGGAATTCTGAAGCCATCCAGGCTCTAAGAGGAGGAATGTTCTAACCGCTAATGCCCGCCATGGCTGGGGGATTGGTGGCGGCACGTGTGATAATGTTTTTGCCATCCTCATTTACAGGGCAGTCTTCACATGTGGAGCAGGGAGTGGGTTTGTTTTGTGTTGCCCCAGAGCAGATCTAGGACCAGTGATACAAATGTTGGAACCATATGTGGTATCTAGAAGTATTTTCAGTTCTATTTAATTTAGCAAATATTGAATGCTGACTGCATACAAAGCACTTCATCAAGGAGACTTACAATCTAACAAAAGAAGAGGCTTTTTATGGATGTGGTCGGTTTCCTGTTACAGATGTTTAAGCAGAGGCTGAAAACCTTTTAGAAAGGATGCCTGGTAATGTGGGATGTTGGAGTTGGGTATATGGGATCTGAAGTACCTTTGTGCTCCGAAGTTTTTCGGATACGTTGATTGTATCATGAAGTGCGGCTCCCTATTTTTGGTTTACATACAATCCTAATAATGACAATTATATATCTTTGTGTTTGAGTCCTCTGCCTTTGCAGCTTTGTAAATTGAGTATCAGAAGTGCTGCACTTCTACTTTTTCCATACTTACATATGGATTCCCAAAAGTAGTTACTTTCCTTTGGATCCGACTCAGCAGAATGTTTCTAAAAAGAGGCCTGATCAGATTCAGATACCCAAAATGCTTAAGAAATTAACTTCTAACGTTTGATTTTCTAGAGAGTTTAGCAGCTGAACTAAAAAACCCTTCTCAGCATTCACCTTCCCCTTCTGGAAACCATGAGATCTTCAGATATGACAGTTACCAGAGTTTCTCTTTTTAAATGTGAAGTGTTGAAGAAATGGACCGCTTCCCCAACCCCATCAGGTTTCCACGTAAATTACTTTTTTATTATTCATTATTAACTTATTTTGCTCTTGTGTAGAGTAATTGGAGATTACCCAACATGGATATGTCATTATAATACAAGTTTGGACCATGGGGGTGCACAGCCCACTCCAGTACTCGTGAATATTTATTTATTTTTATTTTTATTAAAAACAAATTTTTAATGTTTATTTTTGAGAGAGAGACAGAGCACAAGTGGGGGAGGGGCAGAGAGAGAGGGAGACTCAGAATCTGAAGCAGCCTCCAGGCTCCGAGCTGTCAGCACAGAGCCCAATGTGGGGCTTGAACCCACAAACCATGAGATCATGAGCTGAGTAGAAGTCAGACGCTTAACCAACTGAGCCACCCAGGTGCCCTGTGAATATTTATTTTTATGACTGAGCCTCTCAGACTGCTTTCAAGTATTCATATTGTCAGTCAGTGTATCAGACAGTTTACTATTTACATCCCCTTTAGGATATCACGTATTTTATGGTTTATGTTGCTGCATGTATGTCTTCTGTTTCAAAGCTCTTCTTTGAAAGAAGAAAAATGCGTTATATACAGGGAATGATTATTTTCCTCATTAATTCACCAAGCATTATTGAGTGCCTGGTGGGTGCGAGGCACTGGGCTAGATAGGGTTTCTTTTCCCTGTATGGATCCATCTATCTTTAGGTACTACCTGAGAGGGAACTCCATTGATTTTTCCCATGTGAGCCTTCCATCACCTCTTCATATACTTGCTTCCAAAGAGGCCTGGCCTTTAGAAAGAAAAAATTTGTTGGTCAACTTCTCTGATTATCTGTCTGTACTGTATTTTCAGCCATGGCTGTAACATGTTGCACGGACTTATTTCTCTTTTAAGAGTTGATCATTTTGGGGGCGCCTGGGTGGCTCAATCGGTTAAGCATCTCACTCTTGATCTTGGCTCAGGTCATGATCTCATGGGTCGTGAGTTCGAGCCCTGCATCAGGTTGGGCTCTGCCCTGGCAGGGAGGAGAGTGCTTGGAATTCTCTCTCCCTCTCTCCCTGCCCCTACCCCACTAGTGTGCTCGCTCGCTATCAGTAAATATATACACTTAAAAAAATTTTTTTTAAATAATTGGTCTTTTTTATTACTGGATTTTTTTTAGGTGTCATTTTGTATCCAAATATAAAAATGTTTGTACATATTGTCTGAAACATTTTGCTGTTTGAGGGTATTTCACGAGGAGCTCTTTGTGCTTGATGCTAGTAGAAGCCACAGTGGAAGAACTTCTGAACCGAAGATGTGGGTTCATTTCCACTGACTTTATGATGGATTTTTTCCCCTTACATATGAGGACATGTTTGGGCCTCTTCGTATTCAGGAATGTGTCTTTCATTTGACAGTGTTTATAAATGCTGTGTGTTTTCCCCCTGAAGAAACTTCAGTTTTTGAGAATGCTTCCATTACTGGAAGCTGGTTTCATGATTATGCTGAGCAAGGAAAAGACAGAAAAATGAGTTTAGTGAACACGATCTTGCCTTTAAACGTTAGTCAGTAACAAATTTAGTAATGTCTCTCTTTAGAGTTTACTAAAAACCACTTTTTACTCCATTGGATCTCCTTTCCTGGTGGAGTTACAAGTGTTTTTGCTCAAATATGTGGTGTTTGTGGATCATGGAAATATGCCAATATAACTAAGAGCAGTGTGGGGTCATCAACTCAGAAAGAAATGTTTTTGACCTCTTGATAGATAACAGGGAGGCAAATTTTCACATAGTTCTTCTGTGACTCTCATTAAAATTAGGAAATGGATCAAAAAGTGGTAGTAGGTCTCATTTGCTTGGAGTATCAAAGGTATAGCCACGTCCCCAGCCTTCTCTTTCACTCCTGAGGAGGGCAGGGAGAATAAGCAGTGAACAAATATTGCCAGAGCACACTCCATTCTTTGTGTTTTGAGACAAACTCAGAGAGATAGGCACATGCCACTAACCTCAAAATTTGTGGTGTAAACATAAATAAGTAAATTGTAGGACTGGTTTTCCCCCCTAACAAAATCATATACAGAACCCAAACATATAAAACAAAAACCAGTAGGGCTGTTCTAGTTGAACATCCTGTAGGAGCATCAGGGTCCTGTCCCTTTGACCTCAGTTTTGTCCCTTGCAAGAGGTCCCTTGACACCCTGCTCTGCAAAGCCCAGTTAGAAAATTATGGGCTTTTTTTCTCAATAAAAGTCAACAAGTAGAAATGCCAAAGTCCTAAACCTTCCTTCTTCATGAAAATGACTGCCCTCTTTCTCATCCCTCAGCCATTCTTTTGCGTTGCCAGTTATATTCACCTGCTGGTTCCGAGTATTCACAAATGAAATTTGGTAAAGGAGATACTTCTACATGAGATTTTTCCTATTGCGTAATTTTTAGAAATAATCATAGGTGTATAACAGGTGAGAAGCAACGAGGGATGACCTTAACTTAAACATTTTAGTAGTCATTAGAATTTATCATTTTATAATTAAAAAAAATTTTTATGTTTATTTTTGAGAGAGAGAGAGGCAGGGTGTAAGCAGGGGAGGGGCAGAGAGAGAGGGAGGCACAGAATCTGAAGCAGGCACCAGGCTCTGAGCTGTCAGCACAGAGCCTGACGTGGGGCTCAAACCCATGAACCATGAGATCATGACCTAGGCTGAAGTCAGATGCTTAACCAACTGAGCCACCCAAGTAACCCTAGAATTTATCGTTATTAACAAAATTTATTTTAAACTGCTTTTCCTATAAAATTCCAATGTAATTTTTGCTGATTTTCACATTCCTGACGATGACTTTCTTAAAACTTGGAAGGCTCTCTTATTCCAGAGCCTCTGATCGTTTCTTCAGAGTCAGTCTCATGTAAAAATCTAGGGGAACCCTCACCATCACTATTCCAAGTAGTATCGGAGGCTATGAAAACTTGCCCTAGAGCTGTAAGCACTGGTACTAGAACCAAAATTCTGTTGGTTTGTCATCACTAATGTTCCTACATGATTTTCTTGGCTAAAGTCATAGGTAGACAAACAAGGCTGCACACTTCACTGATAATCTGGTCCAAAATCTTGTTTCATGCTTTAAAAATGAGCTCACATATCTCATTCCATTTGATCCTACAAATAACCCTTTGAAAAAGATTGAGCAGATATTATTCCCATATAACAGATGAGGAAACTGAAGCTCAGAGTAGCTAAATAACTTTGATCCAAGATGCACAGCTATAGAACCAGAGCATGGATTACAGCTCTGTGACTTCTCCTAACCTAGCCCTCTTACTATCACTGGCTGTTCACAACCATAACCTACAGTATTCAGGTAAGAAGCCATATTTCACCCTTGACATATTAATATGAATGTCTGGCACAGGTGTAGGCCAATATTGTCACCCTGGCCTGGTGTCCACTCTCTACAGAGCAGAGATTGGTGACCCTCTGTGTGCCAAGTAGGAAAATGGTGATGGGAAGATTAAAAAATGTTTATTTTAAAGAGTTTTTAAATTCAGTTGCCTTTTTTTAAAAAGAAAAAAAAAACTCTTAAAAAGAGAGAAACGGAATATATGATTTTTGATGTCTTGTTCTTTGAGCTTGTTCATTAAAATTTTACTTAAAGCTGAGGTTCCTGGTAAGTGAACCATTGGAGAACATAATGTACAGCCAGCTTCCCAAACATGGTGATCATCAAAATTACCTTTGAAACTGGAAAAAAGCAAACAACAACAACAACAAAAAACAGATATCAGGTGCTAGTCCCTGAGATTTGTAGGTTTGGAACAGAACCCAGACATATATTATGTTTAGAAACTCCCACAGGTGGTTCCTGTGTGCAGGAAAGTTTAAGAATTGCTGAACTAAAAGGCAAATAAATTGAATATCCTGTGATTTAGAGAGACTTATCATTTACTTCGTTGTCCAAATACGTGGATTAGTCCATGGTTAGAAGGGATTTGAGGCCTTGTAAATAATCAGAAGTTCAGAGGCTTTGAGATGGGAGGCCTGTTGAAGATATTTTCTGACTCGAAAGATATTTTCTCAGAAACGTCCATATGAGAGCAGAAGACCTGGAACAGTATTCCCCAGCTCAATGATCAAGTTGGATTCCACTTACTAGAAGTGTGACCTTGTACGCATTATTTCAGCGGCTTGTGCCTCAGCCTCTTAACAGGGTAGTGGTAGGGATTAAATGTGTTAACACTCGTAAAGTGCTTAGAACAGTGTTTGGCATAGTAAGTGCTTAATGAATTTCAGTCACTGTGTTACTGTTGGCACTTTCCAACCCTAAATAGCACCGTTGATGACTTATTTAAAACCTTGTTAACATGCTTCCTGCCTAAATTTGCTTCACTTTGTACCAAACTTGATGAGACCAAGACTGTTTTGCTGTAATCTTTGGAGTCTAATTTGTTTATTCATGACTCTCTTCCATCTAAATCTTACTCATTCTTCAAGACATAGCTTGAGAGATGGAGTTGGATTCCAGGTCCACCACTGACTAGAGCTATGATCGTGGACAAGTGGCTTAAATTCTTCATGCCTTGAGTAATATTGAGGGAGATATTTTGCCTCACTCTGTGATTCCACAAGCATGTCTGCTTTCTAAAATGCACAAGAGAAGGGTTCAGATTGGAGGATCATTCTGGGTCCTACTCTTGTCCCCTTACTTGCTCCTTTCTGTGAGAAGCAATTAATCTGATTGATGGTACCTTACTGAATCTGTTCTCTACTGGAGTGTCTCCAGTGTATAAACCAAAGCAATGGACTGCTGCAGTGAAATTGAGCCCACTGCTCCCTTGTGGGACCTCCTGCTCCTCTGTGGGACCACCACATCCGAATTTGTAGGTTCTTGGGGTTCTAGCCGTCATGCAGTAAGCAATATTTGGAAGGCTGGCTTCTTGCAGGCCCTGCCCAAACCTCTGCACTCTCGGTTCTCATTTTCCTGCCTTTATTTGAGATAATAGGAAATAGACCCCACCATGTTTTCTAACCCAGCTTTGCTAACCTGACTCTGTATTTTGATTCCCACTTGGCAGCGTGTTTCTATTCTGTTCTCAATTCAGAATCCCAAAGGGAGGACGTATGATTACCCCGAATATGAACTGATAAGTAAGAAGTTGGATAAATGGTAATGTTTTTCAGAGTTGAATGAGATAGGGTCCTTTTCCCAAAACAGCTGTCTTGTAAGTTAGATTTTTTTCCCTCATGTATTTTAGTCTTTAAAAATTTTTATTTTAATTCTGGTTAGTTGATTCTACAGTTAAAATTGTAAACCCTTTGAAAGCAAAAACTGTGTGTCCTACATTGTCTTAGTTCCCACAGCACATGGCTGATTGATGGGCATAAACATTGTAGGTGGCGCCAGAGGCACTTACTAAATAAGTCAACATTTCTTTCCCACATGGAAAAGATAAAGGCTTCACCATTGTCATGTTCAGCTAGGCAAGCACTGGGAATGGGAAATCATTTCTAGGTAAGTAGCCATAAATGAGTCTTGATTTCCAGCTTACATGCTCCAAAAGCTCACCACCATTGAACTCTTCTTGGGTACTTTTCTTGCTTTGTGGCTTGTAGGTAATAAGAAGTTAAGCAGATCAGATAACGTAATCTTTTTTTCTACACGATATGGTCTATAATGAACAAAAACCTGGGCCAATAGCCTCCTGTTCTCTGTCCCCCTCCCCCCTCCCTTGTTCATTCCCTCTTTCGGGACTGCCCTTGGGCTTATGTCAATGACAGCATATTCTACATTGAACTATAGTTGTTGATTTAATATGGGTCTAGTCTATTCCCCATTCCCTCTCTAACAGTGAAGTCCCCAAAGGCAAGGATTCTATCTCATTCATCTTGGTGTCCCTGGTGTCTGTGCTCAGAGACTGTTAGGTAACAAAAGGTTAAAAAGCAAATTTTAGGAGAAGGCTAAGTCACAGTTCTCCTAAGCTGTGAGTTTGACACGTTGACCCCATGAAAGGCTTTCAAGGATAACCCAACCACAGAAGGGAGGATGACCTTGGTGGCTCTGAAGGGAGAAAAGGCAGACATGGAGCTTTAAAAATATTTGTGGGGTTTTTTCCTCATGGAATAATCATGGTCTACCACTGAGTTTTCTTCACGTGAGGGATGACAGAAACGCAGCTGGTTATGACCTTTCGCTTCAATGATATGACCAGAGCTCAGCGGATGAAACGTGAGCTTGAATCCCTGACCCTGAATGTGTACCTTGGAGGTGTCAGCTCATTAACATTTTTTAAGAACTGTTTTTGATCTTGTGAACCTCTAAGTGATTAACTGTGTAAAATTGACCAGTTGGGGTAACACTGAAACACTTCCTTGAAAGCTACTGACCGCTGAGAGTGCACCCACCTCTGGTCCATAGATCTCTGATTTTCTTGTTTTACATAAAAGTCAGTGAGTTTAAAGTTAGCATTCAGTCACTTGAAGACTCCATTAAGAGTTACCAAGTTGCGGGGCTCCTGGCTGGCTCAGTGAGTAGAGCATTTGACTCTTGATCTTGAGGTCATGAGTTCAAGCCCTACATTGGGCGTAGAGCTTACTTACAAAAAAGTAAGAGTTGCTAAGTTGATCATTTCCACTTTACATGAAGCAGCCTTGAAAATTATTTTCCTTAAGCAAAATATGTCTAAAGTCAGTGAGTTTTTAATAACCTTTGCCGAATAAATAAATGAATCATTAAAATGTATATAATGTATTCTTACTCAGAGATAGTTTAAGGTTCTTATGCAAGAAGAGACTCTGACTTGAAATAATATAGGTTAGTAAGCCTACTAGAGAAATTTCTCTAAAGAATCATGGACTGCTGTGAAACGAAGCTGGAGGTGGAAGGACATTGTATTCGACTCAAAGAGGCATTGCAACTCCTCAGAATGGCCTAAAGTTGAGATCCATTTCATTAAGAGGTGGTCCCAGAATGCATTGCACCATTTAAACTACTAAGACCCAGCTGGAGCCAGGCATCCTGCACAGGGTCTGCCTTAACCAAAAATAGAAAAGAATTCTTTACTTTCTTCTTTCTGAGTTCCACATAGCCTTCTGGTGTTTCACCATGTCTCTAGGTAGCTGTACCAAGTACAGCACCTCCAGTGAACTTCCTGTGGTTATTTCCTGCCTATAGGAATGTTGCACTTCAGGAGGGTGTGGAAAGCCACCCTTGGATTTTCCTGATTAGTTTAGCATTGTGATGCAGCTTTGACCATCCGTTTAATGGGAGATCTGCTTTCCAGATGATTGCACATATGGAGATGAGAAGCTTTTTTTTTTTTGGTCCCTTTTTTTTTTTTGCCTTTATAAAGCATGGTTTTTCATTCAGTTTCTAAATTTGGGGTAAAAGGTCTCTTAGGGAGTATTTTCAGAAGTGTTTGAAGTTTGCATCTGATTTTGGAAGAAAGTTGGAGGCCTAATTTCACCTGTGGTGACAGGCACCTGTCTCCAACAACTATACTGATCACTATGGATAAGGGCCATCCTTTTGGATCATTCATTCAACATTGATCTGTCATTCATATATTCAAGCCTGTATCCTTAAAGTTTGCCCTCAGATATGTCATGTCTCCCTAATTTCCCTGTTAGGTTTATGGAATTTGCAGTATATGTATTTGCAGATGACCACATATGGAGTCATTTAACCACATGCCTTCCTCTTCAAGTCTGTCTTTGTCAGCCTGCTCTTGTTTTCTGTTTACATCTTGAGACTTTTTTTGGAGATTTCCTCTCCCCTCCACCATCTCAGTGTCTCAGAGACTCTTGGCAATGGGTCTTGTTCCCCTCCTATGTTTGTCTATGGTCACCCCTCCGGCTGGTGGTGTGTTTAACAACATTTCTTTGTACAATTGCTCTTTACGGTTTATAAAACTCTTTTCCTTGTGTTGATGATCCTTGGCATGACGCTGTGAGTCAGGCAGGGTGAGATTCCTTATCCTCCTCGTTACCACAGAGCTGAGGCAACAGGGTCCTTCAAGGTTCATGGGAATTCAGGGACCTTCAAGGTCCATGAAGATTTCCCCATGAATTAGCCCAATTTGTTGGTTAAAGAGTGGCCAATTATCAGCCATTTCATGGGGTCAACTTAATAACAGGTGGGAAGGCAGGCCCAGAACTCAGGTCTTCATTCCTTAGCCCTAGAGACTATCCTCTATAACTAACTGTCCCATCTTGTACTGGTTTCTTCCAGGAAATGTCCCAGAAATTGAGATGGCATTTAATGGACTTCTTGATTTTAGTCACTACTGGGACATAGCAAAGGAACTTGTGTAAATTTCTTGAGTGTCTGTTGCACCCAGGCAGTGTAGGAGAGTCATTTGTGTCAAAAGTGAAGACTAGGTTAAACTTTTTTAAAAATTTGGTTAGTTTTAATTTTATTTTTTAAAAAAATGTGTATTTTGAGAGAGAGAGAGAGAAAGCATGTGGGAGAAGGGCAGAGAGAGAAAGAGAGGGAGAAAATACCAGGTAGACTCCATGCCACCTGCACGGAGTCCAACGTCCCAGAAACTGTGAAATCATGACCTGAGCTGAAATCAAGAGTTGGTCACTCAACTGACCGAAATGCCCAGGTGCCCCAAATTTAATTTTTTGATAGTTAATTTACTTACATGATTCAAAATCAAACTAATATTAAATAAGTCTACATTGAAGTGTCTTGTTCACCTCAGGTTCCTCATCCAACACATACCATCTATAGATCAGCATTTGTACTGGTCTCAGGTGAATTCTTCATAGTATGTTTTATGGAAATATAAGTAAATATGAATGTATTGTTATTTCCCACCATTTTTTAAAGTATTTAAGTAATTTCTACATCCTATTTGGGGGACTCAAACTCATGACCCCAAGGTCGAGAGTCACATGCTCATCTGACTGAGTCAGCCAGGTGCCCCTATTTTCCCTCATTTTTTGAACAAAACGTAGTATGCCATATGTACACTGTTCTGCACCTTGCTTTTATCACTTATCAATATATTTCACAGAGCTTTATATTTTCAGTATGTAGGCAGCTAACTTGTTCTTTACAGTTGTGTGGATTCTCTTGTAAGTATCCAGTATAGTTTATCTGTTTTACTGTAACTGGAAATTTCTCAACCTCTCGTATTTTTGCTATTATATGCCTTTTTGCAGTTACCAACCTTGGCTATTCATTTTGTACATGTGCACCTACCTGTATATGTACGTTTATTCTCAGAAATGAAATTGCTGGATCAGCAGGAAAATCCATTTATAATTTTGATAGATAACGCCTAAGTGCCCTGCAAAGGGCTTGAACTGTTTCTATTCCCACCATCAATGTATGAGAATGGCTGTTTCTTTATAGCCTCACCGGCAGAGTGTGTGTCAATCTGAAAGATGCAAAATGGAATGTGAACTTCTAAGTGAGGTCTCTGCCTCTGACCTTGCCCCTGGTTAGTGGCGGGAATATTGCACAGTTGCAAGATGTGGTGCAGACAGTGGAAATAACACTTCACCATGGCCATGGGCTTCTGCCAGCTCTGGTGGCACACACACACAGAACTGACCCACATTGCCACCAGCAGAAATTCTTGCAATGGAATTTTGAGCACGTGGTCATTATTCACCTAACTGGCAATGGTAGATCTAAAGACCACAACAGTGTTTACTGGAACAGAAAAGGAGATTGTTCCAACACAACACACTGCACCAGGCTTTCCATGCTCATTTTGCAGCTGTTAGCCTTATCTCAAGGTACGGAGTTCCAGAGATACATCCCAAATCACAGACAGTCTTGCTGAACCTGGAACTTTCACACCCAAGGGGATGCACTTTTGAGTAATGATTTTGCACTTTCCTGAAGATTTATAATTGAGTAATTAGTACTCTATAAGAGAAATTAAAACTGGTGGAGTACAATGTACACATCGAACTATGACGCAGCATTGCTAGACTTATGTAAAGTGAAGTTTCCAGGCAGTTTCCTGCATCATACAAATAGGGCATCATGTGAAAACACAGGCTTTATAACTTAGATAACATCTCCACATTCCAGGTCATGTTCACATGACTCTACCATTCTCATTGGAAACACTGATTCTTAGTCTTCTTTTTCTCGGCGGACAGTGTGCTATATTTAGAAAAAGAAAATTCCCGTTAGTTCCACTGCACAAAAATGTGTGGTAAAAGGAGCCTGGCAGAATGGTTAGTCCATTCAAACAGGTATTCTGCTTTTTCATAGAATTTTTGGGGGGATACTTTCAAAGGGAAAGCCACGCCTCTTCCTCTCTCTGGCCTAGTTGCACTTGGAGAGTTGCAGGGATGACTCTATCTGGCCTACCCAAGAAACCTTTTCTGGGCACAAGGGGGGCGTGCCAGAAGCTAGCTGACACACCACTGACAAATACACGTTTTCTGTTGTTAATACCCAAAAGCTTCCACAAGAGGCATTTCCAGTTTTGTTCTCAGGCTCCTTGCAGCTGCTTCTCTAGAAGCCTGTTCTCATCCAGGGGCTGACTACGGTCAGAAGCATCTTCTGTTTTATTGTGCCATCATCATCCACCCTGCCACACACACTCGGGATGTCATCTTAGGCGTATGTTTTCTGTCAACTCAGTGTGGCTCTTGGGTCCACTTTGCCATTGTTGTCGATGCCAAGGGCCCCTGGGCACTATTTGGAGGCAAGGAACTTGTGTGGGTTCTCCACCCCATGACCTTTGTTCCTTTGGCCGTTTTGACTTGATTGCTCTTGTGGGTACACTCTCAGAGGCTGCTGCTCTGTCTGTGTTGGACCATCTGTTCTGTTGTCTTTTTGGCCATAACTCGTATGAACTACTTGACAATAAATTTGAGATTGTCCTGCCATACCTTTTTTTCACTCCCATCTCAGACCCTCAGCTCTGTTCTTGAGTATCATGGTCTTGAGGACCAGGGCATGAGTCACAAGTAGGGTGGCCTAAGGAATGAGGCTTCTAGACTTTGAGGGGATTAGGTTGGGGTACTAAAAAGAAAGATTTTATGTCACAAGGGGTTTTTTTTTGTTTTTATTTTAGAGAGAGCAAGAGAGCATGAGAGGGGAAGAAGGGCAGAGAGAGAGAGGGAGAGAGAGACAGAGACAGAGAATCCTAAGCTGGCTCCATGCTCAGCATGGAACCCAATGCGAGGCCAGATCCCACAACTTTGAGATCACGACCTGAGCCAAAATCAAGAGTCAGACACGTAACCAACTGAGCCACCAGGCGCCCCTGTTTTTTGTTTTAAGACACATTGGCACTTAAGTCTTGATTGAAATCATTTTTACTCAATGAAGTTGACCCAGGAGTGTTTGGCAGTGGCAGTTACTGATCTGCAAAGCGTGTGGTTCTGTTCCAGGCCCAGTGAGATCTTCTCAGGGGGAAATGTTCTGACATTTCAAACAAATTACCTCTGTGCATAGTATTGACCCTGTGCCCTGTAAATGATGCATGTATGGTTGACACCTGAGGAAATTATTCAATATGGGAAAGAGATAGGAAAGAAACATTAGAGTTATAGTCAACGTTTGTGGAATCAGTGTGTGAATAAACTGCTTATCAGGAATGATCATAGAGGGCTTTGCTTAAATAAATGAGAAATTGATGCTTCAGGTCTGCAGGCCAACTCTGCCAAATAGACCTCCCTCAAAATATAAGACACCACATCCACATCTGACCCCATATGGAAAGAAGCATGCAAGCCAGTTCTGGTTCACATTCCATTTCTACCACATGCTGGGCATGTGGCTTTAGGCAATTTATTGAACTTCTCTGAGACTCCGTTTTCTTAGCTGTAAGCTATGGATAACTCAGTTATCTACCTTGCAGCTCGTAAATGTTAGCTATTATTTTTAATCATTTTTATACAAAGAGAAGATTGATATTACTTATTCATCTGCCCACAGCTTCTTCCAAAATCCACTCCCTCTCTCCATACGCACCACTACCACCAATACTGTGTTTACATATATATATATATATAGTACATATATATATTATATATGTATGTATGTATATAATACATACATATAATATACAATACTGTGTTTACATATGTATAGTACATATATATTATATGTATGTATATATATTACACATGTTATAAATATATAATATATAATTTATATATATAATATATATATGATTTTATTTATTTATTTATTTATTTATTTATTTGAGAGAGGGCGAGACAGAGTGTGAGCAGGGTAGGGGCAGAGAGAGAGGGAGACACGGAATCTGAAGCAGGATCCAGGCTCTGAGCCTTCAGCACAGAGCCTGACGCAGGGCTTGAACTCATGAACCTCCAGATCATGACCTGAGCCAAAGTAGGATGCTTAACCGACTGAGCCACCCAGGCGCTCCAGTGTTTACTTATAGATACGATGTAAAAACACATCCCTCGTCCTCTTGCTTAGATTAAATATATTGGTGTCTGAGTTTGCATGTATTCTGTTGGACTCAATGTTTAGTGAAAAGGAATGGAGACAAACAGATGTTCTCACAGTCCTGATGCTCATGGAACAGAATTGAATGTTTCCATATAGGTACACTCTATTGGCTTAAGCAATGTGGATATTTTCTGACCAGCCATATGGATCTTTTGTCATCTGAGATGTTAATATTTTCCTTGAATTTTATAGTAGCTCTGGAACATGGCCAGTTTCTTGAATAGGGTCCACATGGCTCATTATGCGCAGGACCCAGAAACTGGCTTGCTTGTGCAATTCAAATGAACAGGGACACTTAGAAGAGTTGGGGGCTGGGGTAGGGCAGTGGGCAGGGGAACGTACACAATAATTTTTGCTCCTGCATTAACCTACAAATAATGAGCACTTTCTTGTGCTTTACAATAAGTAATTAAAAGAAATTGTAGAGGTAGATGCAAAAATAACCTGAAGGACAGCTGAATGTGTGGACCCACCAGTTTTCTCCTCGTGTGCAAAAGGTTAATCCTTGTTAATGCTTGGAACGTTGAGTTTCTACAGAAAGGGCTGCGTGTCCACACATGTTTTGGCATCTGCCCACACACTTCTGTATGGTATGACTCAGCAACCTAGAAGAAGGGCTGCGGTGTGTACATTTGCGCTTCAGTGGAATTTAACAAACTGATTCCTGAAAATGGTCTCATAAAGGTGAGCAACAGAGAGCTAATGGCGTTCTCTTGCTAATTTCATCTTTCCCCTAGGATCTCCTGATAGTGGTTTTAAAGGGAATGCTATCCTTTTGTTCTAGGGACACCTTATCTGTCCAGTTTCTTCCTCCACCTATTTTTCACCTCTTGCTTTTTAAAAATTAATGTTCTCTGTCGTAGCTCAGAGGATAGGATCTAATCTAGAGTGAGAGGCTCTTCATCAGGTGAGACTCATCTGTCCTGTTCCCATTTTACCCCTTCTGAAGTAATGACATTGAAGGCTTCCAGTTTGGACCTAAGATGGCTCTAATTATGAACAGATATTCTGTGATGGAATTCACTCAGATAACTAATTAACCACAGGAATACATTGGCTGTGGAAAATTTCAGGAGCACCATCTGGAAAAACTGAGAAGGGCATGCCTTTACCACAGCTCTGGGGTCCATTACGAGTGTGTGTGTCTAGTGGGCGTTGGCTCACAGCTGTCAAAATCGCCATAACGTCTCATTGTAGGAACTCCACAAAGTGTCCAGCAGCACCTTACAAGCAACCTGTTGATTTGAAGTTTCCAATTCTGGGGAAAGAGACTGAAATAGAACAGACTGGTCTTAACCTTCTTTCTCTCTCTCTCTCTCTCTCTCTCTCTTTCTTTTTTTTTTTAATTGTAATTGTTCTGGCTTGTGCTCAATTTCCACATTATGGCACATTTCTTTCTTTAAAAAAAAATTTTTTTTTTAATGTTTATTTATTTTTGAGACAGAGGGAGACAGAGCGTGAGTTGGGGAGGGGGAGAGAGAGAGGGAGACACAGAATCTGAAGCAGGCTCCAGGCTCTGAGCTGTCAGCACATAGCCCGATGCAGGGCTCCAACCCACGAACCATGAGATCATGACCTGAGCCGAAGTCGGATGCTTAACTGACTGAGCCACCCAGGCGTCCCTGGCACACTTCTTTCTTAAAAGGGGATTCCTTTTATCCTCTGGCTTGAGAGCATTACCACTGCATGCTCTCCCCTTAGGGACAAAGACTACCATTACATCACCCTTGCACTTTCTTTAAGCCCAGGGCATGTTTATTCCTGGGTCCAGGAACTTAGAAGACAGTACTCTGCTGTGCTTTCACAACATCCCCTGTTAGCAGGTGCACCATGTTTGTAATTTGGAGGAGGCTGTCCCTCAGCTGTGTTCACATTTGTACTGTGTGGGGCTCAAGATGGAACCCAATAATACTTAGGATTCTGCCTGGGAAAAGAGGGTTCTGTGACATCTCAGCCCCACTCAGCATCAGATGATTTAACAGCAACACTATCAGCATTCCCAGTATGAGTCATGTGTGTCCGTACTGGTGACTTGGTGACTTGGTGTTTGGGAACTAGCTGTCTTTGCAATCCTTTGTAAAAAACCTAAACAGTGAAGCTGTCTCCAGTTCTATTTATGAAACCACCCTATCAACTCCCTGATGATGATGTCCTTGTAACTCAAAAAAATGTTTATACTTTTCTTTAGAAAGCTAACTTTTTGTTTTGTTTTCTTTTCTTTTCTTTTTGGTCATTTTGGCTCCTTGAGTCTTGAGGCAAATGATCACAATTGTTGGAACCCAACTGAGAAATTGAGTTGCCTGCTGGGTACCTTACTGAGGTAGAGATGGATTAGGGTTGAACAGGGGTTTGGATGCTTGATACAATCATATGTTTTAAGGTTTTGTTGTTGCTGCCACTGCTGCTGTGTTTTTTGTGTGTGGGGGGAGATTTATTTAGGAGTTAGGTGGTAGGAGTTAGCTAGATCTGTTAGCTTTAGGACAGGCCTAGAAATAAATCTTCATTGAGTGAGTGAATCAGTTTTCCCTGCCTCTGTCTCTGTTTCACCATCAGAAACCTGGATGAAAGGAATATTAATGTGTGTTGAAATCTATCACCTGCTAGTGCTGTTTGTATCATTTCCAGTTTGATTCTGATTGAGTGAGTGATGTTAGCCTTTGTAAGTGATCAGGGAGGCCAATTATGCTTGTACTTGCTTTGTAGCATTGCGATAAAAATTAGTGATTGAGTGGGAGTTCAGATTTAGATCGGTAGTACAATATAAATTCTCATTCAGTCAATCATGTTTATAGGTATCCTGTGCTTTATTGTACAAACACAATAGTGGAAAAGCAAGTTGACATGAAGGGAACCCAGATTTATTTAATACCATTACAAAAGCAAAAATATTTTCCTACATAATAAATGTTCCAATAAAACAAGTTGAGCCAAGGAGGAGAGATGGTGAGTAAGCCCATGGCATGCTCAGAATGTACCACAATACTTAAGTTGACTTTAACCCTTTCATTTCCTTATCATAAGTAGCTTCCTCTCTCTTTATCAGAGTCCAGTGTTTCTCAACTTTAATGAACCGCCTTGAAGTATATGAATCTTGTCAATGTGCATATTCTGTTTTAGTCAACAGGGTGGAAGGGATGGAGGAAGGGAAGCTGAGATTCTTCATTTCTTTGAAGTGCCTTGGTGATGCTAATGCTACTGGCCCATCCATCTCACTTTGAGAAGCAAGGTTTCGTTTAATTTTTTCATGTCCTTCCTTGCAAAGTGGGTCACTGAAACTTAGCAGAACCTGTTAGATAATATCATAATGAACATTACTGTCTACCATGTATGGGAATTTGATAATGTGTTATTTTTTTGCAATTTAATAGTTAGAAGAATATTATTCAGAGAAAGACAAAAGCATATGATTTCACTTATGTGGAATTTAAGAAACAGAACAAATAAAGGGAAAAAAAAAGGAGAGAGAGACAAATCAAGGAACAGACTCTTAGTTACAGAAAACAAACTGACAGTCACCAGAGGGGAGAGAGGTAGGGGGATGGGTTAAATAAGTGATGGGGATTAAGGAGTGCACTTGTTGTGGTGAGCACTGGGTGAGGTATGGAATTGTTGAACTACTATGTTGTACACTTGAAACTAATACAACACTGTATGTTAACTAACTGGCATTAAAATAAAAAATTTAAAAAGCAAAAAATAATAGTTAGAATATTGTTAAATCTGAACTTCAGTTTATTATAAATAAATCTCACCTGAAAATCTGAAGAAAACAATCCTGGGGCGCTTGGGTGGCTCAGTCAGTTGAGTGTCCGACCTCAGCTCAGGTCATGATCTCAGGGTTTGTGAGTTCAAGCCCTGCCTCAGGCTTTCACTGACAGTGGTGGGGCCTATTCAGATTCTCTTGTCTCGCTCTCTTCTGCCTCTCCCCCAAAGATACATATTTTTTTTTTCTTAATTTCTTTTTTAGAGAGAGAGTGAGAGTGTGAGTAGGGGAGGAGGCAGAGGGAGACAGAATCCCAAGCAGGCTCCATGCTCAGTGTGAAGCCCCACGCAGGGCTCAATCCCACAAACCATGAGATCATGACCTGAGCCAAATCAAGAGTCCAGTGCTCAACCAACTGAGCCACCCAGGCGCCCCAATGAACATTTGAAGGAAGGAAGGAAGGAAGGAAGGAAGGAAGGAAGGAAGGAAGGAAGGAGGGAGGGAGGGAGGGAGGGAGGGAAGGAAGTGGGGAAAGGAGGGAGGGGAGAAGGATTAAAGAGGTTAGGCTTTTTAATTGAATGTTGCCTGCCATTTTGTTCTTATAATTTAAAAAACAGTTTGGAAACATATTTTAAAAAGCAAAATTTTTGGCCATCTATTCATTTGATAGGCAAGTGGCTTGTGTATATTTGAGACTTTATTATAGAGATGTGCACTGTGTGGGCGATATTACTCTGTGGCGGTGAAGGAAGAGGGCAGGCATGGATAGGACTGCCAGCTGTGGGTGGCTCTGGCTTTCAGGGAGTCTTCCTTGGTTACAGTCGAACAGTAGGTTTCTTGGGGCAGCAGTGTTGGAGGCACTTAAAAACCTTTGGATTGTGGGCGCCTGGGTGGCTCAGTCGGTTAAGCGTCCGGCTTTGGCTCCGGTCATGATCTCGCAGCCAGTGAGTTTGGGTCTCGCATCGGGCTCTGTGCTGACAGCTCAGAGCCTGGAGCCTGCTTCGGATTCTGTGTCTCCCTCTCTCTCTGCTCCTCTCTCTCTCTCTCTCTCTCTCTCTCTCTCTCTTTCTCTTAAAGATGAATAAATGTTAAAAAAACAAAACAAAACAAAAAAACAAAAACCTTTGGATCATGGTGGCAGCTGTGCCTGGGACTGGAACGTCAAGTGGGGTGTTTTCTGCCCAGACCTGGTCCTTATTCTATCCCTTATTCCAAAGTTCATTCCAGCTCATTTTAAGACTTACTGTTCTTACTTTAATTTCACCTCCCTAAATACTATGCAGATATTACCAGCACAAAGGGAATAGAGTCATTCAGCATGTGTGGGAACCTAGTTGGTACAAGGTCTTGTACAAATTGTGGTAATTCGGAGGAGAATACCCATCCCTGTCCTTCCTAATGGAGAATATGGTCCAGTTTTACTCCTGGGTGAAGGAGATCTCTGACCAGTAGAAGTGTGTTTGCTTTTTCAAGGATAGGGTATGGAATAGAGGAGGTTAATAGAGGACCAGAGATATTTTGCTTTGTATCAAAGATGTATATAAATTTATCTATTAAGTTAATAATTCGGAGGAATATAGTTTTTGTCATGATAATTACATGTATTGTATTTTTCTGGGTCTCTAAGAACCAGCAATTTCTCTGGTGCCTAACACCAGGTTCAATCCCATGAACCATGAGATCATGACCTGAGCCAAAATCAGAGTCTGACATTTAACCAGCTGAGCCACCCAGGAGCCCCAAAACCTACATTTTTTTAATAAAAAAATTTTTAATGTTTATTTTTTGATATAGAGAGACAGAAGAGTGTGAGCGGGGAGGGGCAGAGAGAGAGAAAGAGAACCAAAATCCGAAGCAGGCTCCAGACTCTGAGCTGTCAGCACAGAGCCTGACGTGGGGCTTGAACCCACAAACCACAAGATCATGACCTGAGCCAAAGTTGGACGCTTAACTGACTGAGCTCCCCCCACCCAAGACCTAAGGCAGTTCCTTCAAAGCTTAGGAAAATCTGCATTATCAGATTTCATTTACTAAAATATTTATTAGTTTCAGTTGATTGGTCTTTCAGGCAAGTAGGTGAGCATCTGTCATGATCATTAGCCCCAGCCCCCATCCTTATTTTATTTATGGATTCCAACTGCCAATTATTTTCCTTGAAGAATGTGAAGTTTTATTGTTGTTGTTTGTTTGTTTATTTGTTTTTAATTCTTCTCAGCTAAGCAGTGTATACCTAATGGGAAAATAATGCAGAGGGATGAAAGAAACTAGTCTCTGTAGTTGAAGGCCTAGTTTTCCTTTGGAATCTGAGGTTCTAACCTTGTTCTATCAGGGGAACCACAGTGAGTGGATGAGTTGATTAAAAACTCTGGTCCTCTTTCCTCCTGTACGAAAGGTGGATAATTATAGTTACCTGTACCTCTAGGGTCCTATGAGTCTTAATTAGTTAACATTTGCAAAGTGTTTGGAGATCTTTGAATTAAAAGTGCTGAGCAGTGGAATCCAAGTTCAGTGTAATTATAATTGGAATGAGTTTCGATTCCCGCCTTCTCTCCACCTTCTTCCATGGTGTTCTTTCAGCCAAACCAGACATGACCCCATGGTTAGCCCTCATTTCTGCACACTTCTCTCTAACCCCTTCTTTTGTAACTCCCTTCAGCCTAAAAATAAATAAACAGAAAATAGAAATAAATGAATTAAGTTAAAAGATATACCCAAGCCCTTAACCCCAATCTCACACTTAAGTAACTACTCAGTATTTATTTTTAAAGCTCAGTGGCCACTAAGAAAATCAATGAATTGTCTCTTCCAGTCTATCGTTCTTTTAGGCCCTCCTGTATCTGGTGATAAACGGGGCTTCTGGAAGCATTTCCCTGCTCAGAAACTCTCACTGGCTCTTTCATGCCTATAAGGCAGGGTCCGAACTCTCTCGCATCACCCTCAGAGCTTTCTGGAATCTGAGAGTCACTCAGTCTTCTTTCTCACTATTCCTTTCCAGGGCTCTTCTCTCCAGAAATGTACTCTGTGCTTTAACCAAGACTCCATCCATCCATTGGTGTCTTTTCTGAACACGTCTAAATCTTCCCTATCCTTTGCCTTCCTCTTCACAAAGCATACTTCCTTCTCTAACTGGAAGTAACCTCTTTCTCTTTATAGAATTTTTTCTTTTCCTGGGTTGTTTCTACTTTTCTGTTTTAGTTACTTACATACATATCCTACTTTTCTCCTAGACTATAAGATTTGAAAGTAGATTCCATGTGTGATGAATGAACAAAGGCTAATAAAATGCATGTAGTGAAACTGGATACAAATTGAAGATTATTTATATTGATTTGAAAGATTGCATTAAGGTGGTCTCTTAATAGGTTTGCATCATATATGTTAGGAATTAAATATTAATTGATAATTTCTTCAACATTACCATCATCCTTGTTGCTTATACGACTAAGATGAGCAACCATATCTTTAAACTATTTTCTTTGATTACATGTCATAGACATAACCCTAAGGGACTGGGGAATAGGGAACACTTTGCATTTTTTTCTCCTCTGTGCCTGAATTACCCATATTACTGTTTGGTTTTCCTTCTTAACTTTGGCCATAGAAACATCATTCTATCATGCCTATATTTTTGCATAGCTTTCCTTTAGAGGAAGACCATGTTGTCTGATATTTCATCTACTGAAATAATCAGGCCTTAAAGTTGAAGGGACTTTTAGGTCATGATTAGTCCAGAACTGCAAAGTAGTATCTCACTGGTGCTGCCTTTAGAAAGCTGGGCTCCAGGATACACACAGCTACAGAAAATTATGGCTGTGTTGTATAAGCTCCTTCTTTGACTACCCTTTGTAGCATAGCCTGTCTTCTCCCTGCAGTCAAATATCCTAAAACTGGCAGCACGTCCTGATAGTAAAAACTTGGGTGAAGAGGTAACCTGTTAACCTCTCTGAACCATAGTGGTCTCATCTGTGAAATGTGGATAATAATACCTGTCTTATCTCCTTGTAACAATCAAATTAGATCATGCTTGTGAATGCTCTATCGTCTTTTAGACAAATGTTAAGTTATTACTACAGCATGCTGTCATGGATATTCATCTAGTTGAATGTTTAAGACTCATGAGTCATACTTAAAACTAAACTTTACTTCTATTTTGTCAATTTTCTTTTTAGCCCTGTGTACTATATTTAATTTTTTGAGAATGGGGCTACAAACAATCCTTCCTAGCATTTTATAGATGTGATTGGGCTGGTTGTTGTGAGCCTTGGAGCAGAATTAGACAGCACCAGTGAATTTATTATGTAGAAACAGATATATAGACTAACAATCTACTTAGGAGTATTACACAGCCTCTTTATCTTTTGTGTAATAAAGACACATCCGAAGGGCTAAAATGTTAGGAATTGTCATGGAAGCTCTTACTTATTGTTACGATTTCCTAATATAGTATATAAAATTACTCATTGAAGAGGTTAACAGCCAAAAAGGCAGTTGAAATACTAAAAATCCAAGTTTCACTGTGATTATTATTATCACTGGCTACTTTTCTAAGTCTTCTGTTAGGAACAGGGCTACACAAGTGACAGGAGGAATTTGTATGATATAGTGTTATTTTCTTTTTAGAAATTAGTCAAGTAAGGCTTTACCCTGTTAGAGAAGCTAAAGAGATTCTTCATGACTGATAATTGCCATTTATCAGGTCCCTTCGAGCTTTTAATTTGGGTTTAGCATGGCCTGCACTTGACCAAATAATTCCAATGAGTTCACTTGTGCTTTCCAAATGGAAAGCCTTCCCATGAAAGGTTAATACTGCCTTTTCTAATGGTTTAGTAAGCCCATCAGTAAGTTTTTACTGAGAACTATTATATTATTCTATGTTGACCATTAATTGCAGGGGTGAGGTAGTCAGACATGATTCATTCCCTCAGAGAGCCAATCATCTAACTGAAGGCTGACCATGGTTAGCAAACGCTGTTAGTTAACAAGCAAGTAGGGATATGAGAATACTCAATGAGCTATAAGATGCAAATTTTAGAAGAGAAGGAGGACATTAGAGAAGGTGGCATGTATGATCTGATGCTTGAACTGTGCTATGAAGGATGATAAGTGAGATTTAATCAGACAGAAAAAAGTTTGCCAGAAGAATGGAACAGGTCACTTCCAGGCAATAATGTATATACAGCTCCAAGGATTCTGGCCTGATCAGAGTAGAGGTGAGTAACGGTGAGGCCAGATTTTGAAGGGTGTGATACCAGGTAAAAGAAGTTGTCAGATGGTATCTAATGGAATGAAAATGCTATTGCAAGTTTTTGAGAGAGAAAGATAAGGTGAGTGGTTGGTCAGGCAGTGATCATCATAGTTGAATGGAGCAGAAAGGACATAAAGTGCATCAGGGGGACATTGAGATGGTGAGAGCTGAACCAAGATGGCGGCAGCGGGACGGAGGAAAAGGGATAGACAGGAGAAATGTTGTAAGGGAAAAATGAGCAGGACTTCTTCACTGATTGGATTTGAAAACCATACCCAAAATGTATGGTCAAACTTGATTCCAAGATTCCTAGCCTCCACCCTGGGTGGTCCAAAGTATTAAGAAATCACTGTCAGAAACAGACAAGTTAGGAAGTAATAGTTTCCACAAAAGGTATTGAGTTTGGTGCTGGATGCACTTACAAGGCGTTGGGAGTAGGCAGTGAGCATCCTAGAAGTGTCACTGGGGTCAGGGCTGGCAAAGGGGGCTGGGCTTTAGCACCAGATACTTAATTTAACTGAATCTGTGCAGATGTTCCGCTTTGAGGGATGCCACTGTTTGGGCTTCAGGATGAAAGCCAAGTTATATTTACTCAGATACCATTTCGTCCTCTGAAATATTTGTTTATGGAACTGCTAATAAAATGATACATAAAGTACCACTTTTGGAACCAAAAAGTTACTAACATATAAAGAGGAGACCAGTGAAAGGCAGGGTAAACTTCTCTAAGCCAAGTATAGAAAAAGGTATATCATTAAAAGCCTCTTATCTGTGGTAGTGATAATAAAACAATTTCCCAACTCTGTAGTTGAAGATGCCTCAGTACCTTGGGCCATTTTAAGCGGTTCATGTGGGCATTTAGTAAATATTTATGAAACTTACTCCATTTCATTAATTCTAGAATCACAGTTTGTCATTCATATTTGTAATATCTCTGAAGTTGTGTCTTATAGCTGATGTTATTGTATTGTTATTGTTGCCATGTAGGAGTCATCGTATAGTTGTCATCGCCTTAACCAATTTAGTTTGCTTACTTTTGTTACATATGCAGAAAAATTGTATATGATAAAATGTGTCTGAATAAGTCTAAAAGAACTCTTCAGTAAGTGTACAATAATATTTCCAAGTGATAAAGAAAGCAATGGTTTAATTGGCTGCATTTTTTATTTCTTAGTGGTACGTAAAATGATGTGTTTTATAATGCTGGTATCTTAGACTTGATGAAATATGGCATTAAAAGATTGCTGATCACAGCAAATCTCTACCAGAGTGATATGGATGACTGGAGTAAAATATTCTATATTTGCATTCTTTCATCGACCTACATTTGAGGTGCCCCTTGGGTTGTTTTAACTTGGACTGGGAACATCAGGAGAAAAGGTTTTCATTCAATGGTGTAAATACTGCCTGCCAGGAATAGAAACCTCCTTGGAGGATACATTTCTTTGATGGTGCAGAATCCAGAACATTCACAAAAAGTTCAGGTGTTAGCAGAATAGATATCTGTGGTTTATTCAAACCAGTGTGTGCTTCTGACTCTGGCCATTGTGCACTCCAAACGGCTCTGAGCGTGCTTGCTACTTGTATATAGTGAGAGTGAATCCACAAAGAAATTTGTGGGTGTTTGGGGATAGTAATAGCCCCTTAGTGGTAGAAAATGTGATCTCTTATGAAAGTGGAGAAGAGAAACATTTGCTTTTCAATGCCAGAATTTTAAGCCATTTCTGAAGTATGACCTATTAACTGGAGGTAGGTTGTCTTCCTGTTCAGTGACACTTCATATGGACAGAAAAACAGTCCTTTTCCCTACTGGTTAGAGACATGTGTGTCTTTTTGTAAGTCCTTGCTCCAGGACTGAGAAGTAGGAATAGTTAGAGTGTCGGAGCCCAGGGATGCTTCTGTTTCTTGCTAAGAGACCCAGTGCTTCAGGTAAGTGATTCTGAAGTCCTTCACCATCTGACGGTAACCTTGGGTCGGTCTATAGGTATGTTTTCATTTTGTTTGTTCTTCCATTCTAATTGGCTTCCCAGAGCCTGCTTATAGATGTAGAGCCAGATTTAGAGTATAGCAACCCTCTGGCAAACAGGAAAAGATTAATTTTGTGGTGTGCTGTTAAGGGACTTCCCAGAAAACTTGAAAAGCACAGAAAGAAGTGCTCGCTGCCTATTCCACAATGTGCAAAACGCCACTCAGCCTTTTAAAGTTATGATAAACTCTGAGCTCTCTCACATACACGTACTCACAGGACCACATTTCTAATAAAAGGAGAAGCTGAGCTTGCTTGGATGGCTCTGTACATGAGCCAGAAAAGTCAAAGGGGTGAGGGGCTCAGAGTTAGTGGAGATAAACGTGGATCCGCATATGGGAGGCATTTGACATTGACTTCATTGCCTTTTTAATGCTGACTTTTTCAGTGCTCTTTTAAGCAGACACATTGTTTTCATGACATCAGCCCCAGGTATAGACACATCATTAAAATCAACGTGTAGAAAATGATTTCTGTTTGGAAATAAGCAGAACATTTTCAGTAGTGACCACCCAGGTGTACTAGGAAAACATTGAAGCTAAAGTTGGGAGCCCCAAGTTCTAATGTAAACTTTCTTCAGGACATAAACTTTCTTCAGGACGGGAAGCAAGTCCTCGGTGGCCTTTGGTTCCTTATCTGTAAAGCGGGATGGCTTGATGAGATTATCTTTATGCTTTGTCCTAATAGATTATGGAAGGGGAAAAAAAAGTCCATGTAAAAGGCTCCTTAACAGCTCCCCGACTTCGGTTTTACGGTGCTCTTCATACCTAGATATCACACAGCCGGAAAGGCCCCCACAGACCCCTCAGGCCACTGCTGTTCCTGTCACACAGCTCCCGCAATAGGACCATGTTGCTAACTTGAAAAAAAAAATTACTATTACACTTGGAGTTGTTGCCTAGTAACATTTCTGATTTTGTGTTTCTTGTGACAGCCTGAGCAGAGATCATTAAAAATTAAACTTACAAAGCTGGTAAGGGAGAACTTGCAGCCACAGTTTTTTTCACTTATGTAGAAGCCATCTAACCTTGGGTGTAAACGCCACACAGAGCACACGACTGACGCTAACGTGTGTCTGATGCAACTAGAGTTCATCACCAGTGCATAAAATCCTTGCCCCTGCAGAATGGCCTGGAATCACAGTCCGATGGCCGCAGCGCATCCCTGCGAAAGAAAGTGCTAACCGGCTCTGTGTCCTGTTTCTGTTTTTTCCCTGCAGCTCCACCAGGTGAGAAGAGTGATGACCATCCTTTTCCTTACTATGGTTATTTCATACTTTGGTTGCATGAAGGCTGCCCCCATGAAAGAAGCCAACGGCCGAGGACAAGGCAGCTTGGCCTACCCAGGTGTGCGGACCCATGGGACTCTGGAGAGCGTGAACGGGCCCAAGGCAGGGTCGAGAGGCCTGACATCCTTGGCTGACACTTTTGAACACGTGATAGAAGAGCTGTTGGACGAGGACCAGAAAGGTCGACCCAATGAAGAAAACAGTAAGGACGCGGACTTATACACTTCCAGGGTGATGCTCAGTAGTCAAGTGCCTTTGGAGCCTCCTCTCCTCTTTCTGCTTGAGGAATACAAAAATTACCTGGATGCTGCAAACATGTCTATGAGGGTCCGGCGCCACTCTGACCCTGCCCGCCGCGGGGAGCTGAGCGTGTGCGACAGCATTAGCGAGTGGGTGACAGCGGCAGATAAAAAGACTGCAGTGGACATGTCGGGCGGGACGGTCACCGTCCTTGAAAAAGTCCCTGTATCGAAAGGCCAACTGAAGCAGTACTTCTACGAGACCAAGTGCAATCCCATGGGTTACACAAAGGAGGGCTGCAGGGGCATAGACAAAAGGCATTGGAACTCCCAGTGCCGAACTACCCAGTCGTACGTGCGGGCCCTCACCATGGATAGCAAAAAGAGAATTGGCTGGCGATTCATAAGGATAGACACTTCCTGTGTATGTACATTGACCATTAAAAGGGGAAGATAGTGGATTGATGTTGTATAGATTATATTGAGACAAAAATTATCTATTTGTATATATACATAACAGGGTAAATTATTCAGTTAAGAAAAAATAATTTTATGAACTGCATGTATAAATGAAGTTTATACAGTACAGTGGTTCTACAATCTATTTATTGGACATATCCATGACCAGAAGGGAAACAGTCATTTTGCGCACAACTTTAAAAAGTCTGCATTTCATTCCTCGATAATGTTGTGGTTTGTTGCCGTTGCCAAGAATTGAAAACGTAAAAAGTTAAAAAAAAATAATAATAAATTGCATGCTGCTTTAATTGTGAATTGATAATAAACTGTCCTCTTTCAGAAAACAGACAAAAAAAAAAAAACCAACAAAAATTTGAACCAAAACATTCCGTTTACATTTTAGACAGTAAGTATCTTCGTTCTTGTTAGTACTATTATCTGTTTTACTGCTTTTAACTTCTGATAGCGTTGGAATTAAAACAATGTCAAGGTGCTGTTGTCATTGCTTTACTGGCTTAGGGAATGGGTGGATGGGAGGGGTATATTTTTGTTTGTTTTGTGTTTTTTTTTGTTTGTTTTGTTGTTTTGTTTTCTTTCTTTCTTTCTTTCTTTCTTTCTTTCTTTCTTTCTTTTCTTTCTTTCTTTCTTTCTTTCTTTCTTTCTTTCTTTCAAGTTCCCACAGGGAGTAGGGATGGGGAAAGAATTCCTTCAGTATATATTCTGGTTGATAAAAGATTTATTTGTATGTTGTAAAGATGTTGGCAATATCAATCAGATGATTGGAAACTGAATAAAAAGGCAACTGAATGAAGTGCTCACTCCACTTCCCATGATGCACCTTCTGGGCTCCCACTCACCCTTTGGGCCTTGGTCAGCAGAAGCTTCTTTTGCTGGAAAGATCTACATTTTCTTAGAGCACATTCTTTCCCTCCCTCCCCCTTTGGTCCCCTCTTTATTTTGTTTTCTCTTAAAGGAAGAAAAATCAGTTGGGTGCTCTGAAATAATTTACCACTGCTGTGAACGAGTGGACAAATTTTGTCATATTGTGGCACTCATTCATAAGCATGGAGAACAGTGGTTTCTTTCTTTTCTTTTTTCTTTCTTTCTTTCTTTCTTTCTTTCTTTCTTTCTTTCTTTCTTTTAGAAGAGAAAAGAACAACAACAAAAAACTCAAAGATTCTTTTTTATGAGGGGTAAACACTTGGGTAAATCATTTGTAAGGCTTAACAAAATCATGGTAAGGCTTAAAACCGTCTTGCAAGCAAAAGGTGGAGTTCTGTATGGACCCAGAAATGCCTAGATCAGAGCAGGAGTCCACACTGCCAGTGACGTGAGACTGAACCAGCCATATGGAGGCTGTGTGGAGCTGACACGTCATTTCCGGGTGGTGCAGGAGGAATTTCTGTGTGGCCATCCTGATGTCTAGGTGGGGGTGGGGAATGGTACTTGAGACATTCCAAGAGGGAGACCTTTGAAGGACCTTTCAGAGGTGGCTCTGGAATGACTGTGTCAAGTTGCTTGGACCTCGCGCTTTAAGTGCCTACATTATCTAACTGTGCTAAGAGGTTCTCGCTGGAGGACCCCACTTGAGCTGACTTACATTCTCCACCCTGGGTAATTTGTCCTACAGCTGGATTAGCCTGGGGCAGGTTCAGAACCAAATGTGACATTGTCATCATGAAACTGATACAATGAGATGGAAAATGCTTGCGACATGAACACTTTCTGCTTTGAAATTAGACTTGAGGAAAACCAGGGTTTTGTCTTCTGAGAACTTTCGGTAAGGGGGAAGGGACAGGAAAAGGCCCCAAAAACTCAGGTTGGATGACCAAGGCTACCAAGAGAAAATCTTGTCCCAAGACAAGACTTCAGGAAGGTGTCTGCATGTCTAGGACACGAAAGGCTTGAAGGTGCCTTGCTCAATGGAAGAGGCCAGGACAGAGCTGATAAAGTTTTGCTCCCCAGTGAAGGCCTCAGCAACCTCCTGCCCATCCTGTCTGTTCATGGAGAGGGTCCCTGCCTCACCTCTGCCATCTTGGGTTTGGAGAAATAAAGGTGGGAGCCTGGAATAGCGTGGTCCTGGGAAAAATGAATTCCAGGGAAAATTAGTGCTAAACCCACTCACCCATTCAGCCCATTATCCAAATCGAAAATGTCCTTGACCAGTGTCCTTGAATATCAGAAAGCCTCGAGAAGTTGCCGCATCTTAGTAGAGTGAGGGCTAAGCAAAAGAGGTTGTCCACCATGACCCAGGGAATGAAGATACCATCAGCAAATAATTTCTATTTGTTCAGTCTTTCATTTAGAACGAGCCTAGCCTATCCTTTACGATACCATCCGAACACCTGTCTTTCAAAGAGGGAAGACTTTAGGTTTGTTTTGTGTTGTTTGAAAATACTGTCTTTGTAATTATTTTTGACATGTAATGAAAATCTGCTGTATATTAACTTTTCGCAGCTTCCTTCTGAGGGACGAAATTATCAAAGAAGTGCCCATCACAGTCTCAAAAGTCCTGCTAAGGCCAGATGTATTAAGTGGTTGAACAGGAGACATTCGGCAATTGTGTGGTCACTGGCTCTCTCTTACCTGATAGGATACATCACGGTCACATGCTTGGTGGTTTACGTTGATCTAAGATTTATTTTGTTAAAATCTTTCTCTGTTGCTGTTCATTTTTGTTCTGTTCAGTTTTGTTTTGTTTTGTTTTAAAGTCTTGCTGTGGTCTCTTTGTGGCAGAAGTGTTTGGTGCATGCCGGCAGGCCTGTTGCTTTTTTATGGTGATTTCCATTGAAAATGTAAGTAAATGTCTGTGGCCTTGTTTTCTCTATGGTAAAGATATTATTCACCATGTAAAACAAAAAAAATATTTATTGTATTTTAGTATATTTATATAATTATGTTATTGAAAAAAATTGGCATTAAAACTTAACCGCATCAGAAGCCTATTGTAAATACAAGTTCTATTTAAGTGTACTAATTAACATATAATATATGTTTTAAATATAGAATTTTTAATGTTTTTAAATATATTTTCAAAGTACATAAAATCTGGGGGTTCTGGGTTTTTTCTCTTCACTGTGAAACAAACATGAAAACGTGTTTTATTATAAATACGTGTGTTCCTTGCTTTAAGACCAACCTGACTAGTGTTAGCAATTGCACAGTCCCCCCTCCCCTCCCTGGAGGGGATGCTTATTTCAAAGCATAGGAAGCCAATCCTGCAGTCTGTGAGCTTCCAAGAAGCTCTAGGATTGGGCCCGTCTTCCACAGTGGAAGACAGGAGTGTCATATTCTAGGACACTTGAAAGTTTTCTCCTTTGAAGTGATATACTTTCATCAAGTACCAAGCCATGTATCCTAGCAACATCAGGATCCACGAATCAGGGCTGGCTGGCTCTGTTTGATTATAAAATAACTGTTAAAAAAAAAAATAATAAAAGCAGGTTTACTTAGGAATAATGAGAATAAATTGGCCCAAATTTAGAAAGTCAATGACTGAAGGAAAACATAGAAAGTCAATATTTAGAGGCAGGTCATGTACCCTCAGTTTGGAAATGGTGCCATTTGCATTATGTATTTGTATCCATTGCACTGATTTAATTTTTGAATGTGGAGCATGCAGATTTTATATCATAGTACCCATGATCTAACAGATTGCTAGGATTTCTAAAAAGATTTGCCTCTGTGATGGCTGCCAAGCCGCTGGGTAATTTAGTTAAAGTGTTTAAAGTTATCACTAAATCTTAGGGAAATAAATGGAAGGATTTTAAATTAGAGAAAGTGCCATTAAGGAAAAAAAGCATCTGTTCCTACTCTTCAGACTCCCCATTTGAACACTGACAACCCATCGCATAACGTGGTGAACTATATCTGTGCAGTGTATCATTTCTATTTCAAACATACACACATGGTTTCCTCTTGTATTGTCTTATAAATAAGGATCAAGAAAGTCATAACAAACATTGACTTGTCTTGTGTATATGGAAGAACAGATCAAATGAGATGAATTGCTCGATCCTAATCTGTCCAGGGAGCTTGCAAAGTACTCTAAACTCTAAGAGAACCCCTTGACTGCCAGTCGAGGCATGAACCCAGCCCTGGAATAAGAATTTTGGTAAACGTCAGATTTAACCAATTTTCATAGTCAGAGAAGACTAAGACATTTTTGAAAGGATTATGTAAAAAGTAGGGAGAATTAAGTGTGGCATTCAAATTACTTGTAGTTAAAGGAATCTGGTTAACGGGACTGAGAGCTTTCATCCGAAGATGAGTTCAGAGACACAAAAAATGAAGGCATCCACTAAATTAACCAGCTTGGACTTAAACAGGAGTAGTAGTCAATTTGTATTCTGTTCTTTGGGTACAAGCAGTTAAATCTGCTCCATCACTGAGATGCCTAGAAATAGCCCAGATCATTGCTTTCTTTGATCTATTGGGGTTTTTTTTTCCCCCCACCATATTGAGAGGCCTCTGTGGTTATTGGCAGTGTCTATGAAGCTGTACTAATTCCATGAATACTACCCCAGTTGTGATATTGTGAGCTAAGTATTAGAATGGATCAATGCTAAATCTTCTCTTATTCATTTAAGTGATTACTGGACTCTGGATAAAATGTCAAACACCTTATGAACTGCAACCAAAGCCTTCCAGCCTGGCCTCAGTTCAACCAGCACTGAGGCAGCATCAGGGCTTAAGCCTAATACAAAAAATACATATCTTGTCTGCGTTTGCACATCAAGCCTGTTCTACAAGTCAGTTAAAGTTAAGACAGCTGCATATTTTGGTAAGCTATTGTTAAGGAATGTTAACAACACAAGAAATAATATATGTTCGTAAATGTAGGTAGATAAAGTATTTAGCCTGGAGAAATTCATCCATGGATTTTATCCATCCTCAAAATGTTGGACAGTGAAATTAGTGATGGAATCTGGGCCCTTTGGGGCACTTTGTAATTTAACAAAATTAAAAAAAATATTTTTGGTTTTTGGTTTGGTTTTGGTTTTAGCTGTGGGGTGTTTTAACTGTAGTTTTAAAGGTTAGGTGGTTGGTGATTTGGGCGGAAGGAGGGTTGGGAATCTGATTCTTGTCGGTTACATTAAGCTAACTGATGGGTTGGTTCTGTGAATCCCCACCCAAGAGCCAACATGAGTGACTAAAGTAGGTGCTACCACTCCAAACCAGCCAGTGTTTATGCATAGTGCAGCTGATAAATGCCTGCCGCCACCACCTCTGTCCCCAGACTTGAGTATCTTCATCCACTCTCCAATGCTAGCCACCTTTTAATTCTTTATAGAAAGGCAAAAAGACCACCTCCTCCTCTTTTGATAAGTAATTAGATGCAGTAAGTTGCCTGAAGAATGTTTAAATAGTAACAGAAAAATATTGTGATCTTACACATCATTATATTCCTCATTAAGAAAGAGCTCTTTATGTGGTACACTGCCTGTTGGATTTCCATAGTCCCTTACCTCAGCCCCTCTGATTATTTGCTAGGCACAAAACACCAGATCAGGGGCTCTCTGACCTAGCATTTGCTGGTCTGAATAACAATAGCATATTCTCAGTATCCTGGAATTGTAAGTGCTGTTCTTCCAATTAATTTTCACCACACACACACACACACACACACACACACCAAACAGGACCTTTGTAGTCATTATATATTTGTGGGAACCACTAATTTTTTATATCTGGCGAAACAAAATTATTTTTCTTTGGAAAAATAGGCCTTTCCTTCTGTCCTAAAATATCTCACACAAAACACTGCAGTTTAATGACAGGGCTTGTCGTAAGCCTGTAAATGACCAAGAATTGTTGATTGGACGACTGGCTTGAAGGGTATGTTCCACATTTAGAAATCATCATAAGGATGCTTCAGCAGCACGGCGCTTCGGGGTTGTATTCTGTTCAAATGGTTCCTTAGAAACCAGGAGCTGGTCTGCACAGAATGACTGAACCCAGGGGAAATATTTTTATCTAGCTTAAGTGCTCACATTTTGGAAAAATCCATATCAAGTATTGCAGTACATATTCAAATTAATTTAGTTGAGCTACATTCTCCACTGAACCCTAACATTAAAACAAAAAAAAATTTCTAGACTGAAACTTGGTGCATATCAAGTGGGGAAAGAGGAAAAGACAAAACAAAACAGAAACTCCCTAAACAGGAGACCTCTGACAGGTACCAGACAGCACTTACTTGGAGTTAGTGGTCCCCATACTCTCGTGTAATTGGACTAACAGTGGTTCTGGATGGGCTCTCCAATCCACAGCAGCCTTTCCAGGAACTTGTTAGAAATGCAGATTCTCAGGCCCCACCCTAGACATGCTGAATCAAAAACTCTGGGGGTGGAGCCAGCAAATCTGTGTTTTTAACAGGTCCTCCAGGCGATTCTCATGCTCACACAAGTTTGGGAATCACTGGACTAAGGGAAGTAGACAACCGGCCCACCCTATGTTTTAGATCACTGGAAGATAGCCGCCCAAGAAATTGGAACCGTGAGTTTGAATCCCAGCCATGCCGCTACCTCTTTCCAGGGCCCTGAAAGCTTCATTCAAACCATCTAGCTTTTCATTTCCTAAAAGCCACAAGAGCAGTGGCTGTTCCAGGCAGAATACTGCTCAGCATTGGAAGAAGGCACTGACGATTTAAAAGCGAGCACGTACATGTGTGCAGGGAAGGCTCACCATAGTTTATAGTCAACAATTCTTTTCTTTCCTTTCAAAACTACAGCAGTCGTGGATTCAGGACCCAGAGCATGTAGTCGTTTGTAACACATTTGGAATGACTGGGAGAAATGAGAAACAACATGCAGCAAATTAATAAGGAAAAGATTATTCCATCTGGGGAGCTGGGCTCTGCACCTGCTAGCACGTCCCTCTCTCTGTGAAACAGAGCTATATTGGTCACAAATTAAATAAGCTTCCTGAATTAATCAGCTATTAACATCCAGCTGAGAAGTCCTAGGTTCAACCCCTCCAGAATGACCAGATTGTAAACACAAAGGGCTTCTCCAGTGTTTGTGGCAAACCTTTCCCTGACTGTTGGAACTGTTTCTGGAAACGGGGACTGGAGAGTAATCTATTCCCACCCCCACCCCATCTCTGTGTGTATGTGTATGTCTGTGTGTGTGCACATTTCTGCACATGTTAGACTCCGCAAACAGCGTTTGAAGATTTTCTGTTTGTGGGCTGGGGTGGAGGTGTCCAAATATGTTAACCATCTATTGGGCAACGTGGAGACCTGAATTCTGGCAAGGCTGCCTTAGGACCCAGGAGTCCTCGTAGCTCAGTTAACTAAGTGAAGCCTTTTTCTGGGTCCTGAACTTTAAAGCCCTCATCTGTCAGGAAGTGACTCAACTGGACTGTCTTGGAGGCAAATTCCAGCTCCAAGAGTCTGTCATCCTGTTCTTCCTACTAAATCACTTGTGGTACAAAGAGATTAAAGAGGTATCTGAAGCACTTAAAGGCTGGGGAACAAATCTGAGGATTCACTGTCCATCCCCTGTCTCCATCATTGATGCCCTTACTGCTTGGCACGTACCACAAAATTGAAATCCAGAGGCACTTGGGTCCTGAATAGAAGTCGAAGTGGGGACGTGCCCCAGGGAAGGTGTTCACTTCATATGTGACTATGAAAATGGTACCAAACTGCTTGACAATCAGGCAGAAAATGCCTTGGAGGTGGTGCCCAAATATTATTCAAGGGGTGAACTTCGTCTAAACTTAATTTCAGAAGCCAGACAATGATATTTGCCTATTTTATGTCACTCCGTATTCAGCGGTACCTGGCCAAGAGAGACACAGGGTGTTTTGTGGAGGCACAGTCAGGAAACCCTGGATCAAACCACAGCATCTTCGTCCTGCAGATCACTGTCACAGAACTCTGAACAAACAGGGCTTGCACCTCAGTCCCTTTGCTGTCACCAACGACATGTTGCTCTCAGCTTGCCTCATTGCTGCCCCAAACATTCTGGATGTGTCTTCTTTCTTGAGACAATGGTGGTGAAGACAAGAGTGTCACGCGATAAACCAGGGCAACACTATACCCAACAGCAGACTTCTTCAGAGCTGACCTTTAGGGAAGGTCATTCTGAGTGGAGCTTAGAAGACAAACTTCACTGGCACAGTGGAGTCTGGAATTCTTCATGCCAGCCTCCCAACTTTGGCTTATTCCTGGCCCAGGGGCCTTTAGGCCTAAATCTCTGAGAAGCCCCTATTTTCTTTCTAGTTCAATGTACTTCTGCTCCCAGTTTATGTCCATCCTCCCTTCCTAGTGACCCGAGGAGTCGTTTCTTCTGGAATCCAATGTCTCACCTCTTGGAGCATAGTATGAGACTTAAAAGTATAGATTCTGGAGCCTGACTGTTGGGGTCTGAATCCCAGCTTTGCTACTAGAGGCTGTGTATCTGTGGGCAAGTTACTTAACTTCTCTTCACCCCAATTTCCTTCTAAACGACAGGTAAAATTTCTACCACCTACCTCAGAGGATTTTTGTGACGATCAAATGAGTGAATACACATAAAGCACTGAGAAAAATGACAGACCTGTGGGAAGGTGTCAAGATGATTTTACAAGCTCTTATTCTATTGACTGGTGATGAACTGGGCTCACCTAGCATGGGTATCAGAGATCCTTCTCTAACATTCTCTGATTCTTAGAGGAGATCCCATTTCATCGGTGTTTCATAAGCATCCAGGGCACTTTGTCTTTTCTGGAAGACTCAGAGAGGCAGCTCTTGGTTAGCCACTAACAATACTCCTTGGCCGTTGAGCTGTGGCCAATACACAAATGGAGGAGATATACTACAATAAAAGGCATTTTTCTAGACTGTCCAGTCCAAATAAAGCCCATTAGCCTTAAGTGTCCATTCCAGCTGAATGGAAAGGACTGAAGCCAGGGAGAAGTGGATGAACTCACATAGTCGGAAAGAGAAACCAGGAGCCCCAGCCACATTTCTAAGAATAGCCATGGCACGTCAGGAGGATCCTATCTCACCATCCAGCCTCGTGTTACCCAGACCATTACACAATGCTAACGGTTAGTGTTCTCTCTATGCAAGCACTGTTCCAGGCACCTCTTGCAGATCTAGGTGGCAGTGTTAGCACTCACATACTAGAAGGGAGGAAAGGAAGGCACAGAGGGGTCAACGGAGTTGCCCAAGGTCGCGGTACTAGTGAGTAGCAGAGCAGGGACTGGAATCCATGCAGTCTGGGTCTGGAGCCACTCTGCTAACTGCTGCAAAGTGGAAAGAGTGTAAAGAACATGGGAGGGAAACAGAAACAAAAGAAATGGAAAGTACCTATGTATCTAAGAAGATTCGGGCTTCCATCACAAAGGAAGAACACTAATGGCATCTTCAATGTTTAGCTTTCAAGAGAACACTGGCTTTCTCTTTTAAGGGTTAACATGCACAGGCTCATGTTGCATGGAGGCCCTTCCAAAAGCGGACACAACACTGCTCTGCGCTGAACAATCTGAGGGCAGGGTTTCTAGAGCTTTGTGCCAGCTGTTTCCAATACCTGGAAAGGGACAGCTGTCACCCCCCTCACCCTCATGGCAGATCAGAAGGGCTTCCTCTGAGTTGCCAGCATTGGATAGACAGCGTGTTCTGGAATCGCTTGCTAAACTCAGGAAGGCCCAGTCCTCCCCAGGTCAAAAATTTACAAAGTTATTCTGTGTTTGAGATTGGTGGAAGAGAAAAAAAGGTCAGGGACCTTGGCCCTGCTGTGTCTGGACGACAGGTCTTGGATGACAGGATGCAGGGGGCATGTGCCACCGCCTCTTCACAGCTTTTGTGTATGGCAGACATGACTACTAAGTCCTTGCTGAGCTGAGTTTCAGCCTCAGAATCCTTCTTAAAATTGCGCTTTGTGTAGTCACTGCCAATTGAATGCAACTGACCCCAAAGATGAATTCGGTTTGCTGTCTTGGTTTCCCAGTTTCTCTAGAATAGATCTCAGAGGTAGTGGGATAGATCAGGCAACAAAGTGCTGAGGACTGGACATGCCCATCAAGTTGGAGCAGAATTAGGGTGCGAAAGGGTAAAGAATGTTCTATAGGCAAGTGCATAGAGAGTGATATCCATGGGCTGCAGACGGATGATCCATATGTGAGAAGCCCAGTGAGGGGTGATTAGTGTAGGAAGTGGTTGAACACAAGGAAGAGAGTTTGGCCATAGGCAATACTATTACATTACCGAGGTATTTTGTACAAGATGCCATGGTAGATGTTTCACATGCTATCCAAAATACGTGTCAACCATGAGAGATGAGATTTAAGAGATAAGGAAACTAACAATACACAAGCCTAAATCACTTGTCCCAAGGGTCACACAGTTAATAAAGGTTACATTCAGATTTGGAAGCCACATCTACATAATCCCAAGGTTCCCAATTTTTAAAAGTATTTTTTTTTAATGTTTATTCATTTTTGAGAGAGAGTGAGCGAGGGAGGGGCAGAGAGAGAAGGTGACAGAGGATCCGAAGCCAGCTCTACGCGGAGAGCAGTGAGCCTGATGCGAGGCTTAGAACTCACCTGAGCTGAGCTGAAGTCAGATGCTCAACTGACTGAGCCACCCAGGTGCCCCACCCCCCATTTTTTTTAAATGAGAAAATTGTTTTATTTTATTTCATTATTCATATGCTACCTAAAAATCTTAGTAAATTTACTGCTGCCTCTATTTTCACAATCTGTTGGCATTCTAGTATAACCTTATATCTTCTGTCATTTTTCTCCTCGCTCCCAGCTTTACTGAGATATAATTGACCGATAACCTTGTATAACTTTAAGATGTACAATGTGTTGATTTGATATACTTATATGTTGCAAAATGATTACCACCATAGCCTTAGCCAACACCTGCATCATCTCTCATAATTACCATTTCTAAGAACATTAAAGATCTGTTCTCTTAGCAACAGTTGAGGTCAACAATACAGTATTGTTACCTACAGTTGCCATGCTGTGCATCAGATTGCCCAGAACTTACTCATCTTAGACCTGGAAGTTTATATTCTTTGACCAGCATTTCTTCTTTCCCCCACCCCCCAGCCCCTGACAACCCCCATTCTAATCTCTAGTTCTAGGAGTTCAGCTTTTTAAGATTCCACATATAAGTGAGAGCATACAGTATTTTTCTCTGACTTCCTTTCACTTAACAAAATACCCTCGCAAATGCCAAGGCCCCCAATCTTATCCACCAGACCAGTGGTTCTAGACCTTGATCTGTATACATTTGAATCACTTAAGGAATTTTTTAAAAATACCTATGCCCAGGTCCCACCCCAGATAAGTTCAATCAGAATCTCTGGGAGTGGGGCCCTGGCATATGTTTTTCTTACAGCTTTCTAGTAGTTCCGTTGACCAGCCAGGGTAGAATTACTGCCCAAACAGGAGATGTGCCAGCGGCTGCAGGAGGGCTGAGCCACAGAGGAAGGTCAAGTGGCCCAGTGGTGTGGAGGACAGACCCCATAGACCAGAAGGCAGGCAGATCATCACCTGACCCACCCCCCGGTAGCCTGCTTGGAGCCAGCGACAAGCTCCCACACGTTGTTTCACTAAGACTTGGCTTGATCTGCTGGACTCCAAAGAACCTTATAAAGTTCAAGCAAAGAGAAAAAAAACAAGTAGTCCGTGTTGATTGTTTGGAACGGTTTCTCTGTTTCCCAAAGTGACCGTTAGATTAACATGTGGCTTTGCCTTCTGCGCCTTCTAGTAGTTTTTTCTCTCTCCCCTATCCCTACCTCCAGCTGCCAGGCAGCCAGTCTTGATTGACGGTTAGTAGGGAAAAACATCTCTGTCTCATGGCCCCTTCCTGGAGGCTTCTTTTAGCAGCAAAGCAGGACATGCCCGGCTTAGCCAGGCCACGGGGCTAATTGAAATTGGCAAATGCTCTGCGTCAGCAGACACCGGGGTGCTAATGCCCCAGGTCAGCTGGTTAGAGGGTGAGTGGGCAAGTGCCTGGCTTTTTCCTCATCTTTTCAAAACAGGAATCTGAGTCCCCGTAATCGCAAGGCTGTGGGACCAGAGGCTATTTTGGGCATTCCTTTATCCAATGGAAAGTCAGGGGTGGTGTCATCTGAAACTGCCAGGGGGCATCAGGTTTCACCCTTTTCCGGGACATGTACCTACAGGAAATGGAAGCTGTGTCAAGGAGACCAGATTGCGGGTGTCACAACGTCCCTTTGTTTTTATTTCTGTGTCATTTCTTTTCATCTGGTCCTTTCATTTTCAGCCCACCTTGCCACTACTCCAGTTCAGGTCTTCGTTAGATTCGTCTGGACTCTCCTACCACCCTTCTGGTGGGCTCTCTATCTCCAATCTGTAACCCCTTCCCCAGTCTACCCTCGCGTGATAGCAGAACGATCTCCCCTAAAAGTTCAACGGAAATAATGAATGTGAAAATGTTTCATAACACATTTTACAAGTAGCAACACCTACCTACACACAAGTTTGCTGACTTGGCAGGAGAAGGGGTGCAGTCCTTCCTCCCTGGTGAACACACGGGGATAATGTCCGGTGCTGTTGCAAAAGGATGAAATAGATTGAGAGGAACGTTTTAGGGTAAAAAGACTATGAATTGGTGCACACAGTATTGGAACCTGCAAACAAGTCCCTGAAAGGCATCCAAGGTGGACTTGTCTGCTCTGCGATAGTCTCTCATCTTGATACTCCTGATGAGCAGTGTAGGTTGGAGGCCTAATCATGCCCGTCTCTCAAAGAACCAAGGACAAGAGTGGCTAGCTGATGTGCCAGACATCACTCAGTGAGTGCAGAGCAGGCCCAGAACAGGCATTCGGAGGACACGTGCTTTCCAGGGTACCACACTGACACAGACACCTTGATGTGGATGGTGGATGGATGCATGGATGAAAGGATGGAGCACAGTTGCCTCCTTTTAACATGTTGAAGGGCTCTCCATTGCTGACAGAGATAGACTGGCCTTTGTGGCATTCTAGGATGTGATTTTAGGTTATCTTCCTACTTTACTGTCCAGACAACCCCCAACACGCCCTACACTGCACTCTCACACCACCCCACCCTCCTCCTCAAATACAACTTGTACTCTTGCTCCTCTGTGCCTGTGTGCATTTCCTGTTTCCCTCTCTGATTGTAGGAGCCCCACCTGACTGTAACCTATAGTAGGATTGCCAGATAAGATACAGGATGTCCAGTTACATTTCAATTTCAGGGGGCACTTGGGTGGCTCAGTCGGTTAAGTGTCTGACTGTTGATTTGGGCTCAGGTCATGATCTCATGGTTCGTGAGTTCAAGCCCCACATCAGGGTCCATGCTGACAGCTTGGAGCCTGTTTGAGATCCTTTCTCTGTCCCTCCCCTGCTCGCTCTGTCTGTCTTGCTCTCAAAAATAAATAAATAAAATTTAAGAAATTCAATTTCAGGTAAATAATAAATAATTGTTTAATATAAGTATATCCAAATACTACATGGGACATACTTATATTAAAAAATTATTTGTGGGGATGCCTAGGTGACTCAGTGGGTTAAGCGTTGACTTTGGCTCAGGTCATGATCTCATAGTTCATGGGTTCGAACCCTGCATCAGGCTCTGTGCTGACAGCTCAGAGCTTAAAGCCTGCTTTGGCTTCTGTGTTTCCCTCTCTCTCTGCCCTTCCCCCACTCGTGCTCTGTCTCTCTTTCTCTCAAAAATAAATAAGCATTAAAGAAGTTATTTGTGTTGGGGCGCCTGGGTGGCGCAGTCGGTTAAGCGTCCGACTTCAGCCAGGTCACGATCTCGCGGTCTGTGAGTTCGAGCCCCGCGTCGGGCTCTGGGCTGATGGCTCAGAGCCTGGAGCCTGTTTCCGATTCTGTGTCTCCCTCTCTCTCTGCCCCTCCCCTGTTCATGCTCTGTCTCTCTCTGTCCCAAAAATAAATAAACGTTGAAAAAAAATTAAAAAAAAAAGAAGTTATTTGTGTTTATTTCAATTCAAATTTAACTCTGCATCTTATAATTTCATTTGACAAATGTGACAACACTGCTCATAAGATGTTATCTTATATGTATCCTCTGGTTTTATCCTGCCCATCCCAAAGTGGGGTTTGGTGCTTCTTTGTATTTTCCATACAGAATTCACTGGTAAACAACGTGTATTTTACTGTTTCTTAGTAAACATGGAAGATGGGGTTTACATTCCATAATACCTAACATTTTGTCTAAAAAATATTCTTATTAAAAAATGGCCTCAGGGCACCTGGGTGGCTGAGTAGGTTAAGTGTCCAACTCTTGATTTCAGCTCAGGTCATGATCTCACAGTTTGTGAGTTTGAGCTCTGCATCGAGCTCTGTTCTGGCAGTTCAGAGCTTGCTTGGGATTCTTTCTCTCCCTCTCTCTGCCACTTCTCCCTCTCAAAGATAAATAAATAAGCATTAAAAAAAAAATGGCCTCATGAGCCTCTGTTCTTGGTCAAAAAGTCACCAAGCATTCTTTTGACCTCTTTCCTATGTGGTATTCCGCTCTGCTCCCACTCATTATGCAGAGAAGCTTCCATTTTCCAAACCCAAGCAGTGGCCCAAGGCTCTTTCACACACTGTGGCGAACTTACGAACGCAATGTTTCGATGAAACATACCCTTCCATAAAAAGGAATTGTCTACTAAGAAGATAAAAATTGTTTATAGAATCTTTAAGATTCAATTCCATGAGGTCTTCAGGATTTTCCCAGGAAAATGGAATTGCTCCCTCTCCAGGTGGTAGTTACTTTATAAGTGACTCAGCCCCTTGTTTTACCCAATGCAATTTTAGCGCCATGGATATTTCATTCATGTGTGCACCCACTGCAGTCTGTCTAACCACATCCCAGAAAGTACTCAACAGGTATCCATTAAATTGCACGCCACAGTGTAACACTGCATTTTAAGTGAATTTAGCCCTATGTAGACACACAAGGAATCTACCCAGCAACCAGGTAATGCTGCTGGACAGTCTAGTTGAGTGACTCTTCCTCCTAGTTACATGTGACACCTGGAGAGTTTCTTTTAAAAATCATTATGTTTAGGGGCACCTGGGTGGCTCAGTCAGTTAAGTGGCCGACTTCGGCTCAGGTCATGATCTCGCAGTCCGTGAGTTCAAGCCCCGCGTCAGGCTCTGTGCTAACAGCTCAGAGCCTGGAGCCTGTTTCAGATTCTGTGTCTCCCTCTCTCTGACCCTCCCGCGTTCATGCTCTGTCTCTCGCTGTCTCAAAAATAAATAAACATTAAAAAAAATTAAAAATCATTATGTCTAGGCACCATCCCAAGGAAAGTGAATTAGAATCTTTGGAGTTCAGGCATCCATGTTGTTTTCAAAGCTCCCAGGTGATTTTATTGGGCAGCAAGGTTGAAAATTAGGAGTGGTTGCTGGAGATACTTCTCTGGGTCTGATGCATGACAGAGAACAGAGGATAGGATAATGTGAGGGAGAGTCACGGCTCTCTCTTTGTTGTTTTCCTGTTGTATGTGTTTTATAGTTTACACAGTGCTTTCACACATGCATGGACACATACGCACATGCCACACCCACAACACAGTCTGGCCATCTAGTCTTCGCCGCACGTTCACTTTGTGAGTATGAGGGACATGGTGGCTACAGAAGTGCTATGTGGACGTGCAGTCAGTCTTGGTTTTGGTTGGGTTGGGAATTGCTCCGCTAGATCCCAATTCCACTTTCACTCTTTGGGGTTTTGGTCTCACCAAGAAATCAATAGCTGTGATACGTTTTGGGTACGAAAGGATGAAGAACTTGCTAATGAGGAATTGGCCAGCTTTCCACACCTCGATCCCCACCACTCGCCGACCTGAACCAACCAGAGAAAACACCAAGGAATGGCTTCTTCCTGGTTTGGATACATTCCACTTGAAGCTCTTCCAGGCATGTGAAGAATTCCTTTCAGTGTATGTGACTGTAAAGAGATGGGTTCTTGAAATGGAGAGTTTGAAAAGTAAGGATGAGCATGAACAGAGAGAAAACATGGGCCTGGGAGTCAGCAGATTGGAATCCCTGACCTTGCTCTGCCCCTCCTGCTCTGTGATCTGGGCAAGTCCCCCTTACTTCTTTCAGCCTTGGTCATGAATTCTACAAAAGGAGGACACTGAATTCGATGATCTGAAGGTTCCTTCCAGCTCTAAATGCTCCATGGATTCTAAGCCTTGAAGCAGCAATGAAAGCTCTGTTGTGACTCTATGAACCACTCTTAAGAAACAACATTCTTCCCCCAAGTCCTGCCTATATATGTGTTCAGACAGTGCACTGAAATGAGCACTGGATGGGACACAGTTCCATCTTGAACTGGCTCCATGTTCTTGAGAAAGTTGTGCTCCCTCTGTGGGCCCTACTCTTCTTAGCTATAATCTGGTGTTCAAGTACATTCTCTCTATGATCCCTTTCGGCTCTGCCACTTTAGGAACATTGGGGCTCTAGTGACTGAGAGTTCATGTTACAGTGAATATAATATTCAAACATAGGAAAACATCCATAACATGAAGGAGAAATCTGAAATAAAGATGGAGAAGACATCAGTTGTCCAGGAACCAAATTATGAACAAAGGTGAAATGCAAGCAGAAGGAAGGAAGGGAGAGAAGGAGGGAAGAAGGAGGGAGGCAAAAAAAAAAAAAAAATCACAAATAAAATTTAAAGTCTAGATGTATTCAGTCAGGGGAAAATACCTATATTTGCGTTTTACTTAGATATGGAAATTATGTCATATTTCAGAAAGAAAACTCTTCAAATGAACAAACGTGTTGTTTGCAAAATCAGTTCCCTTTGTGGTTAAAAAAAAAGCCTTTTAACGTCAGTAAACTAATGTAACTTTTTCAGAAAAGAACTAATTAGATACATAAGCCCATATTTTGTCAATTCTTACTAATTGACACAGGCGTAGGTTCTATTTTTGAGTTTTATTCTTTTCCCATTTGGTCTTTTTAAGAACCATGTTAGGGATCTTCAACTTTAGATGCACATTATGGAGCTTCATACTTGAGGTCCCTGGTGATGTGTCTTCACTGAGGGTTTCAGTCCTCATCCCTCTCTGCTCTCCTGCACACACCCCGGGACCTACTGTTACTGAAACACCCACTGCCTGTTTCCCTTCTACCTTGCCCTTCCCACCCCAACCCTTTGCTTTTCCTTTCTCATCCCTGCCTCTGCATAAATAAATCCTTCAAGACTCAAATCAAACGCCACTTCCTCTCCACAAAGCTTCTCCTATTTCCTGGGTTAGAAGCAATCTCTGTCCCACTTTGGTTCTACCTCCCTAGTGGCACATCGTGTCTTCAACCCTGCAATAGTGCTTCTAGAATATGACTTTCTTGAGCGCAAGATTTTGCTTCTCAGGATAGCACACAGCACAGTGGGCATGAGGTCCAGCTGTTAGACCTGGATTTGAGTCCTGGTTCTGCTACTGGTTTCTGGGTGACCTTGGAGGGGTTACTCGATCTCTCAGCTTCGGTTTGCTTCCTCTATTAAAGGTGGATGGTACCTACTTCATAAGGTTGCCGGGACACTCAGTGAGAAAATATATGTGAAATGACACTTAATATAGCACTTACTGTATGCCAGACGTGGTAAGCACCTGATATTTATTAAACTCAGGAACCTTATAGCACTATCATAAAGCTCCACTTTACACAAAGAACCTAAGGATCTTGCTCAAAGTCCTACAGTAGGTAGATAGTCTGGCTCCATGATCCATGCACTTGGCCACTGTACTTAATTGCTTCTGTTCTGTAAATGTTACCTATTTTTATGAGTAAAATTCATTTCTTTATAGAGTCTAGTACACTGTTGGCATGGAGTAGATGCTCAAGAAATAATTAGTTGAAGGAAGTGACTCAATATTTAATTTGAAGAAATTCACCTGGTTAGATGCATCTTGGCTGTTACGGGATTAGCTACTTGAATGACGCACCTGTAGTGAGCTGACACATGCGTGATGAGCTTATACTTCTTTTCCGGTTTCCTTCCACCACCTCATTTCTACTATATCCATCAGGGGACCTAGGCTATATGGCACTGGCCTTTGGAAGGAAAGACTTGATTTTAAAAATTGTTCTCTTTCTAAGGAAGTGTCAATAATAGTGAAGACATCAAAATGTTTCTTAGGAAGAATAATGACATAAAAGAATTACTATTTCACAGTGTGACCTTAGGCAAGTCATTTCCTGTCTCCTAGACGTAGTCTTCTCATCCATAGAGTGACAGCGCTAAGCATAGTGATCTTTAAGCTCCAACATTTCATGATTCCATGTCGTTATACATTTCTTTCTTCTTCTGATACCTCAATATGTGCCTTAAGCAGCCAGGATACAGAAATGTAAAAATTTGACCTATATAAGATATACTTGCCAAATGCAAAAACCAAAACAGAAGTAAAGGCATTTTCTTTCTTAAAGAGTTATTTCCATCGCTACTCATAAATTTGCATAGTGTTAGTAGTAATAGCGGCTCCTGTAAATTTAATACCTTTGCATTTACTCAGGGCTTTTTGAGATTTTCAAAGGCTTTCACTCTCATTGTTAAGAGGTCTCTCAACTATTGAAAAGCATTGCAACAAAAACAGGAAAGACCGATGCATAGAAAGCCTGAATCCCATGTGTATATCTAACACTTATTAGGCATCCATCATTTCTAAGTTCTGTAAAGAAACTTAGATGACACACCCTAGACTCAAGGCTCGTGCCCCCGAAAGGGAAGACATGCAAATATACACAGCTACAAATTAAGAGTATGACAGTCTTGTGCAAAGAATGGCTTGCCTAAAACATCCTGGGAACCAGGCAATAGGCCAGAAGGTCATTCTAGAATTTTTCTGGCCTTAAAAATTATAATCCTTTCCAAGTGCGTGGTGCCTCAGAGTTTCCAGAACCTTTCGTGTGCATTTCTTAATTTAATCCTTGGGGCAGACACACGTGCTGCCACCACCACATCCATGTCTTTGCAGAACTCTATTATTCTTAGTTGACAGATGGGGAAACTGTGATTCAGAACTACAAAAAGACTTGCCATAGGTCAAGAAATTTGTATAATGCTGACACAAGTCAAATCTTCTGACTCCAAATCCTGCTTTCTTGTCACTTTTCAAACTGTTTCTCTGAGGTCTCATGGAGATTAGAGGGTGGCTGGAGAACTCTGAGGTTTTGGTTACAGTCAGGGAGAATGGGAACAGATGTGCTTGGATGAGGCAGAAAAGCCCAGGTACCTGGAAGAAAGATGTTCTTTGGTTGCCTAGCTTAAACATTTTGAATTGGAAATGTATGTTTATCTCCATTTATAGATGAGGAGAGTCAGACTCAGAGTGATGAGTCCAGAATCACATAGCTAGTGGCAACCTCAAGATTTGAAATCAGGTGTGCCTTACTCTAAATATAATGACTAGAAACATGAGTTTTGGTTTGAGCTCTGCTCTCCACAGAGATCTGGGGCCACCCAGATCCCTAAACCTGTTCTCACTGTGAAATGAGGTTAATAATAACCACTGATATAATCTTATGTGAGATGAGTCCTGTGACACACACAATACAGTATTAGGCACCTAGGAAATGTTCAGCAACTATTTGCTATGGAGATTATTTGGCAGACCTCACTGCTTCTCTTCAGTACCATCCCTCACCTCCTCAATGCCTTCCCAGGAAGGTACAAATGGATGTGAGAAGATGGGGAAAAAATACAATCCAGTAGAATGAACATGAATATAGCTGCCCAGCTCACATTGACCTCTGTGGACTGCCTTTGATCCATAGATGCAGACATGATGGATTGGGCAGAGCTGATTGGATCAGAGGTCAACACTGCTCTAGATGAAAACAATCAGGTTCTCCCTCTGGAAATTTGATACTGGGATTGGGGAAGGCATGATAAGTATTGCATTTTTTGGGGAACTATTGCATGGAAACCTGAGAGTGATGGGGTGGCCATAGGAACTGAGGAGACAAAGACGAACATCCAACAGAGAGGGACAGGATGAAGCCAGTCTGCAGAAGAAGGCGGTAATAAAAAAGAGCTTCCTACCTCAGTCCATTCCTAAGACCCAGCTATGTGCCTGTCCTTCAGTTCCAATTCCATATCCTCCTGTTGTTCAAGCTGCTTGAGGAGTCCCACATTGCAGCAGCCACTGTGGCTCTGTGGTTCTGTTACTCTGCCCACACCGTGCAGGAGTCCAAACCCCCAAATCTCCTTGGAGTCATGAGGCTTGCTTCTTTAGGAAAGAGGACATTGAAGCTGCATACCCAAGCACCCAGAGGAACACTTAAGCCAGACTGTGTCTGGATTGAGGCTGTGTAATAAGCCTATTTCAAGTGATTTAGGCTTTAAGAACACCAGATAATATAAAAGACTGACACCCAAGATTTCAGGAGTCTGAACTGGACTCTGAGTCACATGCATCACTGAGATCCAGTCATGCCTAATGTGGGCAAGGTTTTCACAGAAAACTCAGTCTAAAGGAAGAAGACATTGGACAGTCTTGGTGCAGCAATAAAGCCTTAGTCACCAAAGGAGAGGGGCAGATCCTAGCTCAGTATTGTGCCTCCCAGCCCATTTCCCTGCAACATCTCCCCTGGACCCTATGAAGCAAAGTAAGGGTATGCATGGAGGCAGAGCAGTGCTGTGATAAACACCAACCAAGCTAAGACTCTCTAAAACAGAAGTTTAGTAGCCATGCCAAACATGAGAGAGAAGCATTTATTCTACCCACCTCTGCAAGGGAACCTGTACGACCTTGAGGCCTTGGTGTCAAGGTGGGAGACCACAGTGTTCAGCAAAAGTGGCTCACCAGGAGCTTTGACAGAACAAGGCAGATGCCATGCAAACTCAGAAGACAGATGTCTGGTACACACGCAGCCCCTGCAGGCTCTCAGAAATAACTGAGAGAGGGACGTCTTTTAAAATAATACCAGAAGTACTGCAAGAGCCACTAAAGGTGGTGGGGAGTGGGAGCAGTAAAGCCCAGGTTAGAAAAGGCAATAACTCCTGGGATGTAAATATGCGTTCAGGCAACTGCAAAGATGGGGACCAGATGCCCTGAAGGAATTTAATGAGGCTGAAAATTCAGGCCAGTGATGTGAAGTGCAGATGGCTGCTGAGTTTCAGGACTGAGAGTCATTCAGCCTCTTAACCTTAATGCAAATGGTAACTTCAGTGATCTGCAAAGCAGGTTCTCCTCTCCTATTTGAAAATCACCACATACATTTCCATTAGGGATTCAGAGAGCAGAGAGGGTGCCAGCTAGGGTAGGAGAAAAGCGAGACTCCGCTTTTCTTCATATCCCATATGGCCATTGATATAATATTAATTCAGGGGGGCCTGGCAATATTAATCCTTAGGTGCCCTGGGGATTTGAGAATTCATGGACATCAGAAGGGGAAAGCAGATTCCGGGTGGGATGGAAACGCAGAGTGGGATTTTGTGGTCGCGCAGCTTGGCCCCAGAGAGCCCCAAATTATGGTTCTACCACTTACCAAACATGTGATATAGAGCGTGTTGATTCACTTTTCTGGTCTCCAGCTTCTCTTTCTGCAAAATCGAGATAACAATATGTAAAGCTGATAGTTACAAAATGTTTTTAAAAAAAATTTTTCCTGTTATAAATTAGCACTCTCTTTTAATTCCAATGTTGTTTTCCTTCCCGTTTCCTCTTTGAAAACTGTAATGCCCAGGGGACTGGACACATAACCTAGGCAAGTGTGGGGCTACCTTGAGACTAAGACATATAGGAGAGGGCCTCCCTCATTCAAAGAGGCTTCTTTAGATCCAGCCTACTCTTGGTGTGCAAACACCAGCCATAGAATATCAAACATGACTTTTAAAAAACTTTTTTTAATGTTTATTTATTTTTTGAGAGAGACAGAGCATAACTAGGGGAGGGGCAGAAAGAGGGAGACACAGAATCTGAAGGAGGCTCCAGGGTCTGAGCTGTCAGCACAGAGCCCAACACAGGGCTAGAACCCATGAACTGTGAGATCATGGCCTGAGCCGAAGTTGGATGCTTGACCAACTGAGCCACCCAGGCACCCATAAACATGATTTTTTAAAGAGAAATCAGCAATGTGGAGTTTCATGTGTAGTCTCATTTTAAATGTCTCAAATAATTCAATTTTCTTAAGTTTATTTATTTATTTTGAGAGAGAGTATGAGCCAGAGAGGGGCAGAGAAAGAGGGAGAGAGAGAATCCCAAGCAGGCTCCGAGCTGTCAGTGCAGAGCCCAATGGAGGGCTCAGTCTCACAAACCCTGATATCATGACCCGAACCAAAATCAATAGATGCTTAACTCACTGAACCATGCAGGCACACTTCAAAATTTTTTTTTTTTTAAAAACCCATTATAGGGCAAATCCACAACAGGCTGCACTCAGCCCATGACTGCTGGCCCACCTTGAGAAAAGAGGTAACCAGCTTTAATCTCTCCTCAGAAACTAGTTCAAACCACCCAAGGCATCTTTGGTTTCCCCCAAACAGAAAGCCATACTGAGGGAGAAGGGAAGACAAGACTCAGGGATTTTTCCAGTGGCTCTCTGTAAGAGCACTTGGTTATTCACTTTGGATCAAGGGCTCCCATGTCCCACCTGTAGCTCCCAGGAGTCCTAGGGGATGACACTTTCTCAGCTCCCATCTTCCTGTGTTTGGACTCAGGTGCTATGAGGCTGAAGTCCCCATATGATGAGATTCTGTATTCTAGGAAGTGTTCTAATGTCCTGGTTCTCTTCTGGGTGGCCTCATTGCTCCTGAGAGAATAGAATCGTGCCATTAGAGATCCTCCTCTATGCAAAGCTGAGGGATGTATTTACAAAGCTTGTTGGGGGATTGATTGATTTTGACATTATCTCTTAGGCTGCTCAAGCTCAAATGAGGAACAAATCATCTGGGGAATCAGGTAGAGGAGGAAATGTCACTGAGAGAGACAGCCACAAACAAATGCAGATGGAGGTCCCTCGAGAGACACTGGCGTCAGAGGAAGTCAACACATTACAATAAGGTCATGGCCTCGGTGGATTAAGAAGCTATCAAATTCACAAAGAACATGATAGTTAAACAAATCCTAGCACAGAGGGAACACTTCCAAGGGCTTTATCTTCAATGATCCCATAATTTAAAAATCATCTATGGCTAGCACTGCAGGCAGAATGAAAGGAGAGAATTCACATGGGTTAAACACCTACTGTATTCCATACATTGTGGTTCTATGTATTGTCTAGCTATGGGACGTGCACAGGCACTCAACCGTGCTGAAGCTCAGTCTGCACCTGTGCTATAAGAATGATAATGTGCTGTCTTGTAGGATTATACTAGAAAATAAAGCAAAGTATATGGAAGCTGCTGATACTGGGCCTGGTACATATTAAGTATTCAATAAGTCATCACTATCCGTATCTCCCTGATTCTTCCCAATAGCCCATGGATATTATCTGAATTTCATGATGAGAACTTCAAGTGCACAGAGGTTACTAGTCCAAACTGCTTGCCCAAATTCTTCCAGCTAATAAGTCAAAGACCAAGATTCCAATTCAGGATTGCTTGCTTTTTTTTCTTCCCTACAAACTTGTTTTTCTGGTTTAGTAACATTAGCAAGTCAATATTCTAAATTTTTCTACCCAGTTATTTTTTTCTCTTGAACCAAAATGGAATGAGGCAACATTTAACACCTGACTAAGCCCTCCGAGGTCCCTTAGTTCATTGCCAATGCTTTCCTCCAACACCCCAAACAGTTTCACAATCTGACATGTGGGGTCAAGCCCTCTCTTGTGCCTTCTGCCCTGGATCTTGGTTTTGGGGTGTCTGTCCCAGGCAAGGTCATTCAGACACTATCCAGCTGTCATCCAACACAGGTTGCCTTCCCAACTGGGTCTGCACCTCTGCACTGGTTTCTCCCACTTTCTTGCTTCGTTCCTGAACTTTGTCCCATTTGTCCATGGTATTTCTGACATCTAGCATCCTGACATCTGCTCATGTTCTGACATCTGATTTGGCTTCTCCATCTTGACCCTCAATGTGGTTTTAATATAGCTCTTCTGTCCCTTTCTTGAAACCAGCTTGTGGAAACCAACTCACTGGAGCTGGCCAGGGCCCACAACACAGGAAGCAGAGAACCATGCTGCAGTTTATAAATAAACCTGAGTGTTTAATATTCGTTAATCACCTGGTCAAACCAGTCAATTCACTTTTAGGAAGCAATGATCAAAAAAGTAACAAAAACATGCATGTGTGTGCACAATACAGCATTGCTTGTAATGACCAAACAGCAGGGTTTGAGTATCCATCAGTGGAGCAAAACCCAATGTCATCAAATACAATGAGGTTAATCTGGAAAGATATTCATGCTATACTAAGTGAAAAAAGTAAGTTGCAACTCATACGTAAAGTCTAATCCTCCTTCGGTCAAAAAAAAAAAAAAAGACAGCTTATATGTACATAGTTATTTGGCTTTATAAGCAAAAAAAATTCGGAAAAGATATTCCCCAAGTAGCAACAGTGTGACTGTGGCTTAATTTTTAGAATATTAACTTACATTTATCCTCCCTGTGTTTCTTCCTCTCCTCCACTGTAAGCAGATGGTCAGGGCTTTTTGTGGCCTCTTGCCACAAAGGAGATTTTTGTCACAGGGCCAGAAGCCAAAGTTGTCTGCAAAACACTTCTGATCCTGGTCTGGAATTTTATAAAACCTAAACCCATTGAGAAGACTCTACTTGGTATCTTGGAGGAAAAGGAGAGAGAAGGGAAGGTCTTTGAAATGGAAATACCATAGAAGTCTGTGATCCTGGAGTACTCCCAGGAAGAGGAAGACCTCAGATGAGCTGGTTTAGGGAGTTGGGAATTCTGAAGTCTCACCAAAGATTTTCCTGGCTTAAAAAGAGGCAGCAGAGGAGCCAGACCTGGAAGAGACCATGTGGTCTGAGACCATGAATGTCTCAGCAGTAAATATAGACTAAAGCCAATGGCTGAAGAGTCCCCAGGACTTGGTGATACATAAAACCCTGAGACATTCACCTAATCCTGAGGGTGGCAATAATGGCTGAGATTGAATTTCTAATGACCTGATAGGATGAAGAGAGTGTAGACTCAGAATTGGATTTAATTTATGTAAAATAAATAAAGTGCTATTTCTTGCACATCTGAGTTTGTAAAGTAAGATTCATGCTCACTACACATAATGGGAATGGAGAGTCAGAGGGCAGAATTTCACTTCTTATATCATGTAATTTTCAAGTGGTAGGATTTATGGATAAGCTTTTATTTTCTTTTTTTGCCCTCCCGCCCCACCACCCCCAATATTTTTCTGTTTCTAATGTTTGTTAGGTCACCACACCCTCTCAGTCTGATGGCAACCTCTCCAGAGAGTTAGAGTGAATTGCCTAATCATCATTTCTGGTCCTAAGACATGGGTACTATTTATTCATTTAGACATCACTTGAAAGATCCACTTGCTGAAATGGTCTGTGACACTCTTCTGGGTCCTGAATTTCTGCTTCTCCTTGACTCTGAATTCCTCTATCTTCTCAGAAATGAGCCCTCATTCTACCACTTCTTCATCCATCTCCTGACTCAAGTTTTCCCCCAAATGTCTGTCAGATTATGAACTTACCTTCAAACTCATTTATTCTCCAGGTTTCCTGGATGAGATTCTTTTAAAATTTCTTTGGAGGGCTTCCCTCTTAAGAAGAGAAAATGACTCTGAAGTGAGTAGGAAGGAGAGAGGATGATGGCTGGGGACAGCTGTACACAGTCTGTAGTGGGCTCTGCTGTCAGAGTGCTACAGAAAAGATAACTCCCCATTGAAAAACGCAGTAATGCCATCTAAGCCCCCTGCATGGAAGAAAAAGGAAGAGGCTCTTTTCTGCACATCAGTCCTTGGGTCCTATCAATCCCTCTAGTTGTAGGACCCACTGCTCTCCAATATACAACCTCCCGACTATCAGGCCAGAACTCTGCACCGATCCCTGCAAGAGCACAGGTCCAATCTCCAGATCTTCATACAAATTGGTTGCCTTTCATGATGAACCACCTCCATCACGCTTCTTCTAGCTTAATTCTGTTTATCTCACAATGAAGCTTACTCTACCTCCTCCTGGCAATGGTCACCTTTTTTGAACCCAGATGTTACATATATATACCGGTATTAGGGTTCTCCAGTTAGGGTTTCCAGAGAAACACACACACACACACACACACACACACACATATAAGTTTATATGCATGTGTATATTGTAGGGAAAGTCTGCACATTGAAAATTCATATAAGACTTGATGTTGCAGTCGTGAGTCCAAAACCCCCATCTAAAAACATACTTTCACAGCAAAATCTAGACTGGTGTTTGATTGAACAAGGGCACAAAGCCTAGCCAAACTGACACCTAAAATTAACTATTACCATACCTCAACTATTATTTTATGTGTTTGAATTGTATCTCCTCAGTAGGATTTTAAACTATTGGAGAGCAGGGAACAGAATGACATCATGAGTTCAGGCAGAGATGTGTCTATTGAAAGCTCCATATAGTAACCAGAGTCAGAAATACTGAATCTCAGAATCTTAATTCTGAATGTCAGAATCTCAAATACATTTCCTGTGACTGTGAACTTAATCACTGGGGGACAGAAAATGTGAGTTCTCCTTCTTTCTGCTGCAGACTTTTGGATGCTTGCTGTGGAAATGGGGTTTCCATTGGAGTTTAGTCCAACATGAAGAAAGGAAGCAACTCTCCACTAAGCCCAGAGTTAACAACTGTCATAAACAGTCAGTGGGGGTAGATAGTTGAAAGTTGTGATTTAAATGACATTCATAATTATCTTTGGATTTGTTTAAGCCATAATAGCCATGATGGAGAGCTCACAGGTCCAGTTGGTGAACAGGTCAACAGTAGGTCAAACATTAATTGGGCCATTCTCCCTTCCCATACCTCACCTCCCAACACACACACACACACACACACACACTGATCTGACTGAATTTTTGTCTGAAAATTAACTGAAGGTTGACCAATTAATTATGAGTTAATCCTGAGAATCGATCTTTATGGAAGCTATTGGGAACTGAGTCAGAGAAAAGGATACCAAAAGGGAAGCAGATGGACAAACTTTTCTGCTTCACAGCCATGTTCCTGCTACCCTCCCCAGTTAACCACAACTCACAGTGACATTTCAAAAAGGGTCCCCCCTGCAGTTGACAGTGACCATACACACAACCCCATTTATAGACTATCTCTGGTGTGGTAAGATTGAAGTGTCTCCTAGCAGAATATCTTATTCTTTCCCTGTAGCCTGTTATATTCCAGAAAGATGGTACATGTAATATTATATGTGAATATTTAATGTAAAACACATACAAGTAGTACTTCATCTGCATGTATTATGTTCCTAGAAGTATATTTAGAATTTTAAGCTGTTCCAACTATTACACATTTTGCCAAATTTTAGTCATTGAGAGAGTTGTGTTTAAACATCTGTTGACTGCAGATGTTAAGCAGTGTGAAATAGTCTTTTAAGATGCCAAAATGCAGTTAAAATCATAATATTTTTCTTAGGAACATATCATGCTACATCAATGGAAATTCAGAAAGATAACACTCGATGAACAATGAGTGGTAATAATTCTCTAAACAAATCAGCTGTGACTCACGGCAGGGGAGAATTAGCTTTTAACTAAATTATGTTAAATTAGCCATGCCAATTTGCCCAGCTCTTGAAGATAGTTACTTTTTTTTTTTCCAAACCAAGCAGTGGTCAGGTGGAATAAAGTGCAAGGAAAGATCTTTTTTGGCTTGAAGGAGAAGATAATTTGGTAACAAACTTTTCCCTTACTTTTAGCTGGACCACTGAACCAGAGGATGTCAGTATTTAAAACATAGAAATGCCAACTCTTCTCTTGAATGTTAATGTGGGGGTGTCTGGTTTATACCTGGGCTCAGGATTCAGAAGAAGGTATGTGGTACATGGAGCTTGGACAAGCCTCAGCTTGGACGGCTCCACCTCCGATTGTGGAAGAAACACATCTACAACATAAGCAGAGAGGATACTTCTGTGCTTCCCATGACTCAAATCTGCCTTACTTTGGTTGCTAGGTGGGAAGTAGGAGCATTACTGGAGCTTCTAGAAGAGAAGAGAGAGCTATCTCTTCAGTGTGAATTAAGCAGTGTCGAGAGGCCTCACAGTTCAAAATAGCTTTCTCCCCTGCCTGAAATTCTACGGCTAGAGTTTTTCTTTAGGTTTAAAACCTTGAAAGCTCTATAATGTTCCTGAGTAGAACAACAAAGCCATTAGCAGTCAATGTCTCTCTCTAACTTTTTTTTTCCCATTTCAATTTCAGGTCTAATTCTCTGTGCTTCCTAAAAATATGTTTCATATTTTCATGAGGATTGGACCTTCATATGTAATTGGTTCAAACACCTTAATTTGTTGGCTAAATTAGTTGAAATTCTTTTCTAGACAAAAGTGAATTCATCAAATTGGGTGACCCATTATTTCTTAAATTCATCATTGATTGAGAGCATGTGTTATGTGCCAAGCTCTATGCTAACTCCTGGGGCAACAGAGGTAACGCTTCATAATCCCTCTTTCTGGCACCGTGTCACTCTGCTGGGGACACAAGCACATCACCAGACCATTATTATGTGGTGTGATAAATAGTTGAGGAGGTAGACGTAGGATGCTTTTGAGCACATCCTGGTAGTGTATTGATGATGATATCCTGGGCTTCAAATACAGCACATTGAAAAAGTATAATGAGGAGATGCTAAATTAGTAGACAGTATTCATGCAAAGTTCTACCATGTTTTTACTCCTATGCCAAGTGTTTGGTTTGAGTAAGAGTATTGGAGAAGAGAATAGAAGTTGGGAAGGAAGAAAACATCATCTCAGCCATCAAGGAGTTCCCAATTTAGTTGTAGGAAATAAGATGGAAATATTAGGAATTACTAAAAATTAAGGCAATCTACAAATTTATAGAGTATGAACACCAAGTTGTGTGGCAAACAGTAAGTGACACGAGAAAAGGAAAGGAATGATATAGAGTGGGATAGTCTCAAAAAAGTTCCTCCCCAGGAGATGGGCATGACATAGACAAGGAAGGGCTGGTCCAATTGACATTGGTAAAAGTGAAGGGCTCACGCTATCTATACAGTGTGGGTAGCAGGGACAAATGTCCAGAGTTGGCAATGAGGGGGAATGTTTTGTTGTATGGGGGTTACAAGGGTGGATGTAAGGGATTATGCAATTAGGGAGCAGAATAAGAGTCTGAAGTCCAGTTTTGTGCAGGGTCTTCAACTCACTCATTATTGAGGGCCATGCACTGGGCTATATACTATACATACAGGAATTAATAAATTCCTGCCATCTTGAATATTATAATTTAGTCCTAAAAAGAAACTTAGATTTCTTGGAGCCTCACTGTGTTGGTGTCTATGCCCCTTTCATTTCATCCTTCAAATGCTTTCCACTCAATGAAATCTCCCCAATCCGTTCAGCCAAAATAATTTGTGATGACAACAAAACCAGCTAACATTATTAAGTACCTCCTAGACCATTGTACTGTACTAAATAAACACTTCACATACTTATTCAAAATAATAGTTATCATCTAAGTGTTTCAATGTAACAGGCACCATGTTATATTTTTTGCAAAGATTACATAATTTAATCCTTACAACAAACCTTAGATGTACTATGATTATCCCCATCATCTGTACAAGAAAAGTGAGGCTCTGAAGGGTTAAATGATTTACCCAAGGTCACCCTTAACTTTTTGAGAAAGAGACGATGCCTAGAGAATGAAATGACCGCCACTGTATGCCTCCAGATGTGATAGAATATATAACACGTGGCACCATCTATGAAGTAATGTTTGACCAAAAAAAAGTTGAATGTAAATCTAGTTAGCTCTTTAGATCTAACTTCCAGTTTATTCAAAGTAGAGGAATAAAGAATCAAGATGAATGATACCATAAAGAAGTAAACAGAAAAAATTTAAATTTGAGAGTGTGGGGACTGCAGGACAGTTGACCTGATTTATTCAACATGTATATTATATATAGAATAGTATAGTGTAGTATAGTATAGTATAATATAAGTGTAATATGATGATAAATGATAGATAGATAGATGATAGAAGAACTTGGTTTGGGTTGAGTTAATTTAATGTTTAAGCCTTGTTTGGTTCCTTATTTTAGCAAACCAATTTTTAAAAATATTTTTATGTTTATTTATTTTTGAAAGAGAGAGACAGAATGCAAGCGGGAGAGGAGCAGAGAGAGAGGGACACACAGAATCCAAAACAGGCTCCAGGCTCTGAGCTGTCAGCACAGAGCCCAAGGCAGGGCTCAAACTCACGAGCTGTGAAATGATGACCTGAGCCAAAGTTGGACGTTTAACCGACTGAGCTACCTAGGTGCCCCATCAAACCATTTCTTTTTTTTAGTGTTTATTTATTTTTGAGAGAGACAGTGCATGCAAATGGGGGAGGGGCAAAGAAAGAGGAGGACAGAGGATCTGAAGAGGGCTCTGTGCTGAGAGCAGCGAGCCTGATGCGGGGCTCGAACTCACGAATCATGAGATCATGACCTAAGTTGAAGTCAGTCACTCAACCCACTGAGCCACCCAAGCATCCCTTGAGCAAAACAATTTTAAAAAGACATTTTTGAGGAATGCCTGGTGGCTCAGTTCATTAAGGATCCAACTCTTGATTTCAGCTCAGTTCATGATCTCACAGGCCCTGTTGCTGCCAGTGCAGAACCTACTTAGGATTCTTTCTCTTCCTTTCCCTCTCTCTCTCTCAAAATAAATAAACAAAAATAAAAATAAAGACATTTTTGAAAAGTGGGGCAGTTTGAATGTGGACTGGTTATTGGTGGTTACCAAGCAAATATTCTTAATTTTCTTGGGTGTGATCATGGCACTGAGATTATGGAAGAAAACACTAATTTTTTTGAGATGTGTACAAGTGAATTAGGAAATGATGAGATCTAGGATTTGCTTAAAAATATTTAGCAAAATAATTACAATAGGAAAGGATAAATGAGGCAAGAATGGCAAATGTTTGCTAGTTATTGAAGCTTGCCGACTGATACATGGGGAATCATTGTATTAGTCTCTCAATTCTTGTGTGTTTAAAATTTTTTGATATAAAAATTCATTAAAAAAGATACTGGCTTAGGGGCGCCTGGCAGTCTCGGTAGAGCATGTGACTCTTGATCTCAGGGTTGTGAGTTCAAGCCCCACACTGGGTGTAGAGATTACATAAAATTAAAAAATAAAATAAAATCTTAAAAAAAAAATACATGGCTTAAAAAATCAATCAGGCTGAAAATGGATTCTCCTGTACCACTGGGCCCAGTTTCTTGCCGATAGTAGGGGCTCAATAAGCACATGCTTAAATACACGTCACAGGAATATGTGCTCCAAACCAGCAACCTCTCTTTTCTTCCAGAATGCTGCATGTTGCTTTTTAAATGAAATATCCTCCTTTTCTCTTTGCCTTCAGGGCTGCCCCTGATGTTAATTTTGATCAAAATTCACACAGATAAAATTTTAAAAGTGGGCCTTTGCAGTGCGGTTCACTTTGTGAGTCCAGCTTGCTTGATTACAGAGAGCTTTGAATGCAGCCTGGGATTCTGACCTCATCTCTGAAATCACAAACAGCAGCCTCCACCTTTACATGGATGTGATTAAATCAATGTCTTAAGATCAGTTTCCAGCTCCTCCTCCCAGTGTACCTCCAAATCTGTCTTTCACGATGTTATTTCTTCTGTAGTAGGGTAAAAACACCCCTGAATTGTGACTGCAGAGGGATGGGGGTTGCAACAGGCAGAAAGACACTGCCCATGCTAATCTCCCATTTTGAACATGGCCAGACATTTTTTCCATATCAAATCTGCAGAGAATTGCAAAAATGACGTCAACAAATATTTTTCCGGAAACTGATTTATTATACCAAATATGAAATTACTGATACTTTTCCAAGGGGGAAACAAGACAGTAAGCTCTGCATAGAGCCTGGTTATAATAAGATATTTGTTTCTCAATTCCAGAAGCTGGCGACTGAACTCCCAGAAATGAACTGGCACCAATTCCCATGAATGAAATGACTATGAATCATTTCATTCTTGAAAATTAAACAAAGATGTGACTTAACAGGTGATGAGTTGGGTGGATGTGCAATATTTCCACAAACACTCAGCCACGATAGGTGCTCATATTATTGGTATGAATCGGAACCCTTTAAACATTTTTCCATCTGAGCCTTATGAGAGAGAGAAAAAAAAAAACCCTGAGTGTATCTGTTTGAACATGCTCAACAAATTATTTTTGTGGAAGTCTGTCTTTCAGTGTTTCAGATGAGGTGATGCATAATTTTTATAGTATGGAATGTCCTGCGTAGCTTGGGCATCCTATTAGAAACAAGTTTCTGTTTTTGAATAGTTCCCTCTCCTAAATGAGAAATAAAGGGAAAGAGGACCAGAATTAACAGTCACTTCTTGACTCTTACAAATCCAGAATTTCACTCACCCATCGCTTTGAGAAAGTACATCTGTGCTGTGAAATACAGTAGCCGCTGGCCACATGCAACGATTTTAAATGTAAATTAATTAAAATTATAAATTCAGTTTCTTGGTTGCACTAGCTACATTTCAAATAGTCAGTAGCCACCCATGGCTAGTGGGACCATATCGAATAGCCAAAATTTAGAACATTTCCACTGTTGCAAAGTGAGTGAGGAGGCATTGATATGGTTCCCATTTCCTCATTTTTTTCAAGTTAGAAGAGCAGCATTTGTCTCTGTAGCCCTGACAGAAGGATATCGTGGGATTAATAAGAAAACACCTGAAATTAGTTTCTCCAAAATTCATCCTAAAGCTCTGTGGACTCAGTTGAAATAGTGTAAGATTTTGACTCTATACGTCCTGAAATATTAAAAATTAAAAATATTAAAAATAAAAAAATTGAAGATTTTTAGCGTTTACTGGAATCGTTAAGTGATTTTTTTTTATATTTGATAAAATACAGCATTTTGTTAAATCTCATTTGAAACTAGGGAATGGCCCAGTTTATCTATATACCTATATCTTTATCAGTATGTATCTGTATATACCACTGATTGGAAAAACCCTGACATAGGAAGATGTACTTATGTAATACTTATAATCTTTTGTCTTGTGTGTTGTCCCTGAGAGCAAGACATGGAATAAGATACCGGTAGCAAATGAGAGTTTCTTCTTATATGTGACATGACAGAATGACTCACTTGTTAGTAAGATGACCAAGGACAAGGAAAGGGACCCCGGAAGAGCTGACAGTAAAGTTACTTCCAGAGCTCTAACATTGGTAGATTATGTATTTTTCCTTGAAGGCTTCTAAATCTAATGATATGATTTGGATGCACTGCTCTATCCAAAGTTGAAACCAATGTTAGATTAAGTAATGCCTGAGTTTAGTGAAAACATGCACCACTGTGGGGGAAAAGTACCCACCATGATTCATTCAGCAACGAATGCAGCATCCACTAGAACCAGTCACTGTTTAGGTGCTTAAGTATATTAGGAGAAATAGCTCTAAAGAGATAACCAAATGAATAATTAATTATAACTGAAATAAGTATCTGTAAAGCTTCCTGTAAAAGCACATAACAGGAGGACCAAATATACTTTTGGGAGTCAGAAAAGGTTTTCCTAAAAACATGATGTTCAAGGTGACACCTGAAGGATGAGTAGGATTTATCAAGGTCAAGCGGTGTGGAAGGAATGTTTTGGGAGGCGAATATGTGGATGGACTCCCCAAAACCAGAAACAGCATTGAGCATTTGCTGTGTGGCAGGGTGTAGTAAGCAAGAAATAGGAGGGTGTAACATGGCTGGGAGGTAGGTGGACACCTGCTCATGGGGGACCTTACACACCGTGATGAATAATAAATTAATCAATGAAATATGCATTTATATAAATACTGTTATTGTTTGTATTTTAATGAATAGTTATTAATACAGAGTAAAAGGCATAATTATGCAGAAGCACATAGTTTGGGATGTTACTTAGTTACCCAGATCTATGAAAAGAAGGATTTCTTTTCATAGATGGAAATAAACAGTGTTTTCAAATTTGTGGAGGTAAGAAAGAATCCAGTGTTTTCTGGAAATAATTAAGAAGAAGGGCAAGAGAAAAAGCTAAATTGTAGATGAGGCCAGATTGTTGAAATTTTTTAATGGCAGGATAAGGTGAATGAATTTTATCTGTTATGTAGCAGAGAACCATTGAAGATTTTCATTAGGGAAGGAGCAAAATTAGAACTTTATTTAGGATGATCTAGCAAGTGGTAGTGAGTGGTTGGGGAGAGGAAAATTTAAATGGATATTAGAACTTGAATTTGATGTTGCGGCCACAGGCAAATTATGTTAGAGTCTTGACGTGAGGATAAAAACTTAAATGAGAAAAATTATTTAGTTGGTAAGTGGAATAAATCCATTGCAGCAGTGATGTAAGGAAAGCTAAGAGTGTGTGTGTGTTGGGGAAGTGGGTAGGGGAGGGGATGTGGTTATGAAGAACCTGAAAGCCAATGAGAATGAGAGAACTAGGTCTTGGTGGCTTTTCCAGCCTCCATTTCCCTCTTTTCTGTTCAACAGCATCTAAATTTTCCTTTGGAGAACTGCCACCACCTCAGCTTCAAGAAATCTCCAGCTCCTGGTTTTAGTAACTGGCTCAAGAATACACAGGTAACCCTATTTGGGCCAATAAGAAACAAGGAGACATTTGCTGGGACTTCTCTAGGAAAGAAGCTTCTTGATGGTTCTCTAACGGCTATCAAAGGTGATGGTCTTCCTCCTTCTGAAGACAGTAAGAAAAGGATGGGGAGCCTGGAATGGCTGCAGCCTGTTTATAGAAGGATAGGGAACCAGGATGAGAATGAACCTGTCACAGGCAGGAGAGCAGAGGCAAATGAATCACAGAGAAGTGGGTCAATTCCTGATGACACTGAGAACCTCTACACTCCAGTTACAGGAGCCAATAAATTCCCTTTGCCAGTTTGTGCTGGGACTCTGTAGCGTGACACCACCATAATAAGGCTGAATGATAAGGAGAACAAAAATGAGTTCATTTCTACAAAAATAGAAAATTGATGGAGTGCCTGCCTGGCTCCATCGGTTAAGCGTCCAACTCCTGATTTCAGCTGAGGTCATGATCTCACCGTCATGGGATCAAGCTCTGCATAGGGCTCCAGACTGGGTGTGGAGCCTGCTTGAGATTCTCTGTCACTCCCTCCTTCTGCCCCTCCCCCACAGGGTGCTCATGCCGCTCTCTCTAAAAAAAATAAAAATAGGGGCGCCTGGGTGGCTCAGTCCGTTGAGGATCCGACTTCGGCTCAGGTCACGATCTCGTGGTCCGTGGGTTCGAGCCCCGCGTCGGGCTCTGTGCTGACAGCTCGGAGCCTGGAGCCTGTTTCAGATTCTGTGTCTCCCTCTCTCTGATCCTCCCCTGTTCATGCTCTGTCTCTCCCTGTCTCAAAAATAAATAAAATGTTAAAAAAAAATTAAAAAAAAAAAAATAAATAAAATAAAAATAAATAATTGAAAATGGATGAGAATTATCACCAGGAAGGATTAATTTATCTCAGCTGTATGATGACAATTGGCTTAATAATCAAAAGGATAGATTATAATCTATAAATGATACAGTAGCACATAGCATTAAAGCCAGAGATCCCGCTCATAGCCATGTGCTTCTGCTTATTTTCCCCAGAATTGTTGGTTGCAATAAAGAACCATGACTAATAAATGAAATTCAAAAATTTTAAGAATATTAAAAAATCACTATTAACATTTCCAGTCATTTATGAACGTACACAAATTTATTTTTATAAAAATGGGATCCTATTCATGCATTGTACTATAACCCGAGTTTTGCACACGCCGATATGTAAGAGACACATTTCTACGTCAATAAATGATGAGTTACATCATCTTTTTACTAGCAGTTCCCCATACATGTTTTTAGAAAGCATATCCTCTGGTATGCTTTATAGGATAGGATTTATCCTTTATAGGAGGATTTAACACCAAAGTGCGTGCTCAGATCCTGCCTCTGCCTCTTACCTCTTGAACGCTCTCTGGTTCCTCATTTGAGTTTTGCACTTTAAATGAAATCTGCCTCCACAGTCCTTAGTACAATGCCTGGTGGAGGGTGACACTTGGTAATGAGAGTTACTACCATCATTTTTAATATACTGTGTGCTGCAGGGGCCAAGGTAAGGAGATACAGAAAATATATATTAGACTCAAATATAAAATACAACTTGGGCCCTGTCTGTACACGATAGCAATGAATCAATGGGAGAAATAACAGGAGAAACCAAACATTATCCTGTTCCCTCATTACTAATTTGAAGGTCAACTAATGCTTGCAGCATAATCGTTATAAAATTTGAGCAATGAGATTCTTGAAACAACTGAACCCTTAAGCCTTTTATTTGACTCCTCCCCTCCCCCTTCTACAAATTAGGATGAACAGAAACAAAAGAGTGGAGTTTATGGTCTTTATGAAAAAGTGCTTTTCTCTGTGTCCTTAGGCAAAATGCCTTCAATTGACACAGGCTCCATCTGCACTCCAGGCAAAACTGCACGTTCTTCTTTTTTTAAATGTGTGTCTTTAAAATACCATTTGGCACCCACCCTATGAAGCTTAAAAATTAGCTTTTGAAAAAAATAAATCACCCAAAATGTTGCCTCGCGTGTAGAAGCAAGCAAATCGAATTCATGTAAATGATCCTTAAGAAATATCTTTAAGTCTGTATTCCAACAACTGCATTTTTAAAAATAAACAGTGATTTGCTTTTAAAATTCTAGACTCCTTATATTTCCCTTCCTCTTTTAGAAAAGAACCTGAATTATTCAAATAGAGCTTGCATTAGAAATCCTAGTAAGTGAATACTCTTATTTGCATCATAGAAAAATTATAGAGTCATTATTTACTCTTCAGAACAATTTTCAAAAATTATTCAAAGTAAAATCCCTTTAAATAAAAAACTTACCAAGGAAATTTATTTTTTTAAGTTTATTTATTTATTTTGAGAGAGAGAGAGAGTGCAAGTAGAGGAGGGGCGGGGAGGGGGGGGGAGAGGGAGAGAGAAAACATCCCAAGCAGGCTCAACACTGCCAGAATGGAGCCCGGTGCTGGGCCAGAACTCATGAACCGTGAGATCATGACCTGAGAGGAAATCAAGAGTTGGACGCTTAACTGACTGAGCTACCCAGATGCTCCCCACCTATTTTTTTAAGTTAGAAAACTTACCAAAGAAATTCACAGTATGATTTAAATTTCATACAACTTTTCTGTAACTCATCTATTAGGTATAGTAATACAACAATGCACATGAAAAATTTAATATAACCGCCACTATATTCTCAGCAGTATATGTATGTCTGGAAATATTTTGAGCTAAAATGACTTGGAAGTATCTCTAGCACAAACGACCATAGTGATACAAAGAAATTGATCTAACCCAGTGGAGATTGGCAAATGGTAATAGTAGGAGTCACCTTTCATTGGGCTGACAGATATTCCAAGACAGAGCTGTGTCTTATTCATATTTGTATTAGTGTTCTTTTCCCTATGACATGTTGAGTATTTGCATTCTAAAACTGCCATCTTGTGACTTATTCAGTAAATAATTGGATTAACTGGATGACTTTAGAAAAAATAAAGTGGGATCCCTACCACACTCTTTAATGTTTAAAAATGAATTCCACATGGATCAAAGATTTAAACACAAAAAACCATAGACTTCTATTTCAGCAACATGAGAGACTGGTCCTTGGAGACTTTTTCACATTACAGAACACCTAAAGGTTTGAATTAAATTGTTAAAATATATTTTAATGCATGGATAAGCTGTCAGGAAGTTAAAGGAAAATATCAAAATCCTTGAGGCCAGAATCAACAGCAAAACAAAATAATCTAATATAAAAATTGCTTATTTCTGGAAGCCCAAAGCCTTGGTTTTTATTGGGCCAGACATGAGATGCAAAGTTGGAAGTGGCCAAAGCAGAATGAGAAAGTAAAGCAAAACTTCTAAAGAGGGAACCCCACGTTCAAAGGTTGAATAAACTTGCAACAAGCAGGAAGTGTTCGCCTATTCAGACTTGACTCTAAATGGAGTTGAGAAAGAGAGAGTGTGGGGAAGGAAGGACACCTTATCTCAAATTCCTAACCACAGGCTCTCACTCATATTATTGGGAGAGATGAATTAACATTACTTGTGGAACAGCCCCCCTCCTCAAATTTTAGTCAAAAATGTAGTTCAAAATGATAAAGTGTAGTTATTGGACTACTTAATAACATTTTGTTTAAATAGTTATTGGGAGAATACTAATGAAAATGTACACCTACCTCACACCATACACAAAATATCAGTTCCTGATGGATTGATGACATTTGAGAAAGGCAAAATTTTAAAACATTTAGTAAACACATAGAATATATTTTTCAACTTGAAATGAGGAATGAGTTCTTAAACAAGGTATAAAATGTGCAAACCATGAAAGGAAATGTTGATACATTTGATCATTAAAATTAAGAACAGTTTGTCAAAAAATACCATAAAGAAAGGAAACTGATAGCCCCTAAATAAAAATTATGATGAGCTTGGAAAGGAGACTTCCAATAACTGCACAAGAGCCCTTTCTTCGACATGGATCTATCCACCTGTCTTCTTCAGGTAGGGTCATTCATTTGGTTATAATGCCACTATATTCTTATCACCTTATTTAAAATATTGTCATTGGAGTTGCTATAAGTGGATCATATCTCGATTTATTTTTTTTTTTTAAGTTTATTTATTTTGAGAGGGAGAGACAGTGCAAGCAGGGGAGGGGCAGAAAGAGAGGGAGACAGAGAATCCCAAGCAGGCTCCGCAGTGTCAGCACAGAGCTTGATGCAGGGCTTGAACTCATGAAACCGTGAAATCATGACCTGAGCAGAAACCAGGAATTGGACACTTAACCGACTGAGCCACCCAGGCACCCCAAAGCATATCTGGATTTCAATGAAGTGTTGTTCTGTTCTAGTTTTCCAGTGTTTTTTAGGGAATCCTTCCATGTATTCGTTCAACTGCTTATTTATTCATTTATTCATTGATTTTAATTAGTAAACATTCACTGAACATCTACTTTATGCTTAGAACAGCCCCAAGTCCTGAATATCCTCAAGAGAACTAGACTGGATTTTAAAAATTAACTTATTCACTCAACAACTATCTATTGAGCAACTATATATAACATACCAGGCACTGGTATATTGAGTGTTGAGATGTAGCGGGGGGAAAAAAAATGAAAGAATTTCCTGTCCTTGTGGAGTTTACTGTCTAGTGTTGTCTATTAATGGCACATTAACATTAAAATCTAAACCTCTCTACACCTACCCTTTTTTGTTCACCCAAGAATTCCAATCCCTTGCATAACCTCCCCCCCAAGCAATATATTTCTGATGGCTACCAACAGCATATTATTCACCCCACAATTCAGGATAGGCTGTCACTTACCACTGGCCTTTGTTCCACCATTCTGAGCCAACCACCAAGATGGAAGGCCTTAATTAGCCCAAGCTCTATTAATGTTATTATTAGAAACACAAATTTATATAGCATTAATAGCTACCATTTAGCATGTGGTGGGCACTAAGTCCCTAATATGCATCACTTAATTCTATGAGATGTTCTGTGTAGTCTTTAACTTTGAAATATATCAGGACAGATAGTAATGTGTATGTATGTTTCAATCTACACCTTAGGGTAGTTAATTATCCTAGATAATTACCCTAATTAAAACCACTTTAGGGAGATTAATTAATATTCAAAGAACTCTTATCAGAAAAACACACTGAGGATGTCTAGTTAGCCTTTGAAAGACCCCATTAGAATCCCACATTTCAGAGGCAGTTACTACAGAACTACTTTAGTTCTTAGCTATCATGATCTCTGGTTAACACCCAAATTTTATTAATCAGAATTACTATAATGGATGTTAGAAATCATTTTTGTTGTTGAAATGAAGAGAGTTCCAGATGCTGGTTTGGCTAGTAGTACTCTCTCTCTCTCCATTGCTAAAACAGAATGTAAAAATCTAATCACTCAATAGCCCAATTGCTTCAAAAAAAGATCCCTAGGTTTCAAGTTCTAAAGAGATGATGTTACCTGGCTCCTACTAAAAATTTAAGCAGAATTCTACCCTTAAAAATTGTCATAGTCACCTAAACAGAATCACAGAGAGCTGAGAATTTGTCACATTTGCAAAAACGGTTTGTATGACTGATGCTTCCTTATCTGTGGCAGAATCTAAGAATTTGGCCAGACACTTTCTTTCATGCAAAGTAGCACCTGACAGATTTTGGAGGAGGAAACCTACAGCCCTCATCTACTTACCTACCTACCTACCTACCTACCATGTAACTATTACAAGCTACATATTCAGTATCAAAAAGAGCCTAACAATAATAATCCCTGGAGGATTTGATATTTCTGAATAAGCAATAGGCTAAGTCCATTTGCCACAAAGCAGGTATTATGATCCCATTTTAAAGAGGAGGAAACTGGGGCGCCTGGGTGGCGCAGTCGGTTAAGCGTCCGACTTCAGCCAGGTCACGATCTCGCGGTCCGTGAGTTCGAGCCCCGCGTCAGGCTCTGGGCTGATGGCTCAGAGCCTGGAGCCTGTTTCCGATTCTGTGTCTCCCTCTCTCTCTGCCCCTCCCCCGTTCATGCTCTGTCTCTCTCTGTCCCAAAAATAAATAAACGTTGAAAAAAATATTAAAAAAAAAAAAAATAAAAAATAAAGAGGAGGAAACTAGTAAGGTTTGACATGTTAAATTACTTCATCAAGTTCTGGAAATTAGTACGTGAAGGAAGTGGGATTTGAAAGGAAGGTCTGTGTGATTCCACAAGCTTTATACCAATCCCTTACCGATTATATTATCAGGAAACTCTGCTTTCATTATCGGACATACGGCCATCTGCTACACTCTAGCCTTTGAGACAAAGCTTGGCTTGCAAACCATGGGCGAGTTGCACGCACAACCATTGGGAGGTTGATCATTCAAAAATATATACTCATCCTATTGAACTTCCTGTCCACATTACCACCCCCTTGACTTTGGGCTTTTCCTGGCACGGAAGGGTTCACGGAAAGGTTCACTTTTGGGTTCACGGATGGACATGGAAGTCTTTTTTAGCTGTGTCTGACTCAGGAAGAAAGATGCAGGGCAACCTAAAATCCCACTAGTTCTCTAAGACACTTCTGTCCAAAGGATTCTGCATGGAATGCTGCAGAAAGAAAAACTGTATGAAGGGGACAAGTTGCTAATCTTATTAAAATAGTCCAATTGTTTGAACTCGGATGCTTGACAGCATATGAATATGCACTGATCAGTTTACAGCCATGTAATCCAATCCACATAATGTTCTGCCTAAAAGAGAGACTGCTCAGACCCACACTGATGGCAGCCCAGGCTGAGAAGTTGCCGGTAAGAGCAGTGAGATGCCTAAGCCAGTGGTCTCTAGGGTTTCATCCCTGCTGGGTAGCGTGGCTAGCTGATACCCATGTGTTGATATTCTGTACATGTTTATAGCCATGCCAGGATGACATTGCCATTCCGTTAACTCTACTGCTGCACAGCTGACTTATGTTCTATTCTCCACCCTTAAGTCTTTGAAGTCACCTGTACAAATAGCCCAAAAGCTCCCTGGCTGGTGCCTGATTGAGGGGAAGGACTCACTTACTTTGGTAATATAAGACTAAGACTAAGACTAAGGATAAGAATGCAATCACTTTTAGTGTTTATTACATGCCAGGTACTAAAGTAAGTGCTTTACATATATTACTCTAGAAGAGCTCACAGCAGCCCTTTGATCCGGGTATTATTTTTATTGTTTCCACCTTACGCATAAGGAAACTGAGGCTCAGAAAGTTTAAATAGCTTGGAGCCAGAAATTAATCTAAATCTGCTTGACATTTACTCCTTCTCTTAACCACCATTCTTGCAGTCAATCAACTCATAGCATATGAGACTCTTTTTTATTATAGTCACTCTGATTTCATGGGTTTGATGCCTCTTGTGAAGAAATAAGTAGTGATTTACCTCAATATGGTAAAGAGAGCATAGTATTTGGAATAAGGGGACCTGGAATCAATCCTGGGTCTATTATTGGCAAGCCATCTGATCTTGAACAGATTAATTTCCCATAGTCTGCTCCTCTTATCTGTAACATGGAAATGATACAAACATTATCAGTTATTGTGTGAATCAGATAAAATAACAGCTCCTTAAGTATCAGTTCCCTCCCTTCCCCATATCACTCAGCTTATTATTGACTGTATTAAAATCTATATCTTGTAACTACTATTCCTCTTTGCCTTTTAGTTGACCTGGGCATCTTCTGACTTTCCACTTATTATAATATGCTGAGCCAATGTCTTTGGCTCTTGTCTCATTTGATAATGTTGGAGAAGTCTTAATCACATTGACAGCTGAAAGCCCCCTAGGAAGTGAAGAAACAGGAGGAAAACTATAAAATACAGATACAAGATACGTACACAGAGGCTATTTAGCACTGGGACAAATACCTCAAGAGCTTCTAAGTGTCCCTACTTTAGCACACAGAACTAATTATGTTTGTTCAAAAGTGCAGGTAATAGTGTTTTAGAAAGCTATCCACTAACCATGCTCAAATTATAAAATAAAAAGATGTACTGTCTGGTAAAATAGACCTGTTATCTGACAACTCAATCATCCAGAAAAGCCTTCCAAAGTCTCTCTATCCATTTATTCAATAATTATTGAGACATCTACCAGCTGCCAGACGCTGGTCTTGGTGCTAAGACTACAATAGTGAACAAAATACACAACAAATTTTGCTTTTACAAAGCTCATACTCTTGCGGGGACTCAGGCAAGGAATAGGTCAAGTAAGTATGCATGTATGTATGCGTGTGTTTTCTCCTCAGCACTCTCTACTACACTACAGTACAGTGGGTAGCTGTACTGTACAGTGTACAGTGTACAGTCTACTACAGTACAGTGTAGTAGAGAGTGCTGAGGAGAAAAATGAAACTGGGAAAGAAACCAGGAAATCTTGGGGTTGAAGGCTAAAACTTTAGAGAGGGTGACCAGGGAAAGCCTTACTAGAGAGTGACTTTTGAGTAAAGGCATAAAGGAAGTGAAGGAGCTGGATCTGTTGATGTTTGGATAGCATCACCTTAGGATGAAGGAAGAGGAAATGTCCCCAAATGGGAGCATATCTGTCTTGTTGAAGACCAGCAAGACCAGGGGAGCAGAGTGAGAAAGGGGGACACAGTCAGAGTGGTACTGGGGCAGAGGGGAGAGACAGCTTAAAGTGGTAACGTGGGGGAGGGGGAGGAGATAGTGCAGATAGATTGGGCCTTGTAGGCCATATTAAGAATTTGGTTTTCATTCTGCATTAGATCATTGGAATTGCCACATTTGCAGGATCACTCTGCCTGCTTCTTGAGAATGGACTAGCAAGAGGGACAGGGCCCAAACCACAGAGACCAATTAGGAAGGTATTTCAGTAAGCCAGGCAAGAGATGATGAGGCTTGGACCAGAGTGGGGACAATGGGAGTGGTGAAAAGGGTTTGAAAAATAAACAAACAAATTGTCTTATTTTGGAACTGACAGAGTTTGATGACAGACTGGATGTGTGGTCTGAGTGAAAGAGATGAGTCAAGGATGACACCAAAGTGTTTTGCCAAAGCAATGAAAGAGTAATACAATGATATCAAGACAAATGCCAAACTCTGTAGAATGGGAAACAGCAGCCTTCACAATCTCCTTCTGCTTTTCTCCCACCATTTTCTGTCTGTGCTTTGACCTGTTTCTAGTGTTCTGAACTCACCAATGCTCTTTCTTGCCTATAGGCCTTCACCAAGGCATTTCTTCCTCCTATAACATTTCTTATTCCCTTAATTCCATGAAAGAGGGGACATATCCTCAGCATGGGGTTGGTAGTGCTAAAAATGTAATTGATTGAATGAATATCTAAATATTCCAGGTAACTGGGGCACCTGACTGGCTGTCAGTAGAGCATGCCATGCTTGATCTCAGGGTCATGAGTTCAAGCCTCGCATTGGGGGTAGAGCTTACTTAAACAAAAACAAAAACAAAAATAAAAATAAAAAACAAAAAAATGTGCTAAGTATTCCAAGTAACTGATGTTTGTCTCTAGGATCCATGGTGCTGGACAGAAGTTGGGCCAAGGCTGAGAAAGTTGAGGAAGCAGGAGTTGAGTCACAAGGAGTTCTAGGGAAGTGGAGGCCATAGTCACTAAAGGATCAGGGTGGATGGGGGTGGAGTAGAGGCTGGAGTGCTTCACTCAGATCCCCTCATCAGGGTTGACACATTCATTCCTCAGCTATTGAGGACTGAGCTTGTCACTGGAAATTGTCTCAGCCACAGGGAACTATGTCATTCAAGGTGATGCTTGCTCTCAGGGAGCAGCCTGTGTCCAGTGACAGCTGATGTGCGGACACAATGACTGGCTTTCTTGACTCAATTTGGGACAAGTCTGATGGGACTTCCCAACTACAAAATGTCCAATAGGATGGCTGAGGCCTGACTTGGACCCTCTTATAGGTCAGCTCCCCACCTCTTCCCCACATGACCTTCCTCATTTCCTCAAAGAGCATTATTCCTACCTAATAAACCTTCTCTGTGCAAGTCCCCATCTCAAAGTCTGGCTCCATAGACCTCCATCTTGAACAAGAAACATCATTCCAAAGGACAGTTCCACAGTGGACTTCAGCAAGCAGGATCCCTCTGTGTTTCAGGGGCTCGGGGACACACAGTGGCTTCAGAAGGCAAGACAACTCTGAGACTGAGGCTCTGACCACTGGAAAGGTTCATTAGTGAAACTATGCAGTATAATTTCATAGAAGATTATTCTATCTGGAAGCTAACAGATGGCTCTGAAGCCAAATTCGGGACTCTAATTCAACAGAGAGATTCTGCTGATGTCACCAGCACTTGAGCTGTGTGTTCCAGTGTGGGCTTTTTAAGGGTTTTGGTTGTCTTTTTTTTTTTTCTCTTCCACAAACAGCCATAGAGCCTCGAGAGTTAATTCAGCCTTGTAGTCACTCCAAGGCCATCTGTTGTTCAAATTAAAATACATATTTTTAACTTTAACCTTTCAATCTCTAAAGTTTTAAACCTTTGCAATAGAAACAGTCACTTTGCAACAGCTTTTCAGCTTCCTGATTCAGTGACATCAATGAAAGGGTAATGTCAGTTTCAGGGACGTCAGTAAGGAACGTTGGCAGGGCTGACATCGGTAGAGGGACATGGAGAATTTACCAGGCTATTTTCTGTTCTTGCATGACATGGTAATGTGCTGTGCTCTCATTAGCTGGAGTTAATAGAAACTCTGAATAGATTTCATGAAGGATAATTTAGGAATTCATATTTATTCTGAGACATAAATAAATAAAGAAGGATCTAGAAAAAAATATACTGCAGATTTTAGGTTCCTTTGTTAGTTCCATTAAGCCTTTGGCATATTCTAGCATGGAAGCCAGAATAAAATGTGACCAAAATATTAATGTCTTTGTGAATGATTTGTTTCTTATTGAAAAAGTCATGTGTGCTCATTGGAGAAAATACAGAAAAGGCAGAAAACTCCAAAGATGCTAGTAATCCTGCTGTCCAGACATAAATTCCTTGTACATCTTGGTGTATTACATTTGTATTTTTAAAAGTTTAAATACCCCTTGAATGAGATGAGGGGGTGGTATTATAACCTGTGATATGTTGTCTTTGATATTTGAAGAAGCTGTTGTCAGTCCCTTACTAAGAGGGGCATATGCCTTGAATCTGTTTCATTTTTTTTATCTTTTTTCCTCCCACCAAAGCTTAAGTGGAAGGCCATTCCACCCCCCTTATCTGTACCAAATAAATACATCTGCTAAAACTCCTTGAATCTACACAAATCAAAATGGTATATTACCATTCTCAGTTTTATTTAATTTAACCACCCTTTTTATTTATAACAGGTGCTATGTATTCTGCACTGTGCTGAGTGAAGTACAGGGATGAGGTGGGGTAGGGAGATACAAATATGAGGACCACACAGTTGCTAACTCTAGGAGCTCATGTGTGTTCATCTAGGCAACAAATATTTATTGGACACCTATTATATGGCAGGCTTCGTTCCAAGTATTAGCGATATAGTAAAGAACAATAAGGACAAGGTCCCTCCCTTTATGACACTTACCTTCTATTGGAGTAGACAAAAGAAATACATAAATAAATGAGATCATTTCAGGTAGTGTGTATTAATAGTGTTTTTTATTTTCTGTATGTTATCATTTTTAGATTAATTTTTATTGAGGTATAATTGATGTACATTACCGTATTAGTTTCAGGTATACAATGTAATGATTTGATATTTTATATATTGTGAAATAATCACCACAATAAATCTAGTTAACATCTGTCACCATATATAGTTACAAAATTTTTTTTTGTTGTGATGAGAACTTTTAAGCTCCACTCTTAGCAACTTTCAAATATGCAATACAGTATTGTTAACTATAGCCACCATGCTGTATATCCCCATGAATTATTTATTTTATCTTGAAGTTTGTACCTTATCATGTAATGTTCTCACATGTCAAAAATCTTGCTGGCAGGGGAGATCTTACCTACCCAGGGCTAACCAATTCTTAGAGATGGCAGAGAGCTCAACTTGGAGCATGCCTTTCCCGTGCACACCAGTGGACCCCGAGTGTCTTCCCTCCAACTACCCCCTCATCTAATTCTCGCACACCAAGTCCGTATTTCCTTGGTCACCCAGGGCCAGATAGAGAACACCCCTATAGCCCAAAGTCCGCTGGAACTATTCCAACTAGCCAATCCTAAACAGTTTTCTCTGCCCTGCCTTGAGTCTCCCAGAGAAACCCCAATGAAGACCCTGGCCAGGGCTCTCCCCTCTCTCCTGCTTCTGCTTCCTGACCCACACTGGAGATTTCCCCTCTGGCCCTATGTGGTGCCACCTGCCCCCTTCTCTCAGGAAATGAAAGTAGTACATTCTTCTTTCAATGTTGACCTCTCCCTGTTGTTCCTCAGTCATCTCCATAAGTTAAAGTCATTGAGGCACTGTGGTAGGTGCTACGAAGGCACTAAAATGGGAGTGCTATGGAGAAAAGCTGCGATTGGGAGGGACAGTAAGGAAATGCTTCTCTAATAAGGTGGCATTTTGGCTGAGACCTACTGGAAGGAACGAGCCATGCAAAGAATCCTAAACAGAAGTAATGGTAAGAGCAAATATCCTGAGGTCAGATGAGTTTTGTTTGTCCAAAATACAGAGAGGCCTGGAGGGCTGGAGCAGAGTGAGCTGGGGCAGAGTGGGACAGGAAGAGGTGGGAGAGGTAAGTGGGCAGAGTTCATGAAGGGCCCTGCAAGAGGGCCAAACAACATATGCAAAGAGGCATTGCAGTATATTGTAAACACTGCGTAACATTTGCACTCCTCTCAGATACTGTGAACCCAAAAGTTTGGATCTCTGGTACAATTCCAGGAACTATGGGACAGCAATGAGAGTGATGCTTCTGAGTGGATGCATTCCGTAGAGCCCCTTAGATTAAGCCCTGGCCTTGTTCTTACATTTCCTGTAAAGTGAGTCTTTGTAAATTGAAGGAGAACTACTTTTATCCAGCAATGTGGAGTGAAATTATATGTATCACAATGTGCATAAAGAGGGCAAGTACCAAGTTCAAGGTGCACATCCCTATGTGGGTAAAGATTGGGGGAGGGGGCGGTTCTTAATAAATTCTTGTTGAAGCTCAGCTTACCGACTGTTGGGTTCAGAACCTGCACACAAATCATGATTCACAAGCTGCAGCAGAATCCTGATTAGAATGACAACTAAGTGGCTTAGTCCTCACTGCTTTATAAAATCAGACACAAGGAGACATATTCACCTGTTTGGTTTGATGCAACATAACTGTGTTTTCATTTGTCTGCTAAGTCCATAAGAATAATTAATTTAGAGGTTCAAAACCAGACTCTAAGTATTATAGGGAAAATTTGTTTTAATTATATCCTTATATGATATAGTCCATATATAAATTTCCTAATATATTCCCCAAGACAATAGTCATCATAACAATCTATTAAATATTTATTTTGTATATGTTTATATTTATTCCACACCATATTTCAAAAAACTTATGAGATACCTTGAAGAACATAAACAATTTAACATTATACAAAAGATTATAAAGAAGTGTTTACATAATGCAAAGAAAACTGAAGACAGGAAGTAAAATAGAAGCAGAGACAGGTTATGTTACCCAAAATATGTACTTTAAGGCTCCTTGACTTTACCAGACTTCATGTGCATCATCCCATATGATTCTTAACATAACCCTACAAAGTGGAAAGGCTAGTTATTATTAACCCAATTATTACATTATTACAATTAACCCATTATTACAGATGAGGGAACTGAGGTACAAAGAGCTAAAATGATCTTCCCAGTAAAGATTGGCTGGGACCAGATCAGTGTCTCCACTTCTAGCCCAGTGCCCATTGTGGTTCCCGAGGTCCCAGGGCAGGGGAGATCCATGGAAAGTAGGGATGGCCCACTGGACTCTTTTTGTCCCCATCCTTGGGTATCATTCAAGTCCCTCCTGCTGTTCGCTGGTTGATGCTGTCCCCTGTTCCTTGGCCCTACCCCCACAGAGTCTCATCTACACTTGCCTCCCTGAATGGCATCAATCTTCCCATGTTATGAAAATCCCCCAATGCAGTTTTGGGGTTCCTCGAAGGCTATTGGCCAAGTGAGGACCAGCTCATTGTATACACTGAGGCTTAGACATGTATATTAAGGCAAGTCATGAACCAAAGGTGATAATATGAAATAATGATGTTTTGGCCTCAATAAAATAAAAGCCCTTCTCATAAGACTGTCTAAACACAGAGGGGGCTATGTGGGTGAGGGAGGCATGGATCGGTGGTGAGCTCCCATCCCTGTGTGGCCCCTGCGTGGGCTCGATGCCCACTTGTCAGACAGAGATGGGCCTCTACTAGTTAGATATGATGCCTCTGTCCCTACTTCCAATCCTCCAGATTCCAAGGAATTCTAAGGGGATCTATGCTGATGGACCACTCTAGCCCTGCCTCTCTCCTCTCAGGCAAAGAGCCTGCTGGGAGTTAACACCTTCAATCAAAAGTGTGACTGCAGGAGGGACAGTTCCCCAGGCCTGCTGGGGCTTGAGCGGGGGAAACTGTTAACGCCCTTTAATTACACTGTGGAGAAGCCATGGACCCCATATAACTTTGTTTCTTTTTCAAGTTCATGTTTTGTTTTGTTTTGTTTTGTTTTTTAATTAAAAGCAAATTTTTTCTGAATGCTTATTTATTTTTGAGAGAGAGAGAGAGAGAGCACAGGGGAGGGGCAGAGAGAGAGGGAGACAGAGGATCTGAAGCAGGCTCTGTGCTGAGCACAGAGAGCCTGACACAGGGCTTGAACTCACAAACTGTGAGATCATGACCTGAGCCAAAGTCAGATGTTTAACTGACTGAGCCACCCAGGCGTTCTTTAGGTTGGTGTTTAAAGGTTTTTGCCTAACATCACTGAATTGTATCTCTATTTTTAAAAGTTTAAAAACATTTCTCAGTGAATTTGAATATCAGGAAACGTCTGAGCATTGAAAGCAGGCTTACACTTCAGTGCCTGCTGATTGCACGGTGCTTGTCCCCACCAAGCAGTGAGGCTGGAATAGGAAGTCAGGGAGAAGAGCCCATGCATCTCCCCACAGGTGCCCATTCCAGTGTTTTTAAAGCAACATATGTGAATAGTGCTATTATTAAGATTATCGTGAAGAGCGGACAGAGGAAGCAAAGCGAATACAGGATCATGGAACACTTAGCCATGATTGCCAAAGGCTGACCTTGGTTTTGTGTCCCACAGCACCCCGGCCAAGGAGCTGACACTCCCCTGCATGCCCCCTCCAGAGTCATCTCGCCTCCAGCTTAGATGCCATGTGACCTGTGCTTAGACTACATGTGTCATACATCCCCTTTGTGCCAAGCTTGTGCTGGGCACTGCCTTGAAGGAGTTTATGGTCTTGTTGAAGGTGACAAATATGAATGTATTTATTTATGCTGCGTCCTGTTCAGAAAAGGATTAAAGGCAGTTTATCTACAAACAGAAAGCATTACAACATGAACTGAGGCTAATACAAAATTGCAGACCATAAATGAATGAATAAACAAAATGTGGCATATACATACAATGAAATATTTTTCAACCTTAGAAAGGAAGGGAGGGGCGCCTGGGTGGCTCAGTCAGTTAAGCGTCTGACTCTTGATTTCTGCTCAGATCATGATCTCACAGTTTGCGGGTTCGAGCACTGTGTCGGGCTCTGTGCTGACAGCACGGAGCCTACTTGGGATTCCCAATCTCTTTCTCTCTCTCTCTCTCTCTCTCTCTCTCCCTCCCTATCTCTCTCTCTGCCCCTCCCCTGCTCTCTATCACACTCTCTCTCTGCCCTTCCTCCGCTCTCTGCTCTCTATCACATTCTCTCTCTCTCTTTCTCAAAATAAAATAAATAAACTTTAAAGAAAAAAGAAAGGGAATTGTGACACATCCACACTAACAACATGGATGAACCTTGAAGATATTATGCTGAGTTAAATAAGACAGACACAAAAGGACAAATACTATGATTCCACTTCTGTGGCATACCTAGAGTAATCAAATTCCCAGGGAAGAAGGTAGAATGATTATTGCCACTGGCTGCAGAGATGGGGAAATAGAAGTTATTATTTAAAGGGTACAGAGTTTCAGTTTGGGAAGATGGTAAAGTTATGGAGATGAGTGGTGGTGGTGGTTATACAGCAATGTGGGTGTACTTCAGGCTACTGAACATACATTTGAAAAAGCTTAAAATGGTAAATTTTGGGTTATATATATTTTACTACAATAAAAGAAAAATACACTAGATTCCAAAGGCTTAGTACCAAAAAAAAAAAAACCTGCATTAGCTCTGGAAATGATAATATTTTGAACATGGCAAGTGAAATAAAACATATTATTAAAAACGTTTTTGAATACACACCCCAGATGAAGAACATAAAATCAAACACTTTCAGAGGGCGAGCAGGTAGCACACACATGTGAAATGACAAGTATTTACAATAGGGAGTGGGTGTGTTTGTAGCAACCAAGAGACATTCAGATTATGTTTTTCAGAAACCTCAACTAAACAAATAAAACACATCCTCAGCTTCAGTTACCTGAAGACAACAGTCAGTGATACTGACAGAAAATGTTACACAAGTGCTAAGAGGGTGTCATGCATTTGGCTTGGGTTTCCTAGCAGCCAATGTGACAGGAGAAATGTAGCCAGTTACACAGTTTACAGGGGGGTGAGATAAAAACCAAGTAGTTACTCAGAAGCACATGTGCTACTGAAACTGAGATAGGAAAGAAATTTCTCCTGAACATCTCCTGGGAAAAAAAACCTGAAATGTAATGAATGATGCCCTTAGAGGTTGGGACAAGTCCCACAGGAACTTTCTCATCTCATTCCTCAGTGAGGAATAAAATCCCATATCCCATAAAAACTGTTCCACCACTGGCCAGTGGTCCAGCAAAAGGCAAAGTAGCACTGAGTGAATGGCAGAGACCATGGCTCTCAGAGGAGGGTGAACCTGCTGAGGGGTCATCTGGGTTATGAAGGGCTTTCTAAAGGTGTGGGGCAGGCACTGGAGCTTTGGGAAAAGTAGGATTTAGGTTCATGCCTGGCACATAGTTGATAGTCAGGAAATGTTTGTTGCGTGAGTGAGTGGGTCAAGAAGAATAAATACAGGCATCTCATGGCCAAAGGAGTAGACAGAGCATTCTAGGGAGCAATCTGGCTGGAGGATATTAGTCTGGACTTTTTTGGTGGTAAGTGATAAAAACCTAACTTGACCTTGATTTGGCAAAAATAGAAATGTATGGAAAGCATATTGAAGTGTTTCACATAACTAAAATAAAGGGTTGAACATTAACCATAGTGGAGGCAGGCTGAAAGTGAACCTCTGTGTTGGACATGAGAAATGCTGTCAAGATCACTTTCAAAGAAGGATGTATTGCCCCAGATGCTGGCTGTGTGGTCATTAGACAGCCACCAGCTGCCAGCTACTTCAGGATTTGTCTCATCTATAGAGAGCTGCCTTGCCCAAGACCATTCCCTTCTCTGGAGACCCAGATCCGGTGACTGGTCGCTGTGGGAAGTTAAAGGTCAAGGCATCTCGGGCCATGCAGGACCATTTCAATGAGTCATGTCCACTACAGAGCTCTCTATGAAGTCATTCAAAAATTCATTAGACCTGTGTTGTTCAACTTCTCCCTCTACTCACCCCGTTTCCTTCCTTCCTTTCCACAAGTGTTTCCTAATAAATATCCTGTACCCCAAATTCCATCTCAGAGTTTTGTTCCATAGAACCCAACCTTTGACAGACTAAGAAACATGTCTTAAAAGGGCTCAAATGCCACCAGGATGCTCTCTCTGTCTCTCATTTCTCCTCTCTGCATCTTTGCTTCTGTCTCCTCCACTCCAGATGGACCTTCTCCAAATATTGGAAGACCTGCAGAAGACATAAAGACGGTCAACGGACACATGAAAGGATGCTCAACATCATTCATCATCAGGGAAATGCAACTCAAAACCACAATGAGAGGGATGCCTGGGTGGCTTAGTCAGTCAAGTGTCTGACTTTGGCTCAGTTCATGATCTCAGAGTTCCTGGGTTCAAGGCCGGCCTCGGGCTCTGTGCTGATAGTGCAAAGCCTGCTTGGGATTCTCCCTTTCTCCCTCTCTCTCTCTCTCTCTGCCCCTCCCCACTCATGCTTTCTCTCTCTCTCAAAATAAAAAAATAAACTTAAAATATATTTTTATATATAATGAGATATCATCTCACAACTGTCAGAATGGCTAAAATCAAAACACAAGAAACAAGTGTTGGTGAGGATATGGAGAAAAAGAAACCTTTATGTATTGTTGGTGGGAATGCAAACTGGTGCAGCCACTAAGGAAAACAGTATGGAGGTTCCTCAAAAAATTAAAAACAGAATTACCCTATGATCCAGTAATCACATTACCAGGTGTTTACCCAAAGAAAACAATGACACTAATTTGAAAAGATATACACACCCCTATGTTTATTGTAGCATTATTTACAATAGCCAAATTATGGAAGTAGCCCAGGTGTCCATGGATAGATGAATGGATAAGGAAGTTATTATTCAGCCATAAAAAAGAATGAAAGCTTGTCATTTGCAGCAACATAGTTAGAGCTGAGAGTATAATGCCAAGTGAAATAAGTCAGTCAGAGAAAGACAAATACCATATGATTTCACACATACGTGCAATTTAAGAAACAAAACAAACAAGGAAAGAAAAGAGAAAGAGAGAGAGAAACCAAGAAACAGACTCTTAACTACAGAGAACAAACTAGTGGTCACCCGAGGGGAAGTGGGTGGGAGAATAGGTGAAATAGGTGATGGGGGTTAAGAGTACATTTATCCTGGGGGTGCCTGGGTGGCTCAGTCATTTAGGCATCCATCTTCTGCTCAGGTCATGATCTCACTGTCAGTGGGTTCTAGCCCCGCGTGGGGCTCTGTGCTGACAGCTCAGAGCCTGAAGCCTGTTTCAGATTCTGTGTCTCCATCTCTCTGCCCCTCCCTCACTCTCACTCTGTCTCTCTCTCTCAAAAATAAATATTAAAAAAAATTTAAGGAAAAAAAATAGTACACTTATCCTGATGAGCACTGCGTAATATATGGAACTGTTGAATCACTAAGTGTACACCTGAAACTAATATAACACTGTGTGTTAACTACACTGGAATTAAAGTTAAAAATTTAATAAAAATGAAAAAGAAAATCTTAAACAAAAGATGTTGCTTTTAAATTTTAGAAAATGGGAGACCTGAACATGAAGAGTTTCTCATAGTTTTTGCCACAGAAATGGACAGATTGTTATTGTTCAGTTTCTAAAAAAAAAAAAAAAAAAAAAAAAATTTAAATCTCAGAGCCCAGCTGGGGTCAGGTGACCACCCCCAAGCAAATCACCTCTGGCCTGGATGTCAATACATTGTAATTGGCTACGTTTGAGTCAAAACCTGTTTCTCAGAGATAGGATCATATCAGAACAAACATGGCAGCCCCCATAGGGCCATGGGTTTGGGGGGAGGATTGCTGAGCAAAAACCTTGATGATACCTTCTACATTTTAGGGAGTAGGAAGAATTGCCTTTGGAATATTAATTTGAGGTTTTGAATGTTAGAAGAAATAAGACATCTTTATCTATTTGTTGATTTTTTAAACACACTTAAAGCAACAAGACTCTTTCAAATAAAACAACTTGCGAATACCAACGTAATATGTAGATAACAGTGGAGCTGCTGATCTAAGAGGAAGTAGAATCCAGTCTTCTGATCTTCTCAAATTCCATCTCCCAGCATCCAATGAGTCACTCATTCATTCATTCATTTTATAGATTTTTTTACTGGATACTTATTCTGCCCCCAGACAATGGCTGAGTAAAAATAAACAGCATATTTCTGGAACATACTATGTATGGTCCTTAGAACACAGTTTGAAACCCACTATTCTGGGCAATTCTGTGGAAGTAGGGACAAGGAGAATAAGGGATTGAGAAAATTAAAGGGATGCTTTAGAAATACTGATCTGGCAGTTGTAGATGTGGTCAGCTTGATTTGGTGAAGACTGGCAAGTTGATTAATTGGGAGACCATTGCAAGAGCAAAGACATGACATGCTCATTCTAAACTAGAGAAAAAGCAGAGGAAATGAAAAAGAAGCATGGATATAAGAAATATAATGTAAGAAAAATTGATGAGTTCGGGTGACAACCTCTTAATGGATCTGTCTAGTATCTATTAATGCACAATATTAAAACAATCCTACATACATTTATAGGTACTAGATACCCCCTACTTTTTCCACTCAATCAAATGTGCAGTATATTGCAACCCATGTCACTGCACTCACATATTAATCATTCATACAATCTTGACAGCCCATTTCAGCCCTAGTCTTTCAGCACCCTGACCACACACACATATTTCTCATGGCTCCAAGTACAACACTGTCTCCTGACTGATAGCAGTCCTTGCCATTACTTATGTCTTCCTTGTATTCAACTGTAATCAATATTAAATTCCTGAACATTTGCAGATCAATTAATGTCAAATACTCCTTTAGACAAGACATTGTTCTCTAGTTTCTCAGGGGTTTATTTTGGGTTGTATGAAAAACCTGCAATCAATAGACCACCACCCATTCCTCTCCTTTCTTCTCCATCCTATATAATGGAAGCACCTTAAAGTCAAAAGACAATTGGAAAACTGGAAAAAAAAAGATTCATAATTTATACCACAGACAAAGGGCTAGTATTTCTAATATATAAATAATTCTTAATAGGGGCACCAGAATGGTTCAGTCAGTTAAGCATCTGACTCTTGATTTCTGCTCAGGTCATGATCTCCAGTTCATGAAATTAAGCCCCACAACAGGCTCCATGCTGGGTGTGGAGCCTGTTTGAGATTCTGTCTTTCTGTCTCTCTGCCCACTCTGCCTCTTCCCTGCTCTCTCTCAAAAAAAAAAAAAAAAAAAAAACTCTTAATAATTGAGACACTAAGGATGAAAAGTCAATAAAAAAATTAGGAGGGGCAGCTGGGTGGCTCAGTCGGTGCATCCGACTTCACCTCAGGTCATGATCTCGTGGTCCATGAGTTTGAACCCTGCATGGGGCTCTGTGCTGACAGCTCAGAGCCTGGAGCCTTCTTTGGATTCTCTCTCTGCCCCTCCCCCATTTGTGCTCTGTCTCACTCTGTGTCTCAAGAATAAATATTAAAAAAAATTTTTTTTTAATTAGGAAAAGACATGGACAGGCAATACACAAAAAAGAGATAATAAAAATAGCCTCAGACATTAGAAAAAATGCTCAAATTCACTCATAATTAGAAGAATACAAATTAAAACACTGAGATCTTATGTCCTACCTATTAGACCAGCAGAGTTTTAAAAATATGACAACATATTCTGTTGGTGATGCTGTAGGAAAAAAGTTATTTTTATTAATTGCTGGTGAAAATGCAAATTTGAACAACATTTCCAGATAGAAATTTGGCAATACCTAACGAAACTACATACATATTTACTTTTCAACCCAGCAATCCCACTTCTAGGAGTCTTCCCTAAAGATACACTTTCAACAATGCAAAACTACATATACATAAGAATATTTTTTGTTTGTTTGTAGTTGTCAAATACTGGAAACCACCAAATGTCCATATACAAGAGAGTGGTTGAAGACACTATGAAACATTCATACAATGAAATACTATGCAGCTATAAAAAAGTGAGGAAGATGTCTATGAACAAATATGGAGTAATTTCCAGGTCATATTGTTAAGTGAAAAAAAGCAAAGCCCAAAAGAGCACCTCTAAAATGCTATCATTTATGGAAGAAGAAGGAGATGTAAGAAAATATATACAGGTATCTGCCCATTAATATAAAAGGAATAAAGAAAACATAAACCAGAAACTAAATAGTAGTTATCTATAGGAAGTAAGTGGAAAAGAGGTAGGAAGAGTGGGGAATGGGAACAGAGTAGAAAGGTTCAGCGATACTCTCAATGTATATCTTTTTGTACATCACTGACTTCTAGAACTGTGGTATTGTTTCACAAACCCTTCAACTACCCTCAAAATAAACAAATAGTGAAAATCAACCAGTATATGAGGAAAAGAGGACCCAGAAAGGAATAGCTGTACTATAAATGAATAGCATAACCCCACTGAAATTCATGGGGAAGAAAAGAACCAACCCAAGGAAGTAAGGAACAATGTGTCTTGACAGAATACTGTGAGGCTGAAGAAAAAAAAAGAACTGTGTATAAATACTGTGATCTGGTTAGCAAAAGTGTTTCTCACAGGGGTGCAGACCAGCACTTCTGAAACTACTTTATGTAAACATTAGAAATGAACAATAGGGAATGCCTGGGTGGCTCAGTTGGTTAAGAGACCAACTCTTGATTTTGGCTCAGGTCATGATCTCACAGTTTGTGAGATCCAGCCCCTCCTCAGACTCTGTGCTGAAAGCACAGAGTCTGCTTGAGATTCTTGTTCTTTCTCTCTCTCTCTCTCTCTCTCTCTCTCTGCCCCTCCCCCACTTGCATGCTTATGCACAAGTACACACGCACTCTCTCTCCCTCAAAATAAATAAATAAATAAACTTAAAAAAAAAAAAGGAATTGAACAGGGGCACCTGGGATGGCTCAGTTGGTTAAACATCTGACTCTTGGTTTTGGCTCAGGTCATGATCTCATGCTTTGTGAATTTGAGCCCCACATCTGGGTCTTTCCTGAGGGTTCGAAGCCTGCGTGGGATTCTGTCTCTCCCCCTCTCTCTGCCCCTTCCCTGCTCTCTCTCTCTCTCAAAAATAAATAAATAAATGTTTTTTTTTAGAAAAAGGAATTGAACAAATAAATAGATAAATTGTGGGTAATAAAAGCTGAATTTCTTATTGTTGAAAAAAGAAATTATAAATAAATAAAGGAAGATGCTATAATGAATCTCATGGTTTTGGAGTGGAATCAGAGGTATCAGTATATATATGCATATACAGAGGTTCATATACATACATATATACACCTACATATATATATTTTTTAGCTCTGTCTGCTGGTAGCAATAATAGCTCAGCAAAAATGAACACAATCAGTGCCCAGATCTTGGTCTCTAAACACCATCCTTCAATGAAAAGAACTCCAAGAAGTGGTTGCTTTAAGTAGGGACAGGGTAAACACAAGATGATCCTGGAAATTACCGTGGTGGCAAAAAGTAAGAAAATGCTGAAGATGGGAGCCTGTCAAAGAAAACAGGAGGCAACTGCATGAGATCCTAATGGCCAAAACTGGAACAATTTGAACAATAAAATAAATAATGGTATCATAAGATTAAAATAAATACCCATGTGTCTATGCTGATATATCATCATGTAAAGAAATGGGGGAAAATAAAAGAAATGGGGGAATGCAATAGCTCTTTCTCACAACAGATTCTAATTAATAAACCTAGAAAAGAGGGAAGTAAAGAATCATCGTTAGACAAACATAACAAATTGTTGCAGGGAAGATATGCTGATGGAAGCTAAGATTATTGGGCACAAGTTTGAGGAGGAATAGGATTTGCATAATCTCAAAGTATCTCTCCCAAAATATTTATCAATTACAAAGGGAGAAGTGATAACTTTACAATGAAGAAACTGGTCAGAAACCAACTTAACCAAGTGATCAAGGTACTAAGATCACCAGCAATTAGACACATCAACCTCACAAACCCCTTGATATGATGCGCTGAGACAGATACAAGAGCATTTCCTTAATATTCTAGCCAAAAATGCATAGTCTCAATCTAATCATGAAAAAAATGTCAGATAGACCCAAAGTGAGAGAAAGTCCATGAAGTATCTGACCAATGTTTATCAAAAACTTTAAGGTCAGAAAAGACAAGGAAAGACTGAGGAACTCTTATAACTTAGAAAAGAGTGAGTAGAAACAACAGCTAAATACAATGTGGGATCATCCTTAGGATCCTAGTACAAAAAAAAAAAAAAAAAGAAAAAAAAAGACATTCGTGGGGAAAATAGTAAAATTCAAATAAGGTCTGCAATTTAGTTGCCTATATTATGCCAACGGTAATATCATGTTCTCCAGCCTTCTACTATGGTTATATAAGATGGTTATCTTAAGGGATGTGGGGTGGGGATAAAAGGAAACTGTACTGTTTTTGAAACTATTTTATAAGTTTAAAATTGGCTTAAAATAAGCAGTCTTTTTAAAAAGACCTTCATGCGAGATAGAGGGCCCTTTAGGTCTTAAGGTGTGAGGAATCCCCAGCGGGGCAGGTCTCCCAATTCTTGAAAGTCTGTGGCCTTTTGTGCCTTTGTGCATACACAGAGCTCCAGCATGAGCCTGCCACAGTGTTGAAAATAATTACAGAGCTCTGGGGCTCCCCTTTGCCATTCTGCCTCTGCACTGACCTTGAATAATAAGAAGAATCTCATAGTCCACTACTAATTCCTAATGAATGACCATCTGACCTGAGCTGAAATTTCATGGTAGAAAGATTTTACTAAGGAAATGTGAAAAATAGGGCATGCTGAGCCTGTTTTTTTTTTTAAGTTAAAAAAAATGCATTGCAGCATTATTTATAATAGTTAATGTGTGGGGGGAAAAAGTGTCCAAAACTAGGGGATTGGTTAATAACTTTTGTTATAGTCACACTTTGGAATGCCAAAGAGCAATGAATAGTAATGTTGTGGACTATTCAATGATATTCCATATCATGTGCACAAAAAGTTACATGAATAGAGTTAAAAAAATAACATGCAGATTTAAAAGATAACCTATCTATGTATCAATTTACTTATAGAGAAATTCAAAGAGAGAAAATTTGGAAAAATGTTGTCTAAAATGTTAACAGGAGTCACCACTGATGGGTGAAATTATCAGCAATGTTTCCCTTCATTTTTTTTTTTTTGGCATTTTCTGACATGTCCAGAATGAACGAACATATATCCCTTTCTAATTTATGAAAATGTTTTAAAAATAAAGGAAGGAGACTTCTGGTTTTAACCTGGTGGAGGAAGGACACCTGTGCTCCTTCTCTTCTCCGAAATCACCCTGCAACAACAAACAGAAGGAAAACAGAAATGTGAGCTCCATCTTTGGCAAAACTAGGAAACAACTAGCAATCCGAACCCCAGGTGAGGAAGGAGCTGCTCAGTGCAGAGGCTGCCAGGGATGCCCATGGGAAAGCAGTGCCCAGACCCACCTGCAAACATGGAGCTCAGGCAGACCCCGCAGACGCTGGTTACCCTAGGACATGGGAGACCCTGAGAAGAGAGGCCACCAATTCCATGTTTGAACAACGGTAGTGGAACACTCAGGCTTGTAATGGAAGCTTCTTTGGTCCTCATTTGTCACCCCAGACAAGTGGGGAAGCTGGGGTTGAAAGCAGCACCACACAAACATGACCTCCTAACAGGGAGCAATCCGTTGGTGAGGTGAGGCAAGGTGGAAAAGACCTGGAACTGCCATTCTGCCACCTTCCATTAGCCCTGAAAAAAACAAAGGCAAAAATGGTTCTCTCCACACCCATATACCCACACTCACTCATGCAGCCCTGCATTATAAGTTTTATTACTGTGCCAGTTAAGATTAAGCTCAGCTATATAACAGAAAACCCCAAAAGTTTAACATCATAATAGATGTTTATTTTTCACTCATTTAAAAGGATTTTTTTTAACTTTTTTAAATGTTTTTATTTGTTTATGAGAGAGTGAGAGAGAGACCAAGACAGAAACAGGATGTGAGCAGGGCAAGGGCAGAGAGAGAGGGAGACACAGAATCCAAAGCAGGCTCCAGGCTCTGAGCTGTCAGCACAGAGCCTTATGCAGGGCTGGAACTCATGAACCGCGAGATCATGACTTGAACCAAAGTCAGAGGTTGACTGACTGAGCCACCCAAGCCCCTAAAATAATTTTTAAAGTTCTTTTTAAAAGAAATTTTCTTTTAAAGAATTTTAAATTTTTAAAATAAGATTTGTATGGTTTGCTTCATGGTATCTTCAGAGAACCCAGCTCCTAATTTTCTGTGCTGCTTCTCTCTGTACATGGTTTCCACCTTCAAGCTTACTTCATAGCTTAAGATGGCTTCTGGAGCTCTAGTCTTAACATCCATATTCCAGACTGAAAGGGTAAGAAGTAATCCCTCCTCCCCCATATCCAAGGAGCTTACCCAGAAGCCACACTCAACACTTTTGCTTTACGTATTGGTGGATAGAGTTAGTCACATAGCCATAACTAGCTAAAATGAAAGGTGGGAAGGTTAGGGTTTTAGCTGAACACGATGATGAATAGAATCTGGTTTCTGTTGTTATAGAAGAAAAAAGAGATGGATGTTGGAGAATGAGCTATGAACTGGAGAGAATTCTTTATAACTCAGAAATACAATCTTGTTCTGTCTCTATGAATTTCCTACAAATAGCTAGTTCAGGAAGAAATTGTTTCACTCAAAGATAAATAGCAATTAAAAAGGAACCAGTACATAAAGATATTACAAGAGAAAGGAGAAAAGAAACAGAAAAAAAAACAAAAACCAAATGGCAGTGAAAAACATTTACTCCCCCCCCCCCAAATGTTGCCACCACCATAAAATTATGATCAAACATATTGGCATATACCCTAAGAATTTAATAAAATTTCTAACACTCTCAAAGCAGAATACAAGAGCCAAGGAAGAAAGGAATAGATATTACTGAGAATATTGTAAGTTACACAGAAGACAAGGCTTTAAAAAATGAACAAAATGAAATAAATACGAAAAAAGCACTACAGAAGTCAAAGTTAAATGAAAAGGTACGTAACTGGTATCCTTGGATTATAGGTGTTCAATTCTGTATACAATCAAAATAGATAAGAAAGAAAGAAAGAAGAAAAGAATCAAGTATAGAGTGTTCCAAGAAAATTAATGCAAAACAATTGACGCCAAGATATAGAATACTCGATTTCAAAGATAGAATTTCGGCATTCAGGCAAAAAGGCCAGGTCATTAATGTGGATGAAGGAAGGGTGAATGGGAACCACGATGGCCTCTGACATCTTCACAGCATCTTTTAACATTAGAAGTTAGAGGAGCAATGCCTAAAAATGCCTTGCAGTCCAAGAATTTTAGAACTAGCTAAACCAGAAGTCAGAAAACTTTTTCAATGAAGAACCCAAGTAGTAAACATCTTCCGTGGTGTGGGTCACACACTGTGTTGCGATTCTGCTCTTGTGTTTGACAGCAGACAGAGACAATCCCTAAGTGGGTGGTCAGGACAGTGTTTCACTAAAATGCTTTTTACAAAAGCAGGCAGCTGGCCAAAAAGGACCCATGGGCCAGTTCTGCTGCCCCTGAGCTCAACTATCACCTAGGTGTCAAAGCAAAAGGAAACTATTTCGGAGGTGGTGAGGTCTTCAGGGATATATGCCCATAATCTGGCGTTAGAAGACAAACTTCAGTGGGCAAAAAAGATAAATGAAGAGATTGAAGGAAAAATACTGGCAAGTAGTTAAAAAGCTAAAATATGCTCTACTACCTGGAGAACAATGAAGACGACAACGACGACAACAACAACAGCCCGGCATACCTTCCGGCTCCTTTGGCAGCAAGTTCTTTAGAAGCCCTGTGACGTGAAAGGATAATTCAAGAAACCAAGACATCTGTTGGAAGCCATAAAAATTATGATCAGTTCTAAATAAAGAAAGTGATGTCACATTCACAGAGCCCTTTTAAAAACATCTCACAATTCACAGGAATATTTGGATTGTTAACCCACAGTGACAGCTGAAGTAAAAGGGCCTCGGTTTCTCAGAAGGAAAATGAAGTAGTTGAATTAAACCAGAGGTTCTCAGTCCTGACTACTCATGAAAATCACCTGAGGCATTTTCCCCCCTGAATGCTTGTGCCTGGGTCCCATCCCAGACCAGTTAAATCAGAATGTCTGGAAAGAGGAAAGACAAAGGTGTTTGTTTATTTGTTTTTTAAGCTCCACAAATATTCGGATATGGAGCTGCAGTGGAGAACCCTTGGATTAGATATTTTTGAGGTCTGTATCAGTTCAGATATTCTATGATTATATATATGTAGATGTAAATAATTATTTCAAACTTAGAGATTTAGAAATTACTATATAACAGAAGTTAAAATATGTAGTCCATTTTGGATGTGTGTTTCTATAACGGAACCTCACAGTCCACACTGGTCCCAAGTAACTGGTCCAAGTAACAGAGGCTTCTCAAGAGAACCTAAAGAACTAATGCCATTCTAATGTAAAGAAGCTGGTAATTACTCATGAATGAAGAAAGAAGTATACAACTCTAACTGACAGTGTAATCAAATCCTTATTTTGTGTGTGTGTGTCCCTATCCCTGTAAAGGAACTAATAAATGTCAAATGCTCCTTCTTTTTGAAAGCCCAAGGCCCTTGGGATGATGTTGGTTTGCTTTCTTAAAAATTTTATTAAATTTAGAAATTTTAATTCCAGTATAATTAGAACACAGTGCTATATTAGTTTCAGGTATACAGTATCATGATTCAACATTTCTTTGCATTACTCAGTGCTCACCGTGATAAGTGTACTCTTAACCCCTTCACCTATTTCACCCCTCCCCCCCCACCCATCTCCCCTCTGGTAACTTTCTGTTTGTTCTCTATAGTTAAGAGTCTTTTCTTTGGTTTGTCTCTCTCTCTCTCTCTTTTCCCCTTTGTTCATTTGTTTTCTTTCTTAAATTCCATATATGAGTGAAATCATATGGTATTTGTCTTTCTCTGACTGATTGATTTCACTTGGCATTATATTCTCTAGCTCTGTCTATGTTGTTGCAAATGGCAAGATTTTGTTCTTTTAATGGCTGAATAATATTCCATTGCATGCATATATATATATATATATACATATATGAAATGGAATATTATTATACTCTCTCTATATATACACATCTTCTTTACCCACTCATCTATCGATGGACAGTGTTTGTTTGCTTTTATAGAGCTTTTAAATAAGTGTGGTCCTTAATCTATTTCTTGAATAACTCACTTCCAAAAATTAGCAAAGTCAAAGAGAGATTTAAGCATGTCAAGAAAAATAAATGAGTCTCAATTTTTAGAAAAAAAAAATTCATGGATAAACCAATCACTAATAGGGTGACAACAGTTCCAGTCTGCCCAGGACAATCTTAATATATACCTGTTATTCCAGGTATATATTTATTTTTATATATATATAAATATATATAAATTTGATATATACCTGTTATTCCAGGTATATATTTAAATATAATTATTTAAAAAATTAAAAAAAATTTTTTTTTCTGAAGGAAAGAGACAGAGCATGAACAGGGAAAGAACAGAGAGAGAGGGAGACACAGAATTGAAGCAGGCTCCAGGCTCTGAGCTGTCAGCACAGAGCCCAACGTGGGGCTTAAACTCACAAACTGTGAGATCATGACCTGAGCCGAAGTCAGATGCTTCACCAACTGAGCCACCCAGGAACCCCCAGAATAATTATTAACAGTGCTTACTTTCACACTCAAACATTTCCTAGTATAGGCAATACATTGTATGATAACTCTACCACTGATGTTCATAATAATAAATGAGCCATAGCTCTTCATTATAGCAGATGCAAAGACCTGTGCTTAAAAATATATTAATTATTAAATTGTACCCTCAAAAGAGGGGACAGAATCTGTAGCATGTGTGTGTAATTGGGACTCAGGCTGTGGTGTGGGAGGTAGAGCTTAACATGCAGTCGAATCACAATTAATAATTTCACAAGAGGATGTCATGAGATATTTAAAGATAAATACTGGAAAGCCAGACTGGAGTTGTTGAGGATGGGATTGGAAGAGTTTGGTTGGGTATCAGACAGAACTTGCTAAGATGCAAAGAGAAAAGCAGGTCTGAAGACCAGGGTCCCGGGGACTGAACCTGGTCAGGAACAGTATGGGGAAGGAGTCCCAAACAGGAGGGTTTGGTATATGACAACTTTGCTAAGGAACTGCCTACTGTTTCCTCCAGCTTTATCAACCTCATCTCACCACCAGGGCGTCTTAAAGCACTAAGTTTTTTTTTCACACTCAAGTGAAGATAACATTTGTATGAAAAAAAAAGTAAAATAATGTCTATTCTTGCAAAGATTTCCTTAATTCAGATCTGTAATTCAAACTGTTCAATTATTTAAAAAAAAAACACAATTTTTCAAATGAGGAAATCTGGCTTTCAAAGAAAACTAATCAGATAGTTTGCTAAGATAATTATCCCAAACTGGTGTTATTTCATCTTCTATGATGTTCATGCATTATATAGAAAATTAGGATCTGCAGAAAACACAAGGATTAAGTGTCAGATCAGTCAAATCAATTCTGCCAGTCAATGGAGTTTCACTGTCACATCTCCTTTATAGCCAAGAAGGACTACATGACAGCAGCTGAAAAGTGAGGTATAACATTTATTCATTCAACAAACATATAGTCAGCATCTACTATGTACATGACACTATGCTTACCTGGAAAGTAATGGGGGTTGTGAAAACGTGAAAAATTGACTACAACAACCATAAGTGTTTTTATAAGGGTAATGGCAAGGCATCTAATGGGATCTTTGAATGTTCATTTTAAGAATGATTCATTGCTATGGCTCCCATAGAAGAGGTAGCCTTAACCACCAAGTGGACCCCATAGGGGCAAAGAGCAGTGAACAACCTGTTCAAAAAAGCTCAACTTTACTTCTTATCCTAGAGTTTTTGCTTAAGCTAATTTAAACTGATTTCTGTTAGTTTCAAAGAAAGAACCTTGACTAAAATGGATAACAAAGGCAAATTTGGTATTTTAATGTAAGAAAGGAAGTATAACTCCTAGGTATTCCTGACATTTGGTAGAATTCCTATCAATAATATTGCAACCAAAGGGAATATCTTCTTGGAAAGAAATGGATCAAATACAAAATGAAGGGAAGAAGCCCAGGGACAAATAAAGTATAAGATTAGTGGGAGTTCTCAAACTGTACAACGTGAGCATAGTGAAGACAGCTTGGGTGAAGACAAAACGGGAATGAAACAGAACTGATAGGGAAACATGCTACAGCTTATTTAATCAATAGAAGTTATAGAGAGTTAGTGCCTTCCTGAAATATCCTAGCAACTTTATGTATTAAAACTCCTAAACTTACGTGTTGAATTTGGACATTCATCCATGAACCTTTGAATAAACACTTCAAGCTATCACTCAGTAGCATCGCCTGTTGGTTGACAGCTTAGTGTCAGCCATGTAGCCACCTTTGTCCTTACTACAGTGTTTGTGCAATTATTTGAGTATTCTACTACATACCCTTTTGTGATTATTTTCTAAAATGTGAGTGGGAAATAGAAAGATTAATATCAATGCTACTACTGAGTAATATATTTCTCCTAAGCTTATTACAACTAAAGCCAAGATTGAAGTCATTAGTTGTGTCAAAAGTAGTGGATTCTTTGCCATCAATTGTGCTCACTGGGATTAAGCTGTCCATTGATGCTTATTTTAAAGGAAAATAATAATATTAAAGAAAATTTATTAGAAAGCGGAACTAGCCTCAACTTTTTTCTCTAAAAGTTGTGATATAATTAAGGATTTTTTAAATTATTATTCTGGAAACAGAGTCCTCCACTGAAATACGTAGTCTACTATTTAATACCTGTACATCTGATTTCCTGCAAGTCTTTGGGAACTATCATATACTAAAATATTGGAGTGCCTCTGTGACGAAATTGGCACAGAGACAAGCTACGTGTTGACGGAAAATCTCAACTCTCTTGACATCTACTAGAAGTCTTTTAGAGCTCAAAGTAAAGTGGTTAAAAATTGTTTTACTTACCTTATTGAATATCAGCTCTGAAATAATAGAAGCTGCAGGAAAAAGACTATTTTGGACCAACTTCTCTCTCTGACAAGGAGGAACTGAATGGTTACTGCATCATCTTGGCATTTGTAATGAGGAAAGGAAATATACTGCAGAGGCTGATATGTGCTGAAGATTTTAAGAAAGCAGATGTCAAGAACTTCAAAGAAAGGAAGGAGTTATAGCACAGGAGTTATAGGAAAGGGGTGGTAAGAGCTCAGACTACAGACTCAAGAAAAATGTAGGTTTGAATCCTAGGTGTGCCACTTAGCAGTCGTGTGACATTAAGCAAGATAGTCAACCTTTCTGAATCTCAGTTCTCCTTGCAGAGTGAGGGTAGTAAGGAAGAGCTACAAACTGCCTGGGAAAATTACTTAACCTCTCTAACCTTGTTTAAAAAACACACACACACATACAAAGATAGTAATTATGTATGCCGCATAGGTTTGTTGGGAGAGTTGACTATGAAAGGTCACATAAGGGGCATCTGGGTGGCTCACTTGGTTAAACGTCTGACTTAGGCTCAGGTTTTAATCTTGTGGTTTGCAAGTTCGAGCCCCCCATTTGGGGTCTGTGCTGACAGCTCGGAGCCTGGAGGCTGCTTTGGATTCTGTGTCTCCCTCTCCCCCTGCCCCTTCCCTACTCATTCTCTCTCTCTCTCAAAAATAAAAGTAAACATTTAAAAAAAAAAAAGAAAAGTCACATAAAATACCTAACACTGTTTGGTAAATAGTAAGCATTTTTTAAATGCATGCACACACATTATATACATATTTTATGGTCTCTAAAATTCTAAGAGAGAAGTGAGGGATTCATGAAAGAAACTATGAATAGAAGATGGATTGAATGAAGATATAACTAAGAATGAACACCAAAGACAACCACAGGTCTCTAAGAGCTGAGTTTTAAAAGGATAACGCTCGAAAAGAAATGAAGTAATGTATCCTAAGACAAGACTTTTTTTTTTTTAGAAGTTTTTCTGTTTATTTATTTTTGAGGCAATGCGAGAGACAGAGTGCAAGCAGTACAGGGGCAGACAGAGGGAGGCACAGAATTCGAAGCAGGCTCCAGGCTCTGAGCTGTCAGCACAGAGCCCGACGCAGGGCTCAAACCCATGAATGGTGAGATCATGACCTGAGCCAAAGTTGGATGCTCCAACCGACTGAGCCACTCAGGTGCCCTTTCAGACAAGACTTCTTCAGCCACATTTTGTGGGAAGAAGAGGAGGCACAGAATACATGTACTCTTTGGGGACTATTGTGCAAAGTTACCAAGTGAAAAAGAGAAGGCAGAGCTACATCATGTCTATTCGAGGTCTACATTTCCCACCAAGAAGAATGGTCCACAGCTGGAAAAAAAAAGAGGAAGCCAGGCAAAGACAGTATGTACCAAAAGATGGGTTAGAAGAGAGAAAGGGAAGACAGAGTTACTATGTTACATGGATTCAAATCTCCAGATCCATAGACTAGGTGGTGTCTCAGATTTTTTCCAAGATCATAAATGCAATTGCTTGACATAAAAAGATTTGTTATAGCAATGAAGATCTGAAATTATTCTAAAAGAAACATTGATATGGAGACAGAGAGATGCTCATTTAAATAAATTGGCCATCCAAATCTTTATAGATTTTATTGGGCTTTATAAATCATACATAGTTTTTATTTTGATGCCTTCTTGTATAGAATATTTAATTATTTAAGCCAAATAAGATGCTGCTAAGGCAGGTCAACCATTAGTAGACATCATCCATTATAAAAATCTGCTTCATCCTTCTGAAGACTGACAAGTAGCTCAATGAAACCAATTCTTAATCATCCAACAAGGATTTGAGCGTTTATTATGTGCAAAGAAAGTGAAGTTGATCTCCTCTTTTTGAGCATTTATTATGTGTGCAGAAAGTAAAGTTGATCTCTTCTTTCTATAGAGTGAGGAGGAAGATAATCATGTGAAAAGGTTACAGTTCAAAACATAGTTTGACATACCAAACACAGGTACAAGCAAACTGTTACAGGAACACAAAGAGAGCAAACAATAATTCTGAGTTGAGAGCTCAGAGAGAAGACTGTAGGCAGGGCTGCTACTAAAAACACGTAACAATTTATATGATACCACCAATCAGAATGGATCTCTGACAAATCAGAATAGACTCAGGTAGGAAGTATCCACTATAATGACACTGGCAGGTGCCAGTTGAAAACTAGTTGTGGTTAGAGGGAAAGTCTCATAAATGCTAATCCTCAGAAGATTTGTGGAATTTTGACAGATGTAGAATGACAAAACAAACAAACAAACAAACAAACCCTCTAATCTAGAGGAAGAGAATAAACATTGGACAGAAAAAATGGATTGCATAATATGTAACCAAGAATTTCAAGTTCATTGGTAAACTGGTGTGGCTGATCAGTATGATTTGTGGAATGATGTAGAAGATATGGCTAGAAAAGTCTTTGAGGCTCATCTATAGCTTAAATACCAGAAACAAGAGGCTTGAATTTAATTCTATGATAACCAGAACGACAGCTACAATTTATTGAGCACACCCTATGCAACAGAAATTTTATATGCAATATCTCATTTTGTTCTTCCAATAACCCTATGAGATACAGTTATGACCTCTGCTTTAAAAACTAGGCCTCAAGTTCACACAGCTAGTTAAGGATTAGAATTTAGATCCAAATTCAAAGCCACAGAATGACTAAACTATAATCCTTGATTGTGGAGAAAATGGCAACAGTGAACATTTTTTGAGAGGGAGACAGAATGAAAACTGAGTATCTGGAAGATAGAATATAGTGGCAGTAGATTTCCAGGAGAAGTGAGAAACTAAAGTTGGGAAGTTTAGTTAAAAAGTTGTTAGTTCAGGGGGCACCTGGGTGGCTCAGTTGGTTACATTTCTGACTTTTGATTTTGGCTCAGGTCATGATCCCACAGTTTGTGCGTTCAAGGTCCACGTTGGACTCTGTGCTGACAGTGCAGAGCCTGCTTGGGATTCTCTTTCTCCCTCTCTCTCTGCCCACCCCCACCCCAAATAAATAAATAAACTTAAAAAAACACATTTTTAAAAAGATTCTCTCTAAAAAAAAGTTGTTAGTTCAGAGATTAGGGGCCTAAATGAGACATGAGAACAATAAAGAAAAAAGGATAGATTAAAAAACATTGGAAGGGAAGAATTAAGAGAAATTAATGTATTAGTTTTCTATGCTGCATAACAAGTTAACACAAACTTAGTCACTTAAAGCAACATACATGATCTCACAGTTTCTGTGGATTATGAGTCTGCACAGTTTAGCTAGCTAGGTCTCTGCTCAAGGTCACATAAGGCTACAGTTAAGGTGTCAGTTGGGCTATGGTCTTATCTGGAGCTTGACTGGGGAAGAATCTACTTACAAGCCCATGTTAGCAGACTTCATTTCTTTGTATTTGTATGACCAAGTCTCCCCATTTTCTTGGTAGCTGTCATTAGGGAACACCTTTCAGTTACTAGAGATCACTCTCATATTCTTGCCCCGTGCTTCCTCCTCTCAAACACTGCAGCTTACGTCTTTAAGGCCAGCAAGGTAATCTCTGGTGCTTCAAGTCACTGGGGTCAAGGAAGCCTAAATACCTTTTTTTGAGTGACTCATCTGATAACCTAGAGAATCCTCTTTTGATTAATTCAAAATCAACTGAATCACACTTGCAAAATCCCTTTATCTTTGCCACATAGAGTAACCTAATCAGTGGAATGACATCAATCAGGCTGTAGACACAATCAAAGTGGAGACATTATACAGGAGGTGTTACATCAGGGGTTGGGAGCCTGGAGGCTGCTTTCGAGTTCTGCCTACTATATCTAACAGATGGTTCGATACAAAGAGGAGGCAAAGATGACCCAAAATTTTTAGCCTGAGTATTTAAGATAATGTCCATTAATTGAGATATGACATAGAATAGGAAAAGAAGTTTAATGAGAAAGATCATGAATCTTGCTTGGGACTTCTCACCTTGAGGTAGGTACATCCATTTTTTAAAAAAAGATGGCATCAGTTCATTTCAATGGTATTTAATGTTTTATTAAATGGGGTGGAGAAGAGGAGCTTCTTACATCTGGAAGCCATTCTATCATAAAGTACACAATTTTTAAAAATGTTACAAATAGCCATGAACTTGAGAAACATTTAGCAAGTTATTATGTTTTAGATTCACGTCTTCCTTTTATCCCAGCAACCAGTCACAGTGATTTTTTTTTTTTAATTTGGGTTGTTTTGATAAATGTTCCTTTCAGGCTCTGTTATTCCTGAGAAATAGCCAAACATCTTTTCTCCCCCATGAATGTTTATCTTAAAATATATCCAGTAATAGCTGAATGAGTTGTTAAGCAAGTAGATAAATGAAATACCCAAAATAACCAAGGAAATATCAGAGTTAGTGCTAATAGAAGTCAGAATAAATAATCTAAACTCTCATTTTAAACTATCTGAATTATCCCATGGCTTTGGGGTTAATACAGATTACATGTTCCCTGGCACACAGTGAAATGCAGAATATTGTTGACTGGTATGTTGTGGAAGAGAAATAGTTACTGGGTTTCTTCCTAATGCCAAGCCCTATACTAGAATTTTTACATATGCTATCTCATTTTATTCTAACAACTCTGAAATAGGTATATATTAGCCTTATTTAAAAAAAATAATGTTTATTTATTTTTGAGAAAGAGAGAGAGACAGAGTGCAAGCTGGGGAGGGGCAGAAAAAGAGGGAGACAGAGAATCCAAAGCAGCCTCCAGGCTCAGAGCTATCAGCACAGAGCCCGATGCAGGGCTCAAACTCGCGAACTGTGACATCATGCCCTGAGCTGAAGGTGGACGCTTAACTGACTGAAACACCCAGGAGCCACTAGCCTTATTTTTTTTAACAGATAAGGCAGTTGAGGCTGAGAAATTAAACATTGCACCCAAGCTAGGAAGTGGGAATAGCCAAATTTCAGACCCAGATTATTTAATTCTTTAAGAATACTTACCTACTGGGGCGCCTGGGTGGCGCAGTCGGTTAAGCGTCCGACTTCAGCCAGGTCACGATCTCGCGGTCCGTGAGTTCGAGCCCCGCGTCGGGCTCTGGGCTGATGGCTCGGAGACTGGAGCTTGTTTCCGATTCTGTGTCTCCCTCTCTCTCTGCCCCTCCCCCGTTCATGCTCTGTCTCTCTCTGTCCCAAAAATAAATAAACGTGGGGGAAAAAAAAATTAAAAAAAAAAAAAAGAATACTTACCTACTTTTTCCGCTATTAATCTTTATGCAGTTTTCAGATTAGCTGTACCTTCTTCTAAGAAACCTTCCCTGACCACTCTTGGATCTTCCAAGACTACAATGGTTGCAATTCCCACCATGCTGTCCCCTACAACCAAGATCAAAGTTCTTGATATGTATGACAGCACAGATAGGATTCAAATTCCACCTTTACATTTGCTAAGTGCATAAACTTGCAAAATTGACTTGGCCTCAGGCTTTTCACTGGTAAAATAGGAATAATATTAGTACCTGGCTCAAGGGGTGGTTAAGAAAATGACCTATGAACATAAATCCCTATCGTCGTTGTCATCATCATCATCGTCATCATTATTTGTTATTCCATTTACTACCCTGGGTTGCAGTTGCCTCTTTACTTTTCTATATTCCACACTAGATTGTAAAATCATCCCTAGGACAGTGGCTACATCTTGTTAGCATAATTTCCCCAGAGCCTAGTACAGTGCCTATCTGGCACATGGTTGGTACTTAAAAACTTCTGCTGAGGGAGAGAGGGCAGAGGAATGGTGGAGGGCAGGAAGGAAGGGAGGGAAGGAGAGAAAAAGGGAGGGAGGAAGGGAGGGAGGAAGAAGGGTGGAAAGAGAAAGAGGAAGAAATGAGGAAAGGGAGAAAGGGGAAAAAAAAGAAGAAAGATAGGAGACTGCTCATTACATAGGTGTTCTTGCTTTTCATTGGTCCAGCCCTAATAAAGGCATGAACTCTCAGGTTTGTTGTGTTATTATTCACAACAGTCAAGATATGGAAACAACCTAAGTGTCCATCAACAAATGAATAGAGAAAGGAAATTATATGTATGTGTATATATATATATATGTGTGTGTGTGTGTGTGTGTGTGTGTGTGTGTGTGTATATATATATATAATCACTCAGCCATTAGAAAGAAGGAAATACTCCTGTCATTTGTGACAACATGGATGAAACTTGAGGACATTATGCTAAGTGAAATAAGTCTGACAGAGAAAGACAAATAATTACTAAATACTATATGATATCACTTATATGTGGAATATGTGGAATCTAACAAAGATGAAATCATAAAAACAGAGTAGAGTGGTGGTTATCAGGGGTGGCGGGGCAGGTAAGAATGGAAATATTGGTCAAAAAGTGCAAACTTCCAGTTACAAGGTAAATATGTTCTGAGAATCTAATGTGCAGCATGATGATTATAATTAACAAAACAGTAAAACCTTGGTTTGCAAGCATAGTTCATTCCAGAAACATGCTTGCAATCCAAAGCACTTGTATATCAAAGTGAATTTCTCCATAAGAAATAATGGCAACTCAGATGATTCATTCCACAACCCAAAAATATTCGTATAGAAATGATTATCATACTGTAATCTAATACAAAATAATAAATAAAATGTAAAGAAAAATAAACAAATTAACCTGCACTTACCTTTGAAAACCTTCGTGGCTGGTGTGAGGAGAACAAGAGAGAGGAGGGTCACTGTATAGAACAACTTTCACTATCACTAACAGAAGCATTGCTATCTATTGGCTCAAAAGAATCTTTTTCTGCATGGAGGCCATTGTATATGCTCACACAGATGTTGACTACAGCACAGTATTAATAAGTTCTTGTCATATACTGTATTTAACATAACTAACAATAAGGCAGCAGAGGAAAGGGTCTATATGCAGCCTGACCTAGAATGAAGCAAAGCATTCCTGAGCTTACTCTTGTATGGAAAAGCAAAGGACTGTCCACAGGTGCTTTGAAGTGACAAAAAAAACACCAGTGCCCATTGTGGGCATCTTCAAACATTCTGAAAAATCACTGATTTCTGCCAAACGCCATGGTGTGAGACTGAGTATCTGAGCATGGGAGACGATCACCCACAATTCCACAGTGAGAGACAGAGAGAGAGACAGAGACAGAGAAGAACCATTGACTCAGTTGTGATCACGTGACATTCGGCATCATGTACTACTCGTATTGCAAGACGTTGTTCATTTATTAAGTTAAAATTTATTAGAAATGTTTGCTCATCGGGGTGCCTGAGTGGCTTAATCAGTGAAGTGTCTGACGTCGGCTCAGGTCATGATCTCCTGGTTCATGGGTTCAAGCCTCGTCTTGGGCTCTGTGCTGACAGTCTAGAGCATGGAGCTTGCTTTGGATACTGTGTCTCCTTCTTTCTCTGCCCCTCCCCCACTCACTCTCTGTCTCTGTCTCTCTCTCTCTCAAAAATAAATAAACATTTGGGGCGCCTGGGTGGCTCAGTTGGTTGGGCGGCCGACTTCGGCTCAGGTCATGATCTCATGGTCCGTGAGTTCGAGCCCCGCGTCGGGCTCTGTGCTGACGGCTCAGAGCCTGGAGCCTGTGTTGGATTCTGTGTCTCCCTCTCTCTGACCCTCCCCCATTCATGCTCTGTCTCTCTCTGTCTCAAAAATAAATAAACATTGAAAAAAAGTTTTGTTTTTAAATAAATAAACATTAAAAAAAGAAAAAAATAAACATTTGCTCATCTTGCAGAACACTTGCAGAACAAGTTACTCCCAATCCAAGGTTTTATTGTACTGTATTATATACTTGAAAGTTGCTAAGACAGTAGATCTTAAATGTTCTTACCACAAAAAAAGAAATGGTAATTATGTGACATAATAGAGGTGCTGACTAACACTGTAGTGGTAATTATTTTGCAATGTACAAGTGTACCGGTTGACTGATTTGACCGGTTTTATACCTTAAACTTATACAATGTTATATTTCAATTATATCTAAATAAAACTGGAAAAAATTAAGGCATGAATGTATATATATATATACACACATATATATATACAGATGAAAAAATATATATATATACACACACATATATATTTAGGTAAAAATAAGCTACTACTTCCCTTGAATTATACTTAAGGATCAGAAGCCTTAGAAAGTAGAGTTTGTTATGACATCCTAATGCCAAGTATGATCTGAAAATCCTAATAGTTAAATTCTGCCTGGAAAAGGTCAAAGCCCAGGTATTCTCTTAACAAGGGAGCGTTCTCCCTCCTTGGGAGAAAAGATAGCCACCCTTACCCTTCAGCCTGAGAGTAGTGCACTAAATGTGAATGCCCTGCCTATAGCTTCAAAGCCGCCCAAAGGACAGTAGCCAATTCCCAGCCGCCACCAACTCCAAGGCTACTATGAAAAATGCCCCTGGCTCCTACTATTTCTTTAATGTCAAATAACCTAATTTTTGTATGTAGATATAATTAGATATATTTGACATAAAACATTGTGTAAGTTTAAGGTATATAGCATGTTGATTTGATACATTTATATATTGCAGCATGATTAGCCTTAACCAACACCTCTATCACGTAATATAATTATCATTTCTTTTTGTGGTGAGAACATTTAAGGTCTAGGTTCTCAGCAACTTTGAAGTATATAACACAGTATTGCTGACTATAACCACTATGCTGTGCATCAGATCTTTAGAACTTATTCATCTTCCAACTGCAAATTTGTACCCTTTGACCATCATCTTCCCAAGTCCCCCACTGCCCAGCCCCTGGTGACCAGCATTCTACTCTCTGTTTCTATGTGTTTGACCTCCCACTTTTTATTTGATCTATCCCAGCTACACCTGTTTCTTTGTCACCTTCAGCTCCCAGCAGGCCAGTGCCTGTTTTTATTCCTTTGATGGAAAGAGCATATTCTCACTTGTATATGTGTATCTGTATGTATGTATATGTGTATGACTTGTACCTATTTAAAGCCCTGCATGCAAGTGAGAACAAAATATCCAAATGAGCATATTTAATTAACATAGTTTCAACCAGTTTGGGCATTTATGGGCCATGGTAAAAACAGGATTGTTTCTTTAACCGACTGAGCCACTCAGGAGCCCTAAAACAGGATTGTTCGTATTTTTCACATTTCTTACAATAAAGTCAAAACCATAGGTAAAAATGCAAATTAGGCAAAAGCAAGCTCAGGAAAGAGGGATGAAATACAAAGATGAACGGCCCTATTCATTTGTGATGCAAAAAAAATCCATTATTAGAAGCAAATCTCCTCGGCAGCCTTGTGCATGCTGCATAATTCACAGAGCGCAACTGTACTTAGGAAGTGATGGTTAAATATTGAAAATCTGATTGGAAGACGGCGGTGGCTTCCTGCTCTTTCCTGTAACTGCCTTGTCTGAGTTTTCTCATGAACAATGTATCACTGGAATTTTTGACTATGATAGACTGTACCTTCCTGAGAGCTCTGCCCTGAAGGCCAGGGCTCCAGCTCCACGGGGGTCGTCTGATGGAGGACTTCACATACATCCCCTGCACCTGTCACCTCCCTTCCCTTGTCCAGCCCCAGGTGGTGTATGGAAGTGATGAGCCTCTCCCGAGCCTGCCCCCCTCCACCCGACTGCCTCTTGCACATTACAGCCGCCTAATGAGTTGAAGAGACAGAGCCGGCCCAAGCTTCTTATTACAATCACATTCCATTTTCTTCAAATAAACCCTGCTCGGAACAAAAGCGGGGCCTTCTGGACACAGCCTTTGTTGTGGATGTTTAATCATAACGTTTTGGTGGGACTCAGAATATTATGATGACTGCTTTCAAGCAATTTGTGATATACATGCTTAGCTGATGATGTAACTGCACAATTCTGCTGTGCTTTTTGCTTCGTGGCTTCATGCAGCATAGTTTACTGTGACAGTATACTCTACAAATGCAAACAGATGTGTTTCCCATGACCTTAACCCTGACAAGTAAGAGATGTTTTATGTATTTCCCAGTTAACATTTTTGAGAGCTTCAAAATGCAGTCTCTTAAGGTCTCTTTGTACTTGTGTATCTTATACTTTTAACTATTTTGGGTATTTTAGGAATGTGATAACACTAATGAGATACTAGGGCAAGAGAAATAATAAAAAGCATACAGGCTCCAGCTTTTAAAAAGTTTGTTTTAAATGCATTGGTTTCGGGGTGCCTGGGTGGCTCAGTCGGTTGAGCAACTGACTTTGGCTCAGGTCATGATCTCACGGTCTGGTCTGTGAGTTCGAGCCCTGCGTCAGACTCTGTGCTGAAAACTCAGAGCCTGGAGCCTGCTTTGGATTCTCTCTCTCTCTCTCTCTCTCTCTCTCTGCCCCTCCGCCACTAGTGTTCTGTCTCTCAAAAATAAATAAATATAAACCCATTGGTTTCCCTTACACTTAGCTCTCAATTAACTAAAATGATAATAAAAAGTTCTTTGGAGCATTAAATCTTAACACAAAAATATTCAAAGGAAAGACATCTAAAATAATGTGATGTCTGGGGGCGCCTGGGTGGCTCAGTCGGTTGAGCGTCCGATTTCGGCTCAGGTCACTGCACAGCTAGTGAGTTCGAGCCCCACGTCGGGCTCTGTGCTGACAGCTCAGAACCTGGAGCCTACTTCTGCTTCTGTGTCTCCCTCTCTCTCTGCCCCAAACCCACTCGCAGTCTGTCTCTGTCTCTGTCAAAAATAAATAAACATTAAAAAAAAATTTTTTTTAATTTTCTTTTTTTCAACGTTTATTTACTTTTTTGGGGGACAGAGAGAGACAGAGCATGAACGGGGGAGGGGCAGAGAGAGAGGGAGACACAGAATCGGAAACAGGCTCCAGGCTCCGAGTCATCAGCCCAGAGCCTGACGTGGGGCTCGAACTCACGGACCGCGAGATCGTGACCTGGCTGAAGTCGGACGCTTAACCGACTGCACCACCCAGGCGCCCCTAAAAAAATTTTTTTAAATAATGTGATGTCTGAGTATAGATATGAAAACCTAGCAAGAAGTATTCATAATATGTTATGAGATCACTCTATAACAGGCAAGTGGGATTTGTCCCAAGAGAGTTGATATATAAAATCTACTGAAACCATCCCGCCTCACATGCCATAATTCTCCCATGTTATTTCTTTTGTGTTTTGTTCTCCTAGGGTCAAAGACACACAAAAAAAGCTGAGAAGCTGGAAGTGCCTCTTATTTGTGCTTACTTATTTATGTCTATAGCCATTTTTCCAATGGATCGTTACTACTGCATAAGAGCATTTGCTTTGAAGTCCGACAGGCTTGAAACTGGAACATTTAAAAATTTTTGTTACAACAGATCTTTAAAATTATAGCTTCTTATTTTGAATAGTTTTTGGCTCACAAAAAAATTCTAGAAATAATACAGAGAAATTTCATGTACCTCACCCAGTTTCCTGTAATGATACTATCTTACATAATCACAGTGCATTGTCAAAACCAAGAAATGGACCTGGGTACAATACTATTCTCAAGTACAGACCTTATTTGGATTTCACAAGTTCTAGCATGGACATTTTGTGGGATGTTTGTGTGTGTGTGTGTGTGTGTGTGTGTGTAGTTCTGTAGTTGGTGTAACCATCACCCTAGTCAAGATAAAGAACTGGTCTATCACTACAAAGAAATTCCTTCAGGTTACACCTTAACAGTTCCATCCTACACCCAAACCTAACTCCTTGCTACCATTGATCTGTTCACCATTATGATTTTATCTCTTCAAGAATATTATGTGAATGGAATCATACCAGATAATAACCCTTTGGACTGGTTTCTTTTCCTCAGCATAATTCCTTTGATATGCATCTAAATCATTATGTGTGTCAACAGTTAATTTGATTACTGAGTAGTTATTCCACAGTGTGGATTTTCTGTAGTTTGCTTATCCATTCACCTGTTGTAGGACATTTGGGCTGCCTCCAGTTTTTGACTATAACAAAGAAAGCTGAGATGAATATTTGTGTACAGGTTTTTAGTGTTAACATAACCCCTCATTTCTCTAAGATAAATACCCATGACAGAGATTGCTGGGTCATAGGGTATGTGTATATTTCATTGTATAAGAAACTGATAAACTATTTTCTAAGTGGCTAAACCATTTTACATTCCTTGTCAGCACAATGGCACTATTGATATTTTTAATTTTTGTTATTTTATATGTGTGTAATATGTAAATCCTGCATCTTTAATTTGTATTTCCCTGCAGGCTTGTGTGTTCATTTACCATCGGTATGACCTCTTTAGACATGTGTCTATTCAAGCCCTTTGTCCATATTCTAATTGGATTGTTTGGTTTCTTACAATTCAGTTTAGCGAGTTCTTCATTATCCTAAAGACAAGTTCATTATGAAATAGTGATCTGAAAATATTTTCTTCCAATCTGTGGCTTATTTTTTTATTCATCCTTTTAGCGGGGATTTTACTAAAAGCAACAGATTTTCATTTTGATGAAGTCTGATGTATCCATTTTGTTTCCTCATTAGTGCAGGGCAGGGATGGAAGTCAGGGTTGCAGGCAGAGGCTCTGCCAGAGAAGCACACCCCCTCATTACTTCAGGACGGGATTTGTCACAGACTGAATGTGTCCACTCCTTCATATACCGAAGTGTGATTTTAACCCCCAGTGTGATTTTACCTGGAAATAGGGCCTAGAAAGAGGTAAGTAAGGGTAAATGAGGTCCTAAAGATAAGGTCCTAATCTGACAGGACTAGGAAGAGACATATAAGAAAAGGAAGAGACACCTTTGTGGAGAAAAAGTCACGTGGAGATGCAGTGAAAAAGCAGCCCATCCACAAGCTTGAGATCTCACCAGAAACCAATCCAAAGGCAGCCTGAACTCAGATTTCAGCTTCCAGAACCGTGAGAAAATAATTTTCTGTTGTTTAAGCCCCCAGTCTGCTGTCTCCTGCTATGACAGCTCGAACTGACTAATCGAGAGCAGAAATAACCCTTCTGCAGGGGAGGGTCCCCACCCCCTTACTGCAAAGAGGATGGGTAACAGGGTTCTGCCCCATGAACTCGATCCCTGCAATGCCTGTCAGGGTGAAGGAGGGGCTCATGGTCTGAGCCCTATGAGCCCTATGAGGTATGGATAAAAGTTTCTGTCCCACCTGGCTGTACTTTTCACAAAGAACTTTTCACATTCTGTGTTTAGAGAGCCAAGGCTCCTCTTGTGGCTAATTTTTGGTCTTCACCTCTTTTCAACTGGTAGGCTTCTCTAGTGCCAGGACAAATAGGAGGCAAGAAAAAAATAAAATAAAACAGGGAATTCACTTCCCGCTAATTACTCAAGCCCTGAGGCTCCTAGTCTATCCATCTTCTCTTTTCCATTTTTTGGACATACGTATTTTGTTCAGATTTCTTTTTTGTTGTTGTGATTAGTGGGAGGAGCAAAATGGGATGTTTCCTTAATCCTGTCTAGAACTGTAAACTACAACTGATTTTTAAAAAATTTTTTTCAACGTTTTTTATTTATTTTTGGGACAGAGAGAGACAGAGCATGAACGGGTGAGGGGCAGAGAGAGAGGGAGACACAGAATCGGAAACAGGCTCCAGGCTCTGAGCCATCAGCCCAGAGCCTGACGCGGGGCTCGAACTCACGGACTGCGAGATCGGGAGATCGTGACCTGAGCTGAAGTCGGACGCTTAACCGACTGCGTCACCCAGGCGCCCCTCAACTGATTTTTTAAAAAATAAAATTGAAAATAAGATTTTAAGAGTGTAACAGCAGCATTCTCAGGGGTTATGTTTTCTTGATTGGGGGACATACCCAGGATTTATTGACTCAGTCTGATATAGAAAACACTACGTGGTAGGCACAGTTCTTGTCTCTCTCTCTCTCTCTTTTTTTTTTTAATGTTTATTTATTTTTGAGAGAGAGAGGCAGAGTGTGAGCAGGAGGTGGGGTGCAGAGAGAGGGAGACACAGAATCTGAAGCAGGTTCCAGGTTCCGAGCCGTCAGGACAGAGTCCAACACAGGACTTGAACTCATGGACTGTGAGATTATGACCTGAGCCGAAGTCAGATGCGTAACCAACTGAGCCACCCGGGTGCCCTGTCAGTTTTTATGTGACCTGGGGCAAATCACCTCACCTGTCCATGTCTCAATCTCTTCATCCCTCAAAGACATGATTTGACTTGATCTGGGTTAGTAAATAGGTTTCACCTCTTGAGCCAACAGAATGAAATAAGAAAGCTTTTGAGAAGTACTCTAAGACCATGAATAGGCTTGGTGAGAAGGAACACGATCTTTTATTAGGAATGTCTGCCTTATGCACAAGATAAGATCATGGTAGCATACCTGCTTTATTTTTATCCTTAAACTAGAAGGCTTCTAAGAACTTTTCTACTTAAAAAATTCTATAATTCTAATACAAAAAGGAAATTAACTTCAATGTCTGGACATTTTAAATGAAGGTAAAAGAGATAAAAATTATCTTGTGAGAAGGGAAGATAAACCATATTAGGAATGCAGGGTGAAATTATTGAGAAAAAAAATTATCTGGGTTTCCTGACAGCCACAGCAAAAAGGGAAATTTATTGATTATCTAGATCTCACCTTTTCTCTTTGCTTCTTTTTTTACCTCTTTTTTTCTACCTTCAGATGAACTGATAAAATTTTTTATATTCTCTTTTTTTCCTCTATGAATTTGGAAGTGGAGAGAGTATTTCTGTCCTTTTTAGTAGCTATTCTTAAATTTAAAATATATATACTTTATGTTTCAAGAGGAGTGTAAAGTTGCTCAGCATTAGGACCTCTATCCTCCTCTCAAACAGGACAGAGATGTTGATACACTGAATATTCAGGGAAGGCTCCATCTCCTTTTCTGTTATTCTTGTTCTTGTTCAGAGATTTTGTTTCATGTTTTTGGATACCTTGACACTTACTTTTTCGGTTTCTTTGCTCAGTTTTGCATCTTGCATCACAGTTAAAATTTCTTCTTGCTAAAGTATGTTCTTTATAATTTTTTAAGTGATAGTTTGTGAGTGAAAAATTCTCTTAGTCTTATATGTAGGAAAATGTTTTTATTTTAATGAGAGTATGTTTTTTGAGAGTATGTTTTAATGAGAGTAATGGTTTTTTTTTAATGAGAGTATGTCACACTAGTAGTGATCACAAGTTAGGACTGGCAATCAAACTCACAGAACACAATAGGATTGAATGTGTCATTATATTTATTTACATTTATAGAAGGATAGAAGTCAAGAAAAATAGTATTTTTCCCAGGGGGAAGCCCTAAAGCTATATATGTACACAGCTTCTTGTCTCTCCCCTTACCTACCTGGGATGCATGCAACAAATAGGAATAACTTCAATATGTATGTGGTTTGATTTAGCACAGAGAAGCCACTGCTTTAGCCCTTTTATATTGTTCCTGTCACGTAAGGCCAAGGCTTGTATGTCTACCTATAGCATCTCAGTGAAGAACTCTCACTAATCAGAAATTTCACAGTAAATAAGACAGATTGTTGTCTCTTACATGTAACATTCCACATTTGTCTAAATTCAGACTGTGTCCAAGGAAATTATGCTGTGAGAAGGAAGAACTGAAGTCTTCTGTCTTCCCAGGAAAGCATTTATATGTTTAGGTTCTGGGCCTGATCTCACAGGTGGTTTAGCAAGGCATAGAATTCTAGACTGAGAGTGATTTCCTGTCAGCGATTGGTAGATACTGCTCCATTGTCAACTAGTATCTATAGTTGCTGCTGTGAAGTCAGCTGTCTGCCTAATGGTCATTCCTATAAGAATCTGATTTTTCTAATAGATTTTCATATTTTCTCCTTATTTTTAATTTCATGAGGATGCATCTAAGTATTCGTTTATTTTTATTTATCCTTCTTAAGACAAAGGTCACATTTTTAATCTGAGGATTTGCGTCGTCAACTCTAAAAAGTGCTTAGCGAATGTCTCTTCAACTGTTGCTTCTCTTCTTCCCTGTATTCTAACTTTTTGGAGCTTCTGCTAGACCTAAATTTTGCCACCTCAATCCATCCTCCAATTCTCCAAACTGCTTTCTTCAGTTCTACTTTATTATTTACTAATTCTCTCTTTGATTGTGTCTTTTATAACGTTTATACAAACTTACTTCCAGAATCTCTAGTAGCTTATTTCTAGATCTGCTAGTTATTGCTTTTTTCCTACATGTTTTGTTCCATATTTTCTTATTCTTTATTATGAATGTTTTCTTTCCTTTACCTTGTTGGTGAAAGTCTAAATACCTTACCAAATCTAAAAACTTTTTCAGATTGTTCAACTATTTTCACTTCATCTGAAAAAGACTTTCACTACTTTATTTTGGTAGCTATCTTTTCTTAGCATTTTTTCTTTGTAAATTGTGTAAATTAAATTATATTTTCAGATTTATCTTGAGTAGGACGAAGGTTTGTCAATCATTTATGGGTTTCTTCCTCCAACCAGTCTCTCTCCTTTCTTTCCTTTCCTGTTGTTTTTTAGTTGTCTTCATCCAATTCAGACAGCCTCCCAAGCTAAAATTAAATCTTATTTTGTTATATCGGATATCCTGTCCCATAAGGATAGGCTAATGTGGCAGGAATCATGACATTGGAGCTCTAGTCACTGGTTAATATCCTGGCTTCAAAGTTATATCTGGATCTTCTCTCGGATATTCAGTAATAGTAGACAGAAGTTTTGGGTTTTTTAAAAGCTTTCTTTAATGGAACGGTACTGCACCCCATGCTCTAAATTCAAACAATAATCCCAGTTCTGATCCCCACTTGCTTGGCACCTTTAGAACCTGTCACCCCATGGGAACTGAAAACTAGTGGCCTCTGCCTCTTTATAGTGCCAGAGCCTAGCAGACCCTCAGCTACAGTCCCACTTATTGCTTTGCATTCCCGTTTGCTTTTTCGCCCAAAGAAACATTGATTTTGGTCTTTAGATTATTTTTATCTTTTAAATTTTCTCTTTTATTATTTTTTCTATAATAACTGTTACCCAAAGAAGGGGGTAGCTCAAATGTTGAAACTTCGTCTTGAACAGAATTACAGTAGACCTCATTAGACAATATAAAATGTATTCCACTTCCTTAGAAACATTTTTTTTAAAGATACATTTAGTAAGACAATGGAAATATACTTTAGAGGTGGTTCTTCCCAAGTAGACATTTCTTTACCATTCCTGCACAAAACCAGATAGCATATTACTTAAATGTCATTCAATGATGACATTTCTAATGGTATTAGAGTTGTAGTCTAAATAAATTTTTAAACTTGGTTTAAGGTTAAAATGTAGAGACTGAATGGTTAGCTTCAAATATCCCTCAAATATCACTCTTCTCAGCTAAGCTTTTTGACAGGGCTGAATTTCAGTCAGTCCAAGATTGAGCTCTTTAGAGGAAGTGAAGACATTGTGTTGATTGAAAAGAGATCCATATGCTTTAGGCATATGTTTTAAACTGTCAGGTGGCAAGGCTGACATTCTGTTATAAAAATTCAGGAGCCTGACTTGTATTCTCACCCCAGCAGAAGGCCTTCTCACCCCCCAAAGTGAGCCATAGTAGTGCCTGTGAAAAAGCTAAACTTTTTATTTAAAAAGAGCTTCAAATCCTCTCAAAGTCTTGGTAGAAACCTCACTTGAGGTTTTCCATAGCACAGGAGGAATTTTCTAGGACCCAGAAGGAAAATATTGAATAAAGAAGACCTTAGTTCAGAGGGACTTTTAAAAGGAAGGGACACACATGTCCTCTTTTTTTTCAAAGTTGAATTCAAAAAGGAACCTCCATGTGCCCACCTTACACTTAGTTCTGAGGATGGAGTGATGATGGTGAATTGGTTCCTATCCCTGAAGGATTAGAACAAGACTAGAGGCAGAGATAGAAGCCAGGAAATGACTAGTCATCATGAGACGTAAAAAGACCAAGCTAAGGCAGTAAGAATGTAGAAGAGATAAGGAAGGTTTAAAATGTATTTAAGAAACAGAATTCTGATCTATTGGAGGTAAGGATACAAAAAGATTTTTATAATTCCAGAATGATTCTTACATCTTTTTTTGCTTATTGACAGAGGTGACTGATAGGACCTTCAATCAGCCCAAAAATATGGGAGGAAAAGAAGGAAAAGGAGAAGTAAGGCAAACAGTTCAGCTTCTAGATAGATTGAACTTTAAGTGTTTGGGAGACATCCAGATGGAAGAATCTAGGGGGCAGTGTATATGCAGTAGGTTTCAGGACAGAAACTATAAATTTGGGAGTCATCAGCATATAGGGATATAGAATAAACAGAGAAAGAACTCTAAAGGGGACATCAGGAGAAAGTTATCACTTTTTATTCCATCAAAAACTTCTCAGTTGGGATAAATGGATAAAAATCAGAGTTGGCATTTTTTAATATCATTAAGCCACAGAACACCCACCACCGTTTTTTACCTTTGTTGTATCTTGAAATCGGCTCAGCACATTTCAAGTGCTGACAAAATTACCAAGTAACCTGAGAAGTTGGATTCGGAACTGCATTCAATCTCTGAAATACGTTAACTGCTAGCAAACAGCTCAGTCTGAGAGAGAGATCATGGAATCCCACAGAGTTTCAGTCCATGATATCAAAAGAGAATGCAAATCCAAGTAAGCAGTATCTTTCATATGTGGACCAAAAAAGGAGATATGGGGAGGTTCTCCAACTGCTTCATAGAGAGTCATCAGGAGGTAGCAGGGCCCCAGGGATCAGGCAAAAATAGGAGAGCAGGTTAAGAGACGATTCAGGTAGGAATATCAACAATGGGAAGAATCCAGGAACAAGACAGACAATGTATTATCAGAACTGTAGTACCTGGAGCTTTGGGGCTGGATCTCAGAAAAAAGGAATTAAAACACCTAGTAAAATACTTCCTCAATAGTACTCAAATCCATGACCTCTTTTCATTTTCGCTGCTGCTGTTTTGGTTCAGGCCACCATCGCCTCTTGCCTGAATTACTGAAACAGCCTCTTACTGGATCATTCTGCCTCCAGTTTTGCTCTCTCATCTTGAGCCCACTCTTATCACTGCAACTGGAGTGACCCTTTAAAAGTATAAATCTGGGGCACCTGGGTGGCTCAGTCAGTTAAGCATCCGACTTTGGCTCAGGTCATGATCTCACACTCCGTGAGTTCGAGCCCTGCATCAGGCTCTGTGCTGACAGCTCAGAGCCTGGAGCCTGCTTCAGATTCTGTATCTCCCTCTCTCTCTGTCCCTCCCCCACTCATGCTCTGTCCTCTGTGTCTCAAAAATAAATAAAAACATAAAAAAATTTTTTTAAGTACAAATCTGATCATATCACACCCACCTTCCATTTTAAAACCATTCCTTGTAACCCTATTTCTCATGCAATAAAGTCTGAATCCGTAATGTGACCTTAAGTTTTTTTATGAACTGGTCCCCATTCACTTCTTAATTCTGTTTATTACCATGTCGCCAAATATTCAGTGGTCCAGACAAACTAAATAATGAGCAGTTCTCTAAACTTTACCTCTCCTCCAGGTCTTTGTAAACTGCTGCTTCCCCTGCCTAGAATACTTTTCAATTTCTTCATTTGTGGATGCCTTCCCTCCTCACATCTCAGCTGACATATCACATCCATGCAAATCAGAACAAGTTGAGGGCCTTAGCCACATGCTCCCAGAGCATCACATATTTTCTGTCATACATTGTCCTGTACTGTTGTAATTCTCTCTGGCTAGCTCCCCTATGCATTACAAGTTCCAGGACAGTAAGGGCTGTTTGTTTATCATTTGATCCTCAGCACTTATGCTGTATTCTTAAAAATGGTCGGCAGCTATTTGTTGGTTGGATATTTCATTTTCTTTTTTTTTCCTTTAAGTTTTAAATATTTATTTATTTTTTAATTTTTTGACACTTACTCATTTTTGAGACACAGAGAGAGACAGAGTGCAAGTGGGCGTGGAACAGAGAGAGAGGGAGACACAGAATCTGAAGCAGGCTCCAGGCTCTGAGCTGTCAGCACAGAGCCTGACACAGGGCTCAAATTTGTGAACTGCGAGATCATGATCTGAGCTGAAGTCAGATGCTTAACCAACTGAGCCACCCTGGAGCCCCTTAAATATTTGTTAAATACTTATTTATTTTGAGAGAGAAAGAGAGCATGAGCAGGGGAGGGGAGAGACAGAGGGGGAGACAGAGAATGCCAAGCAGGCTCCATGCTTCAGAGCAGAGCCTGATGCAGGGCTTCATCTCACGACCCTGGGATCAGGACCTGAGCTGAAATCAAGAGTTGGAAGCTTAACTGACTGAGCCACCCAAGCACCCCAAATACTTCATCTTCCCACTGAACTACAGAATCACGGGTTATGGCTGGAAAGGTATCCTCTCCATTACAGCTGATTTAGTACAGTGACTGAGGTGGAGCTAGGATGGCAACAGTCAGGAGCTCCAGCTGAAGAGAAAGGAGGACTGCCCAAACCCTAGTGTCTTTGTATCCTGTTCTTTACTGTATAGGTCTCAGGAAAAAAACAAGTTCGTGTCTGCCTATAGAGGGCTTACATTATCTTGTATGAGGGACCTCTCTTTTCTAGTTCATAATCTGTGGGATTTGACACGACAGTCAAACTCTAAGGTTGGCCCTTGACCCCCAAATGATCAATTAGAATATGCTATTCCCTACATTCTATCAAAGCTCACATGACCTTAGATGGGCCAATGAGAGCCTTCCACGGGACTTTCGCTGGAGCAAAAATGAAATCTTTCTGCAGACAGTGTAAATTAGTACAAAGAAGGCTACAATTGTGATCTACCTAAATAGAGTAATAGATGACTTGTGACATAAATAAATAATGAAACCATTTAAAATAATGAGATCTCTGGTTGATTGTTCAGTGACTGACGTTACATCATTTTATAAGTTTATTTGTTTATTTTGAGAGAGAGCGAGCAAGTGAACATCCCAAGCAGGCTCTGCCCTGTCAGTGCAGAGCCTGACACAGGGCTTGAAGTCATGAACTGTGATATCATGACCTGAGCTGAAATCCAGAATGAGGCATTCAACTGCCTGAGCCACCCAGGCACCCCCAAAGTTATATATGTTTATGCATATACTGTATTACACAGATGTATATGTATATATCATTCAAATTCTATTTATGTAGATAGAGTTAAGTAACAGAAAAGCTATGAGCATGATTGTATTAATACTATTTCTGGCTCATACGTAGAGTACATATAACAAAGTTACCAGACATAAGACTGAATAGCACAGTTTCTAGAAAAATTATCCTTGTATTTTTAGGGTGTGGTCGTTAGGTAGACTTCATAAAGCAAGACCACTACTTAGCAGTGAGAAATAGCATTTCTCCCCCAAGGGAAATGATGTTTCCACTAGGCAGAAGTTAATCTCCAGGCAGGAAATACGGCAGGCCTTAGGATCAGATAAAGGGTTGACAAACTTTTTCTGTAAAGATCCAGATAGTAAATATTTTTGGCTCTCTGGGCCATACTGCCTCTGTCACAGCCTTTCAGTTCTGCCGCTGTAGTGCGAAAGCAGTCATAGACAATATGTAAATAAATGAGTGTGGCTGTGTTCCAGTAAAATTTTATTTACAAAAACAGACGGACAATGGGTTTGGCCCCTGAGTCATAGTTTGCAGACGCCAGGACCATGCGAATAAAAGCCTTTCTTTCTGTGAGACCAGTTGGACTGGAATGCTGCATGCAGAGACACTCAGAGGAGTTCCACTGCTGAGAGTAAGCTGTCCTTGTACAGGGAGAAGGCAGGATTCTGTGGCTGTGGAAGTGCGGAAGATGATGGCCAGAGGGGAGGGCAAGCTTACGGATGTGATAAGGCCACCCTCCAGCTGCAGGAGCTGATGCTGGTCTTCTACTAGAACTAGAAAGCAAGCTATTTACACCTGACAGTAGCCGTGCTGACAGGACCGGTGGGAGACGGGAGCAGTGGGAATGCATAAAGACTGTGGTGGGGTCACAGAAGGTGGCAATGAGCAAAGATGGGCTCAGAAGAGCGGTAAACCATGAGCCAAGCAGGGCAGGAAACAGCACAACGATGAAGATGAAAAGCTCAAGCAGGAAGAACCCCAGAGACCTATCCTGTGCCCATGGAAACAGTCAGAAATAGCTGGATGACACTCTGAGGGGGCCAACGTTCAAGCCCTAATAATCTGTAGAGCGAAAGGAGTTGCAATTGTATTTGCTGTCCCTGGCTAATGAGGCCAGAGACAGTGGGGCTATTTACTTATATAATAGCCAATAGCTTCTAGGAATTCAGGAGTACTTTGAATTGAATTGGAGTCTCATTCATCACAACAACATCTATATTCATTTGGAAAATACTAGTACATAAACATGCAAAACACGTTTTTATTCAGACTGAGATTAGCATGCAGATTCATGGATTTACTACACCCATCTCCTCCCCGACCCCCACCACCAGGGGTTCAAAGGTTGGTGCCATTTGGGGTAACAAAAGTCCAAAGAAGAGAGAGTGCTGATGCTATTTAGGAAGGAACCTGCAGATCTAGCTGAAGAACTAGAAAACAAGCCCTCAATGCCCTTCAGGATCTGCCCTGCTACACATTTAGCTTCATCTCACAACAATGTCCGTGTGGCTTTCTTTGCTCCAGCCTTACTGGCCTGCTTTTGGTTCTCAGGGAACACCTTTTCCTCTTCTTCCTCAGGGCCTTGCAAGTGCTATTCCTTCTGCCTGGAACACTCTTCCTTATCCCCACTTTCACCTTTGCTTAGTATACTCTGAGGCGTCCTCCAGACCAGGAAATGCCATCTTATGTTCCAGTGGCATCATGGCATAAGAAAGCCCTGGTCTGTAGGTCAGGGCAACTTGTTTCTAGTCCTCAATCAACCTCTATTTAGCTGTGTATTTTGGGTTACTTTATCGTCTCTGAAAATTAACTGACATGTTAGGAAAACAGCTAGAAGTGTCACCTGTACCTAACCCAAAGAGCAGTCAAAGAATTCTAGGAGAAAACAGTGAAGAGTGCTTTGAAGAGTAGAAGGCGCTGTATTTGGAAACCTCCACAAGGACCTTTCTAGTGCTCAGCCCAAAGCTCCCTCTCAGGCTGTTCCTCACATGCTCTTTTCCTCTTCACAGTAGGTGCCAGAGATTCAACTTGCTTTCCTCTCCTGTGATGACTGCCATTGACCATGGGTAGACACAGAAAAATGTTCACCTTTAGCCCAGAAGGCTGACCTATGGCCTGTGTAGTTCTGATAAGGACCAAATACAGACAAAATATGATTACTACATTCTTTTTTTTTTTTTTTAAGTTTATTTATTTATTTTGAGAGACACAGAGATAGTGCAAGTGGGGTAGGGGCAGAGAGAGAGAGAAAGAGAGAATCGCAAGCAGGCTCCAAACAGTCAGCACAGAGCCCGATGTGGGGCTCAAACCCATGAAGCTGTGAGATCGTGACCTGAGCTGAAACCAAAAGTTGGACGTTTCACCTACTGAGTCACCCAGGTGCCCCTCATTGCTATGTTCTTAGAGGGTCTCATGACTGCCTGTATATCTCAACAATAGTTAATATCAACCTGAATAATAAGCACCAGAGAAACTTTATGAAAGTTGTTTTTACCAGTAGAAATTAGAAGACAGATATGATCTAATACTCCCTGCACATCCCCTCCCCCTTAAGCACTAAGCAGATATACAGCAAAAGTGCAACTCTTTCTGCCCTGGGCTACTTAAACCTATGACGTTGCAGTGTACAATGTCTCATGAATTCTTTCTTGACTATTGTACATGGCAACCTACAACCCTGCCATTCACTCAATCCCTTGGAATCATGTTGCTCCAAGGCTGGTTGCTGTCCCTACCCATGATTGTATTTGATGACCGAAACACACAAATTGTTTGACTGCTAACCACCTCTGAGAAGCCAAAATAGCGAACTTGGTGTTACCAGTCCCAGAGCTGTGGCAATATTTTATATTTCTCCCATCTGCAGTTCATTTCAGAGTAACTGAAACAATCTTGCGCCTCCGTCTTCTAGCTTTCTTCTCAAAGGTGAAGTTCAACAAAACTTCCTTCTCTTTTTGACCATGATGTTAGCAAAATCCCTGAGAACTCTTCCTCCAGGATGTTCCTCTTTGTTGACAGAGAATGTCATCTGAGAAGAAAGGTTGTCCCCATCTCTTAGGTACAGTTTAGAACCTGGAAGGCTCTAGCCTGGGTGATTCCATGGAGCCTTGGCCCACGTGGGAAATACCTGAAAGGAGAGAGAAAATACACAGCTCATGTGCTGGCACTCCCTGTGCCAGTACCTCCATGCACATGGCTAAAGGAGCACAGTGCTCTTTCCAGCTGATCCCAGCCTGAACTCAGAGTTCTACTCAGGCCAATGCTCAAGACAGCCATCATCAGTCAAGAGCTGGCAAGTGAGATAAAGCCAATTAGTTGTAAATACCAGTGAGGCAGAACCTTTCTCCCAAGGTTCAGTCTTAAAGTACTCAAGCAACCTTTTGTATACAGCCTTCTGTTGTGCCAGAATTGGAAAGTGGCCTTCGTTCTGTAAATTTATATGTACTTGGGCTCCCTGTGATGGTGTTCAGTTCAGATTGGTAGGCTGCTTTAAGAAAATATTATTAAATGGAGAAATTCTGTTTTGGGTGAAAATTTATAGGCTGAAATGGTCCATATGAGGTGATTTTGTCCTTTCTCCAAGGCAATCCTCCACTTTATTTTCTATGTTTGCTGTTTAGGTGCTAGGAACCAAGATTTTTGCAGCCACCATTGGAGGCCAACACAATTCCTTTCCCATATTTTTCCTTGCTGGTAGAATCAGATTTCACTTGGTATTCCTAGGGCTTTATTTGGTCTTTGGGGCAATGTGTCCATTCTGATTACTTGGTGCTATGCTTTATCTGATGTTGAATATTTTGAATATCACTCTGTAGTTGTCCACCCTCTGTATGGTCCTGTGTCCAGAGAAGGAGCCCCCCTCACTGCCAGAAGTGAATTGCAGTTTTTCTAAGCCAAAGTGACCTCATTCCCCTTGCCAGTGATTGGTTTAGGCATTCACATGTAGCCCCATGTAGTAAGTCTAGTGGGAAAGCTTCTGGGAAAATGTCTTTAGTATTAAAAAGAGAAGTCCAAAGGGCTTCACAATAAAGTTGGCAGATTAGATACATGTATTCCCCACTGGCCCTTTCCAAATCCCCAATAAAAAGACAGTAAATGAAAATTCCTTTAAGGCATAGTCTGTAAGAACAAAGAAACTAAGAGAGGAAAGAAGACGAAAAAAATTTTTAAAGCTAAAATTTTTAAATGTAAGAACTGACTTAGCAGACCCAAAAATGCTGAATCCTAAGCCATCAGTGCAGAAAGTTGAAAGAAAAAAAAATTTCACAAGAATACCCCAAAGTATCAGAAAGAGGAAATTCTAGTCACAGGGTAAAGACCAGGCTGAACACAAAAGGATTTTTAAAAATCTGTTAAAGTGGGGGGCGGGGGTGGGCACGGAAAGAGACTTACAGCCCCCCTCTGTACATGTAGTAATTCCTCTCCCTACACTAAGAAGTCACATTGCAGAAGGAATCAGGGGATCTCTTGCTTTAGGAACACGGAGCAAAGCTGAGGATAGGTTGGCATACTGAAAACAAGGAGACTGAGTAAAATTCCACACACTGCACGTTAAGATCCTCAGACCTCTTCCATAAGTTGGGTTCCCAAAATGCTGCCACTCAGGATTATTCCCTTTAGGCAGGAGACTGGAGGATTCTTCTTTGGGTAATCTGTTCAACTAAGGGGAAAAAAAAAATCAATGATCATGTTATCAAGGTTTGCTCCAGTAAGTCTACCCAGCCTGATCACAAGGCAGTGCAGGTGACAGTTGACAATGCCCACACTGTGTAAAGTGTTTCTAGTTAGCTTTTGAGTGGTCCTTTCTTCATTAAGATTAGGCTGCAAACGATCATCAGACATTTGAGGAAGGCTCTGACATGAAGGGCAGAGTCCAGACAGAATATAGAAATATAGAATATAGAATTCTATATAGAATATAGAATTCTGTATAGAATATAGAAAATCAATTTGGAAGACACAGCTCTGATACAGGGAGAAAAAATTTCAAAGAACTATCACTGATGTCCTCAGAGAGATAAGAGTACATTTTGCATCTGTAAAACAAGAACAAGATGGGTTTTTGTTTGTTTGTTTGCCTTTTTTGTTTCATTTTTACCAAAGAGGTACGGAAGACAGTCAAAGGACAGGAAAGATCTCTTGAAAGTTAAAAATAAGACAGATGAAAAGTTTCAATAAAAGGGTTAGATGACAAAGCTGAGGAAATCTTCCTAAAAATAGAGAAAAAAGTTAAAAAAAAATAATAGATGGGGGGGGGCAATAGAGCAAAAAAGATCCAACATCCAAGTAATCAATTTTTTAGAAAAGAGAAAGAAAACCTACAGGGGTAGATATTAATGCAAGAATTTTTTTAGAAGGTCCCAGTACTTAAGGTCATAAGTTTCCAGACTGAAGGGTTTTACTGAGTGCCAAACGATAATAAAAAAAGGGGGGGTTCACACCAAGGCACATCATTATGAAATTTCAAAACACTGGAGACAAAGAGAGTCTATTACAAAGGTGAGGAAAACCTCAATTACATACTAAGGATCAAGAATCAGAATGACACTTGACTTCTCTACAGTAATACAGGAAGCTGGGAAGTTGCCTTCAAACCTCTGAGTGAAAATCACTTCCAAACTATAATCTATACTCAGAGAAACTATCAAATATTAGGATAAAATTAAGATGTTTTGGGGGCGCCTGGGTGGCTCAGTCGATTAAGCATCCAACTTCGGCTCAGGTCATGGTCTTACGGTTCGTGAGTTCAAGCCCCGCATCCGGCTCTGTGCTGACAGCTCAGGGCCTGGAGCCTGCTTCAATTCTGTGTCTCCTTCTCTCTCTCCTCACACTATATGTCTCTCATAAATGAATAAATGTTAAAAAAATTTTTTTTAAATTAAGATGTTTTCAACTATCAATGTCTCAAAAAATTTGTTTCCCATGTACCCCTTCTCAGAAAGGGACTGCAGAATTTAGTCCACCAAAACAAGGGAATAAACCAAGAAAAGTGAAAATAAGAAATCTGGGAAGCAGGGGCTTCAACATAACAAACAGACCCAGGAAACTCCAGGATGACAGAGGAGACTTCAGGGTACCTCCTGAGCAGCAAGCCTTAGGTATCACAGAACCTGCTTGGGACTCTCTCTCTCTCTCCCTATGCCCCTTCCTTGCTCATTCACACGCTCTCTCTCTCTCTCTCAAAATAAATAAGTAAACCTTAAAAAAAAACCCTACAGCACCATTCTTTAAGAAAAAACATAAAAATAAATAAATTGCTTTCATTTGAGTTTTCTGTTCCTTATGTCCACAATCATCCAGTTGATATGGAGACTCAAGCTTCTTCAAAAAAGAAAGGCTAGGGTTCTTGACCCCACTCTGAAAACCCATCACCAATTTACATAGCTCCCTCATTAGTCACATGAACATTTTACTCACTTTCTCTCTCCTGAATCTAGACAATCTTCTGTCTTCCACCACAGCTTCTTCTGGTCACTCACTTGCCTGCTACTTTTTAAGCTAATGACTGGTCACCGCCCTTCTCTATTTCATGGCTGCTTTTCAACTTCCGCTCCCACTGTTAAAATGCATATTGTCTAGTGATTTCTTGAGAAAGGAAATAGGATAGGTCCAGCTCATATTTTAAGGCCAGGCCACATGGTGTCTCTGATGTTTCTTATTGGTTCCCTGCAGTTACAATTCCTATCCTTGGTCCACCCAGCAGGTGTTGGGAGAAGAAGAGAGGCACTGGGGTCATGGTAATATAAGAATGGCTCCCTAGACCCATCTACCACCTCACCTGAAGATTACTGAGGGTAGGAAGAAGACACGTCTTTTTAGAATGGGCTATGGAATAGATTGATTTAATTAATTTCAGATAACTGGTTGCCCTTTTGAAATATCAAAGAGAGAGAGAGAGGGAGGGTGGGAGAGAGAAAGAGAGAAAGAGAGAAAGAGAATACACCAACTCCTTTAATGGCCCATTCCTTCTATACTACCTCACAAGAAAGGCATTTTAAAGCCTAACCACATCCTCTTGCTACAATCCTTTTCTCTTGCGGCCTCATTGGAAATGAGATATGGCGCTTCTCACCCCTTCTCTGGTATCCATTCTGGAAATATTATACCCCTGGGGTAGTCTCATCTCCAGGGAAGAGAGATCTCATTTCTTTACATTGTCATTTTAAGGACTAAAGAAAAAATATCTCATTCATCACATTTATAAAACTTATCTCCACAAAATGAATGTGTTGATCAGTTTTTGTTCAACAGTAATGAAGATATTATGCAAATACCAAAGGCATTATTTTAACTTATGGCATTTTTATTCATAGACTATGTACTGAATACAGTTTAAATATGCAAATATTTTATCCTTCCATTGATCACAAAATACAGAGTCATTTTCTGTGGGGAGCCAGAAATTCCTGATGAGTAATAGAATAATATGTAAGGTATGCATATAGACTCATAGTACATTATATACACACACACACACACACACACACACACACACACACACACAAAACTAATATGCCTTTAAGTTCATATAAATGTTATGGTAACTTAATGTATGTATATCTATTCTAGATAATGTTATTCTACCTTATGTAGAATAACATAAGGGAAGCTTGAGTATGTGTAAATAGGTATCTTGGGAGAGGGAGAGAAGAAAGTGGAATCTTTAAATACAGGTATTAATCTGTTCTAAAGACATATTAGCATTTTATTTAATGTTTATTTTTGAGAGACAGAGAGACAGACCATAAACAGGGGAGGGGCAGAGAGAAAGAGGGAAACACAGAATCCGAAACAGGCTCCAAGCTCTGAGCTGTCAGCACAGAGCCTGATGCTGGGCTTGAACTTACAGACCACAAGATCATGGCCTAACCTGAAGTCAGACGCTTAACTGACAGACACCCAGGTGCCCCCATATTAGCATTATATCTTAAATATATATTTTAATAAACCTTTAATACTAACCCTGTGGCAGCCCAGCAAAAATATAATATTGGCCTGGCAGTGGGGTCACGGCTTAGCCAAGAATTTCATTATAAGAGCTAGAAATGTTGTGCCAACTCTATTTTTTAAAATCTTAGATTCCTTTGGAGTAAATGAAAGGAAATTACTTCTGGATAGTCTAATTTAAGTGCTCTGGAGTGGAGCCCAGGCCAGGCACATACGCTTTTTTTTTAAGTTCTGTAGCTGATTTTACAGTCCAGCCAGGGCTGCAGACCACTGGGACTCATTAGTGAGCTTCTGGGTCTACCCAGGAATTTTACTTCCAGGGAAGAGGTAACTGAATTACAATCCCATAAACAATTAAAAAAAAAAAAAAGTAATGACTGGAACAGAAACTTTTTTGAGAGTTGCAACCATGATTCCTCACAAATGAGTTTTATAGAATATTTTCTGTTCATGTGCATTTCTAAGTGCACATACACTAAATACCTAAGTTACAGCAACAATTGATACAAGGAATATAATGTGCACTCCTTGCCCTGTCACGCCCTTCCTGACTATGGAGTCCACAAGTAAATCTGCAACAAACAAATGAGGTAGGCATTTTTCAGCTTTATTTTGACATTTTTATCTAGCAATTTTTTAAAAAGGGATGGATGAATAAAAAGCATTGGAAGCACAGCCTCCAACATCATAAATTCTCAGGGGCAGGAAGATGAGAGATCCTACTACTTCCTTTTTCTAAGCTTAAGTCATCTCTCAGAACATTATAATCCCCTCATCATCGTAGAGAAATTCAATCAGCGGCTTACTCATGCTGCTGCCTGAGTCTAAGACACTTTTGCTTCTGTAACTGTTTTCTCCCTGTCCTTTCTGCCTTCCAGTCTCCCCTCCTCCCACTGACCTAGTCTGCTGTGGACATTGATGCCACTTGACAATGCCTGTGCCCTGCCCCCCAGTCTCCCAGTATAATGTGCCTCTCCATTTATATCTTTAGTATTGTCTCATCAGTTACCCCAGTTGAGCTCAGGCCTCTGCATTCAACTGTAAATATCTCTACAATTCCCACTGAGGGGCCTGGCCATATCATCTGAAACCACATAAAGATCAATTTACAAATGACAGGAACTATTTGTGTCCAAAAATGTTGGCTTGTATTGTCTTTAACCATTTCCTAAAGAAAAGAGCTATACTCCTAATCTAATTAACAATAAAAGTAAAATCTAGCATTTATTAAACAGTTCATTTACTAAGCCTAGCACTACAGGAAGTGCATATGTATTCTCTTCAGCACTCACATATTACCTATTTTTCACGTGAGGGAATTGAGACTTAGAGAGGTCAAGGAACTTATTTAAGGTTATACCACAGGTAGGTAACTAAATGAATTCAAGCAGAGATACATCATCTAACTTAAAGACCCCCTCATGTTTCTTGATTATGTTCCTAAACTTAGTCTTGAAGGCCATCCATTCTCCCCTCTAATTTATCTTCCAGCCAAACCCCAGCCAAATTATCCTACTTCCTGTTCTCCCCAAACACCATCTGGAATTATGGCAAGGGAACAATCTCTTTCACTAGAGTAAACGACAGAAACTTTCAGAGTTTTACTAGAGAATTGTAGAAGGATAGTGTCCAGGTCAGAGGATAATAAAGTATCTGTTCAGAGGTATCTGCTCACCCCAATGTTTTTCTGCCAGAGGCCTTGTTTTGTTTTCAATTTCTTAAAAACATTTATTTATTTTTGAGAGAGAGAGTGCAAGCAGGGTAGAGGCAGAAAGAGAAGGAGACACAGAATCCGAAGCAGGCTCCAGGATCTGAGCTGTCAGCACAGAGCCTGACATGGGGCTCCAACTCACAGACAACAAGATTATGACCTGAGCTAAAGTTAGACGCTTAACCGAGCCACCCGGTGCCCAGGCCTTGTTTTGTTTTCAAAGGCAGTCCAGGGGTGCCTGGGTGACTCAGTTAGTTGAGCGGTTGAGTGTCTGAATTTGGCTCAAGCCATGGTCTCACAGTTTGTGAGTTCAAGCCCCGCATTGGGCTCTCTGCTGTCAGCACAGAGCCTGCTTCATTCAGATCCTCTGTCCCCTTCTCTCTCTGCCCCTCCCAGCTCACTCTCTCTCTCTCTCTCTCAAAAGTAAACATTTAAAAAAAGGTAGTCTGTTTCTTTATACCTCTTCTTTCTGTTTATACCAAGTCTACACATCTCTCAAGACCATAGTCATACCCTCTGCATGATGTATTGGCAGCCCATTTACCACTAGGGAAGGTAATTCCCCTTTTCCCATAATTTCTGGTTCACCAACTACACAAATGCATTTAGAAAGGGACCAGATATGAGGTTGTGGGTCTTTGCTATATGTGTACTCTACTTGTGGTGGTCAATAGGTTTATGTTAACAGGAGGATTTGGGAACCAGCAAAATATGGGAAGCAGATTAAGCATAACCTTGGTCAAGTGACTTCATTTCTGAGCCTCGGTTTCCATAATCTTTCAAATGAAGAGGCTAGGCTAAATCAACTCAGTTCTTATTCCTTGCACAGTATTTATAGCTTCCATTGTCTGCAACACTGCTCAATTAGCAGGGCTGAAACGACTTACTAATTTTGAGTCTTGCAACAAAAAAGGTGTATTAAAACCCTAAACACACATAACTACTAATCGGCTTCAAGTTTTGCCAGAAATGAAAACTTCATTGAAATTCTGATTTACCTTAGCTTAGTGATTTGACGTGAGAATAATCTTCACACCAAAACCTTACTCAATAATCCAAATCCAGGGGCACCTGGATGGCTCAGCCGGTTAAACATCCAATTTCAGCTCAGGCCATGATCTCACATTCAAGCCTCGCAGTGGGCTCTGTGCTGACAGCTCAGAGCCTGGAGCCTGCTTCAAATTCTGTGTCTCCCTCTCTTTGCCCCTCCCCTGTTTGTATTCTGTCTCTCTCTCTTAAAAATAAATTAAAAAATATATATATATATATATAAAGAATCCAAATCCAGATAAGCTAAAGCTTTGTGAAAGTACTTTAGGTCCCTCTGGCTCTTGCCCCCACCACAACCCTAAAAGGGCTTCTGCAAAATCACCAGTGACCTCCCAGTGGCCAAACAAAATGTCTTTTCAAACCCTGTCTTCTCCTTGCCATGCCATGGGGATTTCCACCTCTTCCTTTCTTACTGAACTCTCTTGGCCTGCATGACCCATTTCTCTCCACTAGTGCCTTATTTCTCCTGCTGATCTCCTTCATGAGTTTTTTCTCATATTTTCCTGTAAATATTAGTGTCCCTGGGCTCTATCCTCAGTCCTTGTCTCAATCTATGCATTCTCCCCAAGTGATCTCATCTAAACCCCTAATTTCCTAAACAGAATTTCTCACCCTCCATTCCCTCTTGCATTTCACATGTGTATGTAACAAACATCTATACCAGAAATATCCCACAAATACATTAAGGCCAATATATACAGAACTAAATCATTATATTTCATCCAAAAGATATATTCCAATTTCATTAATATGTACATGCATGTAGGGGTGCCTGGGTGGCTCAGCCAGTTAAGCATCCAACTCTTAATTTTGGCTCTGGTCATGATCTCATGGTTCGTGATTTAGAGCCCCAGGTCAGGTTCTGTGCTGACAGCTCTCTCACTCTCTCTCAAAAATAAACATTAAAAAATACATGTACATGCATACATAATCATGTCCTCCATCACCATGTTCTCTTTTTCTCCCTTTTCTGTAGGTGACAGATGAATATAGGCAATCTAGGAAATAAATGCAACCAAAGAAACAAATGCAACCCAGAAAACCTTATTTCAAGTTCCCACTCCTTAAATCCTTCACACTAAAAATTCCTCAAGTAATTATTTTACTTTATTTTTAAATTAACATATATAATTGCCTTTTCGTATACAGTTCTATGAGTTTTAACACATGTATAGATCTACGTAACTACTTACCTCCACAATAAAAGTATAAAACAGTTCCATATTTTGCTCCAAAACATTTTCCTTATGTTATCCCTTTGTAGTGAGTCACTTTCCTTACTCCTTAGCCCTGGAAATAACTGACCTTTTCCTTGTCACTATAGTTCTGTTTTTTATAGAATGGCGTATGAATAAAATTATATAGTATGTAAACTCTTGAAAACAGCTTCTTTAAGCAGGTATAATGTCTTTTAGATCAATCCAAATTATTTTGTGTACAAATAATTCATTCCTTTTATTGCTGAATAGTATTTTTTTAAAATGGCTATTTATTTTGAGAGAGAGAGAGAGACAGCAGGGGAGGGGCAGAGAGAGAGAGAGAGAGAGAGAGAGACAGAGACAGAGAGAGAGAGAGAGAGAGAGAGAGAGAGAGAGAGAAAATCCCAAGCAGGCTCCACACTGCTAGTGCAGAGCCCAATGTGGGGCTCAAACTCATGAACCAGGTCACGATCATGACCTGAACCAAAATCAAGGGTCAGATGCTTAACCAACTGAGCCAACCAGGCACCCCTGAATAGTATTTTGTTGTACAGATGCAACATTGTTTGTTTATACATTCACCCTTTGAAGGACATTTGGGTGTTCCCAGTTCTTGGTGATGATGAATAGAACTTCTATAAATATTCATGGACAGATTTTTATGTGAATGTAAGTTCACACTTCTCTAGGGTAAATTACCTAGGAATGGAATTGCTGGGTCATATGCTATATATATGTTTAACTTTGTAAGAAACCACCAAACTGGTATCTGGAGTAGCTATTTTCCTTGCTACCAACAATGTATTGAGTTTCAGTTGCTTTACATCTTCACCAGTACCAATCAATATATATATTTTTTAATTTTGCCCACTCTGATAGATGTGCCATAGTATCTCATTGTGGTTTTAATCCACATTTCCCAAATGGCTAATGAACTTTTTTTTATATGCATATTTGCCATCCTTTTGTAGAAATTGTTTGGGAGATTTTAGTTCCTTTGTTCTCCCGTATAAATTTTAGAATTAACTTTTATATACCTTCAGACATCTGTTGGAATTTTTATTTGAATTGAGTTAAATCTATAAACTTGAGAATTAAACTTTTGCTATGCTGAGCCTCCCAATTCATAAACACAGTGGTTTTTTTTTTTTTTTGAAAAAATGGGTAGTTTTTCTTACAGTTGAATTATGAAGAGTCCTTTTTATATTCTAGATACACACCCTTTTTTGGGTATGTAATTCACAAATATTTTCTCCCAGTCTGTAGCTTGTCTTTTCTTTCTCAAAATAGTGCCTTTTGATAGAGCAAATGTTTTTCATTTTGCTCAAATAGAATTCACCAATCTTTTATGGATTGTGCATTTAGTATCACAACTCTTTGTCTAACTCCAGGTCACAAAGATTTTTCTGCCTATTTTTCTCTTTAAAACGTCATACATTTTATTTATTATTTTTTAAAATTATTTTTATTTTTTTAGAGAGAGAGCAGAGGAGAGGGGCAGAGGGAGAAAGAGAGAGAGAATCTTAAGCAGTCTCAGTTGGTTGAGTGTCTTACTCCTGATTTTGGCTCAGGTCAGATCGTAGGGTCATGGGATCGAGCCCCACATTGGCTGAGCTGAAATCAAGAGTCAGACACGCAAATGACTGAGCCACCCAGGTGCACCTCCATATAAATTTTAAAATCAGCTTTTGTGTGTCTATAAAAATAATGATGAGATTTGATCTGCAGATCAATTTGGGGAGAGTTACATCTTTGCTATGCTGATTCTTTCAAATCATAAAACAGTACATATTTTCACTTATTTAAGTCTTTTTAAATTTATTACTTGTCATTTATTTTTGTAGTTTCAGCATACAGACTCTGTTCATGTATTTTTAGATTTATACCTAAGTATTTATTTGGAGCTAATGTAATTTTAAAAATTTTGTTCATTGCTAGTATAAAGAAATACATTTGGTTCTTGTATGTTGGCCTTGTATCCTGCAACCTCATTAAACTTACTAGTTTAAAAGCTCTGTCATGGATTCCTTGAGATTTTCTGCATAGATAATCATGGCATCTGAAAATATATTTGCTTTTTATTTCTTTGTCTTACTGTATTATACAAGCTGGAAAATCCAATACAATGTTGAGTGGTGAAAGTGGATATCCCTGCATTTTTCCCAAATTTATGGAAAAAGCATTCAGTCTTTCACCATTAAATATGATGTTAGCTACGTGTCTTATAGATATCCTTTACTGGGTTAAGAAAATTTTCGATTCCAAGTTTGTTAAGAGTCTTTCTCATGAATCAATGTTGAATTTTGCCAAATACTTTTTCTGCAAAAATTGATATCATTATGTGATCTTTTTTTTTTTTTACATTGTTAATATGATGGATTCCATTTACTGATTTTCCAGTATTGTACCAATCTCACATTCCCACTACAATCTCCACTTGGTCATGGTATATTATTATTATTATTTTTTACATATTGAAATATTCAACTCCTTAATATTTTATTGAGTTTTATTATATTTCTGGTCATGAGCCATATTTGGCTTATAGTGGTTTTTTTTGTTTTGTTTTATTTTTCTAGTGCTATCTTTGTCTTGGTTTGGTATTTGGGGAATGCTGGCTTCATGAATTGGGAATGCCCTTTCCTCTTCTAATTTCTGGAAGAGATTGTGTAGAATAAGTGTTAATTCTTCTTTAAATATTTGGTAGAATTTGCCAATGCAACCATCTGTGCCTAGAGATTGCTTTTTTGGAAACTTTTAACTGCAAATTCCATTTCTTTGTTACAGAATTATTGCGTTATCTATTACATCTTGGGTGAGTTTGGGTAGTGTGTTGTTTACAAGGAATTATTCTATTTCAATCTGTTTTCAATTAATATCTTTTTAATGTCTATGGCATTTATAGTGATATCCCCTCTTTCATTCCTAATATTGGTAATTTATGGCTTATCTCTTTTTTCTTTGTCAGTATTGCTAACGGCTTATCAATATTATTAATCTCAAACAATCAGCTTTTGTTTTTACTGATTTTCTCCATTGTTTTTCTCTTTTCATTCCATTGATCTCTACTGTTATCTTTATTGTTTCCTTCTTTATACTTGCTTTGGGTTTATTTTACTCGTATTTTTCCAGTTTTTATTTTTTTAAAAATTAGTTTTTTTTTTTTTTTATTTTGAGAGAGAGAGAGCATGCTAGTGAGAGAGAGGCAGAGGCAGAGAGTGAGAATCTTAAGCAGACTCCATTCCCAGCACAAAGCCCAATGTGGGGCTTGATCCCATACCTCTGGGATCATGACCTGAGCCAAAACCAAGAGTCGGATGTTTTAGCCAACTGAGCCACCCAGACACCCCTAGTTTTTCTTTTAATGGAAGCTTAGATTATTTATTTGAAACCTTCCTTCTTTTCTCAGACAAGCATCTAATTCTACGGATTTTTTAAAAATTTTTATGGAAAACTCTGTGTGGTAGAAAAATACTCAGTCCTGGCATTTGGATGCATCAGACTTAATTTGAATGCAAGACAATAATTAATGAATCCATCACCCCATTTCAGAGAAGGGAACAAATGATTCCAATGTCAACTCTCCAGATGGTTCAGTGCAGAATTCATCACAGGGTAATAACAGGCAAGAGCTGTCAGGGAGCGAAGAATAGACAAAGCATCCTATGCAACAGAGTAGAAGTCTCTTATGCAAGACTCTTGATCTTTTCTACCAAAAGGCACCCTGACAGCTTTATGCATTTTCTGCAGCCACATATGCACCTACTTTTATGCCTCTTCTGCTTGGAAACACCAATATGCATTGTGGAAGTGTCCACGGAATGTTGTTTATAATATACTCAATTGCACCCAATGTGATTCATTCAATAAATATTGATAGATTTTTCTGTTGTGAGTGAGAAAAATTCATTTAAGCTCTGTATTTTAATGAATTTAGGGGAGAACACAGTATATACAGATGAAATCTACATCAATTAGTAACAGCTATCATTTATTTAGAACATACTGTGTGCCAAACATTGCATATACTGTATACTTTACATACACTTAATCCTAATTATCCTATAAGGTATAGAAAATTTGGACGATGGTTTCATGGGAATAATATAGGTTTGGGAAACAGAAACCAAATTTGAATCTCTGCTCTCTCTCTTAACATGACTTAAGCCAGTTATTTAAACTCCCTGAACTTCAGGGCTTTTTTTTTTTTAATTAAAAATGGGGATATGTTGTTGTGAGGATTAAATGTGATAATATATGAAAAGAGCTTGGTTGGGTAGGGAAAGTAGGGGGTTGGATGTCTAAAACGTTGGCTTCTAACCCAATATCAGCACATATTAGCTATGAGAACTTCAGCAAATTACTTACCCTCTCTGAGTTTTCATCTCATACGTAAAATAGGGCATGAATATATGATGGATGAAGGCAGATACATCACCTTCCCCTTCACCACCACAAAACCTCTCTTGTAGGTGTCCCCTTCTTAATGTCAGCAACTCCATCCATCCTCTCAGTTGCTCAGATCAAACAACTTGGGGTAATTTTTGACTCTCCCCATAATTCATAATCTGAAAGCAAATCCCATGAGTTCTACCTTCAAATCTATTTAGATGTCTTCTACCTCTCCTACCTCCTCCCTGCGAGTCATGGTCTGAGCCACCTGTCCTACTGTCATCATTTCCTGATTTTCTCACTTCCTACCTTAATCACCACTAGTATCACAGCAGCCAGGATGACCCTTTTAAAGACACATCAGATCAAATTCTCCAACAGCTTCCCATCTCAGAGTAAAAGTCAGTGTTTACAGTGGCGTAAAAGGTCCTTTCAAAGCTCTCCCACCCCTGCCACTCATCCTAACCCTCCTCAGCTGCCCTACAATCTCTTCTCCTACGTGCTTCCTGCACCTGCTCTACTCCAGGTCCACCAGTCTCCATGCTATTCTGGGAACTCTCAAGGTTCTCTTCCACCTGAGTGACCTTATACTTTCCATTTCTTCCACTTGGTAAGTTCTTTAGCCAAATAGCCTGAAGCCTCCCTACCTCACCTCCGTTAAGTCTTTGCCCAAATTTCATCTTCTTAGCAAAGCCTTCCCTCCCCACTCCATTTAAAACTCCAACAGCTCTCCAACTCTCCATGCAGCACTCTACCCCCTTACCCTAGTTATCTTTCTCTATAACAGTGCTTTATTGTACTTACCTACATTTTGATGTTGCAGCCTGTTCCTCCAACACACACTCACACACACCCACACATGAGAACTCCATGAGAGAAGGTATTTTTGGTTGTTCTGTTCATTGTTGCATCCCCAATCCTAGGATGGTATCCAGCACATGGTATTCTCTCTCACCCTCTCTTGCTCTTCTGCCCTACCTTATTCTTCTCTACTCTCCCTTATCCTCTCCTCTCTCCCCTCCTCTTCCCTCCCTCGCTCTTCCTTCTCCTCTCCTCTCTCCCTCCCTAAAATATCTATGTACTACACATATCATGACAGAATTTCTGGATTCATGGAATCCTAGAGAAAGTGGTATAAAGCCAATCTTAGTTTCCTTAGCTTGTTAGAAACAACCCCACCCCCCCCCCCTTCATTGAGGGAGAACATAGGATTAGTGGTTTATGTAATATATGTGTACCGGCAACCTATCATGTATCAGGTACTACTTTAAGATAAATAAGAAATAATCCGAGTCCTCAACTCACTCACTAACTGTTTAGTTTGAAAAAGGATCAAGTAAACATGTAAGAAATAAGAGAAAGGTATTCAAACACAAAAAAATATTTTACTTAGTGAGGAGGGAATTGTGAGAGGTTTAAAAATAGGTCTGATGTGGTCAAGACAAACCCGCAATAACAATCAATTAGAAGACTAATGGCACAGTGTGTTTGGTGCAGAAGTTTTGATCCATCTAGGGGGCTGATCAAGATGATTCAAGTGTTCCTTTGACAATGAGTCATCCATAATCTCATGACTGCTTTTGCCCGTGTTTGTGGTTATGAAATGATCCTCACACTACAATTCCTAATATTAGAAGATTCTGTTCCAACCAGTACAAATTGTTAGGCCAGGGAGTGAGTGTTTATAGTGTGGCATATTTGCTCTCCAGCGGGCAGGGGTTACAGTGAACTCAGCATTTACTGAATAAGAAACACATACTAGAACCTTCACTGATATGCTGAATGGGACTAAACAAGAGGTGCTTGGGGGCACATTCAGGGAAACTCAAAGAGCTGGATGGAGGAATGGAGAAGGTGAATAGTAACAACTGAAGTGTTCCTGTATTAAGAAAACAAAATTGCCCTTCTGAGTGAACATTTAGCAAACTGGCAGATTCATAACTCCAGCATGCAGAGGGCTGAACACGCCAATAGCAATGGCAAAAGGAAGCCTTGAGGACATACCTCCAATTTCCAAACTTTATTTCATTAGCAAAAACTTCTGGAGTGCTGCTTCAGGCCCTGGAGGTCTAACTGTGCAAGGTCGAGGGCGGAACCTTAGACACAGAGAGACATCTGAAGGAAAACACCACACATCTCTGGGGGACACTTGGGTGGCTCAGTCAGAGAAGCATCTGACTCTTGATTCTAGTTCAGGTCATGATCTCATGGTCATGGGATCAAGTCCTGCATCAGGCTCTGTGCTGGGCATGGAGCCTGCTTAGGATTCTCTCTCTCTTTGTGCCTTTGCCCCTCCCCTACTCATGTGGGCGCGTGTGCTCCCTCTCTGTCTCTGTCTCTCTCATAAATACATAAATAAATAAATAAATAAATAAATAAATAAGCAAGCTTTTTGGGAATTTGGTAATAACAGTATGGGATTTGGTGATGTCACATAGGTTATCTCATCTAATCCTCACAGCATCCCTCACAGAGATAAGTGCTATCATTTTCTTATTTGATAAAATAGAAAACTGGGACTCAGAGATAAAGTGACTTTACCAAGAGGCAGAAACGGGACTTGAATTTTGGTCTTTTCACTCCCAATCCTATACTCATCTTCTCCTACTTGCTGTGATGAAATTCTGGAAAACTGTTTGGAAAGTTCTGGTCTAGAGCAGTGTTTCTCAACTTAAGTTGCATTTTGAAAGCACCTGGGGATATCTACAAACCCTGATATCTGGTTGCCAACACTAGAGATTTCTACTTAATTGGTCTGGGGTGCAATCTGGACAATGGGGTTTTTTGTTAGTTTGTTTAAAGTAATCTCTACACCCAACACGGGGCTTGAACTCATACCCCTGAGATCAAGAGTCACATGCTCTACTGACTGAGCAGTTGGGCACCCCTGGACAATGGGGTTTTTTAACCCTCCCCCCCCCCCACCCAGTGATTCTTCAGGATTATCAATTCTGAATTGAGAACAACTATGGGGAAATTATTTTAAATTACAGATTCCCTGAGCTCCAACCTAGGCTTATTGAATTAGAGTCCCACAGGTGAGTTGGGGTAATTGTGTTATTTTATAATCTTCTCAGGTTGTTCTAGTAAGTAACCAGATTTGGGGACTACGGGGTTGAATAATACCTGAAGATCCAGGTATTAGTCCTACCTCTGTCCTTGTTTGTGCTCTAATAGGGAACTAATTTATCGTCACTGCATCTCTGTTGTTTCTTCATCCTAAAATGAGGCTGTTGACATTTGTTCCATCAATCTCTTTGGAATGTTCAAAGGAAAAGTTATGAATGTTTTAAAAGTTGGAACACATCCTACACTTGTAAAGTATTACTATCATTACTCCCCACTGGTGGTCCTGGCTTTTATCTCTAATACTGACTGCCTTCTGAACAAGCCACTTCAGTAGGAGAAGGATTTTAGCCTTCCCTTCCTTTTCTCTCTTTTGCCCTCTTTACAACTCACAAGGAGGCAATGTATGGCTGAGAAAAAGGGTCACTGCAGATTCTCTTTCCCATCAGAGGAAATAATACAGAGGGGAAGCTTGCCCCAGTGAGGGGAAATGGAGAGACAAGGGATTGTATAGCCCCAACTGCAAGCACTTGTCAGAGATACAAATGTAACTAAAAGACTGAAACATTAGCCAATATGCTTTCCCAGCACTCCAATTCAGAAATGAGACTGCCTATTACCAATAACATCTCATCCAATCAGGAGTGGGCAGCTTCTCCAGCCGGGCAACGCCAGGGCTTTCTGCATCTAACTCTATGATGGGAACATTAGGAGATACATAGAGGAAGAAAACACATTATACAGATGCTTTCCCAGTGCAGATCTGACCTGTAGTCCCAACAGTTGATACTCCCCAAATTTGTAGGAGGATGACACAAGGGCCTGATGGCCTTCTTAGAGGTTTGAACCCTGTCAACCCTGGAGAAGACTCTGCAAATTACTAACACCTGGGGGTCACCCCTACAGATTGTGACTTAAATGTTTTTAGGTGGCATCATGTAGTAATCTCCAGGGAGACTGCAATAGGAAGCCAGTATTGAGACTCCAAAGAGAAAGGGATGACAGAGTAAGAGGGACTACTCTGTATCCACTGGCCCTTCCTCTCCCCTAGCAGTTCTTCTGTGGTCTTGCTGCCAACCCACTGCCATCCTGACCTTGACAGAGCATCCATCCTCACTTAAAGCTCTGGGCCAAGTGTCTCAAGTCATGAGAGTGATTCAGCCATGATTTTTTAAAAGACTAAATTTTGAGAGAGAACCAAAGTAAAATGACCAAAAAACACAAGAAATAAATAGGGTTATATGTAAAAAGCTTTGACCATAATCTCTGTCGACTATAGCACTTACTAGCAGCCTGTTCCCGCCAAAAACCCTGATGACCACAACAACCCACTAGCCCATCGTTGCCAAGAGAGTAGTTCCCAGAATATAAATAGGTATTTCAGCCTCTGTGTGTGTGTGTGTGTACGTGTGCGCACACACACGCACACGCACGCACACACACACACACACACACACACACAGAATACGAGGTTAGAAAATACATATGTGAGACCATTTTTTTCAAGTTATCCCTCAGAAAAAAAAAGAATTGTTATATATGCCAATTCTTACAGTCTTTTCTATTACTGGGCTCTCTGATAATTGTTTCAGTTTGTTTATTTAATTTTTTAATATTTATTTATTTTTGAGAGAGACAGAGCACGAGTGGGGGAGGGGCAGAGATAGAGGGAGACACAGAATCCGAAGCAGGCTCCAGGCTCTGAGCTGTCAGCACAGAGCCCGCCACAGGGCTTGAACCCACGGACCACGAGATCATGACCTGAGCCGAAGTTGCATGCTCAACCGACTGAACCACCCAGGCACCCCTATTTTAGTTTAAACAGCAATGTACTGCTTAGGATAGACCCATTAGCTGAATCAATGTGAATTTGAGGTATCTAATTTATAGAGGTTACCTGACAAAACCATTGAATAGAAGGCAAGTAAATTTAACAAAATTTACTAGTTATTCCTGAGACTACAACCTCGCAATTTTAATTGTTTCAAGAAAACATTTTTTCAAGATAATTTAATATAATAAAACAGTCACAAATACATACCTAGAGGGTGAATATTTAAAAAAAAACAACACCAAACATCCTGGTATTACTCAATTGGGCACTTGAAGCTGGGAATGAATTTTCTGTAGCCAACGATACACATTCAAAATGTGCTGTGCCTCAAACTAGCCAGGAGATAAGTGCTCTAGAAAGCTGTTAGAAGGTCATAACACAATCGGGGTAATGAGGAAAACACTGATGCCTTTCTCATAAAGTGTGAGCGGGGAAAAAACTTAAGAAATTTTAGTTCAAGAAAGGAGTAGTACTTCTAAATATGTGTATTTTTCTATAATATGTCATTATGAATACCTCTGTTCATTTAAATTTAGAAATTAAATATTATAAGTAAGCATTTTACTATTTCACTCATGTCTGAAGTTGTTATATGTATGCACCCCCAAATATTTTAAAATTAAAAAAAAAGTTTTTTATTTTGAGAGAGAGAGAGAGGGTGCAGGCAAGAGAGGATCTTAAGCAGGCTCCCATGCTCAGCACAGAGCTTGATTGAGGGGCTCAATCCCATGACCCTGGGATCATGACCCGAGCTGAAATCAAAAGTCAGACGCTTAACTGACTGAGACACCCAGGCACCCCTGAGACTCCACATCTTTTAAAAAACTTTTTTCATGGCAGAGCAGCTGGGTGGCTCAGTTGGTTGAGCATCTGACTCTTGATTTTGGTTCAGGACATGATCTCATGGATTGTGAGTTCAAGTCCCACATCAGGCTCTGCACTGATGGCACAAAGCCTACTTGGATTCTCTCCCTCTGTTCCTTCTTGCTTCTCTCTCTCTCTCTCTCTCTTCCTCTCTCAAAATAAATAAACACTAAAAAAAAAACTTTTTCATGGGGAATATGAAGGAATCACCCATGATCAAGTATGAATGGGAGAAGAGTTGATTCTCACAGTACTTTTAGAGCCTTAACTATCTCACAGTCATGTGACTTCCTAAAGTGGGAAACCAATATAACATGGTATATTTCCCATTCTTATTTGACCCTGTTAATGTAATCTACATGAGACTAGAATTCTACATAATACATATGGGGAAACACTGCTCTTGCCCAAAAGGATCCAACCCACTTCAAAAATAGCTTCCTTTCCTTTAATCTCTGAGTTAAATACCTCCATGTGTGAGTGCTATCTTACCCACCCACCAACCACACTGAAGCTCTCTCCTGGTAAGCTAGTACATTTAATCCAAGAGAAACTTTTCACTTTGTTCTTCTCTGGGTCCTGCCACTCATTGGGGTTCCAACCTTACTGAATGATTGACATGACAAATGAGCTCACTGTTCAGGTGTGATACTAACCCCTAAAATAGAGAACACTCTGGTCATTTTCAAACTCAACAGTATGATAGTGCCTTAGCATACAACATCCAAACCACCCACCCCAAAATCATACACCAGGTAATGGGGAGTCAAGCAGCATTTTCCATTTGCTAGGCAATGTATTAATATACAATGATGAGTAATAATATGAATTGTAACTACAATGGAGTAAGTGAAACTTGGGTCGTGATACTGATGATAAAATGAATATGATTACCAGTGATATTAATGACCATACATGGAGTATATACTATGTGGTAAGTTCTATACTAAGCTCTTAACATATGCTTCTCACTGATGCCCATGAGATTGGTACTGTAATCTCCATTTTGTAACTAATGAAACTAGGGATTAAAGTTGAAATGACTTGCCCCAAATCACATAACTAGTAAATGGCCCAACCCAATTACTTAGCCCACTATGACACTGAATTTCTCAATCTTTAATTCTTCAGAGTTTATTCTAAGCAATTTGAGATCAAGGCAGTCCAGCTCCATATTCTGCAGTTACACCTTGAACTCTAAGCGAATGGCTTTTATACAGTAGCTCCAGCTGGTGGCAGACCAAAGGAAATAAAATGGATTTGTAAAAGGCCTACCTAATATTAACCCAGAACTTCAAAAAGTCAAATAATTGACTAGAAATGGTTTCTGTAAACATTTTTTATATTATTTTTCAAACGATTGTTCTATTATATTTGTTAACTTTTCTATGAAAAAAATCCTGGGAATTATTTCCCCAAGGAGGAGCTATTGGTATGCTAGGAAAAAAAGAAGCTGACCTAGGTTTGAATCTCAGTCTCCACATGACTTTTGGTAAGATATCTAAGCACTTCCTGTCTAAAAAATGGGGATAATTATATCTTCCTTTTAGAGCCATTATAATATAAGTATAAATATAAATCAGATAATGTCCTTTGTAAAGGCAGGCACGTAGTATTTGTCCAGCAAATTATAGTTTCCTCCCTCGCTGAAAAAACAATTGTAAAGGGTCCATCTGTTCATCTGCCCTTTAGCTTCTTGGTGTGGGTACCATTGGCAAGTTTCCACTAGGGAGTGATCACACTGTGCTCAGAGTGGTATTTTATTTTCAAGTGGCTCAGATTTGGCTGAAAAAGGTAACACTAACTATAAGGGAGTTCTAAATCCTGCCTGGGCCTTACCTTGGGCAATGATGATACAACTTTCCTGCCTGTGAAGAGGCAGATATATGTGCTGATAGAACTTCAGTGATAAAACTGCAAACCACAGCATAGTCTACACTTAGTGCACTTTGGTCAGTGTGCATGCTGGTAGTTCCTCAGCCACCGGGAAATTTTTCTATCCAGAGAATCCTTTAATTCAAAGAACAATCATGGATACTCTTTACATACTCTATTAAAGCCACATAATGCAATTTGAGGTCTTTGATACAAGTCATAATTATAGCTGTTACATCTTCATACAATGGCATATGCAGGAACACTAATATTTTATTTTCTCTTTATATCTTGATTATAAATTATTAATAAAATATCTGTGTAACATTTTTTCAGATTATATATATATATATTTTAAATATAACTAAATCTTTACTACTTTGCAGATGGAGGGACACCTTTAAAAAAAAGTCAGACAGGGGTGCCTGGGTGTCTCAGTTAAGCGTCTGACTTTAGCTCAGGTCATGATCTCACAGTTCATGGGTTCAAGCCCCTGTGCTGACAGCTCAGGGCCTGAAGCCTGCTTCAGATTCTGTCTCCCTCTCTCTCTGCCCTTTCCCTGCTAACACTCTGTCTCTCTCTCTCTCTCTCAGAAATGAATAAACATTAACAAAATAAAAAAAAAAAATCAGACAGTAGAGTTTGTCAATGTGGGGGATGTGACTATAATTTTGGAAAGGTTAAATGTTTCAAAATGCAAATGCTATAAGCAGGAACAGATAGCACACGTATGTTTACATCCTGATGATGCAACTCACTAGTCTCAATTACTTGTCAATAAAATAAGGATAATTTTATATATCTGTGGAGTTGACACAAAGATTAAATAAAATGACCTGTGTAAAGAGCCTAGCAGGAAACCCAGCACAACACAGGCACTCGATAAATATTAGTTCTTTTTGCTTTTTCCTGTATAAAGATGGGCTTCACTAGCAGATTCTCATTGCACAGAAGTGGTTTAAATATTCTTTGGGGACAGAGAAGGCAGCTTTTAGCAGGCAGCTTTAAACCCTCAGAAACCTAGAGTGAACACCAACCAAAAATAAAATAAATTAAGAGTCAGTGTGAAAATTATAAACATAGACATATTCAGTTATTTTTCGTAAAGCTTGTAGAAAACATTTAAAATATGTAAATGAAAAAGAAGGAGGTGAGGAGCTGTCACAACTCAGACAACAGTTCTGTGGCTTTGAAGAGTTTATGCTCATCTTTTTGCCTTGGTTTATCCACCTTCCTCACAGAGATAAAATAGAGAAAACAAAGGAATATACTAAAAGGCTCAACGTTCATCTCCTCAAAGCTCATCTTTATGACATAAAAGCAGCTATTTGTAAGGCAATGCTTAGAATTCCTGTTGCGATGTAATTAGAATGAATTACGTCCTCTTGTCTTCTGTTTATTGAAAAGCAAGGGGAAATCACAGTCTGAATGGTGGCCATTTGGATGGAAATGCCTGATCACCAAAAGACTTACAATGTTGCCTTTTATTTCACAGCAGGGGCAGCCAAATTCAACCTAAATCCCAATGAACATAAATAACATACATAATAATTGAATGAACTACCCAAAATAAAATTTTCTTATATTGATTCATTTTCAGTCATTTTCTTGGGACTTGGAACTGGGTCTTCAACTCACTGGGACCAACAGTTTTCCTTGAAACACAAGGTAGGCTATCCCATGTTAACTAGCTAACAAAAAGCAATAAGGAAATGATGTTAACCATGGCCTACATTTGTAGAAAGAAAGCACTTTTATAGCCATGATTGCATTTGATTGTCAGTAATTCAGACGTGGCAAGACAGATCTTTCTTATTATCCCCATTTTATTTATAAGGAAAGGACACCAGTTCTCTATGGGGATGGGGCAGTATATAACAAGTGCACGTTTTTAGCCAAGTGGGAAGTGGCTGATATATGACAGCAGTGACATCCACCTGCATGCCACTTCCATGGGTTCCTGGGCTTGAGCCTGGGATGTTTGTAGTTAGTTACTAGAATATAAGCAACGTGATTCATTCTGGCACCATTTAAACTTTAAGTTCAGCTGAGGTGCACCAAAGGAGAATGTGCCACCAACTTGATTTATTTGGGTGAATATAAAAGCAGATTACCCAAGGCTTAAAAAGAAAAAAAAAAAAAAAAGAAAGAAAAAAAAACCACCGAAATGGGCTCTTTCTTACCCCACCCTTAGGGAGTGTTGGCTAGAAGAACTTACCTATTGTGTTAGATAGCGTGAAAGAGGGGAAAAACAGACTGGGGCAACCCAAAGTCAAAATCAACAACCTTTGTGAATCTGAGCCATGGACTCTTTGCCTAAAGGGGAAGAGGGAGGAACCAAGTTTCCACCCTCTTAATGCAGAAATGACAACAATTGTTGATAGAAAAAGGAAAATCTTTTCCTCTCCTCCCTCCCCAGGAAAAGCATCATTAAGTAACAACACAAGGGTGCCACTCCAAACCCCATGTCCTAATTAGAAACCAAAAATGACATGCTTTATAAAAAATATGCATGTTTCAGATCCAAAATAACAAGAAGGAGAGTGTCTCCAACCCTGGGTGTAATGTGATTACATGCAGTAATTAACAATGAATCTGTAACCAGTCTTGTTGGCTCTGTTCAGATGCCAAGGATGGGAGTCCAGTGGATCATCAGTTATGGGTGTAGATCACTAATCTAAAGGCACTGAAACTTGTGGGTGATGAATGATGGATTTCAAATGGTTGCAGTGACTTGAAGGAAAAGAACAAGGCTTTTGAGACTGAAAAACAGCCAGACACCTGGGTTGTTTCCTGAGTGCCAAATGTCATCCCTCTCTGGTCCACAGACCTCTTTGGGACAGAATCAAACTGAAGGCCAGCATATGCAGCACAGCCGAGACCCAGCCCAGCACTTAACTCTCTGCCAGGCTGAGATAAGCCCTGAGGACATCTGTCCCAGCCAGGAAAGGAGGAGTGCCAGAAAGTCTGAATTCAGCCTGCCGTCCTGTGTTTGCTGGGACTTGCAGCATTGGTATCGACAGAGAGAATTTTGATGCTGGATGGCAAATTCCTGTAGAACTTGGCTTTGAACAAGGCCAAGCAGAAAGATGTCCTTAATGAAGGATTTGGATGATAGATTATGGTTCCATGGTGATCAAACCATTTCAGCCATTCCCACACAGAGGGATCACATCACTATCAATGGAAGCAGGCCAAATTAAAAAGTAGGACAAATTGGTGGTCCTAGGACAATAGGACAAGTAGGACAATAGGTCTTGGTGTGCTCAAAGCTGGGTGTCCCTACGTGCCTCCCTTCTTTCAACATGCCCCACCTTCTTTGCCTTCTCCCTACTTTCCACTCCAGCAAGGTCCAAACCCTCCTCACTGCCTCTGGTTATCCAAAGATCCCTCTCAGTAAACCGATTATCTAAAGGGAGGCCTTGCCTCACCCCAACAAACATTGTTTAAGTCTTAACTATGGGACAAGCAAAATATGATATATAAGAAAGACAAATATATGAAAAATTCTCCTAAGCCTCAATGAGAACAGCCTTATAAATTCACTCAACAACATGTACTGAGTTTCCTACCATGAGCAGGAGATAGTGTGTATAGCTAGGCACGCAAGGGGATATGGGGATGATGAATATGCATTTTCTTCCCTCAGAAATCCCTTAAGAGACAAGATAGGTAGAGCCCAGTCACTGTCAAAGCTTCTAACTGCTCTCTCTTCTTCTGCTCCTATCTCCTGGAATAATAAAAACAACAATAATATAATATAATATAATATAATATAATATAATATAATATAATATAAGTGTGTATATAGTATAATACACATATACACATATACACACACATATATATAGTACAGTATAATACTATATATATAGCATAATATAATATAATATAATATAATATAATATAATGTAAATCTACCCACCACTCAGGAAGCAGAGTTTTCTTTGTAAAACATAAATCAGATCATGCCATGTCTACATTAAAACTTCCCAACAGCTTCTCAGGGCACATAAAATAGAATGCAAACTCCTTCTCCATGACTGGCATAATCCTTGCCTACCTTTCCCTCATACTCACTGCAGACACATTGACTGCTTTTTCTGTTCTTCAGACATTCCTGCCTCAGGGCTTTTAGCTTTGTAGTACCCTCTGACTGAAATGCTCTTCTAGATTGTGTGTGGCTGGCCTCATTTCATCACTCAGGACTCAGTTTAAATGCCCCTTTTCAGAGATGCTTTTACTGACAAGTCTGTCTAAGGAGCACTTCCCCAGTTCGTCCACAGCTATTTTCTTTTCTTCATGACAAATGTCACCAGCTGAAACTATATTATTTTTTTTAATTTGTCTAACAGAAAACTCAAACTTCAGAAATCCCAAATCAATCTGCTGATCTGCCATCTGGAAACCTGCTCTACTCACTGTCTTCCTTGTCTCTCATAAAAAGTAGCTCCACTCTTGGGGCACCTGGGTGGCTCAGTTAGTTAAGCATCTGACTTTGGATCAGGTCATGATCTCATGGTTTGTGAGTTTGAGCCTCACATTGGGCTCTCTGCTGTCAGCACAGAGTCTGCTTCAGATCCTCTGTCCCCCTCTCTCTCTGCCTCTCCCCTGCTCATGCTCTCTCCCTCAAAAATAAAAAAATAAACATTAAAAAAAAAAGAAGTAGCTCCCCTCTTCCAGTTATTCTGGTGGCACAGATAAAAACCTAGGATCACCCTGGGCTCCTTCTTTCCTTGACAATCCATCTGGAAACCCTGTTCATTCTATCTTCACTTGTTATATTTCTTACACTATAACTCCTTTATTATCTGTCTCTCTTTTCACGTGCATTAACCTCCTTCCTGAGTTTTCTGCTTCCTCCTTTCTCCCATTTAGTCTATTTTCAATACCGCAGCCAGATTAACCTTTTTAAGATGGTTCAGGGGAGAGCATGGAAAGCAGACATGAAGACTACAAATATGAACAATCTTTAGAGGAGTTCTGCTCTAGAAATGATAAGAAAAATGGGAAGGTAGCTGGAAGGAAGCATGGCATCAAGGGGAGTATTTCGCTATGAGAAATATAGCATGTTTATATGCTGATGGAAATAAACTGATAAAGAGGAAGACCACCTCTCTAAAATAGCTGGACTAAACTTGCTTGAGTAGTCTCCTTGAGTAGATGTGAGGTTCTGGGACCTAGTGCATAAGAGGAGAGATGTGCCTTAGATAGGAACATGAACAGTTGTTCATGCAAGATGGAACATGGGTATTAATAGAGGTAGGTTGGTAGAAGTGATGGAAGCACTATGTGGAAGGTCTCTTCTGTTTGCTTCCATTTTCTCAGAGAAAAAGAGTCAAGGTCAATCAGCTGAAAATGATGAAGGAAGAAAAGGTGTTGAAAGTTCTAGGAGACTGAAGAAAAAATTAAATAAGAATCAATAGATTAGGGAAAGAGGTAGAATTGTTGAGTCCACTTGAGTGTAGTGAGTTTCAAGGAAGGTCATTTTAGGTATTTTCTTCCAGCCAAGTTCAGCAAACAGAAAACAGGTGCAGAGGAACAAAGAAGTGAGAGAAGCTCCAGGGTGTTACGGGTGTGATAAGTGAATGATTATTAGGATAGACAATAAAATCTAGGATGGATAAAGAGGTATGTAAGGACATGTGGGGTAGGAAGGACAGTGAAAAGATGGTAAGACAAATTCATTGTCTGGTCAACAAATGTTAAAGTCAGAGTGCCAGATACATTGCACTGGAAAGATATGGTCTGGATGTGATCCTAGAGTACAATGCTTACGATTATGGACGGGTAGCTGTTACTGACAAAGATAAGGTCTACAGTAGGGAGTGAGTGCCCCAACTATGGGGATGAGTAGCTGAGGTTGGGAGAGAAGGAGATCATTAGAGAAGAGGCCAAGGAAGTCAGATGCCAGAATATTGAAATGATCATCAATACGGAGCTTGAAATTGCCAAGAATTGTGACAGGCATTTTGTTGGAAAGAGTGAGGTTGAGTTTGGAGCTTAAATCCTAAAGAAATGTGGAAGAGTGACTCAAAGTCAACAGATGACTGCCATAATAATGAATTGCTGGTAGTAAGGTAGTAAGCTTCATGCCAAAGTGCTTTAAGAAAGAAAAGAACTTGATCTGGTAGATGCAGTGGAAACCAGAGACATCCTCCCCATCCCAGGTCCAGAATTCTATTCCAAATTCACATTCCAGTTATAGGTTTTTGATGCCACGAGAGTTATCCTCTGTTTCCAAAGAAGCTAGTGTGATTAGAAGCTTCATGCTTTCATTCAAAGGAAACACTTACTAATTGCTGAGACTAGAGGCATTGCACACCACCAGTGTGGGAAAGATGTTTTGGAAAAGGGTCTTTAAACCATCCCTGGGCATTGTCCCATATATACAGCTGTCCCTGTAGAAAACCTTCTTCAGATCAACAGCAACAACAATAAAAACACATAAAAATCAGCCTATTAATCATTTATTAATGATTACAAGAATAAAATTTTACCTGATACTCTCAATGAGGGATGTTCATGTCAAATGAATTGAAAACCAGCAGGATGAGTCAGTGGTTAAAATCTGTAGAAGTGCTCTTAATGATTTTTACAATTGTTTCCTTAATAATGGAATCTTAATAAGCAGGTCAATGTTAAATTAATAACATGCAGGCATTCTAAAAAGCATACTGAAACATGATTTTAGCCCATTCACTCAAGGCTTAAAGCCATACTCTGGGTTTTTTTTCTTCCTGATAGAATATCATCTATCAGAAGGAAAATTTTAAACTACAAGATGAAGTTTAAAACATAAAATTAATAAGAAGGAAAGGTGTAGTTTTAACAATAGCCATGCAAAGGCATTGTAGGCCCAGAGCTACAATCTTTCTGCCACCTACTGACCTCACTCCACTTCATTCAATGAATGATCACTGAGCATGGGGAATATGCCAGATACGTTGCTACCTAATGAAGAATTGGAGAAGAATAAAATACTATCCATACCCTTCCAGCAAATCTAAGGGTAAGAGGGTTCATCTAAGGGCTCATTATCTGATTGGAGAAAATAAACACTTGAGTAAACACAATACGATATTGGTAATTTGTGTAAAGTGCAGCACAAAGAATGGAACATTTGAAGAGGAAGAAGAAATTTACTAAATGGAGAAGAAAAGCACTTTGCCAGGTGGAAAGAAGGGCAGGTAAGCGTGGAATATTTGGGAAGCATGAGCAGTCCTAGGGGCAGAGCTTATAGGACCTGAAAGGAGGGTATGGGAAGTAAAATTACTTACTATGAAGCTTCCAAATCCTTTGCCCCACTTCTAGCCATGATTGCCCCTTTCTCACTGCCCTCCTCCTCTCAACATCCTGTCAACCAAAATATAGTCCTCTTCCCCAAGAAATCCAAATACAAGTATGTTGTGATGTCTGAAAACATGACTGCAGATTTAGAGGCCAGCAGGAAGAATCTCACAGTATAACATTCAATGATGCACTGACTCTCACCCCCTTACCCTTCCTCACCTCACTACCCATCCCACAGCAGTCCACACCATCATCACCACACCTGGTCCAAGTACAGAATTTCTCCTTTCTTCTCTGAGGTTCTGGTGCTTTCCAACAATCAGAGCTTAACGACAGACAACACCCAAACAAATATAACTCTCTCCCTGAAAGGAATTTTATTATCTGCTTAAATAATCAAAGCTTCTCCCTTGGACTATAGTTCTAAAATAGAGTTCTAATCTAGTGCCTCAATTTTTAAAATCCTTTGGTGGCTCACTCTAGCCCAAAAAATAAATCCAAGCATCCAGGAGCCTCTACAGTCCACCTCAACCAAAATGTTAGGCTCCGTTTTCTGCCACACTTTCCCCATCCCCAGATGCACAACCTCCACCCGACTGAAGCCCTCCTCATTTCCTAAACAAGACATACATTTTCTTCCTGCATGGCTCTATTCACATAGCCCTTTCTCTGGCATTTCTGTTCCCCACTTACCCAATTGTTAAAATTCTAATCATCCCTGTGAAAATGTTTCCTCCTGGCTGAAGCCAGGTTTATCAACCTTGGTGCTACTGGCATTTTGTGATGTATAATTATTTCTTGGAGGGTGGGGAGCTGTCCTGTGCAACATAAGGTGTTTAGCAGCATCCCTGGTCTCTACCCACTAGATGCCAGTAGCAACTCTCACCCTCAACCCACTATCTGACAATTAAAAATGTCTCCAGACATTGTCAAATGTTCTCTTGGCTTCAAAATCACCCCGGGTTGAGAACCACTGCTCTTTAAAGCTTTCTCTGGTTACTCCAATGAGAAATCGTTGCACCCCACTCTACTCCACACCACTTTAGTGAAACCCTTGCAACTAAAGCAACAACAAGAGTATCAACAATAACAACAGTTAGCACTATCTCTGTTTTGTTCCTATGATTGCTTATATGTCTGTTCTCTTTTGTAGATCTGTGAGCTGAGACCAGAGTATCTTCCCTGTATCTCTAGGACCCAGCACAATGCCTTACTATAGTGTGTAATCATGACAAATTTGCTGAGTCAATGTAGTAACGCTGTTGTCATTGTCTGTCTTCTGACTAGCCATTTGATGACCACATCACTTGCAAGATTGAGAAGCTAATAATTCCAATGGCGTTTCGCAAGATTCTGCCTATACCTGGCAAGTGATAAAAAGCATTAAGAACAATGGATCCTGGAAAATTTGTTTTTTGTTATTTAATATTTACATTTTGGAATGGTTTATAGTTGAGTAAAGATTAATTTTCGGATTCAGTTTAGGTTAGCAAAGTAATGTGGTTCGTTTCAGTATTTTAGTTTGAGTAAGTTTGCACACTGCAAGATTTTCTTTTTAAGCTTAAGATGTAAATATAAAGTGGTGGTCCAAACCATAAAACATAGTACTTCAATAGATGCTAGTGGATAGCAGTCTGGATTGATTCACTTACATAGGTTTCATTCGCCCAAATCACTTGGAAGTTCCTTGGGGGTAGGAACACATCCAGCATTTCTCCTATCCCTATAGCACATGCTAAGTGGATACTTTCGAGTTAACTGGCGGAAATTTTCCAATGGGGGTAAGTAAATGTATTTACCTAGAACGCCCTAAGAACTAAGTCTTGAGATAAGTTTTAGCAGCTATGATAAGGTATGGCAAAGATTCCTAGAGGACTATGTCAGCATCCATTTCCCTCTTCTTCTCGAGGGATAGAGTTGAGATTTTTGTAGCTTGGCACTTTGTTGTTCAAAATGAAAGACTTTATTTACTGGTTCCACTGCAGCAAGATGGAGCCATGTAACTGAGTTCTGACCAATGACATATGGGTCAAAATATTACGTGGGACCTCTTGGAAAGCTGGCTTAAAATATGCTGACTTGAGCGGAACCTGGATGACTCAGTTGGCTGAGCAGCCAATTCTTGGTATTGACTCTGGTCATGATCTCGTGGTCAGGGGATCGCTGAGCATGAAGCCTGCTTGGGATCCTCTCTCCCTCTCTCTCTGCCTCTCCCCTGCTTGTGTGTGCATGCCCATACTCTCTCCCTAGAGAGAGAAAATAAATGAACAAATAAACAAACTTTAAGAAGAAAAAGATGCTGACTTGATTGGGAAGGGTGATTGTTACTTTTATGCAAAAACTTACTCTTTTTTTCTGGCTTGCAACTCACACATAATAACTGGAAGTCCTGCAGTTTTCTTAAATTGTGAGTAAATTCGATGATCAAAGCCATCGAGGATGGTGGTACATAATGACAGAAGCTGGGATCCCTAATGAAACTGTGGAGCTGTCACACTTGCCCCAGATTATCTATCTCTGGATTTCTTTTACTTATAAATTATTATTTATAATAATATTATTTTGGGCTTTCATGCTTTAAATTTTTCTAATGTTTATTCATTTTTGAGAGAGAGAGAGAGACACAGCATGAGTCGGGGAGAGGCAGAGAGAGAGAGAGGGAGACACAGAATCCCAAGCAGGCTCCAGGCTCTGAGCTGTCAGCACATAGCCCGACGTGCGGCTCAAACTCATAGAATGCAAGATCATGACCTGAGCCGAAGTGGACACTTAAACAACTGAGCCACCCAGGTGCCCCTGGACTTTCATGTTTTTATGAAGCTGCATCCAATATTGACTGATACATAAATACTTCATTGTAATTCAACAATATTTTTGAATGACTCATATGTGCTAGGTCAGTAGTTCTCAACAAAAGAGCACATCACAATACCTTCATAATTTTCAGAAAATGAAAATCTTCATGTCATACTCAAGACTTTCTGAATCAAAATTTACATGGTGGACTTTGGCATGAATAAAATTAAATATATACACACACTATTATATATGTCAACAAATTATATAAATATATGAATATAGATAGTTGTATTAATATATAATTATATATAATATATATTACATTTAGTATACATTATATATATGTAACATATATGTGTATATATACACATATATAGTTTTTCATACTATTCCCTTATATTCCTTTTTATTTCTGTAAGGTTGGTAGTAATTCTTGACTTTAGTAGTTTGAATTTTCACTCATTATTTCCTGGTCAGTTAGGCTAAAGTTTTGCCAACTTTGTCGATCTTTTCAAGAAACCCAGTTTTAGTTTCATTGATTTTCTTACTTGTTTTTATGTCTATTCTTTTTTCTATTCTATACTGGTTTTTGTTCTTTAATTCTATTTCTTGCTTGAAATGTTATTTTTCCTTCTTTCTACTTGCTTTGGGTTAGTTTACTCCTTCTTGAGTGTCTTAAGATAAAAGTTTAGGTTATTGATTTGAGGACTGTCTTCTTTTCCAATATAGGCATTTTTTAGCTATAAATTTCCCTCTAAACACTGCTTTAGCTGCATCATGAATGTAATTTTAAAGTTCTGCAGATAATTCTTGTGCATATACTTGGTGAGAATATGCTGTACTTTTTCGCAATCACAAAATTTTGGAGGCTGTGTGTGTGTGTGTGTGTGTGTGTGTGTGTTTCCAATTTCCAATGTGGTGCTAAACTTTAGAGTAGACAAAGCTTTTCCTACAAAGCAAAATGCCTTGGCTTGGGTTTGGTTGGATTTGCAGAAATGCCCTTGCTTGTAGCTCAAAGATTCCTTTCACAGCCTAATGTAAAAAGCAAGGGCATGTTTGTTTTTACTTGATTTTCTCTGTGAAGTGAAGATTTCCTAGGCTATATGGGCCCTTCTTAAAGGGCCCTTTCAGTTGGAAGTTTCCTTCACTGTCTGTATTTCTACTAAGCATATTTTTTGGCAGCCCTGACACAATGTTTGTGTCCTGTGAGTAGAGGTCAGCTAGGAGTGAAAACTTCCTGTGCTACCATCAGTGCTTTCCCTTGGTCTGTGTACTTTGCTATTTGCCATGCTTTGTCCACAATTTGGCAGCACTATTACCCACTCTACGTGACAAATGACATCATTGCTATAATGAGAATTCCAAGCAGCACCACTGGATCAAAGCCCATCTGTGTGCCTGCTCCCACACTTGACAAAACAAATTCCAAATTCATTCAGCATGCCGGTGCCATTTAGTCACTGTGACATATCCCAAATTTTGGACTCTGTGCAAAAACCAATCTGTGCCCACAAAATTAATCATGGAACACATTTTATGACGTTTGACAACAACTTAAAAGGTTCTCATCTCTGGCAGGTGGCTCTGCCAATCTGCAAGTATGTGCATGACAAATTCTGAACAATATATTATGTGGCTGAAAATATATCATGCAGGATGCACACCCTGGAGAGAACCAGAGTGAGTCCAAACAATCCTGAGGTCTCAGGGACACATAAGCCAGACTGCTGTCTTGTGAAGGAAGGATGATGGCCCCAGGTACACACAGAAAGCCAAAGAAAAGGCAACAGCTCGTGTGCCAGTAAATGCTGAGAACATTGGCACAATCGCCTGTGTTGGCAGGACCAAGAGTTTGAGATGGCTAATTTAAGCGACAAGATCCTGGCAAACAGATTTATTTAGGGCAAGGGTGCGTCAGAAAGATGCCAGAAAAATACATCAATCTGTGCCTTTACATGTACTGTGGAGTGATGATGAAACAGTTGACATTAAAAAAGTAAACCCTTACACTTTAATATAATCCGCAGCTCATCTTCACAACAAGTAGGGTTTACTTTAGATCTCTGGTACTCCAGGATGGGGTTTTATGTTCTCATCTGAGATCTTCAACCAAGAGAATTTCTCTTCAACAGGTGTTCTTGAAGAGATCTTCCCATATGGCTGGGTTGAATTGATTAGATTCATGTTTTTATATATTGTTTAATTTATTTAAAAATGTAGGCTATTTGGCATTTGATAATATCATTCCCTTCAAATTAAGGAAGCCAATTATCTAAAATTTTACTTTACTGAGGAGCATATGACAGGATCTCCATTAGAAAAAGAAAATTCAGACTTTAATTGTTCTGATAGAACCCTTTGCTTAAGAGTAATATTTTACTCTGTAATAAGACATAATAACTGTTTTAAATATCTATCCTGTATAGTGGTGCATATTTGTGCACTAAAATGATAAAATAGCAATAAAACAGTGAGATGCAAAAAAAGAAAAACCCAAAAAGCAAAATGTCCCACTTGGGGGTGTCTGGCTTCCTCATATTACTTTCCATTTTCCACTTTCCTTCTCTAGACAGCTTCCTACCCCCAATTTTCCCCACCTACTCCCCTTTTTTTTCTCTTACTGGATGCTGGCTTAGTACATTGTATTTGCAACATCTTGGGTTAGGAGAGCTTTCACAACCTGACAGCCTACTTAGGACTTTCATTCCTCATTCGAAGACAAAATTTGCCTAATTTAGCTTTCATGGGGATTTGTCTCAGAGTTCCTATTCTGAGTCTGCCTTTCCATCTCCGAGGCAGGAAGTAATATGAGGAAGCAAAAGGTGAAGAGTTCTTCCATAGGAAGAACAATTCTTGATTAGGAAGTGAGTCCTAATAACCTGGTGAGTCAATAACCTGATGAAGGCATAAAACTAAAAGCAGCACTTCCTTATTTGTGCTCACAATTGCCTCCTTTGAGACTTAGGGCAGCAATCTGTCTCCTCTTCTGGAAAATGAAGGAGCTGGACTCTAGTCTCTCTCAACTCCAGTAGTCAGGGATTTGTGACTGATGGAGTGATGTTTTAGGGTATCTCTCCTTACACAAAAACTGATTCTTCTCTTTTGTGCATTGAATACAAATGGGTTGTTAATTGGCTCATATTTTCCCTTCTCAGTAGCTCCTAAAACTTTTTTTCTTCCTTTCCTCTGCTTAAATAATGATCTGTAACTGTTCTGATTCCCAATTCTTAGAATGTGACTTTTAATCTTTCTATTTTCTCTGAAAACTTTTAGGATCTTCTACTTACCCCTGGAATTTTGAAATTTTATGATGATTATGTATGTTAAGAAACTACCAAGGACAAGGAAAGGATCACTCAAAAGGAGCAAACAATCTATAGTCTCAGTTACTGAGAATTGTTCCTGTTCCTGCCAGTCAAAATAGAATCACATAATTTATGGGGAAGGGGTAAAGAACTTAGAAGGGTATTGACTCAGTAGTGGGACATAATTAGCCATACACAAAGGTTGAACTGGTTCTACCTAACAAAGCTTAAAATGAAGCCTCAAAGGACAAATTTTTTTTCAAGTATCCCATCTGCATTTCAAAAAAAATTTCAAAAATATTCATAGGGATACAAAAATATCAAGCACCCAAAAAAGTAAATTTCACAATGCTTGGCATGATTTTATATATATATATATATATATATATATATCACGGGTCATGCGCGAAACAGGAAATTATGATCTGTAATGAAGAGAAAAATCAATCTATAGAAACAGTGCCAGAAATAGCACAGATGGTAGAATTAAGATAAAAACATTAAAATTGTTAACATAATAGCATTCTACATGTCCAAGAAGCCGTGGGAAAGGTTGGGCATGGTAAATAAGGACATGGAAGATTTAGAAACACACACACACCTCCTTAAATCTAACTGCCACAAATAAAAACTATAGCCTCTGAGATGAAAAGTGAACTATTGGGATTAAAAGAATATTAGATTTCAAAAAAAGGAAACACAGGGAAAGGCTTGAAAAAACAAAATGAATAGAGCACTAGGGAGCTGTAAGACAGCATTAGGCAATAGAACATACATGAAAGTGGGGTCATCAAAGGAGAGGAGCTGGAGGATAGGGGAAGAGAAAATATTTGAAGAAATAAGGGCAATGTCTGCATTTGTCTTGTTATGGTATTCTCAGTGCCTAGCAAAACACCTGGTAGGTATTAGACATTTAGCAAACATTGAAAATATTTGTGGCATAACCATAAGTAAAAGAGAAGCACATGAGTGTTACTGCAGGGTATAAGGACCATCAGGGACCAAGGGACAACAGTTTGAAAAAAGGGAAGCTTATTAGGGGCACCTGGGTGGCTCAGTCAGTTAAGTGTCCGACTTCGGCTCAGGTCATGATCTCTCAGTCTGTGAGTTAGAGCCCTGCGTAGGGCTCTGTGCTGACAGTTCAGAGCCTGGAGCCTGCTTCCGATTCTGGGTCTCCCTCTCTCTCTGTCCCTCCCCTGCTTGCTCTCTGTCTCTCAAAAAACAAAAACAAAAACAAAAACAAAAACAAAAACAAAAACAAAAACAAAAACAAAAACAAACAAAAAAAAAGGGAAGCTTAGAAGTGGCACTTCTTTAGCAGACCTGGGGATGGGTTCAATTTGAAGGTGTATATGGTTTGAAGAATTGGAGGAGATGAACAAGGATATTCCACATGAGAACAACATGAATGAAGACTTGGAAGCAAGAATAAACATGGTTTTGAATATATCACCTCAACTAGAGAGGTGGTTGCACTTGAGGAATAATGAGAAATGAAGTTAAATGGGTAACTTAAGGGTCAGAGTATGCAAGCCTTTAGAAATAGGAAATGGTGGGGGAGAAACAATTGAAAGTTTCTAAACAGAAACTTTTGCTAATGAAATCAGGGTTCAAGGGAGAAAGAGTATAATCATGACATTCATGATGGCTTAGAAAAAATACTAGAGTGGAAAGAGTGGGCTGAGGACAATCAGGAAGTTAAAACGTTCCTATCAAGAGGTGTTTAAACTGTATACGAAACCATCTAACACAGTATCAGCAGAGACTAGTGCTTGAATGAATGTCAGTGGAATCTATATACTGGACAAATTAATATTCCATTTAAATTAAGTACTAAAATTTTTCTTGGTTCATTAATTTTCAGAAGTGGCCCTAAGAAATCTGTAATGCATTAAGCAAATTTGCTTCATATCTCATTTACATAAGATTTTGGATCATCTTTTTAAAATTGTTCTCTGTGGTGCAATTGTTCCTTGTTCTCTTGCTTACCCAGGTGTTTCATGTTTTTTGTACTTTCCATCCTTAACTCTCAAACAGATTGGCAGGGGAGGCTCGTGCCTTGATTTTTAAAGTTAAAACGATGCCGCCACAAAAAGAGACTGTATTCCGTTACCTATTTGTCACAGAATCCCAGAACTTAAGAGTGGAAAAGACCTCGGAGATAGGACCCGTCATCGCACAGATAGGGAAACTGAGGACGAAAGGGGTTAAGGGAGCATTCCAGACTCAGAACCATTAATGGTCGAGCCTGGAGAAAAATCCAGACTTTCACTTGGAGCCAAGGGTTCTAAGCGAGTGGGACAAGGCTTGAATCTGAGGCAGGGAGCAAGAATCGGGAAAGGCGCTTTTTCCACCTTCCGAAGCCGGGGCATTCGCTACCCCCGGGACCGCGGAAGACGCTGCGTAAGACTAACCTTGAGGGCATAGAGCCCAGGTAGCTTCCACCACTCTCTAAGCCACAGGTCCTACTCTCGCGATACTGGCAGGCCGTTTCCCTGCCAGCTCCTGCTAAGCCCCGCCCCTCCACCGCAGCCCTATGTCGTCATTTCCTGTGGGTCTGCAGGCAAAGGGAGAAGATGGCGGCGCTGGGGGAACCTGTGCGGCTGGAGAGGGGTGAGTGCGGCCGAAGCCGGGACCGAGGTGGGCGGAGGGGGTGGAGGAGTGCCGCGTGGCAGGAGGGGAGGAGGGGCGACCCAGGCTCCGAGATCCGGATCCAGGTGCCCCTCGCGCCAAAGTCGCTGCTCCTGGCCCCTGGGAGGGCGCTTGCGGTCCCCTGACTGATACTGAGACCCCTGCTCTCTTCACATGGATTGTGCCGGGGCACAGCACAGTTAAATACCAGCTGTCCGCCTTCGTAGACACACGCCGCAGACGCGCTCCCTAGGTGCGCACGGCAGACCTGGCGGCCTGAGACGTGTCAACCCCAGAAGCAAACATCACACGCCCAGTTCGGAGAGACTACATGCACTGCCCTTACTTATGCGCGCACAAATCCGGTGTCCCCGCTCTCACCCCCACACATTGCAGACATCCCGGACACACAGCGCATTCACCACAGAGTCGTCCTTATTTATGCACAAACTCCGTCATTACTTTAACCACAACCTCACTTGTGTTTGTTTTGGGCTGTTTCCTGGCTTTGGTGCCCCTCCCAGGTACCGAGAGGTGCTTTAAATACCATCCTACTGATTTGGTCCTCGGAAGAATGTTATATAACTATTTGGAATAGTGAGCGGTAGGTTGTAAAATACTTGAACGTATAGCCTTATTCCATCTTTACAAACCTTACAACTGCTAACTGTGGCTGGTTGCTTGCTTTTTAGAGCAGACTGTCAAGGAAAGTAAAATCTGTTCTGCTGAGTAATTAGATACCGAAGAGCCAGTGAAAATATATGACTGTGCTCCTGTCAGGGTCCTGTTACAGAGTTTCAGCATTCCACCCTTCCCTTCCCAAAACCTTTATTTCAAGGCAATTGCAAGCATGCTTTTGACACATCAGTATTAGATGTCATTGGTAAGTCAAAAATAAACAACATTTGAGTGCTGGTGGTAAACAAAATATAGGGTGGAGATTGTAGATATCTTCCGAGTATTAACTCTTGCGGTTACAGCCTGAATATTAAGTAACTTCCGCTCCAAAAAGGAAATATATTTTTGGAATTATTGTATTTAGAGAAACCTCTTTCCTCATACCTTCACACAAATAAATGCTCACTTAACATTATTTTTTCCTGATGGTGTTCACTATTTGTAAGCCACTTTATAAATGACATTGCTTCCCTCCAGCCCACCAGACCATTAATTAAAGCATCATTTTTGACAGAGGAGTAGCTACTCTGGGAAGAATTACTAAGTTAGGCTTAAGACTGTGACATCTCCCTCCTGAGCACAATGGCACTGTGCTTTGTAGATGGGAACAAATCTGTTCGTTGTTAACAGGAGTAGGTGTTTTGTTTTTTGTTTTTTTTTGAAAGCCAGTCGTAGGATTCTAACATGTTGGTGGTCTTTTGTGTTTTTAAGTGCAGCACAAAATGTGAAACTTCGCCTCTGGCATTTAGGTTTGGTAGTCATGGCTTTTTTTGCTTTTTCAGAGTTCTTTACAGTTCCACAGTAGAATGCTCAGCAACTTAGTAGGATGAATTACTAGAGGTTGCCATTTAGCTGGATAAGAAAGATTACATCATCTGTTTCTTATTTAGGATTCTCTTTAGCAAATTCTATTAACAAACACTTCCAATAACCCTACAATTTAAAATTAGTGCATATGATCAAGATCGTGAATGTTTTCTAAATCATCCAAATATGATTCAGTGGAATAGCTTTGAGCACATGTTAGGTACAGTTTAGGTTCAGTAAAGAGTTTTTTTCATTTCGTTTCAATTTTTTGTTAATTGGAAATATTTATATAGCTTACATATTGTAATTTTGTAAGTCAAAATAATCAATGAACCAAAAGCTCCCATTCATCAGTCATTCATTCTAGTGGTGCAATAATCAGAAGGGGGAAAGTCTGATTCCATTGCATTTGATTAATATCAGTTTAAGCTTTTATGATCTGAAGTTGAAAAATCTACTTCTTTCTTCACTATATTTATTGCTAGTTTTGTAGTATTATACACAAAGAAGGCCATATTAATTCTATAAAGAAAAAGTTCCAGACTTGTGGTATAATATAAAGTTCCGAACTTCTTCCATTTTAAAAGGAGGCAAAGAATAATAAAATAATAGGTACTGTAGCCCTCTGGGGTACAAAAACAGTTAAGAAAAAAAAGTCAAAATACAGAAAATTACAGTGTTTTAACATAACTTGGAATCTTACAAAATATCTTAATTCATAAAATACATTTCCCAATATGCCTAATATATTTGTACAAACATGTACCACCTCTTAAGATTTCTTAGGATTAATTGGTGCCAAGGGAACATAATATTTATGCTTGCTACATACCAGACCCTTTTCCATGCTTTTTTTGGTTTAGTTGTGAAGTAATTCTTATAAGGAAGGTACTGTTACTTCCATTTTACAGTGGAGAAACTGAGACATGCACATTAGGTAACATGCCCAAGATCACACAGATAATATTGAGACCAGATTGGCAAAACTTTTTATTTTTCTGTTTTGTAAATGTATGTATTTGGTTGAACTTGTCTTAATTAAAACAGTGTGTTAATGATCCTGAGTTGAAAAGAGGCCACAGTTAATTTATTCCTTTATACCATTGTTACTGTGTCCCTGCCACTAAGTGCATCTGTTATTGAAAGTTCATATCTACTTATAAATTGTGATTTTCTTTGGAAAATGAAAAAGGATTTCACTAGCACACAGTGTTTTGTACTACTCAAAGCTTTGATTACTAATCATGATAGGTACCTTTTTTGACTAACTACTTTCAGATAGAACTGTCTGCTTTTTGAAGCAGTACAATGTTCATGTGTCTATCACATTTGAACCCATCTTTTCCTGTGACATTTAGAATTTTATATTCAGTTTTCCTGTCTCTCAAAGATACTATTTTCCAGATCTTGCATGTGTGCATTAATATTTGATCCTAATCTACATAAAAGCATTCTCAGATTTTACATTCCCTCTCTCATATGTGTATTCATGTAACCCCATCCCCAACACACACACAAGCTCACACTCTTACACATTTTTCCCCTCCATATTCTACATATTTCTAGTTAATCCTTGAGGATTGAATCCTGTTACAAGGCATTTAGAGAATATTCAGAGAAAATATGTGTGTGTGTTTAATTCTAGATATTTGTAGAGCGATTGAATTGTTGGAAAAACTGCAAAGGAGTGGAGAGGTCCCACCACAGAAACTTCAGGCTTTACAAAGAGTCCTTCAAAGTGAATTCTGCAATGCTGTAAGAGAGGTGAGTGAATGGGATTAAATTTACTAAAAACGTGAGTTAATTAGGTAAGATAGTAGTCTGAAATTTGGGTTTAGAAGTTTTTAAGAAAACAAACTTTAGAAAAATACTAGAACTGGGGCACCTGGGTGGCTCAGTTGGTTATGCATCCGACTCGTGATTTCAGCTCAGGTCATGATCTCATGGTTTGTGAATTCGAGCCCCACGTTGGGCTCTGTGCTGACAGCATGGAGCCTGCTTGGGATTCTCTTTCACTCTCTCTCTGCCCCTCCCCTGCTTACACTTTCTTTCTCTCAAAATAAATAAATAAATTTAAAAATCCTTTGATCTTATTTAAAAAAAGGAGAAAAAAAAAATTAGACCCTATCTCTCTCTCTCTTGAAAAAAGTATATTGTTAAGTATATTAAAAAAAAAGCATATATGTTAAGTATAACATACAATGTTATATTAGTTTCAGGTATACAGCATATTATCCACCAGTTCTATTTATTATTCAGTGCTCACCACAATAAGTGTAGTCACCATCTGTCATCAAACATGTTGTTACAATACTAAGACTATATACCCTATGCTATACTTTTCATGTCTATGACTTATTTTATAACTGGAATTTTGTACCTCTTCATTTGTGGGGATTTTGAGTGGAAAAACATTTTACTGGATGCCTGAGTGGCTCAGTTGGTTATACATCTGACTTCAGCTCAGGTCATGATCTCATGGCTTATGAGTTTGAGCCCCGCATCGGCTCTGTACTGACAGCTCAGAGGCTGCAGCCTGCTTCTGATTCTGTGTCTTCCTCTCTCTCTGCCCTTCCCCTGCTCGCACTCAGTGTCTGTCTGTCTGTCTCTCACTCACCTCACTCCCTCTCTCAAAAATAAACATTAAAAAAATATATTAATAATAATAATATTTTACCGGGATGCATAACTTTGCCTAAAACTTTAACACACTCCTTAACTTGACTTAGAACTCAAACGTGGTATATTCTGAGATTTTAAATCATGATGATAACTTTGGGTTTCACAGGTATATGAACATGTCTATGAGACTGTGGACATCAGTAGCAGTCCTGAAGTGAGAGCTAATGCAACTGCAAAGGTAGTTGTTGTTGTTTTTTTTTCCATTTACTAAAAGAGACTTCATTATAAATGAGACATTTAGGGGCACCTGGGTGGCTCAGTTAAGTGTCCGATTCTGTCTCCCTCTCTCTGTGCCTTCCCCACTCGTGTGTGCCCGTACTCTCACTCGCTCTCTCAAAAATAAAAAAACATAAGTGAAAGGTTTAAAATGTGTAGTTACTAGATATTTGATAGGCTAATTTTGAAAACTAACATGTAGTATTTTTTGAGCCACACTAAACTTCTCAAGTATTAAGACATTTTTTATTGGCTTTACAGGAGATATTTTATCATGCAGTTTAGATAATGCATTAAAAATACACTTGCAGGGGCGCCTGGGTGGCTCTGTTGGTTAAATGTCTGACTTCGGCTCAGGTCATGATCTCGCAGTTTGTGAGTTCAAGCCCCGCGTCGGGCTCTGTGCTGACAGCTCAGAACCTGGAGCCTGCTTCGGATTCTGTCTCCCTCCCTCTCTGCCCCTCCCCTGTTCATGCTCTGTCTCTCAATAATAAATAAATGTTAAAAAAGTTTTAAAAAAACCACACTTGCACACAAATAATAATATACCTGTTGGTGCGCCTGGGTGGCTCAGTCAATCAAGCGTCCAACTCTTGGTTTTGACTCAGGTCATGATATCATAGTTCATGAGTTCGTGTCCACCTTAGGCTCCTCTCTGACAGGAGCCTGCTTGGAATTCTCTCTCTTCCTTGCTCTCTGCCCCTCCCGCATGTCTCTGTCTCTGAAAATGAATAAATATTAAAAAAATATACATGTAATACATATTTGTTATATATGATATGCATATATCATGTAAATTTTCAAAAAAATTCTGAGGTATATATTATCCTGACTTTATTGGTGAGGAAGCATTATATTAGGTTATTTTTCTCAAATCACACAAATAGTAAATGGTAGAACTGGGTACTCCCCTAGGTTGCTCTTTGCTTTTCTCCTTTGCCTGAACTCTGCAAATATAGGGGTAATGTCACTAATAGGTTAGCTCTTCAGAGCTGCATATGGCAAGTTTTACGTGCTTTTCTGCACCAGTGGTTTCCTCCGATATTTCCAGAATTGACCTCGGTGTCCATCATATCTTGTTTGAATAAACTAGTATCAGCAGTAAGTGATTTATACTAGAATTAGTCATTAGTAGGTAATTTTGCCTTAATAATTACCGATCCATAAAAGAAAATACTGGATTCTCTGTTGAATGTAAACACTTAAACATGTGAGTATAGTTTAGAAGAGTATAAAAAAGACATGGAAACTTGGCTTGAAATTCTAGAGTTACATGACCTCACGACTTCCTGAATTTCTGAGTCTTAGTTCTATTTGTAAAATGGGGCTTCTTTCAGAGCTTGGAACCTAATGGTATTCAACAAATCTTGATTTCCTTCCTCTGCCCCTTCCCATTTTTGCTCATGCACCTTGATCTATTTACGAAAAATCGTACCAGATTACTTAATTACCTGCTTTTAAAAGCAGAAAGAAACCAAAAATCTCAACTTTGTGTTAGAATTAGTGTAGGTTAGTCTAAATTTGAAAGTTTTAAAGAAGATGTGATGTGACTCTGTTTTCATCTTCTGTGGGGTTTTAGGAGTAACTGGGTAGTTGACTAAAGCAACAAAAAAAGTTCACGTTCGTTATATGTATCCTTCTTTTTCTCAATATTGAATTATTTCTTTAATTAGTTATTTAGTATATAGTACAGATAGTAACAGCAGCCCAAATGATTGCATATAAGGACACCTACCTCCTTACAGGTTATTATGTAGATAGGTTGTGCCTTGCACAGACTCCTAAAGGAGCCAGTTTATCCAGCCCAAAGCCCAGGGCTGCTGGCATGCCAGGGAAGGGGTTTTCTCTGTAACATGCACCAGTGTTCATCTGCCAAGCAAGCCCGCACGCCAGTTGCTGCAGAGAAGTTCTGGGTGCTGGGTGGACTGAGTGGCCTGGACAGTCTTAACACCTCCTGCGTAGGCCCAGGGTATGCTTTCTGGTCATCATCACCCCATCCACTCAGCTTACCTTCTCTTTCAAACTGCCAGTGAACTTGTTAGCATTCAAACATCAAAAGCGTGGACCTCAAAAGTAGTTTTAAAAAAGAGACAAAAGAACTGAAGCAAACAAAGATCATATTTGTAACTATGTGAAATTCTTTTCGAGGCTACTGTCGCTGCATTTGCTGCCAGCGAAGGACATTCCCATCCTCGAGTTGTTGAACTACCAAAAACAGAAGAAGGCCTTGGATTCAATATTATGGGAGGCAAAGAACAAAACTCTCCAATCTATATCTCTCGAATAATTCCAGGTGGAATTGCTGATAGACATGGGGGTCTCAAGCGAGGAGATCAACTTCTTTCTGTTAATGGAGTGGTATGGATGAATTTTATTTCTACTTGTAGTAATGCATTGTAACCACATGGGGGTATATTTGAGTTACAGAAACCAAAGATGTTGAGGGGAAAACCAAAGCCGCTTTGTAGTTTAGAAATCCCTTGAGGGAATCCTGGGCAGTACTATTTAGTACAGTGATACTTTTTAAAGCACTTTAAGTGTGTTTTGCTTCTTTTCCAATGTAAATGAGCAACGCTTAGTGTGATTTTTATGAAGTAATTAAGCTCTTTAGTAGTTACTGCAGTACATTAAATTAGAGAAGTCTGCCCTCATTTTCGTACAGAATGCCAGCTGCTTAATTTACTTGGGACCTAGTGAGGTAATAGGGCATATATATTGGTATCGGGAACAATTATTTGGAACTTAAAACCCAGTTGCTGGATTTGATTTGGCAGAGGATTTCACACCGATTAAAATGATAGAACCAGGTTATTTTGTAGGCTTATAGTGTTGTGATGATACAACATTAAAATTCTTTTTACTTTCATGTTTTTTAAACATTTTTGCATTTTGAGCTGCTTACAAAACCTGGATACTAATTGTGTGTATGCCTGTTTTTCCCCAGAGTGTTGAAGGAGAACATCACGAAAAAGCTGTGGAACTGCTGAAAGCAGCTCAAGGAAAGGTTAAGTTAGTAGTACGGTACACACCCAAGGTCCTCGAAGAGATGGAGTCGCGCTTTGAAAAAATGAGGTCAGCAAAACGCAGGCAACAGACCTAATGCAATTCAGAACTTTATATTCCATTTTGCTTTTAGCTAGAAAAGTTTTACTTGTGACCTACTGATGGCCGCAGTGCCAACGATTGTAAAAAACAAACAGAAACTTCCCATGAGATCCTCCTTGCCATTTTATAAACACCTATTTTAACATCGTTTATGGTTCCAGAGATGCATACACTTTTTTCTGACAAGAAAAAGTGAAAGGTGATGAGGGCAATTCTGTCCTGCTGTTTTTACAGGCCTTTTTCAAATGCAGATTTTGTCATAAAGTTGTTATAGATTTTTAAAACTGGTTTTTTAATATTAAAATGTACTTTTACATTCTCAATCTTTTTTTAGAAAAAAAAGTTTTCTTCATTTGGCTGCTTATTTAAAAATAACAATTCTCCAATTCTTTTTTTGCTTACTCTATTTTTTTTAACCTGTAAAATTTCTTTACCGTTTTCCAAGAAATTAAACGTAACAGTCTTAGCTACAGCAGTTCATTACACTATCAGTGTTAACACCACTGCTGCATTTTGTACTTTGAACACATGCATAATATATATAATCAATGGTAAATCATAACTCAACAGTGGAAATTTTTTACTTTTATTTAAACATAATGTATAATGAATATTCATTTATACTGATTTATAAAAGTTTTTAAACACTGAAACAATCATTGCTAAAATATATATTCTTTCATAATATTTGAGCAGTGAGGCAAGAGGATGTGATTTGATTGTTGGCATTACTGATCACATCTTTTTATGTTCAACAATATATCATAAATTACAAATGCAAAAACAGGTTCAGGTTTCATTTTTTGCAAATTTTTTTAATGCTATTCATTCTTATTTAAATATATTTCTTATATTTTGGTTTTTCCATTCCTAGGGATGAGCCAGTTAGATTGTGTTGGGAAGTAGCAGAAGCAAAGACGAAAAAGTAATACCTTTAACCTCACTAGCCTCAAGAGTTACACACTCTTTACTAGCTCACCTTAAAGAGTTGATTTTAGATAGGAAGAAGATAGAAGGATATACTTAAAATATAGAGAAATTATGAGGCGATATATTCATAAGAATCTGCAGGCTCTTAGTCAAAATGAATAGGAACTCATTCATATTGAAATGGTTGAATTTAGAGATGTGATCTTTGAAATGATGGGAATTCTGAGAGATACTTTCATTCGTCCACTGGATGTCACTCTTACTGAAAGGCAGCTACTAGTGTAGGACTATGACTGAGGTCTTTTTAAAGGTGGAAATTAAGAGTTGAGGTTCATTTTCAGTCACAATTTACAGGAAGATTTGTACAATTTTTAAGAATTTTATGTGACAGATGCTAAAAAGAAGATAATGGGTTGAAATATATAAGGAATTTAGCCTAATTACTGACCCTGTGTAAAAAGTGGGCATTTTGTAACATTCCTTCAGGAAGAATAGAAATGTATACCTTTTCCTGCATGTTTGTGAGCACTGTGAGTCTTACAAGATTATTCCAGTTTTCAATGATTTTCAGAATAAAAGTCAATCAACATTGTTATTTATCATTTAGGTATTGAACACTGGATTGCATGGTCGAATGTGTCTTTAGTCCATTACAAAACGTGCTTGTATTGGTAGGATCATGTTGTTAAATTGTGTATTTTCAAAATTAATTGATGTTTTTAAAATGTTGAGACCAAAGTAGAGTAGAATTATGAATTTATTTTAATTTAATTGTAAAGTTATTAGAGGTATTTGTTGTAGAGCTTTACCTATTAAAGAGAGATATTGGTGCATATAAAAACAGTAATATTATTATGCTCGTATTCTTGCATTACAGGGTAAGTAAATCCTGACGAAATCTTATTTTTAGTATAGCTACAGCTGTAGTAGCTTGCAAAGGCGTGTCAACATTTCATTATAAATTATAGCTTCCTGGTTCAGTATCTCCGCTGTTTCAGAACTTTCAGCCAAGTTCAGTCTTTTTTGGTGTTGAAACTTAGTAAGTTGAGTAAGCTATTTTTTTTCTCTTCTACAGTAATCCACAATCTGTTCTTTGTGTGGGTTGGCACTTATTTATAATTCTTAAAATAAGGATAGCTTAAAGGAGCCAAATACAGTAGTTTGCTTGCTACTGTTGAGCATGAGTAGCAGTAGTTTGTTTTCGTTAATGCAGTTTTCAGAGTGTATCCCAGAATTTTAAATCTCGACCATAGAAAAATTCGGTCATTTGGTGGCAGAGATGTACAGTACTGGTCTCGTATATAGTGAGGAGATGAAGGGAGTTGTCATCTTATAAATAAATGTATGACTCATGAACATAACTAGGCACATAGTAAGTATATAATAGGTGTTTGATTTGTAAATTATAAACTACTCAATTTCCATTTATTTTCTTGGTATTTCAAAATGGGTTGAGTCAGTGATTCTCAGCCTTAGCCACACGTTAGAACCCCTGCAGAGCTTTAAAAACTATTAGTATATGAGTCCCATTCTGTATCAAGTTAGATGAGAATCTCTGAGGGTGGGGCCAGATACTTATTTTTTTAAAGCTTTCCAGTTGGTTCTAAAGGACATCTGGGTAGAGAACCACTTGTTTTCCCCTTTATAAAATGCTCTAATCACACTGCTGTCGTGAACTTAAATTCTAATGGGAAAAACACAGTTAAGTGCGTAATATATTTGGAAGTATCAGAATAGAAAGAATTTACAGCTACTGACTGTTAAGTAGTCGCAAATATAATAATCGGTTATCTTTTTTAGTAATTTCTTTAGGAATAAAAGGTACTTGGCATTCATTATTTGGGAAGTGATTATAGTTTACCTTTTATCTTTTTTTTTTTTTTAATCTGCCAGTAGTTTAAATGTAAGATTTTAATGTCTGTCATCTTTCTGCCCCCTTTGCATTTAAAACTTACAGAAATGAATGTGTATTGGTTGAGAAAGCATGTTTAAAAACTGCAGATGAGAAATACTGTCATTGGTTATTATGTGCTGTTTTAATATGGCCACTTTATCCATTAGTATACTAGATTATAATGGCCTAGTTCTTTGGAGGTTGAGAATTCAGATGTGTTTTTAAAATCATTGTCTTCCTCTACTAAATTTTTTAGTTATTTTGTTCAAGTACTTAAGTAGTTTGGCTCAAGTACTTTGTTTACAATTAAAATGGATATTATAGCATTTAGTAGAAGAAATGGCTATGGCTTATCTGAAAAGAATGTCAGCATGACTTGGTGTAGACTTAAAAGAATACATGTTGTGAATATTTTATAATGTGGAATGATCACTGAAATATCAAGGACTCTGGTATTGTATTTCCTGAATAAATGTATGTTTATGACTTTTCTAACTTACATTTTGTTGTCTCTCCTAACAATCTGGTTTTACACTTTTTATTGTCCAAAATTTCACTAATTGTGTTTCTTCAACAGCTATTGCAGTTCTGTAATGGTTAAATAGTGGAAAAAACCCAAATTGCTTGTTCATTAATTTTCAAGAACTTGCAAACTAATTTGTATCTGGACATAGTTTTTAAAAATATTATCAAACAGTATGCTTCTACTTTAATTCCTGACTGTGAAGCAAAGAAAAATACCCACAATGGATTTAACACTTTTTCAGTAGATGACTTCATTTATTACCAACTTAATTCTGATTCTAAGATATATTTGAAATAAACTTGTATTATATTCTTGTTATTTGGATTTGAAAAAAAATTGGTATAACTACACAATAAATGTGTTTCTGAAAACTCTGTATAAAATAACTTAAATAAGGTAAAAACACAATCTGTGGTGGTTACTGGAGTGAAACTTTGAATTCCTATATTTTGCTTTGTCTTTCATAAAATATAACTATAGAAAAAATTCTCTTGTGTTATTTTGGGAGAGGCAATTTGACGTGTGATTGACAGCACAGCATCTGCAGGCCAACTATCCTAAGTGCAAATCCTAGATCCACCATTACTATGTAATCTTACATAAGTTACTCCTCTATGCCTTGGTATTCTCATCTGTCATGTGTAATAAGATCTTAGTAATTGTTAGGTCATTATCCGTAAAACTCTTATTTAGAAAGGTGCCTGGCATAGTAAGTGCTACTTTTGTTTGCTATTATTTGCACGTAAAAGCTTCAGGGACGTTATTAGCTGAAGGAAGACATGTGGCCACATAATTAAAATTGCAACTTCTTATTTTTGATGCCTAGGAAACAGATAAATTATGCTTGAAAACTTTATAAGGAATGAGACTCAAGGAATTTTCAGATTTCTGTCCACTGGATCAAAGAAGCTAATGAGATTCTAAAATTTGTCGTGTTTTGGGGTCAGAGGGTTGAGGCCACGTTGAGAATGAAAATCATACAAAGTTCAAGTAAGTGATTTGTTCAATCAGAAAAGCAATTTGTAGGAAGGATATGAGCTAGCTCTAGAGACAGTGGATTGCTGGAATGGGTGTCAGACAAATATAAGGCATGATTCATCATGAATTTTTTAAATGCATGAAAATGTACCAAGCCACAAGGAGTACAACAAAAAGCATTTATTGTTAGCACTCCGTTTCTTCAAAATGTTTGTAAGCCGGAATACCCATTCTCTGAATCTTTACATTCTGGTTTTGTTACATTCACTATCGTTAATCATTCTGATTTTAATTAAAGAAGTGGTGACCCAGTTTTTTGTACATTTTATATATTTGGTGGCAGATAACCTCTACATGCTGGAATTTTTAAGACTTACTTTATATAGTAAGCAAAAGGTAAATTCATACAGAACCCATTTGTAAATTGTATTCCTTCAATTTTAATTTTTTTTAAAGAGGGCAGTGCTTGATGTCAACAAGGTATGTGTGAGAGCTCCCCTGAGTCTTATCAATTACAGAAGTATATTTTGGACAGTCAAGATTTAGTCCTTTAAAAATGTGTGTGTGTGTGTGTGTGTGTGTGTGTGTGTGTGTGTGTTTAATGTTTTCTCTAGGGAAGGAAGTGTGGATGAATTCTAATTTGTTAAGAGTCTCCAGAATTGAAACCAACATGATAAAAAGAAAATTTAGCTATTGGCTGCTGCTAAGCTCCCCTTATTTGGCCCTTATTTGGCAGTTATGGAAAGTAATTCTAATCAGAGGATAACAAAAACCCAAACTTTAATTTTGTTTTTTATTTGGCAAAAAATGGAATCTGAAAGCATGAAATAGGGGCAGATGTTTATTTCTGGTATCTCTTACTTGACCTAGATTTGAGCCCAGAGTTTAGATGCTATCCAAGTTTGACTTTGGATTTTAAGGTGTTATAGACTGAATTGTGTGCCTCCCAAAAAAGATACCTTGGAGCCTAACCCCTGGTACCTCAGAATGTGACCTTTTTTGGAGATGGAGTCTTTACAGAGTTAATTCAGTTAAAGTGAAGTCATTAGGATGGAACCTAATCCAAAATGGTGAGTGTTCTCATTAAAAAGAGAGAGAAATTTGAATACAGACACACAGGGAGAACACCATGGGAAAATGAATGGGGTGATGCTTCTACAGACCAAAGAACACCAAAAAAAGCCAGCAAACCACCAGAAGCAAGGAGAAAGGCATCAACAGATTCTCCCTCACAGTCCTTAGAAGGAAACAAACCTGTGGACGTGTTGATCTTGGATTTTAGTCTACAGAACTGTGAGAACAAATTTCTCTTATTTAAGCCACATAGTTTGTAGTACTTTATTACAGCAGCCCTAGAAAGCGAATACGCATGAGAATCCTTTGTTTTGGTGGCTTCACCACCAAAAATAGGTACAGAAGCAAAATTAAATGTGACTTCTCCCATGTGTGATAAAAAGGTGTCAAAGTGGTTTTGACTAAAAGAGAATGATATTCCTCACCTTTGAGGGTGAGGGGAATGCTGAGTTCTTTGTTTTCTGTATTTGAAACACTTCCTTAGATTAATGTGCAGATGTTATTGAGCTCGTATATCCAAATGGCCACCTGGCCTTAACTGTCCCCTCCGAACTTCACTTTTTCCTTAGTTTAAGCTTGCCAGTTGTTACCTGGCTGCATCTTTCTCAATTGAAGGACTTTGTAGGAGTTGGCAGTGGCAGGAGAAGATTTAGCACTGAGGAGAGACTTTGTGCACCAGCCCTTGCTCCAAGTGGAATGTGAAGAGAATTTGCCCTTGGCCTGCGGTATTTCACCCTGTGAAGATTTGTGCTGGCTTCCTTAGTGTCTATGTGCCTGATACGAAGCATAAATTCAGCCAGAACCCATTGTGTTGCTCTCTCCTGAAAACTCTTTACTGTGCTTGGGACAGACTCTAAAAATTTTGCCATTATTGAAAAGGTTCTGCATAATCCATTCCCTACTTCCTCTCAAGCCTCATCTCATCCCACTGCTCTACTTGCTGTACCCCACACCAAATACCCCTTGCTGGAAGGTTCTCCCTCTGACTCTCCCACTTGCTACTGCTCCTCACTCAGGTGTACACTGAAGCCACCACCTCTGTTGAGGCTTCTGTTCACTCCATCTAAAGATAGGTTCCTCATCCTCTGTTAATACAGCCATACCTTGTTTATATTATGTACTTAATTTTGTTTCTCCCATTAGAATTTAAGTCCCGTGACAGCAAGAAGGATCACAACTGTGTCTTTACATTTGTACCGCTATCACGTAGCACGGTGATTTGTTCTACCTTGTTGAATTAGCTTACTTTCTGCAATTCCACAAGTGGATCAAGAACTTACACTGGAACTGTATAAAAGCAACGGTTTGCCAGCTGATCTTGATGTTAAATAGTCCAGGAAGGACCAAGATACTAAAGGGATAGTATCTTCATCAATCTTTTATTACCTCAGTCCATTTAACATGCTGGGTCCCATTTGTGGAGGACAACAAATGTTGTTTACTCCTCTATCTTCACTCTTCGTGTGTCTCCAAACATGAGCAGCCTTTCCACTCGCTGCTCCCTCTGCTTGGAATCTCCTTTACCCTCCACTGATACGTATTTGTCTATTTTGTCAGCTCCCTCTCTCCCTGACATCATAAATAACTTGAGGGCAGGCAGGACTTTGTTTTGTTCACTACTGTATATCCAGAGGTGAGAACAGTGTCTAGCATATAGCAGACAATGTTGAGAGAAAAAAAAAAATGGAAGAATGCTATTTTAGCAAGTGAGGACAGGAAAGGTCTCTGAGGAGATGACATTTGAAGAGAAACCTGAATGGTGTGAACAGCAAGCCACCCCTGTGGCTATCTGGGGAGGTGGATTTTTGACAGAGCCCAATAAATAGTATCTCTCTTCCCCACTATGGTTCTGAATATGGCAGGAAGTAAAACAAATGAGTTGGCAATTGGGGACCAAAATGTCCCCTTTATTAATTTTCCATACTACAAATGTTATTGAATGTCTGCCACGTGCCAATCATGTTCTAGGGGACAGGGATACAGAGAACAAAATGAAGCCCTTGTTTCATGGAGCTTCCTATTAGAGACTGGGCAGGTACACACATCTTAATCTTGAGAAACAAGTATGCTTCCTCAAGTTAGCCAGACTGACCCACCTAGTCTGGACCATGACTCAGTTCTCATCTTTCCATCCTGCAGTGGCAGAGTCTGCTCACACCCTAGATGGATATGGGCCGAGCCAAGACATAAATGCTGCTGCTTCCCAGATGACAAACCGATCCTCACTCCATCTCCCATAGAGTGGGTGCTTCCATAAGTAGAAGCAGAAGGAGCCACTGAGATTTAAGACCTAGAAAGTGTGGTATCCCCAGAGCAAAATAGAATCATGAACATAGAAATAATTTTATGAGAAGAATGGTTGGAAACAAAATTTTTAAATTTTTTAAAATTTGCAAATATTGGCAAAATAGGAATTTTATTATAACTATTTTCATTTTAAAACTTATTAAGGAGGGAAGGGGTCAACAGCACACACACACACACCTTTCCCACCTCCCTCTTTCTGTAAATGCATAGAACCTCAAGGGTTAATTACTGTAGATGATCTTTTTCTCCTACCTTTTTATATTTTGCCACAAGATGGCACCAAAGTGCTGTTGTTTCTATTTTAGAAATTTCTAGCAGTTCTTGCTAAAGATCAAGCCAAAGACATAAAAATGTATCTGATCTGGCTCTCGGGTTGGGGAACAGGTGGAAATATGAGAAGACCAGCACCCCTAGAGAGGGCATGGAGACTCCACGCCCTTTCTCCATATGGTGCCCTCTGCATGCCTTCTGTCTGGCTGTTCCTGAGTTCTGTCATCTAGCCCAGCCTAAGCACTCCCCTTGCTGAGGTCTTCTGCCTCCAGACCACCCCGATGTTTTTCCTTGTGACCCTGTGTGTCGTGCGATAACTCCCTCTCCGGAACCTAACTGCTGTTGTAGCCATGTGATTGCCTGAGGATGAAGCCAATACTGAAAAGAGCATAGAGAAGAAATGGAAAGAACCTCAGGTACTTGATGACATCGCTGAGTGGCTAAATCAACCTGCCCTGAGGCCTGACCTCTCTGCAGACTTTGTGCAGTGAGATAATAACCTCTTTTATTGTTTTGGGGGGGGGGGGAAATGTACCTAATCTTTTCTTTTAAATTCAAAATTAATATTTAAATGTATTTCATAAAATGTAAAGCTTTGTAAATGTGGAAACTCTTTCCAACACACCCTAAAAGAAAACAAAACAAACCTATGCAAATTACCAAATTATACAAATATCTACCCTACCATTCAGTATATACGTTGCCAGGGATTGTGTGGACGGAGGATTCATTTAGTATTACTTTAGGGCTTCTACTAAGTATGAACAACTGTAGTTGACTGGAAATTATCTTTGGCTTTCTGCCTCTTGGTTATCTTCACCCGAGCCCAAACAGGATGTTTGATCAAGAGAAAAGTCCTTTCATAGAGGACATGGCACGTTCCTTAAATAAACCAACGACCATCTGAGGCATTGAGATTATCTTGCTTTGTCTGATACTAAATTTATGAAAATTTTTCTCTTTTCTATAAAAATTAAAAACACTAATTAAACCAATTCTAGAGTGGAAAGAGGAATTGACCTAGATATTAGTTCTAGATGTGCCACTTACTACATGTGGCTAATTTAGCTGTCCTCTGTGGGTCTGATTTCTCACTGTTAAATGAGGGGATTTAACATATGCTCTCCAAATTTCTTTCTATTTCTGAGTATTTTAAAGTATCAAGGAGAAAGAGTTTGTCTCCACAGTCGATGGGACTTTCTAACAGCCTGAACTGCTCAAAGATGGACTCAGCTACCAGTGAGGATGTAAATATACTAACCCTTGATTGTATCCAAGAGTGACAGGCATGTGTTACACATTCTTCAGCTTCAGGCAGGTGATTGCCTTCGGGTCCTTTCTAATCCTAAATTTTCTAAATTCCATAAATTAAATTGGATTGGAAGCTGCTTGAAGGGTGGGACCCCCTGTCATATCTTCTTTTGTGAGGTTGCCAGGAAACATACCTCTGACTGTAGGGAGGCTAACTGACTGACAGTCCTACTGGAATATCCTTCACCACATTTTTCCCAGGCTGGACCTAGTCAGTGACTGAGTACAACAGCAAAGGCACTAAGGCAAGTGTGCTCAGGAGACATGGGACTCTTCTAATGGTGATTTTCTCTTGCGGGTCTCCCCATTGGTCTTGCCAAACCTTGGAAGAACGCTACTTTTGTCCAAGACTCACCCAGTCTCTTGTCCTTCCTTCTCTCCTGACCTGGAGTCAAACCTGCATCTCAGTTTCATGGCTTTAAATATCTCCCTCCGTCCCCTCCCCCATTTTCCCTCGGAAACATTTCCCCTAATAAATCTCTTGTGTGAGCAATCCTGTTATCCGTGTTTGCTTCTCAAAGGATCCAAACTTGCACAGTCTCCTAGCAGAGAGTCATAAATTTGGGTGGAGTCTACATCAATCAGGAACTTTTTAAATCTTGAGAATCCAGGGCCTCATCCCAGACCTATGATAGAAGAATCAGTGGAGGTGGAATTTCTATTTTTAAAATCTTCCCCAGGTGATTTACATGTAGACTGTCGTGCATTAATCTCACCTTTTTGTTCCCTAGCAGGGTAGATTCTGAGGGGTAGGTACATGGTAAAAATTCCTCGAAAAAAAAATCCAGAAAATGTTGAAAAGCTTGACAAGTTTGTGCTATTTTGGTATAAAAGGAGCAAACTGGCAAAGTTACTATGTTTCTTTATCACCTCCAGGTCCTCCATTTGTTCCTTCATATTGCAAAAATTTTAAACTTTCCTCATTGTGTTCTACAAAATGAATTTGTATACTTCAACACTAACATGAGACCAAAAAAAAAGAAAGAGAGAGAGAGTTTAGTAAATAGTACCAGATTTTGCCAACCAGACTCCAAGAAGAGCATTTTTGACAGCACCCTAACTTTCAACACTGTTGATCTAGTTTCTGTGGTTTTCTTTGCTCCTTTCTCAGGTAATCTTGACAATTACAGATGGTTGGTAGTTTGCCTGTGTTTTTAAAAGCATTGCCTCTGATTTTTTTTTTTTTATTTCAAAAAAGTTTTTAAAATCATTTTCAAAACCCCTAGGATTGTTAAAGTTTTCACCGTGACTGCCACTCCTTATTTTGAAGACAGTCATGGTAACCATCACTAGACAAAAAGAAAGGTTTTGAAATTACCTAGGAGGTTTTTAATAGTGTCTTTCTTGATACACAATATTAGGTGTCCAGGTCAGGAAAAAAAGAAACTACAGAATATGATACCTTCTCTCTCTGTCTACCCATAGCTTGTCTTTGAGTCTGAATTCTCTTATGGCCGTCTTCTCTAGATCTTTTTTAAGTTTATTTATTTATTTTGAGAGAAAGAGAAAGCATGAATTGGGGAGGGGCAGAGAAAGAGAAAGAGAGAGAATCCCAAGCAGGCTCTGCACTGTGAATACAGAGCCTGATGTGGGGCTTAAACTCATGAACCACGAGATCATGACCAGAGCCAAAGTCAGGCAGTTAACCAACTGAGCCACCAGGTGCCCCTTTCTCTAGGTTTCTTTTCAAATACATTCATGCAGACAAAGAAAAGCTTCCCAGGCTATGTCAGGGTCCATAGCAGAGCTACCCCCAAGTTCTGGTCTTCTGTAAGCACGTTTTATGGGACACAGACATGTTGCATGAAGTTCTTTGAAATATTGTCTCATGCTAGAGTCTTCTTAAAACGTTCAAAGTTTTATCTGGAATTCTGAGAGAGTAAAAAGGAACCCAATTCTGTGACTGAACTTTGTGTTAATTCTTTGGTCTGAACAAATTCTCAGTGTGACTAGGAGATAATCTTTCTGGATTTCTATTCTGTTTTTTTTGTTTTTTGTTTTTTTTTTACTTTTACTTTTCTATCTGTTGCATTTTCTGGCTTCTGTCATGGGTATTTACCTTTGCCTAGTTGTGTTCCTCTTTGTAGTTTATGCGCTTAGGCCTTGGGATCCACGTGTGGTTCTGTCATTCAGAAATTGTTCCCTTGAGGGTCATTCACCTCTTGGGTTAGATTTGAAAGGGAAATTCAGGATAAGCAAATTAGATTTAGAAAGGATTGGGCATGGATAAGAAAACATTTCTGATATTTATTGAAATGTTTTGAAATTTGGGATCAATATGGGTCTTCAGAACTACCAGAAAGGACCTCTGACCCCAGGATATGCAACCAGGCCAAGAAACTAAGAACTCTTTGGCGATGTCCTGAAAAGGGGTGACTTCCAGAATGGCCGTCAGTCAGTCACACGGGAAGCCTTATGCCGGTCCTCACATTCCAAGATCTATCAGTTCTGCACATGTGGCAGTAGAGGAAAGGAGGTCAGAAGCCCACATTTGGTCACAAATGCAACTTAAAAGGATGTTTTTAATTTGTCAACAATTTTACATTGTTGTTTTTGTGCTTCAAAATGATTGCTATTTTAAATTATCCCTAAAAACTAGGTCCTGTGCACAAGAGGACCACTCTAGGGACCTTGAAACACAGAAGAAAAGGACAAGTGGGTGAAAGCACCTATTTGAGACCAAGGTAGAAAGATTGTAAGCCTCTGAGCCAGTGTGGGAGCTCCTCCATCCTAAGGCCCCAGATGCAAATGTGGAAGAATCAGAGCATAGAAACAATAGCATTTATCTTGAGGATTCAAACTGGATACATACCAGATACCTGATGGGTGTGATATGTTTTCTTTATCCCCTGAATTGCTCACAGTTTGAAATGTTCATATATGTATACACACATAAAGATACCCATTTATATGTTTGTGTGTATATATAAACACATATATATTTAATATACATATTCAGCTTCTAACTTTGAGTGGTGGTTTGGCACCCTTGCTTTTATAAAGTCGGTAGCTATTTTTCATCAGTCATGTGATTGTCTTAGGTCAAATATATTTGGGGTGCCTTTTGGATGGAGAATTAGATAAACCCTAAGTGCCCCAGGACTCTTTCTGGCATTCATTCCAGAAAGAGGGTCATTTTTTTGCCTTGCAATTTGTTCTTTTTAGCTCATTCTGCAATAAAATCATCAGCACGAGCTCACTCCAGAGACAAGAAATTATAAAGTGCTTGATCTCAACTTGCAAGAAAAGATGGTCACCTTTGAGGTATGTCCCTGTGAATTTTACATAATCCTACAAATGGTTTTCAAAAATAATCTGATCTCAATAAGGGATTAGCACCTATAAAACAAGACTGGTAAACTGTGGCCAATGGGCCAGAACTAGTCCAACATCTATTTTTGCCCAAAAAGTTTTATTGGAACACAGCTATGTCTATTTGTTTATGTATTATTTATGGTGACTTTTATGCTACAATGACAGAGTTGAATAACTGTGACAGAGACCATATGGCTGACAAAGCCCAAAGTATTTACTATCTGGCCCTAAACAATAAAAGCAGATATGAAGGACCCAATAGAAAACAAACAGGCAAAGGAAATGAATAGGCAATGTACCGAAGAACACACTGGAACATTCAATAAATGCATGAAAAGATGCAGCTGTAATCAGGGGAATTCAAATTTAAAGTACACTGAGATTGCATTTCATATGCATCAGATCTGCAAATATTTAAGTCTTACAACATCAGGTGTTGGTGGGATATAGAGTAATGGGAATTTTTATTCTCTGCTGCCAGAAGCACAAGTAGGTACGATCACATTTGAAAGCAATTTGACAACATCCGATAATGGTGAGTGCATATAATCCACCCCTACACACACACACACATGCACACACATATAAAGGAAATGCATATTGGAGAAACTCTTGCAGGTATGAACAAAGGATACAAGAATATTCATGGTAGCGTTGTTAGAAAAAATAGAAATAAGCTTAATATTAACAATAGAATAGATATATACTGAGTACATTCTTTAAACGGAACACTGTATTAGTAATAAAAATGAACTCATAATAGCCACATAGATCACAGGCTGCATGAAAAAAAGCAAGTTGTACAGGAGTACAGAATGATATTATTTATATTTGCAAAACAATGCTATATGTTATTTAGGGATACACACATAAGAAAAGTATGAAAATGCTGAAAATATTCATGGGAATTAACTACAAAGTTTAGGAAAGTAGCTGACTTCTCAGGTGGAAAAACATTGGAGAGAGATACAAAGGGAGCTTTGAATACATTTGTAACATTTTGTTTCTGTTTGTCTTTAATATTTATTTTAATGTTTGTTTGTTTATTTATTTATTTTGAGAGAGAGAATGTGCAAGCAGGGGAGGGGCAGATAGAGAGGGGTACAGAGGATCTGAGATGGGCCCTGTGCTGACAGCAGACAACCTGATGTGGGGCTTGAACTCACGAAGCAGAATGACCTGAGCCAAAGTCAGATGCTTAACCAACTGAGCCACCCAGGTGCCCCATGTAAGATTTTGTTTCTTAAGCTGATTGCTGTGAATTCTGATTTTTGTTCTTTTTGTAAATTAGAAGTAATTCACACAAAAAAATGAAATTCAATCATTATAGCATTATGGGGGAATCCCCACAATCTCCCTGTTTTTATTTCTGTAATGGGGCACCTTCGCCCAGCAGGCAGAGCCTCTGTATACCCTTATACAGTCTCCATATTTGGGCAAAAATCAATCAATCAATCAATCAATCAATCAATCAATCCGTATAATACACAATTCTCATTTTAAAGCAGCAAAAGAAAGTGAAATCTTGGCAAGAAAAATTCTGTCATCTTTCCATGTTGTTATAAAAGAGCAATCTTGCGGGGCGCCTGGGTGGCACAGTTGGTTAAGCGTCGGACTTCAGCCAGGTCACGATCTCGCGGTCCGTGAGTTCGAGCCCCGCGTCAGGCTCTGGGCTGATGGCTCAGAGCCTGGAGCCTGTTTCCGATTCTGTGTCTCCCTCTCTCTCTGCCCCTCCCCCGTTCATGCTCTGTCTCTCTCTCTCCCAAAAATAAAATAAAACGTTGAAAAAAAAAAAGTAAAAAAAAAAAAAAGTAAAAAAAAAAAAAAGTAAAAAAAAAAAAAAGTAAAAAAAAAAAAGAGCAATCTTGGGGCGCGTGGGTGGCTCAGTCAGTTGAGTGTCCTACTTCGGCTCAGGTCATAATCTCACGGTTCGTGAGTTCGAGCCCCACGTCAGGCTCTGTGCTGACAGCTCAGAGCCTGGAGCCTGCTTCAGATTCTGTGTCTCCCAATCTCTCTGCCCCTAACCCACTCTCATTCTGTCTCTGTCTCTCTCAAAAATAAATAAAAATAAATAAATAAATAAATAAATAAATAAATAAAAGAGCGATCTTAAGAGAATCAACTAAAGAAACCAAATTTACAATTTTGCCTCACTTCACTTGCTCCTGAGAGCTGCTAGAAAATAATGGAAATGATTTAGACAATGGGCACCAATTTAGGGAAGGCTCCAAGGGCATCAGACAAGGGCACAGGAGCCCAGGTTGCTCTGTGATGATCTTAGGCAGAGTACAATACCAGAGAGCTTCAGATTTCTTATCTATAAAACCAGAGGGTTGTCCATCTGTCTTTACGTTCTCTTTCAGACCCACAATTAGAGGAAATATGTCATTCCTAAAATCTTGAAGTCAAGGCATGTTTATATTTATTGACTTTCTAGCATATAAATAAATTTATTGTATATTAGTCGCGTGTCCAACTGGGCATTATTTTTTATTTTTTTTTCAACTTTTTTTTGGGGGGGGGAACAGAGAGAGACAGAGCATGAACGGGGGAGGGGCAGAGAGAGAGGGAGACACAGAATCGGAAACAGGCTCCAGGCTCCAGAGCCATCAGCCCAGAGCCTGACGCGGGGCTCGAACTCACGGACCGCGAGATCGTGACCTGGCTGAAGTCGGACGCTTAACCGACTGTGCCACCCAGGCTCCCCTGGGCATTATTTTTTAAAGATAAACTCTCAAATGCAAAGATGATAGCAAGGTTTCATTTTAAACTTCTTAGGTCCGTTATCAATTTATTTCCATTTTCCTTAATTTTACTTAGGTGACATGAACGGTAAACTATAAACTAGTGGCATTTTAAACCCTGTCTGCCTTAAAGCATTCATGAAAAATGTCTCTAATGTAGAGTAAAATAACTTGAAGGCATAGTGGAAAGTAAGAAAGGAGGTGCCCACAAAGCAGAATAATGATTCTATGGGGTCTATTAAGCCACAAAAGTCTACAAGAGAAAGGAATGCTGATAATTACCTGACACCAAAGTTGCTGCTGGCTTCTCAGTGGTAGTCATCTAGCACTCAAATGTTTTCTTGTCTGGAGACAGTGTCCCGTGTTCAGAAACATCACCTCTTTTGCCCCTTACAAGATTACTGGGTTTTAGGATTTTACAGTACGTGAGAAAACAGTCTGAATCAAGATCACCAAAACTATGTAACGTCGCGGGTTAACCGCTCACATGTAGCCTCCCATACTAACGTGCATATCAACACAGGTATAAAGATCCCAGGTGAAGTGACAGGCTTGTGGGGGTACACCGCTTTAATTCAATACATAGCTAACACTTAACTCTGTTAGATTAAGGGAGGCTTGCCCCCTGCTCTTCAAAATCTTTCTTCCATTTCCACAGCTCCCAAAGTCCTCACCCTTTGGGAACAGTGGAGAGTCATTTGAAACTTAACTGAACGCTGGAGGCAAGTTCTAGTTTTCAGGTCGTCCAATTTAGGAGATCCAGTTTCTGCAGAGGGAAGAAGACGGGTGGGGGAGGGAAAAAAACAGAGTCTACATATTCAGATCCTTCTACCTTCCATTCACGACCTGCCACACACATCTGGCCAAACCAGGGATTTTTGCCTTGAACCACCACCACCACCACCACCACCACCACCACCTTGTCACTCACGCCCGATAAACACGCCCCTCTGGTCCTACTCTTGGCCTGTGGCGGCTCCCCTCCTTGCATAGTAATGAGCTCGAGACCTCCGCGGGCCAATGGCGCTCCGGGAGAAGGGTTAGTTTTGCATGTACCTAAGTGATTTGCATAACCCAGCGGCCGGGGGCTTGGGAACCCGAGCGTGCAACCCTAGAAGGGAAAAGGACGGGAGGAGATTGAGCCGCGGCGGCGAGAGAGCGAGCAGGAGCCTGGGTGTTTGTACGAGAGCCGGGCGGGGGCTGGGGCGAGGGGCCGGCATGGCTGAAGGCTGCGCTCCGCAACCTTGAAGAGCGGCTGCGGCGGGAGGCCGGGGACGGGGCGGCGGGTACGATGGCAGAGCGCGGCCCCCGCAGCTGCGCACGGCCGGGCCGGCTGGCCTGAGCCGCCGGACGAGCGGGGCTGCCTCTGCGCTTCCATGGAGCAGCGGGAAGGGCGAAACTCCGGAGCGCCGCGTCCCTGCGCTGCTGCCGCGGACTGTTGAAGGGGCCCAGCCCGCGCGACCGCCGAGAGGGGAGAGCCCCCGCCCCAGCCCGCAGGCCGGCCGCCCCGGGGCGGCGGGGGGCGTCGGAGGGCAGCGGAGGCGCGCCGAGCGAGCCGCGCCGCGGGAGAGGCCGGCGCAGGAGGCGGCCGCAGCAATGCCGGGCCCGCTGGGGCTACTCTGCTTCCTCGCCCTGGGGCTGCGCGGCTCGGCCGAGCCCAGCGGCGCGGCGCCGCCTCTCTGCGCGGCGCCCTGCAGCTGCGACGGCGACCGTCGGGTGGACTGCTCCGGGAAGGGGCTGACGGCAGTGCCCGAGGGGCTCAGCGCCTTCACCCAAGCGCTGTGAGTGCCGGGGTCCGGGTGCCGGGGAGGGGGGCAGACGGCTGTTGGGGGGGGGGCGGAGCCGGTGGTCAATCCCACCCCACCCACCCACAAGCGTCCCGAGGACTGGGGCGCGGGTCACCTGTGTGTGGGGTGCTGGGCACCCACTCCTGCACGGCGGGCTTTACAAACTGTGCCAGCCCGTGTCCGAGCCGCGAGTGGCTCTTTTTCCTAGACTTTTAGGGCACAGTCACCGCCCCCCCCTCCCAAGTGCATCTGGGGCCAAGCCGGAGGGTGGAATCTGGAAACGCTTGCCCCTGTCAGCCTTTTCAGGAGACCTTCCCTTCTCACGCGGGGCCCCGCTCAGCTGGCGACAGCTTCGCAACGCGCAGGCTGAGGGCGCCTAGAACTTGGCCTGAGTCTGCAGACCTAGGCACGCTTCGTGGGGGAAACACCTGGAGCCTTCAGGGTTCCAGCATGAGGGGAGAAGACACCCCTGTGCCAATGTACAGGGCGAATCCCCTTCCAGTTTGGCCTCATCCAGGTAGAGCGACTTGGCACCTCGGTCCAGTTCCGCTCTGGACTCACCGACTAACGCCCAGGGTTCCGGAGCGCGCGGGGGAACCGGGTAAAAACAAGACAGGAGGAGGGGGAGGAAACTGCAGGTTTCTTTTGGTGAAAATACTCTCCTCACCCAACTAGGCCTTTTAAAGAAGGAATGCTGACCTGAAGTACAGGCTGTTGAAAGAAAATCAAAGTTCCGGAGCATAGAATCTGCCCAACCAGAATGGAAGGCGGCAGTTTTCTCTTGTACCTTTCTTTTGAGCTGCCTGAGGCTGGGAAGGCCACTCAGATGGTTCTGACTTCTAAAATCCCCCCTCCTCAAAGGGGGACCTGAGGCTTTAGACATTCCCTTCAGAAAAGCAGAGGACTCTGAAATAGGTGTTGTAGGTGGTATTGGCAAATACCGCCAATAGAGAAAGAATAGGGTAATTGAATGCAGGGCTTGGTGTGCGCACTGGCTCTTGTGTTGTGTGGCCAGAGTGATTCAATCAAGAGCCATGAAAGAGCTGTTTGAGAGAGGACGGGATTCTGAGAGGTCCTTGGGTGAAGGGAATTTCCTTTTACCTTACGACCAAGGAAAAGGAACTCTGAGAAATAAACAATGTTAAAGGAATAACTGACCCTGTGAAGACATCCTTTCTGTGCAGGCCAAAGCATTGCTGTGTTTCCAGGTGGGTTCAGCTTATTGCTGTCTGCCAGTGGGGTTTTATTGAGGATTGCAGTCTGTTGCCTTAAACCTGTCTCATTCTTTGCCTCCAGCTCCCCCTCTTTATTTTTCCTGTGTCACGTGTTCGTTATGTATTTGAAGTCATTTTCCTCCAGTATGGTGGAGCTGAACTTTTCACTGAAAGAAATTAATTTTGCAGTGAAGAGCGGTGTGCCCACAAACAGGTACATTACACCGGCAGGTTTGCGTGGGACCCGGGAGCAGTGAGGGAAAGAAGATTGAGTAGAGGAGATAGGGCTGGTTTTCTTTTCTTTCTTTTTTTTTTTTTTTTCCTGTTCTCGTGAAACTTAGGGAATTCATGCAGCAGAGATTCCTTACCTGAAACCTCTCAAGCCCCTCTATTCATAGAAAGCCATGTTTTTACTATTTTGACCAGTTGTAAAGACCTTGTTTAGCAGATTTTCCCAGTTTTGATGGGTAGACTTGTCCCATAAGGAGAGGGACTGTTTTACATTAGTGCCTAAAACCACAAAGAAATGTTACATTTTTAAGAGAGCATGCTGCTGTGTAGAGCATCTTCCTTTAGAACTCACTGGAGGTGGTAAAATGCTCTCTTCTCGACGTGGAGCCTTTACAGAACTTACTGTTCAAGGCATGGGAAACAAAAATCATTGGCACCTGTCCCCATTAGATCGTCTAAACTAGCACCATCATGGCACTTCCTGAGCTGCTGTGGTGAGCAAATGTGTAACATTTTCCTCTTCCACTTGTGACCTATAGCCAGAGTATACAGATAACTCCTTATTTCATTCCCAGTACTCATCATTTCATCCTCAAAAGTATATATTGTGTGAGTACCCCATTTATAGGGCATTTCAAGGGCAGTGTGTTTGCATTTTGGGAAACCAGCTAGTCCAAGTGAATCTCAAAGGCCATGTTGAGCATGGGCACGTACTGTCGGTTTACACACTCCAATTGATTTGCAATCACCTGGGGTCTTTTCCCAAGTATGTCTGATCTGTTGTCCCACTGTAGCTTTAGTGAGCCACACACACCAAAGGATTAGATCCACGGTCCCAAACTTTTGTTTACCTAGTCCTAATTTCTGGAGCATGTACACCCATAAAATTACACAGATACAAGTTAAAAAGATGAGAAAGATTGATTAATCAGAGTGATTTTATTTTCTTCTCCTGGCTCAATGGTGTAACATCCTCCCCTCTGCCGGGGGGAATGAATGCATCCCACGTTGGAGACCCTGGGCTGACAAAGAGCAGAGCTTTTATTTTACTCGGCTTGGAGTCCACAGAGCCTGGTACACAGCAGGCACTTAAAAATGTTGCAGTGATTAGAGAGGAACTTAATGCCACACTGAGGGAAGAGTCGGGGCTTGGGATTCAGACATCATTCCCACACAAGATTGCCAAATTCAGCGTTCTCAGCATTTAGTCTTTTGTCCAGATTTGAGGAGGCCCCAGAGAGAGGATACCCGCGTCTTCTCCTTCAGGCTCGTTTAAACTTGTTCAGTCCAACAGTGTCTATTTCCTGCTGAAAGCTGCTTTATCCGAGTCTGGGGGCAGAGTCAGACATAATCTCAGTATTGTTGATGGGATTCCTGTGTTCACACTATTTGCTGCACCTGTAGTGATTATTTATGTTTTGCAATAGCAGTTCTCAATCCTGTGTCACAATGCACTGGCTTGTCACAATTCACCCCGCGGTGTTTTGAGGGAAGTAACCTTACTAGTATTAAAATTCCAAAGTTTATTTTATCAGAGGGATTCAAGGCTATTCCTATATTAATGGTAATAGGTCACTCTGAATCACCTACACTCCCAGAATCTAGACTGTGGGGAGAGAGGGATGAAATCACAGAGGTGGTGGGGAGGGGTTTGCATATGTGTGTTCTCTGGTTTATGTGTGGTTACCTTGACGTCTGGAAGCCGTCTGGAAGAGTATAGGTTTCCACATCCTAGATTATGTCTGGTGACCAGTTTTAAGACCACACAGGCTGTTTGCGTGGCTTTGATCCCTTGGTTTGTCCTTACCATGCCACTAAATATTATGTGGCCTTGGGCAAGTCATTCTCCCTTCTTTTCTTTTCTTTTTTATTTAGTAACCATTTCCTCATCTGAAAAAATGAAATAATTGGATTCACTAGATTACATCTAAGGCTGCTTGTAGCTCCCAGAAGTTCTAATTTATAATTCTCACATAATTTTAGGATGGCAAGCTGTCGATAATGTTATGATCCTCTCATAAAAGATCCCAGGAGCAGCAGGATTTTGTTCTATGTGAAGTTGCTCAAGCCTCTTCATTACCACTCACTTGGAGGAGGAGTTCTTTGTGTTTAGAAGTGTGTGTTAGGAAATTTGCCATGGAGACTTGCTGCAGAATGCATGACTGGCTAAGGCGCTTTGCTAGGGTAGAATAGCCTTGCTTGTTTCCTGTGGGTATGGCTTAACACTTGGAAAATAAAATCATTCGGTTTCAGTAATTTGGATACTGTACAAAAAGTTACTCAACGTCCTCACTTCCATATAATTAGTCATAATCTCTCCAACCTTCCCAGTGTGTGTACCCTGTACGTTGGGCAGGTTATCGAGCTTTCTGTACAGAATTCATGGTTACCGAAGAGGCTTTGAAGTGTTTTTAAAAATAACCTGTTGCTTTTTTTTCTGTTGGAAGCATCATCTCAGATTCTTCCTTAAGATGTGCTTTTTTTTTTTTCACTATGTGCTTTTTTTTTTTTTTTCACTACATCAAATACGTTTCTTCTTTTAATAGTATCACTTGAAAGTATTTTCTTATGCTTACTCCGATGTCTACTGTATACTCAGGCAGGTCAGTCATTAGTGGTAAATATTTGTATCTTTCTTGATGGTAGAGTTTTGATATCCCTCGATACCTGAATTATTTTAATGTTAGTTTGTGTGGTGGGTCTTTCTAGAGATGTATTATTATCTCCTACAATTGAACTTTCTGCTAAATGAGGCCAACACATGAACATCTTTAAGTATAGATCCTTTATTTTTACAAACTAATGAACTACTGGGTTCTCTTTAAATACAAGAGAAGAAAGAGCATTCTGCTGGGCATATGGAGAGCCATTTCCAGACCTGCCCGCAAATCACACAAGTGACCTTGAGCTCGTGACATGCTTAACCCCTCAGGGCCTTGGTTTCTTCACCTGTAGAACAAGAAAATAAACAACTCTTAACTGCCAAGAGTTTTCTTTCTCTTGAATTTGATTATTATTTTTTATACATTTCTTGCATCCTGTCTGTTAAGGGAAGTATATGGTCTAAATCATGGAATCTCTCACCCACCCAGGAAGCTTCTGCATTTGTCCCAACTCTCCTGGCATATTTCCATTGAATGGGGAACTCACTGCCTTCTGGAGGCAACAATGTGCTGGGTGTGGTCTGAACAATACCTAGGACTTGAACGCTAATTATCATTGGGAGCCCCTAAAGGTTTTGCAGTAACCACTAATGTTTTATGATTTCTAGCCGAACCAAATGCTAGTGACAGTTATGGTATCAAGCATTTAAAGTCCAGGCACTTGGCTCTCAACATTAGAATTGTAAGGTAACATTTGACAACTTAATCTCTTAGGGAAGATCAAAGTTTTGTACTGGTAGGTGGATCCAGGCAAGTTTAGGCATTTTCTTGGCCTCTGTCAGTTATCTCTCAAATTCTTATTTTAGTCATCTTTATAATAGCAAAAGTACTGACAGCCTGCAAGTTTGGAGTTTGGTTTCTGGTCTCCCTGTTTGCACCTATACCTTCGTTCCCATTTTTCTGATCAGTAAATAGTGGATTTTGGATTAGATGATGGCACAGATCTCTGACTGCTTTGAATTTCTCTGAACCTGTGTCAACTATTAGGCAAGTAAAGTTCTAGGAATCCTTTAGTGATTCATTGAATTTTTTCTAAGACTGTCTCTCACTTTTTCTCTATAAAAAAGGTATAAATTTCCATAAAAGTACAATGTCTGTTGGTATACCTGGGTTAAAAGTTAAACCCTGCCAGATGTGCCTTTCACTCTGAAAAATGTAACTAATATAACTCAGAGTGTTCTTGATAAGATAGCTTTGCTCTTTTAATTTTTCAAGCTCGATCTCAAGGTTTTGGCTTTAGAAGGGTGTTATCCAGCTTGCTTTTAGCTGTCTTGGTCAGCCTTCAAGCTTTTGACAATGCTAACAGCTTTTCACATATATAAAGAATATGGATAACTCTTTCCTTTTTGCCCCCAACGTTGTTCAGTGAGCTGCAGCGTTTTTTTTTAGAGCTTCACTAAGATGATAAAATCCTCTATTTTTAAGTCCTGCCAGGGAAGAATAAAATGCTAGGGCATTTAGCAAGTTAGTACTCTTACCCAAATGGCTAATTTGTCTGCTTTTCTAGGCATTTATTTTGTGTTTAAGTACTTGATGGTCACACTGTAGGCCAGGTAGCAGCCCTATGGTCTGAAGCTGGGTGAGTTCCAAACTGAGTTTAGAAATCAGGCTTAGCAAGAGACAGATCGTGATTTTATAGTTCATAGACATTTAATAACCTCAATTTCTAAAGACTTTAGCAAGTTTGTACTCCAGTCCCCCTTTTAAATGGCAAGGTATAATTATGTGGTCGTCTACTCTGGATTTACCCACCCATAGACAAGTATTTGTTGTTAAACAGTGTAGATGCCCAGCACTCTGTTTAGCACGGTCCTTCCAGTGTAATGAAGTCAAAATTCTGAAAGTTTGGAGTGGTTGTTTTCAGTCTCTAAAGCGTGTTTTGATACCATTACATCTCTTAATTGTCAAAAGCACTTGCCCTCGGCACTGAGTCGACAGCAAGATTTGGCATTGGGTGTCTCTTTTTTTAGATGCAGGTGATTGAGGTTCAGGAATGCCCTTCTAAGAGTCCATGTCCAAGAAATGAACGTCTTTGAAAAATACTTTTTTCTGGGGGTGCCTGGGTGGCTCAGTTGATTGAGCGCCCGACTTCAGCTCAGGTCATGATCCATTGGTTTATGAGTTCGAGCCCCACATCGGCTCTGTGCTGACAGCTCAGAGTCTGGAGCCTGCTTCGGATCTTTGTCTCCCTCTCTCTCTGTCCCTAACCCACTTGCATTCTGTCTCTGTCTCTCTTAAAAATAAATAAACGTTAAAAAAAATAAAAAAAAAATATTTTTCTGGTTCTCCTAGCGTTACTGTACTGAAAGAGCTTATGGGGAAGGCATCGAACCACCCCTCTGTGGCAACATGTTGGCCCATAACAATGTAAGAATAGCCTTGTAAGGAAATGTAAACCATAGATATTTTGGGAGGCGGCTGGGCCATGTATCCCAGGCTGGTCTGATGTCTGTGCTGGTGAGAAACTTGTGGAGGAAACATATCTAATATATTTCAAGTTATTTAATGACTCTTTACCCTTCATATTTAATTTGTTTTTACATATTCAGAATCAAGACAAGTAAAAGGTTGTGGAAGCCCCATTGGCTACTTTTTCTTTTCCTCTATTTTGACAATAGAATGTAGCCTTTTATTTATTTTTTTTAGCAAAGTTTTAAATATAAAGTTGACCATTGAAAGAATGAAAATATTAGTGCACCTTGACAACAAAATATTTTTTGATACTTGAATCAGATTTCAGAAGCCCATATCCAGAAAAATCATGAGTTAGAGTCTTCACAGTCCCGTACATTTTTAAGGTTTTATTTGAGGAAAATTTTCCCTCCTAAGAAGAGTGATGTAAATTTGGCTGGGAGATGATACCTTCAGCTTGGAGCTGTACTAGGCAGGGCTGAGGAATGAGTCTCACTTCTCCATTCCCCTCAGGCGGTGAAGTTCATCCAGGCAGTTTCTAGTAGGAACTGAAGACAGTAACTTAGTACAAGTGGGTGACATCAAAACATCCCTGAAGATCTTGATTGGAACTGTTTTCCCAGGAGGACGGGTAGATGTCCTCATTCTCACTCCTGTCAAGGTTCTTAGGTATAGGGGGTGTGCTTCTAAGTTGGCAGTCCTTTCTCTGAAACTCTAGAGATTGGGTGGTGCTGTTGATTAAATTCTGGGTTTCCCCTATTTTCCTAAGGGAAAATGCTAAGAGGCTCTTGGAGAAACTACATGGATCATAGGAGAAGGGCTCAGCAGATGAGATTTTTCCAGGAGGGAAGAGACCTGTGGTGGCCACTCTGTTTTATGTTGTCCCCCTTCCTGTGTGGTGGAAGCCATATCAGCTGCTTTCCTGTGGGAGAATTCTCCAGAGAAGGAGAGCATGAGCTCTTGAATGATTTACACCTTAGGAACTCTGTTTTAAGGTCTACAGACTCTTGGGGCGCCTGGCTGGCTCACTCGGTAGACCATGCGACTTTTGATCTCAGAGTTGTGAGTTCAAGCCCTACTTTGGGCATAGAATTTACTGTTAAAAAAAAAATCTACTGACTCTTTGGAGTTGGGGGGTGAGAAAAAACGTCAACTAACCTTTAGGTTTCTTACTGTTCTAGAAGACTTTTCAAACACTCTTCTGTTTTAGGCACTAGATCCACCTAGTCTTGGCATATTCCAAAGTGATAACTGCCTTTTAGTTCTCTTCAAACTTTCCTTATCTCACATAAATTGAAGCACAGACAGAATGTGTATACAATATGATCAGAATTAATTAGGAGATTTCAAGTGCATTTAATACACTTCAAATATTTTCGTATCATGTTTTAAAAAAATACACATTATGGGTTTACTGATATTTAGCAGTTTATAATAATCAGTTTTCATCCTTTCTCTGCTACTTCTGGTAGTTCATTTGATTAGTTTATTCAATTTTTATTTAATTATTTACTTTTTAAAATTTTTTTCATTTCATTCTTTTTTTTTTTTCTTTTTTTAAATCTTAGTATTTTCCTATCTTTGTAAGAAAGAAACTTTTCTTGTTGGCCTTCTGTTCTTTCCAAGGTCATTTTAAGTCCATGGTCACTAATCCAGCTCTTTATGTCAGAGTCTTCTTTTTATAGGCCTATCTTTATGAACAGGCCTTCAAAAATGACTTTGTTTCTGAGAGTATGGCACAAGGAATCATGACCTCGAGTTCCCAAATCAGTGTGGGCATGTCATGTAGCCACTTTGAATTGGCTTTTCCATCTGCAAAAAGAGGTAAGTTCACTTTATCTTCGAGGGTGACATGTAGGAAACTTCAGCATGACCTGTTTGAGTGACGGCAAGGACCCGATTTGTTGTCCTTTCTTTTGGGAGTGACTAAGCCATTGCATGTGTGTGTGAATCCTATTTCTCTTGTTCTTTGAATGTATACTAGGTCCACAGGCTGTTGTAGACTTCATAAGTGAGCTATTGTGCTGATGGAAAAAATGTCTACTTATCTGGCTGATCATTTTCATTCAAAAAACTGTAAAGATCTTGGAGAGAAAGTAGTGTATACACTTTTGTCAAGATCTCCTCTCTTAGGTGGTGCTACTGCCTTTCTAACAAGAAAGCCTCATTTCTGGGGTGAGGGAAGGAGTTACAGTTTCTCCTGAGGAGAGAGCTCGGGGGGGGGGGGGGGGCACGGGAATCGTGTTGGCTCCCCTGGGTCTCTGTGATTCCAACAGCACTGGTCCAGTAGAAAGGTGCTGTCCTAACAGGGGACACAGTTTTTTCTCCTCACAGCCAATAGGCATGTAACCTTAGGCAGTGTCAGTGTGATCTTTAGATTCAAATTTTCTACTTCCAGACTTTGGAACACAGGATTTTCATTAAACCATGCCTAACTCTTTGGGAAGCCTCATGCCAAAGCATGCCTTCTGTAGTTTCTCAGATCATTTTCCATGTTGGGGATAGATGAGATTTACTCAGGATTGACACTTTTACTGCATTCTTTTTTCTTCATATCACGTTCTTTCTAGAAACATTCAGATGATGAGAGAACTTTTTAAGTACTTTGAAAATGGCATTTTATTGGTTATTTAGATACCTGTATATTCCTTTTTACATTTGAGATTAATGCTCGAGTTTTGTAGATAAAGAGAAGCTTATTATCTTAAAAGTAATTTTAGAGCCCATATCCATTCTTTAAGATCTTTTGCATTTCTAAAAAGTTAGATGGCATTCTTGTTAAGCAGCTAGATCATTCTCAGAAACTTTAAAAACTTTTCTAGGTTTTGATTCAGACCTGATCTGAAAATGAATGATAAAGCCAGAGCAGCAGCTAACATACGCAGCGGCCCTCACAACCTATTTAGATTGGCTGAGTGTTCCAAATACAGTTGTGCGTTTTCTACTCGGGATCTCTTTCTTTAAAAAAAAAAAAAAAAAAAAAATGTTTGGGATGTTTTTCCCATTACCATCTTGACATCTGCCTGGTTACACATGAATAGCTTGACCCAGTCCCTCAGCAGGGAGACTACCGTGGCCTTGCTTTCAATAGCCATGTCACTGACAAAGAAAACATATGGAATATTTCATTCCTGGCCTTTGCAAACAGTCTGGGGCTGTGAGGGCATGCAGCAGAAGGCTTCGTACTTCATGGTAGGTTGGCAAGTTTGTGTGCTAACCACAGGCTGTGCTGCTAGCAATCAGATGTGTTTTCCAAAGCCCTGCTACATTCTGTGGAAAAGGAATCTTGTGTTTTGGATAAATCAGTTTCTACTATCAGTTTGAATTAAGTTTGTATGACCTGATTGCATGGTGGGTTTCCAACTTAATCGTATATTTCACCAAAGGAAACTTGTGTAAGTGAGTGTGTGTGTGTGTGTGTGTGTGTGTGTGTGTTCATGTGCATGTGTGTGTGTGCGTGTATATGTGTGTGTGTGGGCATGCAGGACATTTGGATGCTGTTCTCCCAGGTTTGATACGTGGTGGGTTTAATGGATACACACATTGGGAATGAGGATGCTTGATTCCCAATAGAACATGCCTTGAGGACTGTCTGCCTCTATGTTTATCTTCTTGTCAGTTCAAGGTCAATTGGTCATTGTCTACTAGCTAAGTACTGCTGTATTGACCTTTATAGGTTTCTCTTGCAAAGTACCAGCCTTCTACTTGGGGGCTGTGTTTCAGTTCAGCTAGCATTAGCAACTTTGCTTTGTGGCATCTGAATCTACGATGTGGAGGCTTATCCGTAGGGGGGAAGTGTGGGGTGGGGGGCAGGAGAGGGCCAAGAATGTGAAGAAGAGGGGTAAATCAGTTGCCTTTTTCAGGTCTTCGGTGTTAAAAGAATTTGCCCTTGGCACAACCTTGGCTGAGGTGGCGTTCCAGAAGGGGAAAATACAAAAACAAAACTCTATGACATCCCAGGATGAGAAGATTCATGACTTTGGTGAAGGAGATAATGACATACATTTCATTAGGGTCCTTTCCAACGAAGTTACCCCAGCCTGAAATTCTAGTTTTATTGTCTCCCAGACATGTGGGCTGGTTTTGACAGGAGTTGATTTATGGAAAAGGAAATGAGCTCCTGTATTATCCCAGATATAGCCAAATATTTAAATGTATGTATACATTTTTTTTCCTGTAACGTATGTATACATCTTATCTAGAAGCTATTTCTGATGGTTCTTGGTGTCATCACTAAACATTGCTGTAAAACAGTGTGCTGAGAGGAATTATTGCCTCTCACATTTTCTCATAAGCATAATTCCCTTTTTAGTTCTTGAGTATCATAGATTTCTTTTAAATTTGTTGGCTCTTGGAAGGTTACATTTTTGAAAACTTAGATTTTATGGTTCTTCACAAATGAGCCTACTTGAGGTCCTCCACTTTCTTTTAGTGCCTTCATATTTTTATCCTAAAATAACTAGTTTAATCTTGGGTGTTCCATCTTCTTTCTTCAACTGCTTAACTTTCATAGCTTTGAATTCATAAGGAAACTCCCCTCAAATCCCTCAATTCTAAAATGCACCCTTTTTTAGTGTATAGCATTGCCAGTGTTGAAGTGCATCCAGTAATGTGACTACTACCACTGTCCAGATCTAGAACATTTCTATCTCTTTGCCTCCACCCATGCCCTTTGTAGTCCTCCCCTGTCCCCACCCCTAGTCCTTGGCAGCTGGTGAACTGTTTTCTACCTTGGTTCTCTTCTGTTGTTTTTCATTTACCAGAATGTCCTAGAAATTGAGTGAAACAGAATGTAGTCGTGTGCCTGGCTTCTTTTACTTACCATAATGCTTTTGAGATTCTACCATATTGTCACACATGTTATTCTGTAATATTCCTTCTTATTGTTGAGGAGCAGTCCATAATGTGGATGTGCTACAATTGATTTGTCCATTTCCCAGTTGAGGAATACTTGCCTTCCTTTCAGTTTTTGGCAGTTATAAATAAAGCCAATATAATATTCACACAGAGGTTTTGTATGAATGTAGGTTTTCATTTCACTTTTGTAAACACCTAGGAGTGAGATCCTGTGTCATGTGGAAAGTGTAAATAAAATGTTGGTCTGGGTTTTAATGTCTTAGAGCTATAGTGAGGTTTGATATTACTAACTACTTATAGCCTCAATATATTATTAGCATGGTATATATTAGTAATAGCAAAAGCTGTTAAAAACGGATTTTGTTTAAATGGCTATACTTTTTAAAGGAGTGTAATTATTGTTATTATTATTATTTTAAGTAAGCTCTATGCCCAACGTGGGGCTTGAACTCATAACCCTGAGATCAAGAGTGCCACACTCTGCCAACTTAGCCAGCCAGGCACCCCAAAAGAGAATTCTTAGCCCCCTTTTTGGCATCTGACAGTTACTCTGATACCTCCAAGGACTTGTGGAGAAATGCTCCCAATGTGGAGCATTTTGCTTATAGGGACAAAAATTTTGAATTTTTAGCGTGTCCATGTCTGGAAACTCTGATTCAAAAAAATGGAAATTTGGTGAGGAATTGCTGGGCTTACTTGTGTATCAGACATGTTACATGTGTTAACTATAATTTCCACAGTAATCATCCTAGGTCCCTGACATGGTTCACATTTCATAGCTGTGTATCTGGAGACCTGAAAGGGTTCAGTAACTTGCCCAAACGTCCCACAGGTAGCAGGTGGTAGTTTGTGAAGCTCAGGTGTTCTCTGTTTGTACCTCCTGTAGTTTACTTGGATAGTCGATAGTTTATTAGAAGAGGAGAAGGTACAATGAGAAACAAAATGGTGAGAAGCTGCAGGTTTTTACAGGGGGAGAAAAGATCAGAACCGAACATAAAGTATCCAGCAGAAGCACACAGACATCTATGTGTATGTGCACACGATCGGAGTCTGTGAGTTGATTTAGGAGTAATTTACATTAAACAATCTACTTACTGTGTAAAATTAAGTAATCTTTTATTCACAGCAGAATTTTTTGAAAAGTATATCAGTCTCTTTACGTTTTGTATTTTGTTTGAAAGCTTTCACATCATTTTCTATGTTAATAGAGTTTTTCTGTGTCAGCAAAGTATCAGTTGTGTGCATTTTGGCTTGCTTTTTCTTTCTTTTGTGGAATTCACTTAGATGTTATATGAGGATCCATTAACATACTGACTTTACTGCTTCGTACAGAGCAAATTTCTGAATGTGCCTCTTTGAACCAAAACGATGAAGTAAATGAAAAAGTGAAGTGTGCACTATGATGGTTTCCATATAGCTGCTCCCTTTCACTCACTGGAATTTCCTGCCTCTCCTGTTGAAGATGTTTTTATAGGGAAGTCAGCATAAAAGTGCATCACCCATGAGCCTTTTTCCCCTCAAGGCATTTCATTTAGCCAACTTGGTATTAATTTAGTTGGTACTCTTTAGTTGACTTGAACACTGTGTTTGTTGATTGTGTGAGCTGATGTTTATTAAGCTGTTAATATTTTACAGACTCGATGGGCTCCTATTTGGATCTGTGTGCTCTTTTCTTTAGCAGCAGAGCTGTTCATGATTGAATCTGTGGCCACAGTTTTGACTTTGAACGGGGTGACAGCCAGCCCCATGCTGGAAGGTTATTTGGTGGCTCTAAAGGTTTTCTCCTGGAAGCATTTTCCTTTTTCATCTAATTCACATTGCGGTCTTGGTCTTCTTTATGGTCCGTCTTTCTCTACAGATAAACCATCATCATCATCTTGTTATTCACTTACATGCTAATAATAATAAATGTTATTGAGGGCCAGGCATTATGTGAAGTGCTTTACATGTGTTATCTATTTAATACTCTTAATAACCCTCTAAAGCAGATGCTGTTATTCTCTCCATTTTAGAGATGAAGAAACCACAGCGGGGAAGGTCACACAGGTAATGAACAAGGTTTTGTAAATGGGGTATGAGATCTTGGTTTTTCAGATCAGCATTGTTTGGTTGAGTGGGCGAGATGACAGTATTCTTCCCTGTCTCTCCTAGATGTAGGCATTCATCTGTCTTGCGTATTGTGGATGTCGTGAGCTGCTCATTTTATAGGTGAGGAAGTCGTTCTGGAGAGGTTAGATCTGTTTCGTTCTCTACTTGAAGTGTCCTCGGCCTCTTAAACTGTAGACTTGGACCCTTCCAAATCTTAAAGGTCATCTGGTGCGGTGGTGCTAACACTCTTCTGTGTATTATGGGCCCCTCATTAAAGAGGCTAGGACTTTCTTTCCGTGGGGGAGACAAAAGTCCATTTTTCCCAAGGACATACATTTACATGTTTCTAGACCTGATATCTGTTTATTATTTGCTAAACCTTTCAGTTACATAAACTGGGAACACCAGAGTCTTACATTTTTCAGACCTTCCCTCCCTTCTCAGCCCACTTCTTTTAAGACTGGTACAAAACAGTTGATCTGGTTTAAATTCTCCATCAACTGGGCAGAAGTCCAGTTACATTTATTCATATGACTTGCCCAGAACCATTGGTAGCCCTCCAGAGTATGTTAAAAACAAAACAAAGGAGGGGCGCCTGGGTAGGTAGCTCAGTCGGTTAAGCGCTGGACTTCAGCTCAGGTCATGATCTCACGGTTTGTGGGTTCGAGCTTACTTTGGGCTCTGGGCCGACAGCTCGGAGCCTGGAGCTTGCTTCAGATTCTGTGTCTCCCTCTCTCTCTGCACCCCCCCCCCCCCAAATAAACATTAAAAAACAAAACAGAGGAGAATAAAACACATTATCAGAAAAGATGGTCTTTTCTTTGATTATGTAAACCTTTAACATTTAAAAAGACTTTTGACTTAAGTTGCTTGTCAGATGCAACTTAAGCTTGTCAGATGCTAAGATTATCTGTGCTTTTTCCTGTGTTTTGTCCAATCTTTCATGGGCCCAGTACTTTGTTGAAATTGTAGGAGATGTTTTGTGGAGGTGAATAAAAAGCTTTCACACAAAGTTCAAAATGATTTTTTGAGAGCTACTAATACTGTATTTGTATAATGGTTCATGGAATCAGTAGTCTTTTTTTTTTGTTGTTTATTTATTTATTTTTGAGAGAGTGCAAGTGCAGGGGGAGGCAGAGAGAGAGGGGGACAGAGGATCCAAAGTGGACTCTTGCTCTGACAGCCCTGAGCCTAATGTGGGGCTGAAATTCACAACTCCGCGAGAGCATGACCTGAGCCAAAGTCACACGCTCAACTGACTGAGCCACCCAGGTGCCTAGAATCTGTAGTCTTTCAACTTTAAAGTAATAATTATCGAGGCAATAAGTCAATACTTAAAAAATTAATTTAGCATTTATTAAGTGCTTTATGTGTTAGGAACTGCTGTTAGTGCTGGAGACAGAGTTATCAGAAAGCATCCCCGCCCTCACGTAATTTACCTGGCCTGGGATAAGGTAGGGGTGGTGGCAGACAGTATAAATACAATAAGAGGCACCTGTGTAGCTCAGGTGGTTAAGCATCTGACTTCGCCTCAGGTCATGGTCTCTTGGTTCTTGAGTTCAAGCCCCATGTTGGATTCTGGGCAGACAGCTCAGAGCCTGGGGCCTGCTTCAGATTCTGTATCTCCTTTCCCCTCCCCTACTCACACCCTCTCTCTCTGTCTCTGTTTCTCTCTCTCTCAAAAATAAACATTAAAAGTTAAAAAAAATATAATAAACATGAGGTCAGGTAATAGGAACTGTGAAGAAAAAGAAAGCAGGGTGAAAGGGTCTCACTAAGCAGTGTAGTCAGAGAAGGTTTGAACGGGGTGATTAAGATAATTACTGATTAAAACAGTACTTATTGGAATATGAACCATCTTAATCAATGGTAAAGCAAGATTTAAAAAGTTGCTCCTGGGGCACCTGGGTGGCTCATTTGGTTAAGTGTCCAACTTCGGCTCAGGTCATGATCTCACGGTTTGTGAGTTTGAGCCCCACGTTGGGCTCTGTGCTGACAGCTCAGAACCTGGAGCCTGCTTCAGATTCTGTGTCTCCCCCGCCCCTCTCTCTCTGCCCCTCCCCAGCTTCCTCCCTCCCTCTCTCTCTCTCTTTCTCTCTCAAAAATAAACATTAAAAAAAAAAAATATATATATATATATATATATAAAGTTTCTCCTTACCCCATAGTGATAATTAAAACATAAAAAGAATAAAATCAACATTCCATAATAACCTGGTATGTCAATGCAGTGGAATAGTACACTGCAATAAAAGATCAAATTATTGATACATGAAACAACATGGATAGATGACGTGGGTATTATACTTAGTGAAAAAGCCAATTTCAGTAGGTTCCATATCCTGTATGATTCCATTTAAAACACTCTAGAAATGATGAAATTATAGAAATGGGGAACAGGTCAGTGGCTGGTAGGGTTAAATAGGTGGGAGGACAGCAGTGTGACTTTGGATGGGCAGCAGGAGGGAGTGGTGGAGTAGCAGTGGCAAGGGGATGTCTTCATTTTATTTTGCTTCATTTTACATATAGGTGTAGTTGATCTAGCAAGGAATGGAGGGGAGAACAAAACTTTCCTTGAGAGTATTTTTTTTATTGTTATTATTTCATGGCAACACACTATGGGAACTTCCGTTTCATTTTCCAAGTAGAAGTTTGTGGAATTGAAGGTGTCTTTTCTTCGAGGAATTGAAAATACTCTGCCAGGAGGAATTGGATGTATTAATTCCACCCAGGGCTTCATTTCAGGTAGAGTAATGTGCCCGTGTTTTTGTTGTTGTTGTTGTTGTTTGTTTTTTGTGGTGATGGAGCAGTTTCTTATGATTTTAGTGGTGACTGCATGAATCTGTGCATGTGGTTAAAACATGAGTGCATGTAAAAAGTAGTGAAATCTCAGTAAGGTCTATAGTTACTAGTGCACCAAAAGTGAATATCCTGGTTTAGCTAATGTATTATGGTTATGTGAGATGTTGCTGTTGGGAAAAACCGGGTCAAGAATGCATAGGAACTCTACTATTTATGCAAATTTTGGTGAGTCCTAAGTTGTTTAAAAACAACAGATACACTAAATCAGTTTAAGGTCTTGAGAAATCTTTGTCTTGGCCTCACTCCTTAAATAAGATGGGGAGGGGCTCCTGGGTAGCTCAGCCGGTTAATAGGTTAAGCGTCTGACTCTTGATTTGGGCTCAGGTCATGATCTCATGGTTTGTGGGTTGAAGCCCCTGGATTGGGCTCCATGCTGGCAGTGTGGAGGCTGCTTGGGATTCTTTCCCTCTTTCTCTGCCTGTCCCCTGCTCATGTGCTCACTCTCTTGCGCTCTCTCTCTCTGTCTCAAAGTAAATAAACTTAAAAAAAGTTTTAAAAAATAATTTAAAAAATAAGATGGGGAAACTGAGTCTCTGAAGTGAGATGATAAACAGATTGCAGAGCCAAAGTCTGAATCTAGACTTTTTAACTTTTCAGGTCAACGTTATTTTGCTCCCTTAGAACATAACCGGTTTTAATTGCTTTTAAGCAGTTGTTGGGAGATCATGCTTGTGTTCTCCATCTTTCTCCCCTGCTTCCTTCCTCAAGTCCCCTCCACCTGTGTGTGTGTGTGTGTGTGTGTGTGTGTGTGTGTGTGTGTGAACTCTCTTCTATGTCCTGCAGCCTAGAAAAGTGTAAGATATAAAGTATGCACTGGGTTTATCATTTAAATGATTTTAACCATGTATTTGAATAGAACCCCTATGCCTCTTCTATTATGGAGGCATTTTGTTTCTGAGCACTTGGTATAATCTAAGTAGCTTGGGGATGATGTTGGATCTCTGCCTGTGAATTAGTAGCTGAGTGGTGTTTTACTTCTGATGATTCAGTATATTTGCCTTAATTGCTGGATTAACCAATTTCTTGCCTCCCACAAAAAGCACACACATTTGTGTAAAGAGAGGGTAAATGAATGAAGTTTTAGGGACTAATTTTTGTGGTATTTAAGCAACAATAGTCTAGATTACCCACAACCTTAATTTCCTTTCATGAGTCCTATAGATGGGCTTTGTCACCATTTACACTTGATTACTTCATTGTTAACCCCAGTGATGTGATTTAGCGTGCTAAGACTTAATTATTCCTTTCTGGCCTAGTGAGAAATTTCCTTCCAATAATTGCCTCCACTGTCCTTTAGCCTCTTAAGCATTTAGTTTGTTTGGAACAACATGGTTGTTCAGAAAGCATTTCCAAGCTCAGCAGTGCCTGGAGCTGTGTCTGGGCCATAATTTATACCTTTGACATAGGGACTGAGGCCTCAGTTCTCGGGCTGTGTGACTGGTGGATGCTCTTCATTAGAGCAGTGAGGTGATGCGTGTATCTGAAAGTTACAGGAAGAAAAGTTCATGACTGAACAGTACTGAAGAGTTCTCTTGTGGCCTCTCTTTCTCAGTTTAACGTTTCCTTATTTTAACTGAACACTTATGCCAACTTCGGAAATAACATTAGGTTCCTAAAAAAAAAACAAAAAAAACCAACCCCCCCCCCCAACTTTAGTGTTTTAAAGAAGTATTTTTGTAAGGCAGTCACATGCAGTGATGGTTATAGTGTAGAAGAGGTCACTGGAGAAGGTGTCCCTGTCAACATGAGGATCAGACTTGTGGATGAAATTGAAATTGATGAAATTTGCCAGGTTTGGCAAAGAGATGTCTTTGTTTTATTTCAGTTAGCTTTTAATATAGGCGTAGTTGCGTCTAGAACCCTAAAGCAAGGGATGGAGATGAGAGAAAAATTTTCCGTGAGAGTATTTTTTATTTCACCGCAACATCATGGGAAGTCCTGTTTCATTTTCCAAATGGAGGTTTGTGGAATTGAAAGTGTCTGTTTTCTGCAAGGAATTGAAAATATTCTGCCAGGAGGAGTTGAAAGTATTAATTCTACACAGGGCTTTGTTTCAAGTACAGTAATATTCCCGTGTCTCTATAGGCAATTTATAAGGCATAGTTAACATTAGTTTTTGGGGGGAGGGGGGACAGCATAGTTTCAGCGCTTTACTCCTAAGGCCCCTGTCACCCAGCTTCAAAATTCTATCCCTTCCCATGTCCTTAAACAATATTAACTGCTCTGTTTTTCTCAGAGAAGGTCTAGAATAACAATGGCATCATAGGGTAATTGGATATTCTACAATAAAAATACTTACATGCCAGTCTGTTGGAGGTACAGCTACTTCATTAGGCAGTAGAATAATATCACATTCATCACACTAATAAAAATGTTTGGGGCACCTGGGTGGCTCAGTCAGCTAAGTGTCTGACTCTTGGTTTTGGTTCAGGTCATGATCTCCTGGCTTTGTGGGTTTGAGCCCCGCATCAGGTTCTGTGCTGGCAGCCTGGAGCCTGCTTGGGATTCTCTTTCCGAGGAGAATCTCTCTGCCCCTCCCCCCACTCGTGCTGTCTGTCTCTCAAAATAAGTAAACAAAGTGTTTTTATAGGAAGTGTCTTATGTAGCCAGATTCCACCTTTTAGCTGCTGTGCTTTAAAGACATTTTTGCCTTAAACAACCAATTTTTAGGAGAATCATCTCATTTTGTTAACATAAGAACTAAACCAAAGGAATACTTACTAAAGAGAGAGGTAGGTTATAAAACAGTTGCAATTATTGAAGAATTGGTCAGAAAGCACAGCAGAAACAATTGAAACCCTTCTGTAATGTGTTCCCTATTTTTTAGAGTTTAAAATACTCAGCATAATCCAGACATTTGCTATTTGATTTGATTTCTGTAAGTACTATCTCAAGTAACAGAATTTTGCTCATAAACAGTATTTTCAAAATTTCATGCAATGACTGAAATAGATTTCTGTTAAACTTTATTCTGATACAATAATAAATTCAATTATTATCCTTCTTAAACTCTCAGAGTTGTTTTAAAGATTCAGTATATTTAAGTAGGCATTGAGTATTTTTTACAGACAGCCAGTAAATATCTGGACAGTGTTCAGAGGATGGATACTACTTTCTCTTGAATGAATATTGGCTCTTGACATAGATTGATTTGTTGTTACCACTTAGTTAACTTATGATCATTAGATATTGTCACCTAGGTGAGATTTCCACCCTCTGTTTGTGTACTTCCATGGAAAAAGAAGAAAAGCAGCCAAAATTTATCATGGTGGATTTTCTTGGTTTTGTTTGAATTTGAAATATCCATGAGGGCATGAGAAAAGGTGTCTGTTGGTGATCTAGACCGGTGAGAGGAGGTAAGAGGCAGGGAGCTTGCCTGCTTGCCTTCAGGGAGCTTGCCCCAGCTGCTGGCTTAAGGAGCCAATTTCTGTTGGTCTGTTGCTACTGTCTAAGGAGAAAGGTAGTAAGTCTGCCTTGAGGTTGTCAAATTCAAATATGTACAGATAGCTTTAACGCGTTATTCAGATTTTCATGAAATTAGTGTTTTGTGACCAAAGGACTGGGGTCATGAACAAATGGGTAGCAAAATCGTTTTGTTTCCTTAACATTCTTTTCAGCTAAAGAACAACTGACACTCTGGATAATTTATTTTAAGTCAGTAAGGGTTTTAAATTAGTTATGATTTCATTAAAGCAGGTCTGACTAAAATTGCAACATTTAAAGAAATAATTCTGTATTTAATGATAATAAAGTCTTTGAAAAGAGCATAATGGAAAGAGTGATTGTGCCACACATTTGTTCATGACCCAGATTTTAAGATTTCATGCATCAGTAGTTTTGACTCTCGCGGTGCTCCAGAGAGCAGTGACCATTGTCACAGAACCAGAGGGCATGGACCTGGAACCGATGCACGCACTGTATCAATGTGGAGCATTCGTAAGAATTACAGGGTTCACTGAAGTATGTAAAATATAACATCTTTAAACTCTTATTCTCTCTTCCCTTAGCTAAATGAGACCCATTGGTTGTACATAGCTTTTTAAATATGTGATGAAACGTTTAAGGGCGCCTGGGTGGCTCGGTCGGTTGAGCGTCCGACTTCGGCTCAGGTCATGATCTCACGGTCTGTGGGTTCGAGCCCTGCGTCAGGCTCTGTGCTGACAGCAGAGCCTGGAGCCCACTTCGGATTCTGTGTCTCCCTCTCTCTGCCCCTCCCCCACTTGTGTGCTCTCACACGTGTGCGCTCTCTCTCAAAAATAAATAAATGTTTAAACGTGATGGCTTAATACACTGTTGAGGAAATGCACATTAGTCAAATACATTGTGAAACCCAATCAGCCATTAATGTAATAGACATATATTTCCTGATGCCTCATGCTCAGAATTGCTTGTAAGCTCCCTGAGGGTAGTAATCAATTCTCACTCAACATGTTCTTAGCTATTCCCTTACCTACGTTTGTGCTTTGCGTGAAACTTACCCTTAAATCGTTGAATAGATTGAAGGATATGAAACGATTACTTTTGGAAATTGTTTTTTAACTGGTGACATTTTATTAATAACTTGCTTAGCAAAAGTTGTTACCATGAACATGGAGCGCATGCCTATTATCCTTCCAGCCACGCTACTGTCTTCACTGGGGGAGAAAAGAGGAGGACTCTGCTTCCTGTTCTAACATTGGTCCTACTGTTGGTGTGCGAGGCATTGGGCAAAGAGCTTCACGTTTACATTGTTGCTGGATCATCACATCAACTGTAGGAGAAAGGTACTCTTCCTTCTCATTTTAAGCTGACAACACTGAGGCACAAAATGTTTCAGTAACAGGTCCAAGGTCGTATGTTTTATAATCTCTAGCCAGGATTGGAACCCAAGTAGTCTCTTCCAGAACCTGTGTCCTCCTCCACTCCACCACGGGGGCTCACAAGTGTCCATGGGGGATCTGCTTTGGTGGAGAAGACAGACCTAAACACAGAATACAGTGTGGGAGTGCCGTAAGGTGGGATGAACAAAGGCTGTGGGAGCAAAGAGGAAAGGAACTTACTCTGCTTTGAGAAGCTGGAAGGCTTCGCAGCAGAGGTGACATTTGAGCTGGGTCATTCAGTCTTCTGTGGGGCAGCTGCCGGGAGTTCTGCCTTGTTTGAAATAAGCACATTTACAAGAGAATAGTGGAGCACATTCCGCTTGATGGATTGGATTGACAGTTTGGAAGTAACTCCCCAGAATGATGGCTTTGTTAGGTATTTTTTCTCCAAGAACCCTACCTGCCACTCCCCTTTGGTGAATTGTGGCAAGAAAGCTGTCACATTAAGCTGTCACTCAGGATATTTGCGAGAGGGGGGAGGGAGGAACAAATTATGGGCACAACTAGATATTTTCAGAACAGCCTAAAACCCGGAAAGATTGTATTTCAGAGCATTTGAAAATGAACAGAACAGCCTTTTTTAAGTTGTGCAAAAAGAAAATCGAATAATGAAAAGTTAATTAGGCTATGGATATTTTTAAAGCTGGACATTCTGATTCTTATCCACCATAATTACTTGAAGCTTTGTGAAGGCCAAGATAGAGGGGAGAAGAAAACTTTAGAGGCAGGAATCTTACAGAACTGTACAAAGTTCTTACAGAGATTGTTTAATTGTGAAAATACCTTATCTTTTTCCATGAGATTTTTAAGGAATGTGTAAGGAGCAGATTCAGTTACGACTCATGTTACCCTTTATCTCTGTTGTCTAGTTGTTTGCTTGAATAGCGTCTCACGAGTTTTGCTGTCTCTTTCAATGTGTGTACGTTAAGCTATTGAAAGGCTTGAGAGATCAATCTAGATCTTTCTAAGTTATGTCTGCTAACAGTTTTATTTCTGGGGAGATGGTTTTGCGACCGCTTCTCAAGTTGGCACTTCCCTCTCCTCCCCCAGCTCCTGCTTTCTCCACCTCCCTTCTGAACAACCCCTCATTCACCGTCCACTCCCCAAGCCTGGAATGGGAAGAACTTGCTTTGTTACTGATGATAATATTTAAGCTCTAAAATTTTAACAGTATTTCAGTTGCAAATAAATGGAAATTGTGTATTCTGTTTAATGTGTTTCAGAAAATCCCTGCTATTTTTTTTTCTTTAAATACAAGAAAACAGGCGTGTAATGCCTCATTGAGAAAAGCCTGTGGGGGTGCTTTGTGCAGGTCTTAATTAAGGGCTTTGAAAGACCAAACAAAAGGAGAAAGGAAAATGCTACAGGGTTATTGTTATTCCACCCCCATTGGCTCAGCTAGCTGACCATCCATTGGAGCATTTTGTCCATTTTGAAACTGAATGACACTTTTGTTCGTGATTAACAGAGGTGAAAGAAGCCAATTATTGGGCCGTCTTTTTCCATAGAGCAGCTGCTGTTGGATTTAACTGCAGGCAAATATGGCCTTTTACTACCACAAGGATGTTGTGATGACAGTTTATTTTTATAGAACTATGTGGTGGAAAACAAAATCTGTCTGACTCCTGTTATGAATATGCCCTGGAATTTATCATGAAAGGATGATTTTAATGTTCAGGCTGTACCACAGTTCTCCTTTTAATAATAACGTGTGTGTGTGTGTGTGTGTGTGTGTGTGTGTATGTAATACATATTTGTACACATTTCAAACAGTTCTTTATGGGATTCCAACACTAAAGTTATATATTTGTTAATGCGTGCATTTCTAAGCTGCTTCAACTTTTCCCCATGCATTTGTAAGCTGCTTCAACTTTTCCCCAATTTTAAGTATACCACGTTCTATTACCTGTTAAAGCTGCAAAGTAATTTGGTAAGACAATGGTGTTGCCTGGGTTGCAAGCTATTTTGATATATAGACTATTTAGGTGGGACAAATGGGTCTCAGAGACCACCTACCCATTAGTGCAGACTTCTGGCTTGCCTCTCCAGTATTCAGTGGTAGGAATGTAACTGGAGAGGACGCTGCCATGTGCCTTGGTATTGAATGAATGTGTAATAATGGGGTGTAGCTGGAGGAGGGCCCAGGGGTCAGCTCTCAGGATTTACCCTACTTGGATATGCTTTTAGATAATAGGGCAGAAGGTGGGGTTTTAGGGTCCTGGGGGTCAGCCGTGACTTACCTGAGTAAAATTCTACCTTTTCCTTTTTATCTTTTGAGGCATGCTGGTGTAGTAGACAAAGCTCCGTGTCCGGTCTGCTTGGGCAAGTTTCTTAACCTTTCCGAGATTATTCCCTGAGTAGTGGAGTTTAAAATAGCTGTCTTCAGAATGGTCGTGAGGATTAAATGATTGAGCATGTAGGTGTCCAGCACCGTGCTTGGCACACAGAAAACGTCTGATCTGTGTGAACTCCCTTTCTCTTTGGCCGGGTGGCTCCTGATACCTAAATCCGAAGCCAAGGGGCAAGAGTCTGGCAATTTGGCTTCTTACCCAATTAGTTTTCCTTACTAGATTTTCAAGTAGCAGAAGGTTGAGTTTCCAGGCATAAGTTAACGAGAATAAATGGTTTCCCTCCGCAGCCTTCTCTTCTTCAATGGCCTAGGACGGAACCACCATGACCCCTCTGTGCATTGTAGTGTCTGTCAACAGCCTGGAGTACTGACTTGGTCTTGAGAGCCATTGTTGCAGTTCATCTAAGAGTCTTCTCAGGCCTGGCTCCCTCTTGCTCCACAACCCTGGGAAAGCTCAATTTCTGTTTCTTTATTGGCAACATAGTGATAATCCTTAACTCCTTACCCACTTTCAGGTATGTCTTTGAAGATGGTTACATCCTAGGCAGTTTTAAAGAACTCATTAGAAACCACTACATTACAATGGAAAGGTGAGTTCCCCAAAATTGTAAAACAAAATAAATTTTTTGTGACAAGCTAGGTAACTTAGTCGTGTAGCTGCATGGGATTCAGTTTCGGATCAACAAACGGTTTACAGATGTTCAATTTGTTAGGTACTAGAATCTTCGGGTAGCATTTTCATCCCCATGGGCAAATGAGATTGTAGACTTCCCAGAAGACGTGGTGTTGGACTGGGTTTTATGCCTCTTATCCTCTGATTTGATTTCCCATTCCTCCTCTCCATCCCCAGTCCTTGTGCCATGTTCTTTGGAGCCCTCTCAGGTTGATACTCCTTCCTGCCTCCACAGCCTCTTTACTGGTTCTTCCTTGAGGACGGCGCTTGCCTGCAGCTTTTAGGTTTTCTGTTGCTTGTCTTCCCACACCATTAAGATCTTAGCATTGAAGTTCTTGCCACTCCTCATTGCTGCCGGTGGGTCACTAGGCTTCGTTCTTCACTTACAACCCCTGTTTGTCCCATGCTGTGCAACCTTCAGTTCTGATGCCTTTCTGGTAACAGTCATCTATTAGCTTCTCTGTTGGTCCCCGTTAGAAAAGAATTAGGTGTTGAGCTCACGGTCTTTTCATTTCTGCCACCTCTACGCTACGACAAGTTGTATTATTTACCCCACGTGGGTAATCCTCTCAACGCCATTACCTGTCTCCATCATACTGGTGAGCCCTGTTTCAATGCCACGTCAGCCATTCCTCATGGCTGCATCCTGGACCTTGCTAGCACCCAAAACTGCCACATACCGGTTGTTGTTGTTGTTGTTGTTGTTGTTGTTGTTGTGGTCAGCTCAGTTTCTCCATGCCTGTCACTAGGTGAATTTTTCAACCTCATCATGCCCTCACGTCCCTTGATTCATTTAGTTTCTCTCCGTTTATTCATTTCTTTCTCTGGCAAGATTAAGGTTCAGGGTCCATTCCTTCACTCTCTTGCCAGTATCCTTAATCTTCTTATCCTGTTGTCTTATCAAAGGTGACTTTTTTGATGATGAGATCTACTTAGTCACCCTTGCTGCTTTTCTGTGAAAGATCTGGTAGGTCGCAAACTTAGTTCTTACCACACATGCCTCAGGGGAAGAAAAGGAACTCATATGGTTTGAGGAGGCACTTATTATCAGAGGCTCACTGCTCAGATGAAATGGTTTGTTGGAGAATGAGCTTTCCATTATGATGCCCTGTGATCTTATTCAGATCCTGGAGCCTTCTGGGGTTCTAGCTGCCTCATCTATATAATGAAACTGCTTTTTTTTCTGAACCTACATGTAATACTAAAACTAATTTGTTCTAACTCTCCATTGCCTTAGCTTTGTCACCTTAGACAAAGTCCAGTGATCTGGGCCTCAGTTTCCCCATTTTTAAAAAGGGACACTACCTAGCCCTGCCTGCTTCGCAAGGTCGTTGTGAAATGCAAATAATAGCAGGAGTGTGAAAGTGCTTTGTAAGGTCGAGGCAGCTGTGTTCCTTTAATGTGCATTTGAATCACCAAGTTTTTTATTCAGTGGACCTGGGGTGGGACCCAATTATTGGCACGTCTAGTAAATTCCCAGGTGATACTGATGCTGCTTACCCTGAGAGCACACTTTGGGAACCACAGCTTTCAGGAGTTCAAGATTTGTGAAAGATTACCTCATTACCCTTTCCCCTTTTATGTAGTTATGTCAACCATACTTTTTAGTTAAAAATCAGGACAAGCCTAAAGGTCTTTGGGAAAAAAGTTATGCGTTAATTGGAATTCAGACTCTTTCCGAACATCTTGGACCTGTGGTGCCTTAGGTAAGTATGTCAAACTACAGTTCTTGAAGAATTAACTCCTGGAAATGACTGAATTTGGATTGAATACTCAACAGTAGTACTGTGCCCTGTAAAACCAGAATCGTCAAGGTGCATGTAAATATGAAAGCTCAAAAATATTTTGACTCTTTTTCTCAAAGGAGGTGCCACATAGAAAACTCAAAATTATATGGGAATTATGTCTCTAAGGTTTCACAGACTGGAGTCAGAGGTAGCTGTCAGAATGGGTTGGGGTGGTGTGCCTGGCTGGCTCAGTCAGTAGAACATGCGACTCTTGATCTTCGGTTGTAAGTTCTAGCCCCATGTTGGGTGTAGAGATCAGTTAAAAATAACATCTTTTTTATTTATTTACTTCGTAATGCTTATTTTTTGAGAAAGAGAAAGAGAGTGCAAGTGGGGGAGGGTCAGAGAGAAAGGGAGACACAGAATCCAAAGCAGGTTCCAGGCTCTGAGTTGTTAGCACAGAGCCCGAAGCAGGGCTCAAACTCACGAACCGTGAGATCATGACCTGAGCTGAAGTCAAATGCTCAACTGCCTGAGCCACCCAGGCATCCCACTTAAAAATAAAACCTTAAAAAAAAATGGATTTGGAGAAGGGTCATCTACTGGGCATACAGATGTATTTCTTTTTGTTTTCCATACCTCTTCACATCCCTTCACCCTGGTTAAGATGCATTGTAGAAATTGTACCTCAAGGAAAATGGACCATGACTCTTCATAATTAACAACTCATTCCCTCAGGTTTCTCTAATGGTACTCCAATTTAAAAAAATATTGGTTCACTACCTGCTTCACAAAAGGGCCAAAGTACAGGAAGGAAGTAGAGCAGAGAGAGGTAAATAGAAGTAAACTTCAGAAATCGGTGGTCTTGACAATTCAAAATGCAATTGAAGGAATATAAAAAGGTGTAGCTACTATGGAAAACGGTATGATAGCTCCTCAAAAATTTATTTAAAGTTTATTTATTTTGAGAGAGAGAAAGAGTGTGCATGCATGTGAGCCGGGGAGAGGCAGAGAGAGAGAGAGAGGGAGGGAGATTAAGAATCCCAAGCAGGCTCCATGCTGTCAGCACAGAGCCTGATGCAGGGCTCGATCTCTTGAATCTTGAGATCATGACCTGAGCTGAAATCAAGAGTCTGTGCTTATCCGATTGAGCTACGCTGTTGCTCAAAAATTTTTAAATGAACCATAAGATCCAGCAGTTCTACTCCCAAGTATCTACCCAAACATTTGAAAGCAGAGTCTTAAAGAGATATTTGCACACACATATCATAGTAGCATTATTGACAATAGTGAAAAGCAGAAGCCACCAAAGTATCCATCAATGTAGTTGGATAACGAAATATGAAAAAGGAAAGAGATCCTGACACAGGCTACAGCATGGATGAACTTGAAGACATTATTCTAAGTGAAATAAGCTAGTCACAAAAGGAGAAATATTGTATGATTCCATTCATATGGGGTACCTAGGATAGTCAGATTCATAGAGACTGAAAGTAGATGGTGGCCATCAGGGACTGGAGGCAGGGAAGTGGAGAAAGAAGAATTATTATTTAATGGGTATGGAGTTCCAGTTTTGAAAGATGAGAAAGAGTTTTGTGGTGGATTGTGGTGGTGGTTGCACAACACTGGGAATATGCTTAATGCCACAGGACTCTATACTAAAAAATGATTGAAATGATAAATTTTATGGTTTATATAACATAACATCTTTATTATAAAAATGTCAGTATTCTTATCAGAGTTTTTCAACCTTAGCATCTACAATTTGAGCTGGGTGATTTTTTATTATGGGGGGGGTCTATATTATCTGAGTTCTCTGGAGAAATAGCACAGTAGGATATATAGAGCACATTTATTGTAAGGAACTGACTCCTGTGGTTATAGAGGCTGAGAAGTCCCAAGAGATGTGGTTGGCAAGCTAGAGACCCAGAAGAGCCGTTAGTATAGTTCCAGCCTAAGTCTGGATTCCAAGGCAGGAGAAGATTGGTGTCCCAGCCTTAAGATGGGCAGAGAGAACAGTTCCCCCGTATTCTACCTTTTTGTTCTATTCAGGCCTTCAACAGATCAGGCCAGGCTCACCCATATTGGGGAGAATAATCAACTTTACTCAGTCTGCAGATTCAAATGTTAATCTCATCCAGAAACATCCTCACAGACACATCCAGAATAATATTTAACCAACTATTTGGGCACCCTGTAGCCCAGTCAAATTGACACATAAAATTCACCATCACAGGGCCTGTCTGTATAACATAGGAAGTTTAGTCCCATCCCTGGCCTCTGTTCACTAGATGCCAGTAACAACCCCCACCTCTCCAGTTGTGACAACTAAAAATATCTCCAGACATTGCCAAATGTCCCCCAGGGGACAAAATTACCCCTGTTTGAGAACCATTGCTATACATTCTTTAGTTCTTAGGTAAAGAAAATAGATAATCTTTATAGATTTGCATTTGTTTTGCTTTCTTCTATTTTTTTAGATTTACATTTTGTATGTTATACACATTAATTACCAGTTTGTATTTGGAAGAATGCAGGAAATGCTGAGACCTAGATTTTGTTTTGATTCTGGTTAAGTGGCTTGGAAAAAAGCAATTGTCCCCTTTTTGGCCCTTAGATTTACTCATCAGTACAAGTTCTGGGGGCAGGGATGGGGATGGATGAACTAGATCATCTCTCTGGCTTATTTTAGCATCAACACACACAAACACACAACTCAGATGAGATTCAGGTAAAAATCTGTAGACTTGAGAAGCAGAAGCATCTTTTTTCCATGCTTAGCATGACAAGGATTGGAAGGACAGACCTAATTCCTGTCCTTTGTGGGAAATACCTGATCAGGTGGCACTCAGCAAAAATAGCCACTCCTCAATTTTAAGTCACTGTTTATTATAAAGCACTTTGCAGAAAGTGTATTATATGGAGATCATTGGTTTTAATGATTACTGCTAGGTACCATCTTGAAACGTTTTTTCATTTCTAGAAAATAGCATGTCATTCATTGGTCTAACATCCATGGATGATTATGATTTCTTTTCAAAATAACAATTTATTAAAAAAAGGAAAAAATTGGCCAAAACAGTAGGGTTCCTTGTCTATTTTTAAGGAAGAAATTACTAAGATGCAAAATAAGTTTTAAAATAAAAACGAGTGTGTGTATATTTGTACTAACTTACATGTTTACATTGGTTGTCCTGGCTCAGCCACATAAGTGGCAGTTTGCACTCTGAGCCAAACATTTGAGCCTTGACATCCCCCAAATTTCAGATCCATTCCAACCTTTATGGCTCATGTTGCTGCCTAAATATTGGGTAGAAACAGCGGAAGAACAAAAATAAAATGGGGAGGGGGGCTGGTATTCGAAATTAAAGCTAGTCAGTAACCAAACAAAACAGGCAGATTGTGCGCCCAGTTTTTTAGTGTCTCCCCCTCAGCCTCCCCCTCAACACCTCCCCTCCCCCCATCACCCCCTGCTCCTGGTTTCAGTGCGAAGACTGGCTAAGGTACCGCCAAGCAAGAGGCCCATCCATCACACAGAGACAGGATTTGCAAACACACGATATTCAGGCCTGGAGTTACTTGCAAGTGTGGGATAGTCACATGAGAACATTGGGAACAAACAATATTAACACCTGTGACGAGGGTAAGTGATCTAGTGGTGATTTTCACCACCCTGTTGTAAACTATAATTACCAGCATTGCAGGGCCCTTAGAAAACCTTCTAACTGCTATCGGACATTTTCCTGAGATTTTTCCTTTCTTTTTTTTCCCCCCACATACTTGATGAAAAATTAAGGTGGAAAAACAATGCAATACATGTTTTAGTTACATAAATGGCTTCACTCTCCACCAAACCAAGTGAAGCTCCCATTCTTACAGGATAAATTTCCTGGGTAAGTGGATGGTGTTAGAACATTTCTGAAAATGATTTGTTAGTGCCTGACAGGTTTTTTGTTTTTTAAAGCATTATGGTGTAGTGATTATGGAGACAGCGTTTGGAGATGGGCTGCCTGCGTGTTTGAATTCTGGCTTGACCGCTCTGCCGGGTCATTTTGATGCAGTTCCACTTCCAGTCTGTAAAATGAGAATAGCGATGGTGTCTACCTTTTCTGATTGTTGAGAAGATAAGTACGTGAATCATTTGCTACCGTGCCTAGCACTGAATGCCAGCTCTTTTTGTTATTGAAGGGGTAGTGTTGGTTAGTGGAAGAGGCACTTGGTCAAATGTTATCTAGAAGGGATAATCTGTTATAGAGTGATGGCTTAAGAGAAACTAAAAGAATTTGTATCCAGTTGGAGCACCATAATCTCTGAGTTTAAAAATTTATAATCATCTACTCCTGAAATCATTGTTGCACTGTATGCTAATTTGGATGTAAATTAAAAAAAATAAAAAATAAAATAACTAACATTTTTTAGTCAGAAAAGCCATCAGATGGAAGGATGTTGCTTCCTACCTGCCTGTGTGATGAATTGCAGGTGAAATATGAAAACGAGTGGCAATGTCATGATTTTAAGGAAGACTTCTTTTAGTCACCGAAAGGGCCATCTTTTATTCTAAGATGACGCCCTTTTGGCATTAAATCTTTCCTGCCTGCTTTTAAAATAGGTTGATGGATGATGATTGTAAATGTTCTCACATGTCAAAATAAAGAGTTGTCAGCCCTGCACTGGTTTCCCCGGTTGTGTGGGATTCAGGGCTGGGGGTTGGGTGCTTTGTTGATTTATGGTACCAGAATTCTGAGAGTCTTATCCATGGTAGGAATCTTGTCACGGGTCCTTGACAGAGGTCTTCTAGCCACTGCCTAAGTGTCTCCAGTGAGGATGTAGTGGCTTCTCCTACTGAACAGCTCTAAGGCATCGACAGTGTTCTTTTCTGTTCTATTTTGTAATATACTCTACTGCCCAGCTCAGTATAGTGGAAAGACCACAAGCTTCTACTGCAAATATTATTTTACTTTGGGTATGGAAGGCCAGACTTCTAAATATTAAAAGGGGATGCAGATGTAAACACTGAGCATGTATGAGAGTCTTAGGGATTGTTAATTTCCTTTCTTCCTTTCCCATCCGTAGCATCTTGTCACCATGCCTAACTGTCTCATCTGTGAGATGCATCTTCTCTGATTTACATGAGAGCTTCAGTTCCTTCCTTCAATCTCATCTTCTCCAGACCAGATTTCCCATATTTTTAGTGGCTCCTCTAGTCAGCATTTTGAGATCCCTTTATTTCCCAGCCTTCAGTTTTTGAGGCAGACTATGTGAATTTTCTAGGTACCAAGCCTTCTGTGTGGGCACCTAGTATTTGCAGAGAAGTAGTAATAACACCTCAAGTTCACAGAAGGCTTTATTGTTTTAAAAATGCCTTCCTGTCTTTCCCAGACCTGTGGCAGGGGAGAGGCTTTTCTATTTGCCTGTGAGGAGCCTGGGAGTCTTTCTAAGAGCAGACAGACATCATTTAATTTTAGAATTCGGAAGACTTTGCATACCATGGCAGCCTCATATCCCAGAAGAGAAATTGGAAGCTCAAAAGAGTAAAGGGACTTATCTCAGGCCACATGGCCAGAGTTTGGCCAGGCCCCTGGGGAATTGGACTTCATTTTGAAGTTTGGTTTTAGTCCAGAAGTTGAACCATTGCACTCTGCTGCCTCTGTGTTGTGCAGTGGGTGAAGAAAAGTATAAAGCAAATAAAACAGGGCTCTTTGGCACAAGGAATTTGCACAGGAATAGGGCAAATGATTTGTTCTGCCATTCTGTTCTTAAAAAAAAAAAAAACTCAGCAGCTGAAGTGATGATAGGTACACATTTTGGGAAGAAAGTCCACATTGAGTGCTATTGTTCAGGAAGGATTTTTTTTCTTTTAATTTTTATTTTAGGGAGAGAGTGTGTGAGCAGAGTAGAGGGGCAAAGAGAGAAAGAGAAAGAATCCTAAGTAGACTCCCTGCTCAGCGTGGAGCCTGAGCCCATGACCCCAGGATCATGACTTGAGTGAAAATCAACAGTTGGATGCTCAACCTACTGAGATACCCAGGTGTCCCTCAGGAAGGATACTTTGTAGAGACTGTGAAGAAAATTAGATTTGGTTATGGGAGGAAACAGTAGAGGGATGTCCCATGTGAGGGGTGTAGGACAGTATTTCCTAAAATACCTGTGGTGATGGACCAGTTTAATTTCTGATCCACCGTGGTTTGATACGTTTGTAAAACATAATAAAGATGAACTTTTCATAAAATAAAATGGAAAAAAGATACAGTGGAAAAATACCAACCCAGAGTTTTCATTATTTGATTTTAGACATAAAATGATTTTACCAAGTTGCTAGGATGTGAACTTTCAGTCTGGTCTCATTGTGGCATGTTAACGATTTATAGAACGACCCCACATTTTGAGTGGCAATGATCTAGTGTGAACAAAAGTGGGGAAAAGTGGGGTATGGTGGCAGGGAGTGGATGGATCACAGGTGGTCTGAAGGAGGTAGACCTACCCAGAGCAGGAGAGTGTAGGAAAAGCATAAGAAGAAAAAGTGAAGGTGATGGTAACTGAGAGAGTATTTCAACTTTGAGGGGGACGGGGAGCTTAAATTTGGCACCATGAGCAGTTGGGAGCCCCTGCAGGTTCTTGAGCAAGGGAATTGGCTTGTTAGTGCCATGCTGTATGATACTCTTAGATATTTGAGGTATTTGCTGCTGCTGTGTAAGCTCTGTGTATATCTAAAACTCCTTTTTTTTTCATGTAAAATACTCTTCCATGATTACTGTCTTTCTTCATTTTCCTCTGTTTACATCATTCAACTAGCAGAAATGGCTGCCTTGTATTTGCCGATGGGCCTTGTCTGTGATGGATGCTTCTTTCTAGAGCAGGTTGGCCATTTCCCCACACTCTCCCTCTCCTGTCGCTTTCCCACCTATGCAGTTGCATTCAACTACAGGTGTCTTCCGGAAAACTTCCGACTTTTTAAACCAGTACAGTCGATCCTTGAACAATACCAGCTGTATTTTCATGAAAATGTATTTTCTCTTCCTTATGATTTTCTTAATGTTTTCTTTTCTCTAGTTTATTGTAATACAGTATTCTTACAATATAACGTATATATATATATATAATAACACAAAATATGTGTTATGTTTATGTTATTGGTAAGGCTTCTGATCAACAGTAGGCTATTAGTCATTAAGTGGGGAGTCAAAAGTTTTAGTCGGATTTTTGACTGTGCAGGGAATAGGTGGAATCGTCACCCCTAACCCCAGTGTTGTTTAAGGCTCAACTGTCCTTGTTTTGCTTGTGAGCATTTTGAAAGCAAGGTCAAAGATGGAGATTGTGGAGGGAGGTGGTGTTTAGGTGGAAAAGGCTCTGTGTGTGTGTGTGTTGGGGGGGGGTTATTTAGGGAACTGTAAGGATAAAGTAAGATTGGTGTTCCTAATATATGGAATGCCTTTTGTATTCTTTATCCAAGAGGGAGTGGCAGTGCTTTGCTTTATAGACCAGGATTTGGGTTCTGAACTACCATGACCAAGAATTCGCCCAACACCTGAAGCCAATAACCAGTAGGACATGGACATGATGTTTTACGGCCCACATGTATGAAACAAATGGAGTCCTAAGGAGAGGCGTGGCATGGACTGTTCCATATTTTGGAAAGATTGCTGTGGGTGCTGAGTGCAGGTTGCATTGGAGAGGGACAGTCATGGAAGCAGGGAGACCACCTTGGGGGCTACTGTGGTGGTTCTTGGAGAGAGGGTGGTGGCTTGCATTAGGGATTAGGGTGGGGGAGAATGGATGGAGCTGTTGTTTTGGCGCTTATCATAGCATTGGGGGCTCCTCATGGAGGCCCAGGAAACAGTTAAGTTATATTTAATATGTACTGTTAAATTTTGTTTAATTTTTATTTATTTTTGAGAGAGAGAGAGAGAGAGACAGAGCACAAGCAGGGGAGGAGCAGAGAGAGAGAGAGAGAGAGAGAGAGAGAGAGAGAGAGAGAATGTGCTGTTTGAGAAAGAGAAGGGCAAAGAGCGTTTTTACCAACAAAACAAAACAGCTGTTATCAAGAGGTACTTGAGTGCCTGCACCTCCATTGCCCTGAGGGTGAGCCCTCAGCTATCTGGAAAACTCGGCTATCCAGGACGACTCGTTCTCTGAGAGCTCTGGTTTAGCTGTATTAATGTGGAGGATAATCTGTGTGTGTGTCATTGTTTAATTGTTGGCATGTAGTGACTCAACTGGTAATTTAAATTAATAGACTGTGCATATAAGCACCCTATTGTTCTTCTTAGATCTCTATGGAGCTTTGATTGGCACTTAAGTGATGGTGTATTTGAATTAATTACTGTAGCTGAGCAAGAGCTGGGAAAACACATTAGAAACAAAATAGATAGTTGTGATGTAGGGGTGGAAGGAATACACGCAAAGTGTGAGTGAGCCCAGAATAAACGCTCCTGGATGAAGAGAATGGAGGAGTGGAGGCCAGGTGCTCGCAGACATCAGGGCACCCGAAGGAAGCGTACTCAGCTGGTAGCCTCAGCTGCTCACTGAAGGGGGAGCCACCCTCCTGCCCCTGCCACCCCTGCAGGATGAAGAGGCGTGGTGTGGGTCCCCCTTTCCCCATCCCTCAGGATCCCAGCCCAGGCATTTCCACCTCAGGCAGGCTCTTCCTCACATGTTTACACACATCCTCTTTAAACCTTGTGTTACTTTTCCTTTTCGCTTTTAAATCTTGCCCAGTTACCTCAGGAAATTCTCTCCCTTTCTTTGTTCTATTCCCGGAGCCAAAATTAAAAGGGGCAGAAAAAAAAAATTCTAGTTCTGGTTAATATTCATGGGATTCATGCTGTAATAAACCTATTGACAAATGATCTAATTACCAAATCCCATGGCTCTTATAGGTACTGATTACTTGACAGGGTAGTACTTCACCTTGAAGCTTCTTCAGATTCTTCCCTTACCTTCCTGATCATTCCTTCCTCTTTGTCTCTTAAACTGAGTTACTTCTGAGTTTTTTTTCTCAGGCATTTTCTTTATTACCCTGGACGTCCTCTTTGGGCGATGCCATTTGCTGCTGTGTCTTAATTCTCCATGTTGCCAGCTCGCACCCCCCCCCCCCCCCCCCCGCCCCCGGCATGTCTCGGTTCTGGGCTTCAATTTACAACCACCTGTTGCATAACGCCACACAACCTGAGACCCAGTGCACGTTTCTCTCCTGTCACATCCCCAGCTCATGGTGGCATCACGGTCCCAGCTCTGTGGACGAAGCACCACAGGGCTGTCTCTAAGGTTCACCTTTACTTTTTTCTTGGCCTCTAATCACAAAGCTCTGCTGGTTCTGCCTCGGAGAGGGCTCTTCTCGTCCTTTCCTTCTCTGTCCCTTGTGCTGCCGTTTTGGTTTCCAGAGCTCATTCTCCTTCACAGGTGCCCTCCACCTCAGCCTTCTTGCCTCTACAGTCACCCTTTCAGACCACCACCAGACACATTTGTACATTTGTCGGCCTATGCCAGGCACACAGGGGGTGCTCACAAAATGCTAGCACATTCCACTGTATTTCAAAAAAGAATTTAAGATTGCTTACAAAAACGTGTAACATAAACTACAGAAGAGGTGAACCCCAAACATAAATTGGGACAAGAAAAGATCACTTGCAGACAGGAATTACTGAAGCTACATACCTAACATATACATTTGGGGAAAGGGGTTACAGTTTTAGCTTGGAGAAGCTTAGTGCCCACTAGGATGGGGGAGTGGTTCCATACTGTCCGTAAGATAAAAAGGGCACATTGTGCAGGAGAAACACAGCTGTTCTTGGAACCAAGGTCAGAGAGAACTTTCCCCAAGGGGCTCTGGTAAAGGGAAAACTGTGTAGCTTCACAAATCATAACGTCATCTCGTTCTTAGAACACCCGTGGCGATCAGTTTCATGGGGCTTCTGCTCCCAGCTTCGCTCTGTGGAGGACGGTAGCAGAGTGCCGACACGGAATTTCAATAAAGGTATAGGGGATGGAAAAATTGTGCTCGTCCACCAGAATTTCTTTGTAAATCAGCCTTATTTATGTGCCTTTAAAAAATAGCCTCCTGTGGCTTCTTGTTTGTGTCCTCAAATTATTATGTGGGTAATCAGTGTCCTCTGTGATCTGAGCCTATATTGTCGTTCAAGGTTTGTCCCTGACCCCTGAACTCCATATCCCAGCCAGGCCAGTCTACTTGCAGTTTCATGACTGGTTCTGTCCTTTAGAATCCACCGTCCTGCAAGCTGTTCTTCTGGCTTTGGAGGCCCTTCTCTTTCTGTACTTTTTTACCCAGTTTGCATTCAGCTGCCTTTTTTTTTTTTTTTTTTTTTTTTTTAAGATCGGAGGGGACACTTTATTCATCATGCCAATAAAGATTTGTCGAACAACAGCCACAAAAGGTGTAAGTTCTTTACGTACAACTGACATTATGCATCAAAGCACCCACATCTTATAAAGGTATCGAGAATTTCACTTCAGCAATTTTATTTCCTTTTAAACTTACTGCTTCAAGTAAGAGACTTCTCATGCATTTACTTGGGTAAGTGCAGGTAGTATTGGTTTATTTGTTTCCATATTTTGGTTGTAACAGTTGTTCAGTAGTTGAATATATAGTGAGGGGTTCTAGGCATTAACCTCGGAATCTAAGCACCATTTAACACATAGTTCCTGGGGAAGTTGTTTTCCCAAGTTCCAAAGCATATCACTGAAAACATCACTGCCACTTGCTCCAGTTTAAGATAGTAGAAAGATCCCCGGACTGCGATTTATCTTTTTGATTCTGACCTTGGTTCTTTAATTAATTATTTAACCCCTTTGGGCCTCAGTTGCCTCATTATTACAATGAGATGATAAGGTTAGATGGTGATCAGGCAGTGATAATAGTAAAAATAATAATTGGAGACTTTGATTCAGTTTTGGCTACGGGCTAGGTGCTGGGCTGGGCACTGGCTGGAAGTCACGTCATCTAATCCTCACAACAGTGTTCTGAAGTCAGAAGTGTTATGCCAATTTCGCTTGGGGAAACTGAGGCACAGATAGATAAAGGGACTTGTGCCGGGTTATATAGCTGACGAGTGAGCAGAGCTGTATTCAAACCCAAGGCATTTGGTTTGGCTTCTGGGAGAAGCATTTAACCACTATGCTTTCTAGTTCAGTGGTTCTGTGAGATGCTATTTTTAGGACAAAGCCTGTATTTTAAAATTTTGAGGAAGAAAAATTAGTTTTACTGAAATCCAAATTTACATCATTCCTCCCAAACTATTTTTAAATCCAGGAACTTGTATTTAAATGAATGCTTTACTCTCTGTCTTGCTTTTCCCCAAATGTGTTTGCATGTAGGGTTATTATTTGGTTATAGCAATAGACTTTGGAAGGAAATCTGTCATTAACACTCTTTGCTGTCCATAAGAAATGTTGCGTTCCTGACTGTTCCAGAAATGGGGCAGTTATAAAAATTTGTTTAAAAAAAAAAAAAGGATATTTTTATGTGCCCTTTCTTTCTTTCCTCCCGCAACCAGGCCATTGACTTCCTTTAGACGACTGGAAAATTAAGCCTTCTTTTGAATTTATTTTTTTGGAAATGTTAAGTATGTACTTGCTACCATGACCACTAAAGCATTTAACACAGTGTCTGGCATGCCATTCACTCAACTGTGGCCACACTGTATGCCACAGGCTTGGGACACAGTGGTGAACAAAACACACACCCCACCCTAATGGAGCATACGGTCTGGCTGGAGGAGCAGGAAGTTGATCAAAGTGATATTTGCAAATGCTACAGATGTTTGATAAGCTGTTTCTCATATTATTATTATCCATATAGTATTATACAGATGAGGAATTACAGCCTTTTATTTAAACCTTCCCAAGGCAATCCAAACCAAGATTTCCACTTTTTCCCATAACAACTAATTCACCATCATTCAGTCATTCCTCTTGCTGTTAATGGGATGATCATTTAACTTATCTTCCCAATGACTAAGAGGGAAAAGGAATGCCATTAATAATTATGCTGAGATAATAGATATAAACTGGGGTTGTCCCAGGCAGACTGCAGCTTATTGGCATCCTGCATAATGGTATCTGAACTGACCTTCCAATCTTACAGTCTTTAATGATAGGTTAAATTCTTTTTGGAGAGAGAGGGAGAGAGAAAGTGTGTGTGTGTGTGTGTGTGTGTGTGTGTGTGTGTGTGTATGTGTGTGTGTGTGTGTAAGTCAGGAGTGTGTATCTGGTTTCACTGGGGGTTAAGGTATTAAATACTTTCTTCCTTATAGGAGTTTATTTGCTAAGATATTATTTCTTCTCTGCTTACCAGTTAATAACAAAACTGCCCCAATAAACATTGCCAAGTGCAGAATTGAGAGATTTTCTTAGATAAACATCCTAAGGCAATAAATCTGAATGTATTTTGGAGTTCCTAGAGTGTATTTGTCTCTCTTTTTTTAATAATCAAATTTCAGGGTAGCCCGTTATTTTCTGTCCAAGGTAAGAAACAAAGGACCATATGATCCATGTTGATTGCAAAAATTAAAAGGAATTAAAGTTTTTATTTCTGGAGCTTTTAGAACTTAAAGACTTGCTACAAATGGAGTTGTCCGGGAGTATTACAAAACCAAATTTGAGAGGTGCTTGGGTGGCTCAGTTGATTAAGTGTCCAACTCCTGATTTTGGCTCAGGTCATGATCTCACGGTTGTGAGATTGCCCAGTGCAGAGTCTGCTTAAGGGTCTCTCTCCCTCTCCCCTGCTCGTATGTGCACATGCTCTCTCTCAAAAACAAAAACCAAAAACCAAAAAACAACAACGACAACAAAAAGACAAATTTGAGAATCTTTGCTCCCAAATACTCAGGACTATCTCAGATTTGATTGCATAGCTTATTCTATACTGAATAAATCATTTGTGACTTTAGTGAGTTTAAGTTAAGTCATTCCCAAGGGAATATCTTGAATGATTTTTTTATAAACCATCATTATCAATGTCTGTTGTCTTATAATCAACAGAAATTGTTGAGTCATCTTGGTTACCATTTTGAGTCATTCCTTTAGGATAGAATATGTTTTATAAGCCTTTTTAAAAACGGCCATCTGAGAGAAGAAGGGAGAGTGTGTGGTATGTGTGTTTGGAAGGGGTATTGCATGCCTCATAACCTGCAGGGAAGCAATTGCTCCACAAAACCTGCATTAAGGGTTAGTGAAATCTCAGAAAGCCTGTCTCTCAGTTCAGGCCTTGACCTTATCATTAAGATTTTTCATCTTAATATAATGAGGTCAGTGCCTCAGTGTCTTAGACTTTGGAGGTTTTCTTCACTAGGATGATTATTGGATGTACAAACAATGATTTATTATATACTTCTAGAAACCCCCATAGAAGAATGAATGAACACAGAACTTTAAGAAAGAGGTAAACAATATGAGAAAGTGCCAAACAGAGGGGCACCCTGGTGGCTCAGTCGGTTATGTGTCTGACTCTTGGTTTTAGCTCAGGTCATGATCTCACAGTTTTGTGTTTGAGCCCTGCACTGGGCTTGTGCTGACAGTGCACAGCTGCTTGGGATTCTCTCTCTTTCTCTCTGCCCCTCTCCCACTTGCACTTTGTCTCTCTCAAAATAAATAAATAAACTTTTCAAAAAGGTGCCAATCAAAGCTGAAGAATACAATAACAGAAGTGAAAAATACACTAGAGGGAATAAATAGTTGGTTAGATGATACAGAAGCATGGATTAATGATCTGGAAGTCAGGGTAGTGGAAACCACTCAAACTGAACTTCAAAAAGAAATAATTTTTAAAAGTGAGGATAGTCTAAGGAATATCTGGGACAATATAAAGTGTACTAATATTCACACTATAGGGGCCCAGAAGGAGAAGAGAGAGAGAGAGAGAAAGGGGCAGAAAACTTATTTGGAGAAATAGTACCTCTGAAAACTTCCCCTGACCTGAGGAAGGAAACAGACATCAGGATCCAGGAAGCACAGAGTCCCAAATGAGATGAACCCAAAGAGATCTGCCCCAAAATACATTATAATTGTAAAAAAGTTAAAGATTCAGAACTTTGCAAACATCAAGAGAAAAGCAATTAGTTACATATAAGGGAACCCCCATAGACACAGCCAATTTTTCAGCAGAAACTTTGCAGACCAGAAGGAAGTGGCATGACATATTCAAAGTGCTGAGAGGGAAAAACTTATAGCCAAGAATACTCTGCCTGGCAAGGTTATCATTCAGAATTGAAGAGAAGATAAAAAGTTTCCCGGACAAATAAAACCTAAAGGAGTTTATCACCACCAACCCAGCTTTACAAGAAATATTAAGGGGATTTCTTTAAGTGGAAAAGAAAAGGCTATAAATAGAAATAAGAAAATATATGAAAGAAAAATGTCTGGTAAATATAATGTAAAACTAGTATGTTTAAAAAACAAAATAGTAAAATTAACTGTAATTACAACAAGTCATTAAGGGATGAACAAAAAGGTGTAAAATATGACTCTAAAACAAAACAAATAACAAATACACACACCTATCAATAATTATTTTAAGTGTAAGTGGACTAAATGCCTTTTTTAAAGTTTATTTCTTAAGTAATCTCTACACCCAACAAACTCATGGCCCCATTATCAAGAATTGCATTCTCTTCCAGCTGAGCCAGCCAGGCACTCGTCTCATCTCGTCTTGTCTCATCTCGTCTCGTCTCGTCTCTGTCTTCTCTCTTCTTCTCTTTTCTCTTATTTCTTTTCTTTTATTGTAAGTGGGGTAAATGTTTTAATCAAAAGACATAGGGTAGCTGAGTGGATTTTTAAAAAAAACACAAAAACAAAAAAAAAACCAAGACCCATTTATATGCTGTCCACCAGGGACTCACCTGAGATCTAAAGACACACACAGACTGAAAGTGAAGGTATAGAAAATGGTATATTTGCATGAAGGTATATTTCATGCAACTGGAAACAAAAATAAAGCTAGAGTAGCAATACTGTATCAGACAAAATAGACTTTAAAACCAAGTCTGTAGCAAGAGACAAAGAAGGGCATTGGATAATGATAAAGGGACTAATCCAACAAGAATATGTAACACTTGTAAATATACGCCCAATGTGTATATATATATATATATATATATATATATATATATATAAAAGCGATATTAATAGAGACAAAGGGAGAAATTGACAGTAGTACAATAATAGTAGGAGATTTTAACACCCCATTTACATCAATAGATAGATCATCCAAACAAAATTAATAAGGAAATGTTTGCCTTAACATAGTTATTAGACTTAATATATACAGAACATACCATACAAAAACCAAATAGACATTCTTCTTAAATGCACATGAAGCATTTTCCAGGATAGATCGGATGTTAGGCCACAAAACAAGTCTCAATAAATTTAAGAAGCTTGAAATCCTATCAAGCATCTTTTCCTATCACAACAGAATGAAACTAGAAATCAATTACAAGAAGAAAACTGGAAGAGACACTAACACGCAGAGACTAAACAACATGCTGCTGAACAACCAGTTGGTCAATGAAGTTATCAGAGGAAATGAAAAAAAAATACCTTGAGGCCAAGGAAAATGAAAAGGCAGTGGTCCAAAATCTATGGGGTGCAGCAAAGCCATTCTAAGAGGGAAGTTTATAGATGAAGGAAGACTTTCAGGGTTACTACTAAATGCTTTGATCCAAACTTGTGCTGGGAAAGCAGTTGTAGTTGTGACTCCATTCAGGTTGAAGAATAAGAAATACTTGGCTTTAATAGCCAAACCCTCGAATTCATGGTTCCGACTATATTTCACAGATAGTATATATGAACTTGAGACTTTGCAGTCAGTAAGACAGAAACACACGTATGCTGAACCAGAATTTCCTGAAACAGTACTTACTGTTACATTTGATGTGTTCCGATTTTTTCTATTCTATTCTTTCCTATTTAACTTTTGTTTTAAAAAAAAGTTGGCAATGACCCATTGAAATGATTTCACAACCCATTAATTGGTTGTGAGTTGAAGTTTAAAAAAATACGCGTCTAAATAGAAGTTTTCGTGGGTGTGCGTGTTTGAAGGCAAGGACCATGAAGTAATGTTTTCCTATCAGTGGTGTTAATAAGTGTAGCCATAATAAAACATAAACCGTTTAGTTAATTAGAATATTTACCATAATAAATGCTGTTGGATTGATTTCTTTATGAATAGTGCATTTTGTCTGCTACGATGAAGTAATTGAGTGTTTCCAATCTGCCCAGCTGACAATCCTTACAATACTTCTTGTTGATGTTAAATGGACTATTGAAATACCATTCTGTCTGTGTGTCTTGGCTGGTAATGAGCACTGTTTTGTCATCGTTAGGGTTACCAGAACAGCTGTTGACACCCAAAGAATGCCTGAGAACACCCGTTAAGTAGCAAGAAAACAAGGAATATTAGAGTTTAACCCTTGTCTGTTCCATGGGATGCCAGAAGCTAGGGTACTTAAACTATAGAAAGGAAAATAATGCTCTTTTTCTCTTTGGATTCATTTTTTTCTTTGCCGTTTGATAATCATTACTCCAGATTTCAAGCATTTTATATTTTTCTCTTTAGAGCATGCCCCACACTGAAAACTAGGCTGTTTAAAAAGACAAAAACAAACAAACAAAAAATCCTCCAAAAACAAGTGGAACTTGTTTCAATGTTAGAAAATACTGAATTAGCCTAACTACTTTTATTTTTTTAAAGTTACCCCTTTAAGGATGTATAACTTAAACCACACCTGCCTTTCATTGTGGTATGGTATTTTCACACCAGTGTTTTGTTCTCTACCTTTTCTAACTTGTTGGGTTAGCATCTCCTTGAAGAACACACCCTTAAGTGTCTCCTTGGCCGTATTGCTTCATTGAGAGCATAAACAATTACAGCATAAAATATTACCTTTGGAAATGAAGTCATGCGTCTTTCTTAATTACGGAACCCTTGTAATTCTGAAGGGGGTATGTTTTAAAAGTCTGTGCTCATTCACACACTTGCTAACACAAGCAGATGTGCCTGTGAATATAGGAAAAACATGAATCTAAGAGTTGCTTATTTTCTACTGATTATGCATGGAATGTGCAGAATCAGGAATGCCAAAGTAGGAGTCATAATGATAGATTTGGAAAAGACCTGAGGACTAGCAAGTACAAAATATTTTATAGTCGGGGAAGCTGTGTTCCAGAAGGGCTGGATTTCTTCTTTCCCTCCTTTCCTGCCATTGTAATATATGGCTGCCAGAATGATCTTTCTACAGTGAACCTGACCTGCTTAAACTTCCTCTGGCAGCTCGGATTTCTGGAGGTCACCTCAAGGCTTTTGGGGATGTACTTCCTGCTGATCTTGGTAGCGTCTCTCACCACCTGTAGCCATATTGCTTGTAATGTTCAAGTTCCTGGATAGTTTTCTCTCTTTGACAACTCTGGTTTTATCTCATTAGACCATGCTTTCACAAGTGGCAGTCCCTGGGCCTGGAAGGTACCCCCACCCAAACAAACAAGTTATCTCGTTCAGAGTCTTTCAAAGTTTTCTCCCCATGAATCCAGTGAGGACTACATTTTACGTCATGAAAGAGTATATATGCAAAACCTAAATAATTTTGAAACAGTACTGGTTGGTTTTCTATGTGATATACTTAATCTGATTTTAGGTGTTTATTACACATTTTCTTAAATGCCATATGCCACCTGCTAACTACATTTCATCTCCCTCTCTGCACTACCAGCTTGCTATGGGAAGGTTGGACGTGTTTGGGGAATGTTTTTAGTTGCACTAATTAGTGCGCCAAGGGGCACAGGGGTGCCAAGTGCCCTATAGTGAGCAAGGTTGTCTTGAATAATGAAGAATTAATCCTGCTCAACATGCCAATTGCGTCTCTGCTGAGAAAGAGTGCCAACCTCATGAGTGAGAGCACAGATTGAAACAGCAGCTCTCTATAAAGTAATATCTGTCCATTACACCTTGGCACCACAGCCTGTGCCTTTGGAAGCCTTTCTCCAGTTCCAAGTTTGGTTGATCATCTTCCCTGGCTGTGCCACACACATCACAATATTTACTTATTGTTCATTATTGCCTTTCTGCTGTTTCAGAACACTCTTGGAGTAAACACTGTCTTACTTGTCTTTATATACCCAGCGCCCAGCACACAGGCACAAACATAATAGGTTTAGTAAAGAGAGAATGAAGAGGTTTGGTCTGATGTCCTACTGCAAGTGGATAGCAGAGGTTGGAAAAACAAAACAAATTAAAAAGCAACAAAACAAAACTGCGTGTTTCCTGATTCTGAAGCTGGCACTGTGTGTAACAACATCCTTTGGTTTTGGGTAAAGCTGGAAAAGAGGAGCTCTTAGCCATAGGATTATTTTTTCCTGTGGGAGAAATGTGAGGGGGTAATATATTTGCTCTTATTTATAAAAACAGCTGTTGAGGTTTAATTTACATATGGTAAAACTTACTGTTTAACGTACAGTTCTAAGAGTCTTGATAAATATAATCCCCAAACCCCCATCAAAGTCAAGATATAGAGTATTTTCATCACACCAAAAGTTCTCCTGTGCTCTTCTGTAGCCATCCTGTCTCCCATTGCATCTCCCAGCTGTTGGCCACCACTGATCAGTTTTCTGCCTCTAAAAGTTTGCCATTTCTGGTATGCCGTATAAATGGAATACAGGGGTGCCTGGGATGGCTCTGTTGGTTTAGCGTCCTACTTCAGCTCAGGTCATGATCTCATGGTTTGTGAGTTTGAGCCCCAGATAGGGCTCTGTGCTTGACAGCTCAGAGCCTGGAGCCTGTTTCGGATTCTGTGTCTCCCTCTCTCTCTCTCTCTCTCTGCCCTTTCTCCTTCCCTCTGCACTCTGTCTCTCTCTCAAAAATAAATGAACATGAAAAAAATTTAAAAATAAGTGGAATACAGTGTGTAGTCTTTTGAGTCAGGTGTTAACTTTGCATAAGGTATTTGAGAGTCATCCGTGCTCCTGCTTATATCAGCAGTCTCCTTTTTGTTGCTGGGTATTATTCTATTGTATAGATACACCAGTTTCTTTATCCATTCACCAGGTGAAGGGTATTTGGGTTGTTCTGGTTTTTGACAATTATTTATATACCTAGCATTGCTGAGTCATATGGTCATAGGCACGTGTTTATAAGAATTTGCTGGGGGCAATTTGCCTGCGTGGCTCAGTCGGTTAAGTCTCCAGCTCTTGGTTTTGGCTCAGGTCATGAATCTCACAATTCATGAGTTTAAGTCTTATGTTGGGCTCCCAGCTGAGAGCATGGACCCTGGTTGGGATTCTCGTTCTCCTCTCTCTCTCTGTCCCTCCCCTGCTTGCGTTTCTCTCTCTCTCTCTCTCTCTCTCTCTCTCAAAATAAATGAAAAAACTGAATAAACTTAAAAAAAAAAAAAGAATCTGCCAAACTGTTTTCCAAAGTGGTGGCACCATTTTGCATTCCTACTAGCAGTATATGAGAGTTCCTCTTGCTCTATATCCTTGTCAGCACTTGATATTTGCAGCCCTTTTTCTTTCATACTTTAGCCATCCTGATAGTTGTGTGGTGTGGTATTTTGTGATATACTTTGCATTTCCCCACTGGCTAATGTAGAACATCTTTTTATGTGTTTTCTGCCATTTGTGTCATCTTTCATGAAGTGTCTGTTTCAATCTTTTTGCCCACTTACAAATCTGGCTTATTTTCTTACTGAATTTTGAGAGTTCTTTCTATATTGTAGGTACAGTTCCTTGATCTTCTGTGTTTGGCAAATATTTTCTTCCAGTCTTTTTCTTATCTTTTCATTTTCTTAGCAATGACAATGTACCTTTGAAAGTCTTTAATAGAGAAATTCTAAAAGGGCCTGAGGTCGAAGTTTTAATCCAGTAGAAGAGATGATCATAAGATGCATTAAACATTCTTCCCTATATCTCTTAAGGCAAAAAGTTTTCATTTTTTTTTTTTTTTTTTTTTGAGATTTGAAGTTGGCGTTTTCTCCAGCCTTTCTGTATTGTTAGGAAGATTCCATACTAGGATATTCAAGTACTTTCAACAGACAATGACTTTACAAGGTGGTAACTTTTCTCTGCAGTAAACTAAAATTTATTTTTAAGTGCCAATATGGGGCGTTTTAGCAGACATCTTCTTAAGGACTGCAAGGCTGCAGGGAAGCAAGGTTTGGATTCCTCCCACTGGAAAACAGAGTCTTTGCGTTTGAAACACCAAGGAAGGCGCTAGATAACATGGAGCCAATTTCTGCTGCCTAAAACTGTAGTAGAAATGTTGCACATGGTTTTAGAGGGGTGTCTGTTGTGACATCTAGTTGGATTCTAGCAGTGCCAAAAAAACATGTAAGGTCAGGAAAATCTCTCTGGAGCAAAATCTGAGTGAAGTACTATATAAACTGTTTTGGCCTCATTTCTGCAGTATAAAGAGCAGTATCTTCAAATATACATAGCTGCCCTGATTGCTTTTGAAATGCAATAATGCATTTTTTAAAAGTTAAATTTAATTGGATGTTGCGACAAAATATAGTGATAGTAAGTGGAGAATAGAGTGATGGATTTTAATTAAAAAAAGAAAAAGGAAAAAAAAAAGAACCGTGAATGTATCTTTTGACACAGAAGCCTCACCATCTTAGCACTTTGCCTTGCACGTAAGTAACTAATGTTAAATGGGTGACACAGTATCTCCTTTTATAGGAAAATCCCTAATTAATTTTCCTTTTGGCATAGTTGCTTTCACTGACAGAGAGTTTCTCATCTCATGATGTACAGCCTGCCAAAGATAGCATCTAGATAATATGAGATGGTAATACAGTAAAACCTTGGTTTGCGAGCATAATTTGTTCTGAAAACACGCTTGTAATCCAAAGCACTTATATATCAAAGCAAACTTCAAGAACCATTGGCTCAGTTGTGATCAGGTGACGTTGGGTGTCACGTACTACTTGTATTGCAAGACATCACTTGTTTATCAACTTAAAATTTATTAGAAATGTTTGTTCATCTTGGGGCACCTGGATGGCTCAGTCAGTTAAGTGTCCGACTTCGGCTCAGGTCATGATCTTGCGGTTCGTGAGTTCAAGCCCTGCGTCAGGCTCTGTGCTGACAGCTCAGAGCCTGGAGCCAGCTTCAGACTCTGTGTCTCCCTCTCTCTCTTTGCCCCTCCCCTGCTCACGCTCTGTTTCTCTCTCTCAAAAATAAATAAACATTAAAAAAAAAAAACAACAGATGTTTGCTCATCTTGCAGAACAAGTTACTTGCAGTCCAAGGTTTTACTTTTATTAAAATATATTTTCAGAGAAGTTTTTATTTTATTTTGTAAATGAAGAATCTTAGGTGCCAATAGATAAGCATGTTCAGAACTATATGATTTCAGATTTGTAAAAAATATATACCATATGTAGAAAAAATCTATAAGGACATCCATGAAATAGGACTGTGGTTATTTCTGGCTATTAATATTGTGAATGGTTTTCTCTGTATTCAGTTTTTTAAAAATGAATGCACATGGATCACTTTTGTTATAAAAAGAAGAGTGAGAGAAGGAGAAAAAGAGATTGCTTGTCTAAAGAGATAGAATCCTTTCAGAAAAGAAGTGAACCCTTCATAAGCTTTGACTAGGATTTGGTCTTCTGTGTGTGTCAGCGCAATTGATGGGTTAGAGAGAACTTCCCTTCAAATTTGTCCTGCCAGAGGCATCTTTCAAATTTAGTTCTAGTTTTTTTTGTTTTTTTTGTTTTTTGTTTTTTTGTTCATACTGCATACATCTGTGATTAGAGACCTGAAATTTTTGGCTAATTACAGAAGACCCTAGAAAAGTCATTGGGATAGTATTTATTATCAACAGGTGCTTGTGGAGTTTAAAGACACAACCATTTCCTAGAGAACAACATGAAAGAACCCAGTGTTCTCTAGAACCTGTATGTTGTTTAGGGACTTTAAACTGCTGGGTAGTGTTCGAGATATCATCAACAATGTGGCAGTAGCAGCACACTTTTATCTAGTACAAACAGGAGGACTTATTCAAATTTAGATAACATTGGGTCAATCAGAGTATATTATAAATTAAATAATTCTGTGGCAGGAGGCCCAGACCCAGTGAGCATACAATGGCAGAGTCGAAGGTGGTACACGCTTGGCCATCAGCAAACAGGTTAGTCTTGCTTCTGGAGCATTTTACAGGGGTTTTAAAAAGGAACCTTGTTGAAACACGATGTTCCTTTTTACTCTGTAGATACTTTAGAAGTAGTGAATTTTATGAGGGAAAAAAAGATGAGAGTTTAACCACTGGGGAGATTTAGCAGTTTCAATTAAACAATTGTACCCTTTAAATTTTAATTTTGAAACCAGCCACTGCTAGTGTTTGAGCATTCAGCTTCCCCCCTGCCCCCCTCCTAATGAGGTAATGTGATTTTGTATTTCTGATCTCTGCGGTAAAAATTTGGGAGTATTGCATTGTGTCAGCATAATATGCCGACGTGTATTCTGTTCTAGTTGGTGTACTTGGAGAGAACTAAGTGTAAAGAAATCTGTTAGGGAACAAATATGTATAGAAAAGATACAGTCAAGCATCCCTTTAAAAGTTCTGGGTTCTGTTCACTGCTTGTCACTAAACTATGTGAAGTCATCCTAATCTTTTTGAAATTGGCTCTTGTCCTCCCTTGTCCTTCCAAAAATTTCCTATAAGAATGTAATTCCTTTTATTTCTTCTCTTTTCTTTTCTGTTTTCTTTCTCCCTCTTTCTTCTTTTCTTTTTTCTTTTTCTTTCTTTCTCTTTCTTCTTCTCTCTCCTTCTCTTCCTTACTTTCAAGTGTTTGATTAGCACCTCAATGCCTATGCCTCAACTTTTTTTTTTTTTCCTTTTAAAATGAAGTATTTGACCTCAAAGGGCTCTTCTAGCTTAAAACTCTTTGACCCCTGGAGTTCTGGAGTTTAAAGTCTAGTTTTATAGTGGGCAGGACTCCAGGTTCTAGGTCTTCTGTACCATTTAATGTTTCTCTTGTGTAAAACTGGTTTTCTCTCTGAGGAAAAAAGGCCACCAAAGGCAGTGTGCCACTTTGCCTGCTAGCTTTCACTGCACTGGGCTCAGCCAGCCAGCTTCCAGGAGCCGCAAAAACATGGATGATAGTAAGCTGATACTTTATCACTTATTTAGCTTCTTCTACGTGACTTGACATTTTCTGATCTTCATAGCAGTCTACGAGGTCTGGTTATTACTGCCTCTTTTTTTCCCAAGTGAAGTAGCTGGGACTCAGGAGAGATGAACAGCTTGCCCATGATCACACAGCTAGTCTTGTAAGTTCGTAAGTAGATCTTGGTCTGTGTGGCTGCCAACCCGTGCACTTCCAACTATGCCAGGCCAACTCCAGTTACAGCCATCGGCTCTCTCGAAATTGCCCTCAGAGATGTTTTGAGTTGGCGGTGCTCTGACCTCGTATGATTTTTGGTTTTCTATGTTAGATTTATTTTCTTCATAGCGACCCGGGATGGCAGATCACTGGGTTTAACTTCAGAGGTTACCACTATAAGGTTGTGCTGCTCATCTGAATGTCAAACCACTGATCTTAAGGTTTATCTTTTAGCTGAACATTTTCTATACAAATTTTTTAACTTACATGTTTTGATAATTCATACGGCTTGTGAGCCTGAGATGTTGGTAAGTATGGTGTAGGGCTTCCATTTGTAAATTGTTACAGTTAACTTCTCACCCCCAGCATCCTTTCCAGCCATAAGCTCTCTTGTCGGTGTTGGTGATGTCAGGTCTGGAATCTTCTCCAAGGCTTGTCTGTAGGTTGTTTATCACCATTAGCCCTCATTATTTTAAATGAGTACCCACCCACCTTATAATCTGTAACCACATGTTTCCAGAACTTCTCTGGAGATAACATCTTGTAGGCTCCCCCTTCTGCTTTTTTTTTTTCTTTCTTATTCTCAAATGTTTTGTTTAATGCCCCGAAAATATGAGAGAAAACACCTATAAAGATATGGAACCTCTCTGAGTGTGTGGAAATTCAGAACATTGTGGAAGCTAGTGTTGCTCCTGTGTCTAAAGCTTTGAAACAAAACTTCACCACATGTTTAAAACATATTAGTTTGTAAATATAGAGTCCTACTGATTGCATTTATAGCTCACAGCAGAACTACCTGTCATGTCTTGTTACTCTGAGGGGAAAAAATGAGAGAAGTGTATAGGTGTCTGTGTTTTAAAAAATTGGAATGCTGAGAATAGTGTGGTGTAATTTCTAATTATGTGTCTTTTTATGGTGAGGCAAGTAATCAGTTTTTCTGTTACTGTGATGTTCACCTGACTTCAGGTGTGCCAAGCTTAGGGGCAACTGCATGGAGTGCCTCCTTTCGTAAAGTAATAAATTGTGGTTGTCCTTCTTTCTCCATTTATTGGAATGGCTAAAGAACACCATAGTCGTGTGATATTTTAAAGATCACTGCTTACTCAGATTGTTATTTTGCCTTTCAGTGTGACTAAATGTTTTGTTGTATTCTTAAGAATGATTTCATTGGGTAAGAGCAAATAGTTTTGCAGTGGGAGTGACTCATTGGTTTTATAATGGGAAACTAATAGTCTTTAAATTTTGTGTTATGGTAAATTTTCCAGAAACATTCCTTTTCCACAAAATGAACCTCATATAATTTCATCAGGGAGGATGGGCCCCTCCATGAAAACTACAGGAAAAGGTAACTCATAGAAGTATATAGCTTCAGGCTGGGAAGCCCCTCAGCCATTTGGTTCAGTGCTCTCATTTACAGATGAGTAAACTGAGGCCCAGGATTACACAGTGGCTATTGGCAGTGTCAGGAGTTGAACCTGCTTCTTTAGAAGCACCCTATTTTGGTGCTATTTCTCCAGTAAGTTGCTTGAGTGTTTATGAAAAACAAAGAGTTTCCCTTCCCCTGCCCAAGGATAATGATCACTGACTAAATTACTATCAGGGCCTGTGTTTAAAAATAATTCTTGAGGGAGGGACGCCTGGGTGGCTCAGCTGGCTGAGCGTCTGATTTCAGGAAATCAGGAGCGTCTGAACTCCTGATTTCAGCTCAGGTCATGATCCCAGGGTCATAGGATCGAGGCCCTAGTTGGGCTCTGTGCTCAGTGTGGAGTCAGCTTGGGATTCTTTCTCCCTCCTTCTGCCCCTCTCCCCTGCCTGTGTTCTCTCTCTCTCTCTCTCTCTGTCTCCGTCTCAAATAATAATAATATAATAATAATTGATAATAATAATTCCTTGAAAGGTGTATTCATTTTGTTTTTCTCATAAGTTATCTTTAGTAGAATTTTAGTTATTTTCAATGATAAAATTTTGGAATGAGTGTGGAATTTTGGAATCCCTATGGACATAGGATTCATCTCTAGAGCAGTTTATGCTCAAATTTTTATGAACTTTGGTTTCTCAATTCCTAAAGCTATTTATAATTCTCTTTTTTTTTTTTTTTTTTTTCAAATTGTCAGGCAGAAGTTCTCTTAAGGTTCACTGATGATTGTACCTAGGTCTTAGAGGCAGTATCCCTTTCCCTTTCACCCATGGTAGGACGGTGAGTTTGCTTTGTATCTTTTTTTTTTTTTTTCCAAACTTTTATTTATTTAAATTCTAGTTAGTTAACATATAGTATAATACTGGTTTCAGGAATAGGATTTAGTGATTCATCACTTACATACAATACCCAGTGCTCATCATAACAAGAGCCCTCCTTAGTACCCATCACCCATTTAGCCCATCCCCTGCCCACCTCCCTCCATCAACCATCATTTTGTTCTCTATCATTAAGAGTCTCTTATGGTTTGCTTTTCTTTGTCTCTTTTTCCCTTCCTATATGTTCATCTGTTTTGTTTCTTAAATTCCACATATGAGTGAAATAATATGGTTTTTGTCTTTCTCTGACTGACTTAATTTTGCTTAGCATAATATACTCTAGCTCCATCTATGTCATCATCACAAATGGTAAGATTTCATTCTTTTTGATGGCTGAGTAATATATCATATTACTCAGATTCCATATTTTGGACTCTTTCTATATTGATGATAATGCTGTTATAAACATTGGGGTGCATGTACCCCTTTGAATCTGTAGTTTTGTATCCTTTGGCTAAATACCAAGTGGTGCAACTGCTGGGTCATAAGGTAGTTCCATCTTTAACTTTCTGAGGCACCTCCACACTGTTGTCTAGAGTGGTTTCACCAGTTTGCATGGCTTTGCTTTCTATCTTGACTACCACTGGAGAGAAGTAACAGGACTCATGTGATACTTGGGAAGGCTCAGTGTGCAGTTAAAATCATGGACTCTGGGATGTACATTTCCTGTTACACCATTTGGTGGGTAGCCTTGGGGAGTTCTGTACCTCAGGAAGCCCCAGTCTTCCCCACTGTAAAAGGAGATGTTATGTGTGGTCTTACCACAGTTTCAGTATTCTCTATACCTTAGCTGATACTGCTATTGCTGGTTTTGTGTCTGCTGTTGCCGTTATTCCTGAACCAGAAAGGTTTCCAAACTTGCCTTGGGAAGAGCTCATAAAGAGGAATGTGAATTCCATTTCCAAATTCCAATGAATGGAAAAGATAGGGAGAAGAGATTCACCTACTTTGGTACCGAAGGTGTCATCTTATTTATTTGTTTGTTTGTTTGTTTATTTCTGAGACAGAGAGAGACAGAGCATGAGTGGAGGAGGGGCAGAGAGAGGGAGACAGAATCCGAAGCAGGCTCCAGGCTCCGAGCTGTCCTCACAGAGCCTGACGAGGGGCTCGAGCTCCGGAACTGTGAGATCATGACCTGAGCTGAAGTCAGATGCTTAACCGACTGAGTCACCCAGGCGCCCCAGGTGTCATCTCTTTTAAAAGAAAATTTCTCCTGACCAAATTAATAAAAGTCCTAGTGTTCTTATTGTTAGCTGATTTGGGTGTTTTATTATTAGCTGATTTCTCTTCTACCCTCATATATCGGTATGTCTGAACTAGTGATGAGGCAGTCACATTTGTGAGTTTTCATGGTGAGTTTTAGAAAAGAGAGGCCTGAGGACCCAGCCAGAGACAAGAGGCAGAGGAACCTGATTTGAGGCAACTGTCCCAGTGCATGCTGGGGCTTTCCCTCTGAGACTGCCTTAACCTGTCTTTCACAATGTCCATATTAAACAGAGTGTGAAAAGAGAAAACCAACTGAGAAGGCAGTTGCCGGGGAGGAAGGAAATGGTTAATAAAGTATTTTTTAGCTGTTTGAATGTAGTTAATTGTCGAGTTGTATCATCAAGTGAGTTCTCTCCTTTCTGCTGCTTCTTTGAGGAAAAACTGTAAATGGACAGCATACCTGTCATGTAAGCACATGTCTCTAGGCTGCATCTCTTCGTAGGCTAAAAATTAAATCCCCTTACAGCTATTACCTGGAGGACTTTTATAGGTTTTGCAGAAAAAATGCCTGGAATACAGCTAGGACCTGTTTTATTGTCCCTGACAGTGACTTAAGAAGCCACCTATGCCTGCAAATCTTTTATCATGCCCTGGGGTATTCATTTGTTTATTTTTATCAGGTACAGCATTTGAATACCAGAGCACTGGGAAATCAAACTGGCCCAGTCGTAGGTAGTTTGAGGCATTTTTCTTTTCTTTTTTCTTTGCTTTTTCTTTTTTCTTTTCTCAAGGATATTTGAAGAGGGAAAGGAAAATCCAGGACCTGGGTACATTTCTAAATTATGGGACATCATTTATAATAAAAGATTTAACTTTGTATTTGGAAGCCAAATTAGGATTGTCCCTATATCTGTCTTATGTGCTCATTTTTCTTCTTTACAGAATGTCAGCAGCTAATTATTCTTCTGAGTTGAGTTCTTTAAGTCTAGTATCACTTAGTTAAAAATTTTCTTAATTTTATGTTTTCCAGGGATATCAGTATGAACAACATTACTCAATTACCAGAAGATGCATTTAAGAACTTTCCTTTTCTAGAGGAGCTGTAAGTAATATTTTGAGAAATATGTTTTATTTGTGTTTTTGTTTCCCCATTCTCTTTGGAAGCTCTTACAAAAGAGATAGTCTAATGTTTCTTAGGGAACATTCAGATTAGCTCAATTTCAGTGAGCTTTGTGTGCAGAGGAAATCATGTTGTTTTCGGGGAAACAAACTTGATTTTTTTAAGCAGTGTAATTGCTGGAGTTATTTTTGAAAGCCAGAACTAAAAATGTTACTTTCATAGGAGTTTTTTGCTGCAATTATTATAACCATGAATGCTACAGTGACACAAGTTAATTACAGTGTTATCCTGAGATAACAAGGCTGGGGTAATTACCATTGTTGCCAGAGGAGTTGCTGTATGGGTAACACAACCATAAAAAATAATACAAGGCGTTTTAGGGTAATGATGCAGGAGACAATATTGTTGGGAGCGAGCAGAAAACTGAGTGTGGGTCCCCTTGGACATTTGCACATGACCTTTGGGGATTGGTTGAAGGCATGGAACATCATCCCAGTCGCTTAGAACACCTTTAAGAATGTTTCTGGACTTGTCAGCTGCAGCTCACGTTTCCAGTTTAACAGTTGACATTGTGGAAAATTTCTTTCCATCTGTTTTAACCTCCATTTCGTTTTGCTTTTCAGACTTTTTTTTAAAGTTTATGATAAAAATAGGTACTACTACATTTTAAAGTAATTGGAAACTATATAATAGGAATCCAGGTGAAAAATAAAATCAGATCTGAATCAGTTAAATATAGGTTTTTAATGGCCAGGCTAGTGGATTATGTAATACATGTAGGTAAGAAGGGGACAGCTTGATACTAAGAACATCAAAGAGATACAGCCCTGAAGGAATTTAAATTCATATTACAGATTGTATCCTACAGCCCAGCTGTTGAGTGTTAGATCCAGGTCTGCGAATGTCTCCTATCTTAGCTCAGCCTCTCCCCCAACATGGGGAAAAGGAATCAAATATAAGCCATGCAGGTTATGTGTGCTCCCTTGCTTCTGACAAAAGCATTGAAATAGCAGATAAGGATTTAGTAAAGTTTTGGAGAAATTTTTCTTCCCACACTACTTAGCTGAACACAGTGTTCCCACAGCAAAAACTGAACAGAGATCATTTGCCACTTCTAAGCTTGTGAACTGGGTCAAGTTATTTAACCTCCCTCTGCTCAGTTTCTTTGTCTATAAGGTACAGATAGCAACAGTCCTCCCTCTGGTGAAGACAGAATGAATTAATAGATGTTGAATGCTTAGGACAGTGCATGAAACAGAGCAAGTGTTGTGTAAATAATAGCGAGTACTTATTTTACCATTTTAAAGTGCATACAGAAAAAAGCAGTGGAATGTATAATACTAAATGTTATCTTTGGGGAAAAGAATTAAGCGTGAACATTAATTATTTTGTAACGTTATTCATTTATTTTATTGAGATATAGTTGACCAGTAACATACTAGTTTCAGGTATACAATGTAATGATTTAATATTTGTATATATTATGAAATGATCACCACAATACGTCTAGTTAACATTCACCATTAGTTACACATTTTTTCTTGTGATGAGAACTTTTTTAAGATTTACTCAGCAACTTTCAAATACACAATACAGTATTATTAACTATATTCAGTGTGCTGTACCTTATATCTCCATGACTTATTTATTTTATAACTAGAAGTTGGTACTTTTTTTTAATAACTTAGAATATTGAAGTTTCTTTATTTTTTTAAATGTTTTTATTTATTTTTGAGAAAGAGCATGAGTGAGGGAGGGGCAGAGAGAGAGGGAGACATGGGATCTGAAGCAGGCTCCAGGCCCTGAGCTGTCAGCACAGAGTCCGATGTGGGGCTCGAACCCACGAACCGTGAGATCATGACCTGAGCCGAAGTCAGACACTTAACCGACTGAGCCACTCAGACTTCCCTGGAAGTTGGTACTTTTTGACCCTCTTCACCCATTTTGCCTACCCAACTCCCTAATTATTCATTTTTTAATTAAAATTTTAAATTAAAAAGGAGTGAACTGTGTATTTGAAGCCCCCACCTCCTTGCTCAAGGTTTTAAAAGATGCTTCGCTTATTTGTTCTCATTTGTTATTGATGTATTTATAAATGTATATGTATATATTACATAAATATATTTATTTATAAAGTTTTAGACTTTAGGATTAGTCTCCCTTTACAGGAGTAATTATGCAATGAAAGGACATTTGCAGGTGGTTGTCCATCCATTTTATAATCACTGTGTGATGTGTGATGCACCAGATAGAAATGGACAAGTTCTCTTTGCTCTGGGTGGGGCGATTGGGTACCAACCATCTTTGTTGATGCCTCAGATGGCCAATTCCACTCTGAGGGATTTTGTAATGAGGGCCTGGATATGGAATCAAACCTGCTTTGTCTCTGCTTTGTGAAGTTCACATCTTGGATTTCTTAAAATCTCACATGTCAAGCTCATGAATTCTATCAGTTGAGACTTTTCATTGGAACCAAATTGAATTTGAATGCTAGTTCTTTGCAGGTAGGTCACGTTCTCTCCATATTCTGCTTTGACAAGTGATGGAGCCCATCAAATCAAGCCAGCACATCTCCAAATACTGGATGGGATTTCAAAAATGAATTCAGTTAGGAAAGCTGATGGTTATTTTTTAAAAAAAAAATTTTTTTTTCAACGTTTATTTATTTTTGGGACAGAGAGAGACAGAGCATGAACGGGGGAGGGGCAGAGAGAGAGGGAGACACAGAATCGGAAACAGGCTCCAGGCTCTGAGCCATCAGCCCAGAGCCCAACGCAGGGCTCGAACTCACGGACTGCGAGATCGTGACCTGGCTGAAGTCGGACGCTTAACCGACTGCGCCACCCAGGCGCCCCAAGCTGATGGTTATTTTTAAAGAATACTGCAATATAGTCTTTAATACTCTGGGAATAACTTCAGGCATTTAAAGGAATTATTTTCCATGTTAATAAAACCATGGTAAAAAGCCCATTTCTTTCCTTATAAAACACTGTAGTTGATTTTGACATTCCAAAATGATGCTGCCACGACTATTGTAATATTTCATAAACAGTGTAACCATTTATTCAGAAGTCATCTGGAAGTCATTTAAACGTGATTGTGAAGCTGAAGTGCCCTGAGTAGAAATGAATGATTTACTGAAAAAAAATTTTTTTTTTCCATTATAGTTAATGAGGTACACTTTACAAGATGTGACCGGGTTGGCTAAATTTTATATGATAATCCAGAATGCTTGGAGTGTTGGGTGGAATCACTTCCCAACAATACAGAAAAAGTGTTTATAGATACTTAAACATTTAATTACTCTTCCAATAAACCCTGAATCCTGCTCTGTGCCAGGTACTCTGGTAGGTACCGGGGGTACAGAGACAAGGAAGGACGGTCTTTGTCCTTGAGTTGACAGTCTGTCTATAGCTGTGTTGCCCAAAACCATAGCCATAGGCCATAGGTGACTATTTAGTTTTAGATTTAAAATAATTAAAATTGAATTAAAAAATCCAGTTCCTTAGTTAAACTAACCATCGTTCAAGTACTCAGTAGCCACTTGTGGCTAGTGACTATTGTATTCGGCAGCACAGATACTAGAACGTTCCTAACGCTGCAGAAAATTCAACTGTACAGCATTCGTCTAGGGGAAGGTATGGGACTACCACTTGGTACAGTGTGATGAAGGCTTTTAACGCAATATGTGCAAGGTCAGTGAAAGCCTAAAGTATTGTATTCCCTTGAGACTGTAGGATTTGGGGAAGGCTTCCTAGAATGGCTTCAGCAGAGTTTTGAAGGACACCTAGGAATTATCAGATGGGGATGAGGATGGGTAGTAAGACTGCTCCAGAAAGAACCTGATAGCAGGTGCAAAGACACAGAAGTAGACATTTCAGACATTTCAGAAGTGTTAAAACACAGTTATTCCTATTGAAACATAGAGAAATTTGAAATACTGAAAGATGGAGAAGTGTCACGATATGAGGCCAGATCATAAAGTGATGTTTCAAGCTGAGTTTAGACTTAATCCTGAAGGAACTGAATTGGATATGAGAGTGAGCAGTAGGGAGGAGACTAGGATTTTTGCCCTGAATGACTGGATGCCATTCACTGATGTCCCCCCCGCACTCCGGTCTCTGAGCATACAAAAACATATTCAATTCAATACCTACAATATCTGAAACCTTGGGACTGTCTCTTGATTTTTGTGCCTTAGTTTCCCTACTCTTTAACATGGAACTCCTCACAGTAGTATTATAAAGGGAAAATGGGGTAATTTATGTAAAGGTGCTTTGTGACCATAAAGTGCTACGTCCACAGGAGTAAGGTAAATTTCACTAATCCCTGTACACATTTGCAGTCTTTGTTTTCCCGATTTTCTTGACTTTAGGGAGAAGTTATTTTGCTTGTGGATGGAAGTTGGAATGGGTCAATATAGATTTTTGTTAGCAATGCCAAAGGAAAGCCAGAATTCTTAGAAAATATTCATTTAGCATCCACAGAATCTAGTCCAATGTGATGCTGGCACAACTATTTCTGACTTTCCTTGAGACCTACAGAGCATTGGTAGGCATCTGGGGAATGTCTGAAATGTGGAGCTGTGAAAATGATTTAATTAGAATCAACAGAAGGAATATCCAACTGCTTTTCCATAGGCTACCATGGATGTTACTTTGAGTTTAGATGTTGCAATAGCAGTAGAAACCATTGCCAGCTTTGGCACTTGTACAGTTTATTGTTTAATGCATACTAGAAGATGAGGATAATTCCATTGGTTTCAAAATATACTTTGGCTTTAGAAGACTCACAGTGCTAAAATAAAACTTAGGTCTCTGTGTCCTAATTCAAGCCCGCTCATCATTTTTTTCATCTTTAGGGCAATTAATTCTAAATTAAGGCATTACTTTATAAAAGAGGACTAGTGAATGATTCGAACAGGGAGATTTCAAATCAGATACAAACAGAGTGGATCAAAACTAAATAGTTTTAAGTAGTTTAATTTGGCCAGTACTTACATATAGAACATATTTATATATACACACACACATACATAACATTTCAGACTTACAAAATATTGCAAGCATAAAGAATTTTCACACATACCATTACTCAGATTCTCCAAATGTTAACATTTTCTCTCCATACACACACACATACACACACACACACTATGAAATCTAAAATATATGTACATTTTTTCCTGAACCATTTGAGAGTAAGTTGCGGTTATAATTCCTCTTTACCACTAAATATTGCATCGTTATTCAAAAAAAAACTCGAAGAATCCATTTAAGTAACTGCAGTACGGTGTCTAAACTCAGAAAAATAGTGTTGGTACATATTATCATCTGATCTGTAATTTTCATTCACATTTAATGGCTGTCCCATAGATAATTCTTATAGAAGAAGAAAAATAAAATTCTGGTCCAGCATACAATCTGGAGCCACCAGTTGGACCTTGCTATGTCTTGATAATTTATTTTGTTTTGAAAACTATTCCCACCCCCCATGCCCCAGAAAAAGTAAAATAGTTTCTCAGTTGCTCTGGTGATGTTTGATAGTTAAAAATACTCTATTCTTGGGAGCATTCTCTTGTTCCACTTCATAGTGCTCTGTTGGGATGATTTGTGAGCAAAGACCACTGCCCTTACTGTTGAGAAGTACACAGTGAGCTCACAGAGGGGCACTGCTTGTCTGGTTCATGTTAGTTCCTGTGTGTCATTTGGGGAGCTCTCAGATTAGGAAGTAAGGGTGTAAAAAGATAAATGGGAGCAGAGTTTATACCAATTTTACCTGCTATGTATTGGATAGCCACCCCCACCCCCACCCCCAGAACAGACATTGTTTTGTTTTAATTCATATAACATTGAGCTATATTCAGTCCCACCTTGCTGATGAGGAAGCTGAGGTTTTCTGCAGAGTGATTGAGTAACTTGCCCAAGGTTACATAGCATATTAGTAATAGACCTGGTTTTAATCCCAGTCTATGGTCCTGTAGATGTGGAGAGGATGGGGAAAGACATGTAAGACAGTTTATTAATTCAACGAACTTTTGTTAGGTAAAGCACTGTGTTCAGTGTTGGGTTAAATGGGATCTTTACTTTCAAGAGGGATGGATGGTGTAAGAGTTTTGGGAGTTCAGAGGCTAAAGGAATTTCTACGTATTAAGAAAGATTAGGGAAGACCTCACCAAGAGTTGGTATTTCTAGAGAGTCCTGAGGGATGGTAGGTTAATTCATGAAGAGATGTGGAAGAAGGAGTGTACGAAAAGATCTAGAACCTGGTGTCTTTAGAAAAGATATAACGGCTGGTGGTAGGAATGGTGTGGTGTCTGGTTGGGTTGTAGTGTTGAGTTCCTGAAAGGAAGTTATGGGAAAGGAACCTAGAAAGGAGTCTGAGGCCAGACTTTCAGCTCCAGTCCTGTGCCTCTTTCCTGGCAGACTAACAAGGAATTTCAACTTTTGAGTGACTGTTGAAGTGTTTCGAGCTAAGAAATAACTTGACCGAATAGGACCTTCAGTAAAGGTATTCCATAGCAGACAGTAGGATATTTGGGATTGAGAAATTGCAGGGAGACACTTGAAGCAACACATGTTGCTACCGGCAACAGTTCAGCTGCGAATCATGGGAATTTGAACTAGGGCAGATGAGAAGCAATGAGAGAGAGGAGGGGATATCTGCAAAAGATGGAAATAGAATCAGGAAGACGTGTCAGCTGGCATGATGAAGGTGATGTCCATAACACTTTCATTTAGGATTACCAGGAGTCTGGTGTGTTTTGATAAAAATACAGACATACAGACAATACAGAAAGAGAAATTGTTTTGGAAGAGAAGCTATTATTCTTCAATATACATATGGAATTTTGATGGGATACGGGTAGGGGCCTCTGGAAATATAGATGTGAAGTCCAGAAGAGAGATTCGTGGGTATAGATTATAGAATTAGAGTATTATGGGTATATATTTGGGAGTCTTTTATTTTAAGGTGATTACTGGAAACATGAGATTGAAAGAGCTTGCCAAGAGAGAGAGGGTAAAAGAAAAGGGAAGGAAGCCAAAGACAACTCCTTGGGAAACACTTGAATCCGGGTGTGGGAAGAAGACCAAGTGCCAGAGGAGCAGGAGAACTAGGGCAGAACTGTGCCCCAGGAGCTGTGGGAGGAGAGATTTTTCACAAGAAATGAGGGATCAACATTGACAGGCTGGAGAAAGGTGCCTGTGGCCAGATAGGGACAAAGGGCCTTGAATCTAAGTTTTTTTAAAGAATCATTTCAGTAGGGTTACTTTGGGGTAAAGACGTGCATCATGAGGCAGACATTCAGGGACTGCTAGTAGGTGGTTTCTGGTTTGGGGAGAGTAGTGAAAGCTTGGAATATGTGCTGTATTTGACAGGAGTCCCCAGAGCTTAAGAGACAGAAACCCAGCTGAGACACAATAGAGGATTTATTGTTTCATGTAGAACTAGAAAGTCCAGAGGTGGAGTTGGCTTCAGACGGCACCCGATCTCAAGGTTTTAAAGCTATGAGAGTTTTCTCATGCTCTCCATTTCTTAGCTTTGATTGTCTCTAATTTCGTGTTTTGGCTTCATTCTTTCGTGTTGGAAATAGCTGGTCTCCATATGGTGCGAAATCAAATGTTTGGTAGCTCTAAGCACCTCTTTGCATCTTGAGATCCAAAATGGGTATCTAAAGGCTTCCTTGCAGCTTCCAGTGGAAAATTCCAAGGAGGACTCTGGTTGGCCAGACTTAACCTCACGTGCCTGTCCTTGAACCAGTTGTCATTCTGTTTGGAATGGCATGGTCCAATCTGGGTCATGGATTCATCCCCACCCACTGGGGCTACTTGAGGTGGAGAATCCTCTCAAAGGAAGCAGAAGGGGGAAGGAAGACTAGTTATCTCAGCCCACTAGAATCTAGTAACTAGACACATTGTAGGAAATGTTTAATTGGGTCCATCTGAAATGAACAAAGAATTGACGAAGAATATAGAAAAGTCTCAGTTAAAGCCTAGGTAATATTAATGTATAGTGGAACCAATGGGCCCTGTAACTTTGCCCTGTAGTGATTAGCAGTTTAGAAGTGGAGGTGATGAAACATGGGGTGAACTCAAACTTGGGGGTTAAGTCAGGATTTCATAGGGGACTAGGGGAAATCCAGCAGGAGAATCAAGCAGTTCAGTGTTAAAAGGTTTGACTTAGGATTCAGAAAGCATAGAGAGGCAACTGAAACCACAGTTTGCTGGTTCATTTATTTGTTTCATTTATTTATTTTAATCAAAGCTAATTATTCTTTGAAAATAATAGTGACTATAAGTAAGTGAACACGTATTTGATTTTCTACTAGCATAATTTAATTTTCCAGCAAGGAAATAGGCTAAGTTATTTCTTCCATGTATTGTCCACTCTTCGTCAAACGATGCTTGTTTAATATATTATTATATGCTTTAGTACAACCTTTAATTCATAATTTGTTTATTGTTTTTCCCTAATAGGTATTTTTACTACTTCTTAATTTAGACTATAGGTTTGAAATTGTTTTTTCAATGTTTCTTTTTCAGAGAGAGAAAATGAGAGTGTGAGACTGAGTGGGGTAGGGGCAGAGAGGGAATCCAAGCAGGCTCTGTGCTGTCAGCACAGTAGGCTCTGCTGACAGCACAGAGCCTGATGTGGGGCTTGAGCCCACACACCGTGAGATCATGACCTGAGTCAAAATCAAGAGTTAGGTGCTTAACCGACTGGGCCACCCAGGTACCCCCTGGCCTATACATTTATAACAAAGAAAATAATGTTGGAGGTGCTGGAAAGTCACAGACACACTTAGCTTTTTAAGAAAATGATCATAAAATTAATGGTTACTCGATTTTTAAAATCTGAATACATAGAAAGATAAGGGAGGAAAAAGTAAACACCCACTATCTCAAACACAAATGGCTTAAACACATAAGGCGTCTACACACACACACACACACACACACACACACACACACACAAAACTATGGAACTATTATGGTGCATCACAGAGTCAACAGGGACGTAGGCCCTGATACTCTGCACTTCTCATTGTATAGCTACCACGTCAAGATCACAAAACAGCTGTCTACTTAAGCTGTAGCCATCATGACCCAGTTCTCAGCAACAGGAAAGATGAAGGAGAAAAGAAAGAGGGGGATATCTCCCAAAAGTCAGCTTCAAGAAGCCATCTTAAACCCTCTATACAATACTTCTGCTCACATCTCATTGGCTAGAACTTAGTCACATGGGCACACCTAAGAATAGGATGCTAGAAAGTATGGCTTTTGAACTGAGCATATTGTCTGAACCAAAATCAGAATTCTATTACTAGGTAAGAAAGGAAGAGTGGTTATTGGTTAGGCAATTAGTTAAAGTCCTTTGGCTACAAGAAACAAATTCAATTCAATGTAGCTTCAACAGTAAGTAAATGTGTTATCTTATATAATAAGAAGACCTCCAGGGGCGCTTGGGTGGCTCAGTCGGTTAAGCGTCCGACTTCGGCTTGGGTCACGATTTCACGGTTTGTGAGTTTGAGCCCCATGTTGGGCTCTGTGCTGACAGCTCAGAGCCTAGAGCCTGCTTTGGATTCTGTGTCTCCTCCTCTCTCTGTCCCTCCCATGCTCATGCTCTGTTTCTCCCTCTCTGTCAATAATAAATAAATGTTAAAAAAAAAAAAAATTAAAAAAAAAAAAAAAAAAGATGACCTCCATAACAGGATGGTAGAACTCTTCTAGGGATAGTTGATGGAGTTAAGTCACATCCTCAAGAACCCAGATCCTTTCTGTCTTCCTAGTCTGTTCCTTCAGTAAGGGCAGCACCATAGTTGCAGTCGCTTCACTTGGTATGTTTAGACATTATGGCATCCAGAAAGAGAAGAGAGTCCCTCCTTCCATTGCATCCCCATTTAGGAAGAATGCTACCTTTCCCAGAAAGCCCAGCAGACTTGCTATAACCAGAGCTGGGGTCACAGATCCAGCCCTAAGCCAGTCATGGGAATGGGATCAGCATGACTGGTTAAAACCAATCAATAATTTACTCATGGAGCAGCGTCATGTGAAGGAGGTGGTGTTGGAACAATCCCAGGCTCAACCAGGAAGGCATGAATGAGTATTCGACAGGTGCGGTTCCTCCCTCTCCTCTTCACATCTCACCCAGTTCATAGGGTCCATTTCCATCCCTTTCTGCCATAGGAAGCTTTCCTCGGTCTTTCTTTTTTCCAAGTTCCTCTTGCACTTTCTTTGTGCCTCACCACGTCATGCTGGATTGAGTGCCCTGTTATTTTGTGCTCAAGGTGTGTCAGTGTGTACTTATCTCTTCAACCCCTGTGACTTTTCTGTAAGGGCAGGGCCTGCCATGATACACTTCTCCTATATGACCTGGTAAAGGTAACCACGTTTTTGAACTAGAAGTTGAGGTAGGGGTTAAGATAAAGGATTTCTTCTTATTTTGAACTTCTTGATGTCAGAAACCTTATCAGACTATATGGAAACTAAATTTGAGGTTTTGTGTTTAATGAATTATCCTTGTTTAAAAGAAATGAAATGAGAAGTGTCTTGGGAAAGCGCATTACTTACTTTGCCAAACCTACGGTGATTGGGCTGTAGTAAAAGGTCAATATTTATTGGTAGATGCTGCTGTAAAACTTTTTAAAAGTTGTAACATATTTCCTCACATGGGTAGATATTGCGTGTTTACTGCCAGAGGTTGTCAGGATAACTTTGCTCAGGAAATGTAACCATTGCCAGGGTTTTATTGATTTACCTATAATATATGTAGGTATACTCAAATAGATATATGAAATAACTTTTCCCTTTTCTGTGAAGGAAGTCTACTTTAAAAACCTTGGGAGTTTCTCTAATAAGGGTTCTTAATACATGTATGTTCTTAAAACATATTCAGTTTTTAATGCACTTACATAAAAGTTATATGAACATGTAGGTGGAGAAATAGGGTAAGCAAAACACTGTTAGCTGACTCAGGACTCGCTGATACATGGTATCAGGTGAGGTTTATTTAACCTTGATGGGAAGAATGTCCAAGGGGAGCTATTTAGTTGTCAGCCCTGTCTATTTACTAAGAAAATAACTGCATCCTTTGGTTCTCCTAAAGTCATTCACAGAAACTAACAAAAAGCAACATTGTTCTATTTCTGGAATGTACGTTATTTTCCTTTATTTACATTGTTTTATTTCTAGGATTTACATTATTTAGCTGCGCTATAGGGCCTTGGGCAAGACACGAAGGAAACAGAGGCACTTTGTTTTATTTATTTTTATTTTTTTTTAACGTTTATTTATTTTTGAGACAGAGAGAGACAGAGCGTGAATGGGGGAGGGTCAGAGAGAGGGAGACACAGAATCTGAAACAGGCTCCAGGCTCTGAGCTGTCAGTACTCAGAGCCAGACGCGGGGCTCAAACTCATGGACCGCGAGATCATGACCTAAGCCGAAGTAGGCCACTTAACCGACTGAGCCACCCAGGTGCCCCAGCACTTTGTTTTAAAGACAACAGTAGGGGATGGTGTTAACAAGGGCCAATATGGTAGAGTAATGGAAGGAAGAGGGCTACAGTAATGTTCCTTTTGTCACTGTGTGGTGATACTGAATATCCATACCTGGAAACTGATGTACCTCCTGAGGTCCTCACTTTTCACAGGACACCGCAGAATTCCCAGCACATAGTAGGGCTTTAACACATAAATAAATACATGGTTAAGGGCTTATACCAGAGGTATGCATTATAATGGTTTTTGCTTTTACTTGAAAATGGTAGCCAACATTTTAGAACCTGCTGATTTCAAATTATATTTCATAAGAGAATGTCACTTAACCTCCCGTTAGATGCTTCCCTGGGCCATACTTGTCCAGCTCATTTTCTTTTAAGGTTTGTTTGTTTGTTTAAAGCACATGAACAGGGGAGGGGCAGAGAGAGAGAGGGAGAGAGAGAATCTCAAACAGGCTCCATGCTGTCAGCACAGAGCCTGACCTGGGGCTCGAACCCATGAACCACTAGATCATGACCTAAGCCAAAAATCAAGAGTCAGACACTTCATCTACTGAGCCACGCCGGCGCCACTTGCCCAGCTCCGTTTTGAGCTAGAAATGCCTCCTCTGGAGGTAGTGTCACGGGCTGGTGGTTGTGTCTGTCATACTTTGCGTGTAGTGTAACGCAGTGCTGATCCACCCACTTGAGAGAATTTAATGGGAGAGGCAGCCTGGATGGATTTGGGTACAGTGTGTGATAGTTCGTGTGTGTGGCTTCGGATGGAGACCTGTTGGGTGGGAACATGCAGGTATGGGACGAAGTTATGAGGGGCGACAGAAGATGTTGGTGTGGGGGTAGGTGAATATCGCTGAGAAGGGGAGAGTGGTGCTCAAAGGACCTTTTTGTGGGAACTGGACAGGAGTGTAATGCCGGGCCATCTGGTAGCCACCTCTGCAAAAAGAAGGGAGGCACATGATTGTGCCACCCCATCCTGCCTCGTCCTCCACTCCCCAACTTCCCCATCGTGTGATACAGAAATTGGCGTGAGTAAAGCTCTCTGTTGTTTGTGTGCAAGCGTGCTTCCCACCCGGGCTTTACTGCTGCAGTTGCTTTGACTCCTGCTTTCTCCACCCCAGACTCCTCACAACAGCTGCTGGAAGCTACTGAGCCCTCATCAGCCCTCCTCCCGGCTCTGTACGTATGTGTAGTCATCAGCGTGTATATTGTAGTCCTTAGTCCGCTGGTCCTTGGCCAGAATTCCAGCCAAATGGCTACAGTGAAATTTCTGTAATAGGATGGAAGAAGCCTAAATCCAGGCATTTCTTAAGAGAAATAGCACCAACTGGTTTATTATCTTTTTCACACTTGCCTCTCTTCTTTCTTTAAGTTGCCTCCCAAGTGAAGAAACCTGTCTTAATCAGCACATTTCATGAAAGTGTGAACCCTCCGGCACAGATTACCTACTGAAATGTGGTCTCCTTGTTCATACACACCATTGACCTGTGCCCATTTCACCAGTGCTGTTCCTGCTTCCCTCGCTGGGACGGGTGGCAGATAGAAAATATCGTGTAGCACATGGATTAAGAAGAGAGGATATAATTGAAAACTCTGGCTTCCCCTGGAAAGAGGCCCTCATGTGAATCCATGGACCTTATGAATAATAAATGCACACAAAACAGATTCATAAAGACACTACACACTGAGCTGCTTGTATCCTGTTTCCTGGAATGGTTCCAAATCCAGTGGGAGAGCGGAAGTCTCATGGCTTGCCCTTTCCCTCTCCTCCACCCTTTCTCTGTCTCTCCCCTCCCTGTCTTTGCTCTCTGCTTCTCAGACTGTTGTAACAAGCAGCATAAATAGGAGTTGCCTTGAGGTAGACTGTGTCCCCATTTGAAGTCCTGCTAGACTTGTTTTAATTTTGTGTGATCATGTGCACAACCCAGAGTGCATGGAGATAATACTGTTGACCAGTGGACAGGTGTTCCCATGTTTAAGGTCTGCCCTCCCCTTCCCTAAGAAAATGTACTCCCAGAATATGTTAAGAAAGAACATTGTTGCCATGGCACTTTAAGATCTTGCCAAGTAGTTATTTCTTGTCTGGGAGAGTGAAGGGCAGTAGGGGAGCAGAAATTAAACAAGAGAAAACATGCAGAAAAGTAAAGATAAACAGTAAGCTTTCCCCGCTCTTTAAGGAGCAATTGAATCCAGAGCCCTACTGGGGCTTAGCTGAGGCATTATGGCAAATACCAAGTGTCTGCTACACATAGGGTCCCATGTGAGAGAATACAAAAGGAATATGACTTGGTCCCTGCCCATAAGGGACATATAATACAACTGTAGGAGATGTAACAAGTTCACAGTAACTAGAGGCAAAATAAGATGTGCCCAATGAGAGCTTTGTTTAAGTACCGGTGGAATCAAAGAAAGCTGATATCATGATGGTTTCATATTTGTGGTAGTATCCAACTTGGACAGTGATGATGAGTAATGTTTCACTTGGCAGAGGCTGGAGTCAGGGTATTTCAGGCAAAGGAAGTGTCATGAGCAAAGAGTCGGAGGTGGAGAAGCATGGTGTGCTAAATTATAGGACACGGGGAACATTGGGGAATAAGGTAAGAAAGGAAGAGAGGGATCCAGAATGAAGTTCCAGCTAAGTCAGCAGGGAAAAAAGCCTTTTGGAAAATGCTCCGAGTTGAGCTTTTTTAAGATTTAGCTCTCACAGTATTATAATTAAGTGGTTGAGGAGGAGTCTTGTAGAGGTTCATGGCGGTAATCCAGTGGAAGTTGGGGGGGGGGGGGAATTAAGGGCTTAGACTCAGGTGACAGCAGGCAGAATACAAGAGTGGATAGGTTGAAACCTTGCAGTGAGGCTTTCTGGTCTTTGGAGACAGGAGCTAGAGGTGCAGAAGGGAAGGAACTGATGCCTGGGACCCTGTACCCTTAGCATGCAGAAAATTGTACCATGTTCACCATTCCGTTCACCCTAATGATTTTCCCCCTTAGGTCTTCACAGCCATCAGAAGAATAGTGTAAAAAAAAAAATTACATATTTTGTATATACACATACATATATATACATATCCTCATTTACCACATTAAATTAATTTTAATTGGCTTTGCTATTGTTTTTTATTTTATTTTATTTTATTTTATTTTTTTTAATGTTTATTTATTTTTGAGACAGAGAGAGACAGAGATGAACGGGGGAGGGTCAGAGAGAGGGAGACACAGAATCTGAAACAGGCTCCAGGCTCTGAGCTGTCAGCACAGAGCCCGACGCGGGACTCGAACTCACGGACCGCGAGATCGTGACCTGGCTGAAGTCGGACGCTTAACCGACTGCGCCACCCAGGCGCCCCGGCTTTGCTATTGTTAAATAATAAATTTAGCAAATTAAAAAGGTTTTCTGGAGCCGGACAGCAGGTCCTCAGGAAGTGAGGCGTTGAGGAAACTGTTGGATCTGGTACAGACAAACCCAGGTGTAGAATAGGGAAGGAACTGGTCTTGGCTAGTTGAGGGCCATCAGTGACTCTTCAAGACCAGCCATCTCTTTTTCCTTGAGAGTTGCATTGAAGGAAGCACAACCAAGAATACTATCTATCCTAAATAAAGTCTCAGTGAGTTTCGGATCTGTCCATACCCTGGGGCACTCAGGGATCCATCCTTCCGGAACCTCCTTTCCCACTGGTCATCTTTAGCTATGGGAAGGATGACACTGTTGGTCTGTTGGAAATTCATCCGTAGTCACAGTTCTGAGCTCCTAAAGCCACAGTCCCTGCTTGTGAGCTCCAGTCTACTGGGGGAGAGCTGTTGATACTCAGAACAAGGCTATTGCCCAAGTCCGCCCTGTTCCACCTCTCTGGGAATTATTTCCCAACCTTTTGGTGACACACCAGAGGCATTGACATGACTAAGCACTGGGGCCAGCCAGGCAAGAACTGGAATGCTGGCTCCTCCACTTCCCATCTGTGTGACTTATGCCCAGTCACCTAACCTCTCAGGGACTCGGAGAAGCAAGGCCATAGTAATGAAATGACTAACAGAGAAGAAGGTCTGTAAACCATGTATCTCAGTGTTTGTGACTATTGTGGGCTCATTACATAGGTTTTTGTTCTTCCAGAGTTTTTGGGAACTTTGTCCCTAACGCTGTCACTTAATTTACTTTGCTTGCTTCCGGATCTGAGGTTTTGGACATGAAGCCTCCCCAGCGTCTACTATAAGAAATACTGGCTCATGAAAGAAAGAAAATGGGAAGAGACTTTGGAGCATGTGATTGCTGGATCTGTAGAGCCTTTTCCAAGCTGCCGTGCTTATTATTCATTAACACAGCAGCTTGGGAAGCGTGGGTTGATACATTCCTCAAGACTCCACATGATATGTTTGCTTTAGTAGGAAACGAAGGAATCGCAGTAGCGTGAGGTAGTGTGCCTGCTTGCTCTGCGTTATCACCATTCACTGCGTCCTAGAAGTGTTTATTTCTCCAGAGTGTGGGCTTGCATTTCGGGACAAACCACATGCAGAGAGCTCATTTGGTCATTTCTATGAATGATAAGTAGTGGAGAAAAGACACTTTTTGAAGTTAGGTTACTTTAGTTTTTCCCTTGGCTTATAAAAGGGGGCAGAGATTTGGGAAAAGGGAGCAAATATCTTAGCTAATGTGGTTAAACACTCTTTTCTGTTGACAAGTAAAGGTAATCAGGCACTCTGCATTTTGCCACTTCCTTCATTATTTTATAAAATACTCTTTCATGAGCCCTGGCATAATAGACGAAACTCCTCAAGGAGAGCCCATAGATACAGGGACATTACAAATATTAGAGGCAAAAATTAAGAACCCTGTAACAACTTCGGTCTGTTTATAGTGTTTGTCTTTTGGTAGAACTGAACTTTTTTCTTTTTTTAAGATTTTATTTTATTTTCAAAGTTTATTTATTTATTTTTGAGAAGAGACAGAGACAGTGTGAACACGGGAGGGGCAGAGAGAGAGGGAGGGGGAGAGAGAAAATCTCAAGTAGGCTTCGTGCTGTCAGCACAGATCCCGATGTGGGACTCAAACTCACAAAACCGTGAGTCTATGACCTGAGCCAAAACCAAGATTCGGATGCTTAACCGATTTAATTTTTAAGTAATCTCTATACCCAATGTGGGGCTTGAATTTATAATCCTGAGATCAAGAATATCATGCTCAACCGATTGCCAGCCAGGCACCCAGACTTGAGCTTTTTAAAGCAGCTCTTTCAGATAACTTGCAGGAGCGGTCATAGTCATGTGATTACTTGCAGCGCTGGGGGGGGCGGGGGGGGGGGCTGTTGGGCTGTTGCCCCTTATGGTCCTCATGGTACAATGTGATTTTTTTTAAATGTGACCTTTTGGGGCACCTGGGTGATTCAGTCAGTTAAGTGTCCAAATTGAGCTCAGGTCATGATCTCACAGTTGCTGGGTTCAAGCCCTGCATTGGGCTCTGTGCTGATAGCTCAGAACCTGGAGCCTGCTTGGGATTCTGTGTCTCCCTCTCTCTCTCTCTCTCTGCCCCTCCCCTGCTCATGCTCTGTCTCTTTCAAAAATAAATTCATTAAAATTTTTTTTTTTTTAATGTGACCTTTTGAACACTCCCATTTCAACTGTGAGAATTATCAACTGAATTTTGGTTAGTGAGTTTGGGATATAGGAAGGCCCCTGAGAGGGCTTGTGCTGAGCCTGCCCTAAGGTAGACTGTGGGGTGCCATGGCAGTGGAATGGCTAGCATTTTTGAGGGGGAAATTCTGAGAAAACAGTTTCTGACTAATGAGTTAACACGTTGGTGGGTAGTAACAGAAGTGTGAGGTGCATGCCCTGTTCTGGGCACTGTTTGTACTTGACCTGCAAGACTAATGGGCAAGAAACAACCAGTAGAATGTAGCCTGTGACCAAGTTTAATGATGAATTCTAGGAATTCACACACAGGTCATGTTCATAAGAACTAAAGTCTTCATGGGCAGTAATGCTGGAGTTGAGTATTCAAGGAGAGAAGGTGAGGTTGTGAGGTGAAGACATTTAAAGACATAGTGACCGTCTTAGTGACATAAAGCCAGTGACACTGGCTAGTCTAGAAGCAAGAGGATTTGCTAAGGAGAAATATTTTTAACCCTGAGGAGGTGTTAAAACCATCTTTCCCAATCCCTCATTTTACATATGGTGAACTCTTGGAGGTAAAAGGCCAAGAGACTGATGGCATAAAGTAAGCTATTGTGAGCCTGGATGTGGAAAGCCTTGAAAGGTGCTAGGGTGCTTGTGAGATCAAAATGTGTGGTGTGGCTTTTTAGGAGGAATTTAATTTAGGGGCATGAACCCTGTGTTACACCTGTGGTGTTCCTGAGAAGCCAGCATTGTGATCCTTGCTACTGAAAAAATAATTCTCAGTATTCACTCTTGGTTTCTGAGTCTTCTTGTTCTCTCCCCACCCCCATACACACCTTCTGTATACATCTATATATTAATGCTAGGTAAGGATCAAGTATTATCTTTCCCAGGGATATTTGCATTCTTAAAAGTTCCAGAGAAAATAATGCCTTTGAAAACTAGAGTGTCAGGGACACCTGTGTGGCTCAGTAGGTTGAGCATCTGACTCTTGATTTCGGCTCAGGTGATGATCCCAGGGTTGTGGAATCAAGCCCAGAATCAGGCTCCTTGCTCAGTGCTTGCTCGCTCTCTCTCTCTCTCTCTCTCTCTCTCTCTGTCTCTCTCCTCCTCTCCCCACTCATGCTCGCTCACTCTCTCAAAAAAAAAAAAAATAAGTTTCAGACCTCAGTGACTTCAAATGAAGGAGCTTTTCTTGTGCCCCTAAAGTCAGGGTATAGAAGAGAAGCAGATTGGAAGGTGGAGGGACCAGAGGTCTAAGAAGAGGATATTGTACATCTGGCACTTAGTAGACACTCATATTTGTTAATGAATTAAACTTTTTTGTGGACAAATGAAACTTTTTAGTGAATGAGTGAATCGATGAATAAGACTCAGAGGTATAGGGTGCTTACAGAGAGAAGAAAAAGGGATGAAAATAGAACCTTTAAAGGAGGAGTGAATATGACTTGATGACTATGTGATCCTAAGACATGAGGAGAGAGAGCATAAAAAAAATTGGAGATACAAAATCTTGTTGCTTGGGAGAGTATCCTGATGAAACCAGGAAACTGGGACAGTCCTGTGTTTAACATATGGGCACACAACTATCATTTTTTTTTTTTTAATTTTTTTTTTTCTTTTTTTTAACGTTTATTTATTTTTTGGGGACAGAGAGAGACAGAGCATGAACGGGGGAGGGGCAGAGAGAGAGGGAGCCATAGAATTGGAAACAGTCTCCAGGCTCTGAGCCATCAGCCCAGAGCCTGACGCGGGGCTCGAACTCCCAGACCGCGAGATCGTGACCTGGCTGAAGTCGGACGCTTAACCGACTGCGCCACCCAGGCGCCCCCACAACTATCATTTTTAAGTCAGTGCTTGGAAACCTTCAGTTCACCTGTTTATAAGTTATTTACACGAGTTGCTGTCTTTCTCTCTGCTTCTTCTCCCTAAATTCCTGTTTAACTTTTTCTCTCATTTCTGTATGCCTGGGAAAATGGGAAGGAGAGTGGGGCTCAGTATGAATTGTGGGCCCAGATATCTTATAAAAGGACCCAAAGAGGGGCGCCTGGGTGGCGCAGTCGGTTAAGTGTCCGACTTCAGCCAGGTCACGATCTCACGGTCCGTGAGTTCGAGCCCCGCGTCAGGCTCTGGGCTGATGGCTCAGAGCCTGGAGCCTGTTTCCGATTCTGTGTCTCCCTCTCTCTCTGCCCCTCGCCCGTTCATGCTCTGTCTCTCTCTGTCCCAAAAATAAATAAACGTTGAAAAAAAATTAAAAAAAAAAAGAAAAAAGGACCCAAAGAATTCTTGTCCTTTCCTTATTCACACTTACTCACTCTTACTCCCACTTAAATTTGTCACTTTAAATTTTCTTTAGGAAAACATTTCTTTAAAAAAACAACAAAAACACCCACCTATCTATTGATCGATCGATAGATAGATGCCTTTGTTTGAAAAATTATGCTTACAGTGACTTTCACTTTCTGCCTCCCTTTTGCACAGAACATGTCGCCCTTGGTAATGGATAGGTAACAGGTTGACTTGCCTGCAGAAGGCATTCCTCCTTAACAGACCGGTTTGCTCTGATCCGTGTAAACACTCCTGCCTGCTGACCAGTGGTCTGTATTTATGAGGCATTTGGAAAACACTGCAAGCTGCAGAGAGTGACCATGAATAGCAAACTTAATTTGGTTTAATGTGTTTTGGCTTGCTTGACCTCACCAGAATAAAAATGTGCCTGTTTGAATTATTGTATTGGGAGTTAAAAAAAAAAAAATTCTACAGACATTTATCTCATTGGAAGAATCTTGGGATCACTTTAGCAAAGGTTTAAGTCCATGTTTAATGTCAGATAGACTTGAGAAATGTTTAATGTAGAGCTTTAATCACAGATCAGTTTATTGTGAGTTCTGAATTTTAAGAGCCTGAATTACTATTTTTTTTTTTTCTTGCTACTTTTTTCCCCCTAGACGATTGGCTGGCAATGACCTCTCTTTTATCCACCCAAAGGCCTTGTCTGGGTTGAAAGAACTCAAAGTTCTGTAAGTAATGCAATTTTAGAGTTTCACAGCTGGCTGTGTATTTTCTTTCTGCATAGTCAACATGCTTGGAGCTAGGGTAAGCACAGTTTCTTTTAGTTCAGGATTAAAAGATTTAAGGAGTGGCCAATGGGTAGTGTGGGATGCAAGGGTTCATTTAGGCAACCTTGGGTCTAGATAACAAAAGTTAAAACTCTAAATAATAGGTGTTCTGACCTTCAGTGTATTACAGTTGAATGTATTAGGCTTTTTGTTGGGCTAATGCACTGAATCAAAATCATATTTAAGCTTTACTGGTAGAGCTTTGTTTCTACTTATTGTATACCTTTGAGGACTTTGAATTAGCTGACCCTAAAGGGAAAAAGGCTAACAAAAGCTCAAAGTGTTAAAATCATTTTAAAGCCAAAAGGACTTAGGATGCCTATAATTTATATAGTCTGTTGAAGGACCAGGAAATGAATTCCTGGCATTGGTTAGGCATTTAGAGTATGGCAGATTGGGAAACAGATGAACTGACTGCCAACTCCACTTCTGCCACTACCTTGCTGAATAACTGTCTGTAAGTCACTAGACCTCTCTGGTTCAGTGAGTTACATGTACCTTTTACTATTCCATTCTGTGGTTGTGATTCATGTCAAGCGGTCATTGTATTAAGATGACTAGAAATGGCTTTAGGCAAAAGTAATAAGGACTTCATTTTCAGTGCAGATCTATGCCTTTCTTCTCTGGGTCCTGTTAGATGGTTAAAGCTCTATTTTTGCTGTGGCCCTCCATTCACTGAGGACATGTCTGCTGCTCCCTAAGAACTTAGGGTCTGCTATCTTCTTGGAAAACCTGGCTCTACTGAGTGTCCATGTTTCTGGGCTCTGCTTTATTCCAAATTGAAAAGGCACTAGGGATTCCAATAGGTTTGTTTGTTATACCTCTCCCAGTTAACTTGTTATGCTTCCTAATTAACATTAAAAGAGTGATGAATGTTAATTAAGGTGCCTTAATTCTTGAGAATGAAACACCTCTGGAAATGTGGATTATCAGTAGGTCTGTGTTAAGAGATGGCTTGGGATAGTGGCTTAGGTTTCATTTCTGGCCTTATAGCAAAATGCTTCTTGCTTTTTCTGCAGTTCTCTTTTCTTGGGTGCTTTACACCTTGACCTTTCCTCCTTTCCTGCCATTAGAAATATTTTTTAGATAGAAATGGCTCTGAATTCTTCTAAGAAAAAATAGTAACAATTGCTTGTTATTCACTAACCAAAAATTTCCTTCCAGAACCCTGCAAAACAATCAGTTGAGAACAGTACCCAGTGAAGCCATTCGAGGACTGAGTGCTTTGCAGTCTTTGTAAGTAACTTTTTCATTTTCTGCATTCTTGAATCATAAGTAGACCACTCGGCTGCTAAATGTGTAAAGAACTGGAATCCTAGCAAAAGGGGAAATTTACCCTCTCATCTGGGATAAAATTGGGGATAGCCAGGTGCTATTATCAAAATGCCATTTGGTGACAGAGAAGCAGGTGGATCAATTTACCCCCCCTCTTGTGTCAGATGTTGGGAGAAAGTTACAAGCATGCACTTCTGGGTCTAATTCCAGGAGCTTGTAAGTGGCAGGTGATCATCACCTCTTTAGAACCAGAATTAGATGTGTACAGAAGTTCTGGTGTCTTGTGCCACGGTGGTCAAGAGTCAGTCACAAAGAAGTTCCTGTTTTAGGTGGTAAGGATAATCAGAACAAACTGATTATAATTCCTCATCTGTGGACCTTGAACTCACACCTTGAACTTACACTGGGGGTATAACTTCTTAGTCTCTTGTACTGCCTTCTTCCCAAGGTTTGTTTTTGTTGTTGTTGTTGTTGTTGTTGTTTTTTGAGGAAAGTTTGGTTTTATGTGGAGTGTTCAAGATTTCAACTCTTGGTTTTTACCATGTTGAAAAGCTTGGTTTTTATAAATTTCAAAGGCTTTCTCAAATAGCACTTCACTTTTTGTTCTTCTTTGCATTCTTTCCCATATGTATGTGTGTGTATATATATGAACCTGGAGAAAGGTGATCACTCCTTCCATTGTTTTGATACACATGCCCCATACATCCCTTCCTCCTGTAGTGGGTGGATCAGGTAAGCAGTAGTGGTATCACAGGAACCATGCAAAATCCACAGAAGATTTTGAAGAAACAACCATTTTTATATTAAATACACATATTTGTTAATGACTACAATGAATGTTATAAACTAGTATTGTTGGGACTACAACTTTTCGTCCTTTTCATCTTTGGGATCGGAAGATCAAGTTCCTCTGTCTCTAGGGGTGCCTTAAAGGAAAAAAGTGAGAAGCACTGAGCTGATGTGTGTGGTTATTGCAATTCGCTTTTTGTCAAGATTAAGAAAATCCCTTTGCATATTTATCTGAATGTTTGCAATGCTCTCAAAAGAAATTCAGATTAATTAGAATTCTGAAACAGGCTTGTCTGGTTTGGGATCCCCACTTTGTCACTTGCTAGCTGTATAACGTTGTGCAAATTATTTAAAATTCTCCATCGAGTAATGTGCTCATTACTCGCCGTGTATTTTAATGCAGGAAAAGCACTTATAACAATATCTGACATGTGGTAAGTGTTCAATAAACATTTGTGGAATCTATTAACAGTAATAATGGTATATTTTTATCAGTACTTTTTTTCATTACTAGTTTACCCAATTTACATAACCAGGTGATGGAGATGTCTGAAAGTAATGAGAAAGTATTCTTCAAAACAGGGAACTTAATTTGCTGTTCTACTAGAGTGACGAATACCAATGTACATTGTTTTGCTCACGTCATAACCCCAAAGACAGTGGGGAGAAGGCGTAGTTTATCAGAGTGTGGTACTTTGTCCTCTTGGACCAGAAGCACAAGTGGGGAGATCATGAAAATGTAGACCCCTAGGCCATATCCTGGAAGTAATGGTTTTTTCTCTTTAAAAGTAGGATCTAGGAAGCTATATATTTTTTTAAAAATTTCCCCAGGTAATGTTCATGTACATGGAAGTTCTGAGAATCACTCTGAATAAAAACTCATAATAGTTATCACACTTCGCTACGTTCTGGGTCACAAAATTAGGTTTTAACCATATCATGTAGTTGTGTAATCTACAAATCTGTCCCATACATTTTTCTTTTTATTGCCCTTTGAAATAACTTCCAATGTACACTTTTGTAGCATATGCGTATAGTAGACTTGATTGAAAATCATTGAACTGCTTGTCTCATCTGTTTGCTGATATAAAACCATTTTTAACTACACCCAGACACATCACTGGAAATTGGAAATTGCAGATTACCTTTTGATGGGGATTAGACATTCTAGTAGTTATGAGAAATGAATGTGAAAATTTAAAAAATGTACTAATAAAGCATATCATACTCTATAAAAGTTAAACTTTAAAATGTATCTAATGTCATAAAAAAGGAGTATCTGAGGTATTCATCATTCCATTTCTAGTTTCAATAGAAGTTTAAGGTAGAGGGGCGCCCGGGTGGCTCAGTCGGTTAAGCGTCCGACTTCGACCCAGGTCACGATCTCGCGGTCCGTGAGTTCGAGCCCCGTGTCAGGCTCTGGGCTGATGGCTCGGAGCCTGGAGCCTGCTTCCGATTCTGTGTCTCCCTCTCTCTCTGCCCCTCCCCTGTTCATGCTCTGTCTCTCTCTGCCTCAAAAATAAATAAACGTTAAAAAAATTTAAAAAAAAAAAGAAGTTTAAGGTAGAAATATATTAAATAGCTAATTTTGCCATGATGCCAAGTTTATGGAATATAGGATTTGTTATTTGCCATAAGTAATTGAGTAGACTCTGACTAGACTCCATCAGTGAACTGGTTGGAATGAGTCCCTTCACAGATATGTGACTCACCTCTACAGACCTTCTGACCTTGGACAGATGTGCATGGAGGGAGCCATCTTATCTCCCTCAGACATTTTATTTTTATTAAAAAAATTTTTTTTAAATTCATTTTTGAGAAAGAGAGAAACAGAGCATTAATTGGGGAGGGGCAGAGAGAGAGAGGGAGACACAGAATTCAAAGCAGTCTCCAGGCTCTGAGCTGGCAGCACAGACCCTGACATGGGGCTCGAACAACGAACTGTGAGATCATGACCTGAGCTGAAGTCAGACACCTAACCGACTGAGCCACCCAGGCACCCCCAGTAGACATTTTAAATAGTTGTTTTCTTTTACTTCTTCAGAATTCTTTTTTTTTTTAAGAACTGCGTACAGCGTTGTTCTTATTTCCCAAGACTAAATGATCAAAATATTCCATCATTTTGTCTAGTTGGAAGGCTGAAAAAGATAAGGAACAGAAAAACTACGAAGAAAACATGCAGATAGATTGTGGTCCATAAGTGCAGTAAAGTCCACATGACATTTATTGATAATTTAGATGATTTAAAGTGTTTTTCACAGTAGGTTTCTCCCTCTAAAATAGTATTTTAAAGAAAGCATGTTGTGCTCATCAGTCATTGAGTAATTGCATAGTTTAAATTATCTCCATAATTGGGATGGGGGTGGGGAGTGGAGAGGAGTCAAAGCAAACTATTTTCTTAAGAAAGGCATTGGGATGTTTTTATATGCATCAGAAACACAAGGAGATAAGCCTGTTTTACTTAAGAAGGAAATGTACATGGGTTTGTTAGCATAGTGGGTGTAGCATTCAAGGTAGATACTATTGAAATTCTGTCACGGTGTAAAACAGTCTTATCAGTGCTTGAGTTCAGTTTGCAAATCTGATCTTCAGACCTGAATTACATGAAAGGTTTCCTTGTGGTTTTGAAATAGTGCTTAGAAAGGAGCAAAGTTCGTTAGGGGTTGAAATTGACCAGAAGTGGTTTGATACAAGTGTGTGAGGATGACTATAAAATCTGAAAGTGAGTTGTCAATGTTAATATAAACGTAGCATAACAGTTTTCCACAAACCCATGGAAGTGGCTAAAGCGTTGTCCTAGCAAGCTAGTAAATGACATGTCAGAATTTGCACCACCGGATTTTTTTGTCTTTTTTTTTTTTTTAATTTTTTTTTTCAATGTTTTTATTTATTTTTGGGACAGAGAGAGACAGAGCATGAACGGGGGAGGGGCAGAGAGAGAGGGAGACACAGAATCGGAAACAGGCTCCAGGCTCTGAGCCATCAGCCCAGAGCCTGACGCGGGGCTCGAACCCACGGACCGCGAGATCGTGACCTGGCTGAAGTCGGACGCTTAACCGACTGCGCCACCCAGGCGCCCCCGGATTTTTTTGTCTTTAAATTACATCACACTTGGGAGCACCTGGCTGGCTTAGTTGGTTGTACGTCCAACTTCAGCTCAGGTCATGATCTCATGGTTTGTGAGTTTGAGCCCCACATCAGGCTCTGCACTGACAGTTCAGAGCCTGGAGCCTGCTTCAGATTCTGTCTGTCTGTCTGTCTGTCTCTCTCTCTCTGCCCCTTGCCCCCCCCCCCCCCCCCGCCTCCTTGCACACACTTGCTCTCTCTCGCTGTCTCTCAAAAATAAACATTTAAAAAAATAAAAAATAAATTATATCACACTTGAATGGTAAAGGAGGATTTCAAAGACTGAATTTCCTAGGTTTTCCACAGTAATTGCATCATCTTAACAATTTATACTTGAAACTGGCAATAAAATATAACACTATAATATATATGTTACTGGTAAGTTAGAAGTAGAGAGAAAAAGGGAAAGCTTTTGATTATAGAATAGATGTTGATAACAGACATTCATCAGTAAAATGTGCATATGGAATTATTATTGTAATTTCATTTAAGACAAAAAAGTATGTGAGTACTCAGTAAGATATAAAACAGGCTTTTGAGAATAGGGAATAGAAACACATTTTAAAGACAAAAATAGTAAGGGAATTCAGTTAATAGAGTGTTAACCCTTTAACAACTAAAGTACACTTAAAGTAATAGTTCTCTCTTGATGGATTGAGTTTAAATGGTGAAATACCTTAAACAAACCCACACTTATCTCCCCACCTAGGAGATATCTGATGCTATTTATGCATCTACTGATTCAGTTATAGTATTTTCTTGGTCTCTTAGTTAGAATTAATATTAAATGTGTAAGTCCTTGGTACAAAGCTGTGATTCTAAGACAGTTTCTCTGTGAAACACTGATCTTGTTATAGGGGCAAACTCTTTACATTTGTGAGTGTGCTCCCAACATCCGCATGTGAATTGAGGTGTAAGGATTAATTACTGAGTCATCACAAATCCTTTGCCTCATTTAGCTTTATTTAAGTGTCCCATTTTTCCAGAGTTCTTCTTCCTTTTGACCTCTTTTTTTGTTTTTTTTTTTTTTAGAGAGAGAAAGAGAGCAAGCACTCCAGTACCTGTGAGCAGGGGAGGGACAGAGAGAGAGAATATCTTAACCAGACTCCATGCCCAACGTGGAGCACATTGTGGGTTTCAGTCTCACACCCTAAGTTAAGGCCATCTCTTTTCTTTGATGGTACATAGTACAGAATTCTGCAGGAGCATAAATGGTGTATATAACACTGAAATAATGTTAAAAAGGTACAGATAGCTTTCTCTATAGTATTTTGCCACATCTTAATGAAACCTTTTATAGAGAAGGCTTAATTTCAGTGCAGTGTTGTGTGTGTATATAGGGGAGCCTTTCTCATTATTTTATTGACTATGAATGCACATTATAATCAATATGATAACATAAGCAATTTAAACTTTTAAACTGCGCTAATGCTGAGAAACTGGGAAGGGACTTCAATTTGTACTTAAAATACATTCCAAACCCCTTACCTAGTTTACAAGGTCTACATAGTCTGGTCCCCATTTGCATCCCCAGCTATGTCTCTCAGGACTCTCCACCTTCTTCCTGTGTTCTAATCACTCCTGACCTTCTGGGAGTTGCTGGGACCACATTCTGCTGGTTTCTGCTGAGTCTTTGCCCTCTGGATCTCAGTTTATATAGCACCTTGTTAGGGAAGCAAAAATAAGGTAAAAACAGACAGGGAGACAAACCATGAGAGACTCTTAAATACGGAGCACAAACTGAGGGTTGCTGGAGGGGAGGGGAGGTGGATGGGGGATGGGCTAAATGGGTGGTGGACATTAAGAAGGCACTTGTTGGGATGAGCACTGGGTGTTTATGTGTAAGTGATGAATCACTAAATTCTACTCCTGAAATCATTATTACACTATATGTTAACTAACTTGGATTTAAAAAAAATAATAAAGAGAAGAAAAAGAAAGAAAAAAAATAACACCTTCTTAGAGATGCTTTTCCTAACCAATACATTTTAACTAACTTCCCTCCCCCTTAGTCTCTATTGTTAGTCTTTATCTTGGGACCCTGTTTAGTTGCTTCATAGCATTCTTAAGCACTCTATAATCACTTTTTAAAAAAATATTTACTTGTTTTTGAGAGGCAGAGTGTGAACAGGGGAGGGGCAGAGAGGGACACACAGAATCTCAAGCAGGCTCCAGGCTCTGAGCTGTCAGCACAGAGCCTGACCAACCTGGGGCTCGAACTCAGAAGGGGTGAGACCATGACCTGAGCCAAAGTTGGACGCTTAACCGTCTGAGCCACCCAGGCGACCCTATAAACACTTTTAAAATGTATTATATTGTGGGTCACTCTTCATTAGAATGTCAGTCTCATGAGGACAGGTCTCATGTCTGTGTTCACCATTTTTATCTCTTTTGTGCCTAACAATATGCTCAGTTTAGATGTGTTAAATGAATAGCGATAATTAAATGGTTAATGCAATTAAATTCTACTTATAGTTAGTTACATTATATGGTTGATTATATGTTTATATGTTCAGTGTCTCTTTCTCTAAGTGGAAGTTGTGCAAGGTTGTGAAGTGTGTGTGTGTGTGTGTGTGAGAGAGAGAGAGAGAGAGAGAGAGAGAGAATATACTATCCACACATTAAAGCAAATCTCCTAAGCAGCTCCATGGCCAGGACTTTGGCAGTCTGTATTTAAAGGGTACCTATTTCTTCTCAGAGGTAGGTGCTAGAAACTAAACAAGCCTAAAAATGTTTGTTTGTTTTTTAATTTTTTTTTAATGTTTATTTTTGAGAGAGACAGAGTTTGAGTGGGGGAGGGGCAGAGAGAGAGGGAGACACAGAATCCGAAGCAGGCTCCAGGCTCTGAGCTGTCAGCACAGAGCCTGACGCGTGGCTCAAATCCATGAGCCATGAGATCACGACCTGAGCCGAAGTCAGACGTTTAACCAACTGAACCACCCAGGGGTCAAAATGTTTGTTTCTTAAGGCAGCTGCCCGGTTCCCTGTGTTGTCCCCTTTTTTAGTGCTTCTCTCGACTTTATCAAAAAGAAGCTACCATCAGATCTTTACCAGGATCAAGGGTCTTTAACCCCTGAGACTCAGACTGGGGCCGGTGTTTCAGAGCAGGGCTCAGCATTTGCCGGGAGGGGAAAGGGGCCACTAGGGCAGGCCCAAAGCTGGAGCAGCAGAAGGAAAGAGACAGATGCAAGCACTGCTCCAAAACTCAGAAATTCCTGACCTCGCCGACTGCCAAACTCCAGGGCTTTAAAAATATGCCGTCATTTTGACTTTTCACGTATTTTGTGTTCTCTAATTTTCACCAGGAAGTCCATGCCTGGGAGGTATGAATTTCAGTAGTGAAGTTGCATCAACATGGGAATTGTGAAGAGGGTTGTCATTTGGCACATAACTGTCCTTTGTCATGTTAACATCAGGGTGTCTTTGGGTTGGAACGTGCTTATTCCAACAATTAGGCCTGATTGTGCCAACAGTAACGTTAGGACATCAGTTTCCAGATTTTTAGATGGGGACTTAATTTTTTTCTTAAATGTTTATTTATTTATTTTGAAAGAGAGAGGGAGAGCAAGAATCCTGAACAGGCTCCCTGCTGTCAGCACAGAGCCTGAGGCAGGTCTTGATCTCACAAACTGCGAGATCATGACGTGAGCTAAGTCCAGAATTAACAGTTATTAAGAAAACAGCACAGTGTTCACAGGAAACATTAAATAGCTACTCTGATCAGTGTTATTGTGACCTTAAGCCTTCTTTTAAATTTTCCCCAAATTCTGGAATTAAAAGACACCTTGCTAATAAGATGACTCATACTTAAAATCGAGTCCCCATCAGGGGCGCCTGGGTGGCTCAGTTAGTTGCGTCTGACTCTTGATTTCAGTGCCAAGAGAAGAGGCGGTTATTTGACTAGTACATGATACCTATAGTTTTAACTTGCCTGCTGGTAAGAAGGATTGTTAGAAGAATCCCTTGAAATGATTTGTTGCTGTAAACATTTTTTTTTTTTTTGTAAATATTTCCTTATGTTTTCTCCTTTGGCATCAAGTTAAAATAACAAATTTAATATCAGATCTTAGTTGTAATGTAAAATTTTAAGTACAGTAGCTTATTTACTCAGCTTAGTTTCTTCTTTTTTTTTTTCTTTCTAGTTTTGATTTATATAGATTCTGAAATATAAACTTCGATCTAGCTTTGGCCTTTGGCGGCGGGGGGGGGGGGTTCTTTCTTTTTTTCCAACATTGTTTTGCTATAAAGTCACTCTTAGCCAAAGATTCTTGAAAGATTGTTCTGTAGGAAGGGAAAGAACAGACTTCCACCGTATAGTCTTAGAAAATTGGTGCATTTTATGAGACTTTCTAGAGAAATTGAAGAAATAAGGAATGCCATGGCTCCGGCCGTTTTTGTAACTCCTTTCCGTTTTGAAAACGGAGAGCTGTGTGACTTGGCTCCTTCTGCTAGAATTCGTTCTTGAACGTGGTGGTTTCTGTTTCTGTCAGGCGTTTAGATGCCAACCATATTACCTCAGTCCCCGAGGACAGTTTCGAGGGGCTTGCTCAGTTACGACATCTGTGGCTGGATGACAACAGCTTGACCGAGGTGCCCGTGCATCCTCTCAGCAACCTGCCAACCCTGCAGGCACTGACCTTGGCCCTCAACAAAATCTCAAGCATCCCTGACTTTGCATTTACCAACCTTTCAAGCCTGGTAGTTCTGTAAGTATCCATCCCTTTTAATACCTTATGTCTGTGTGAATCTGGGAGCAAAAGCAGATTTCTCGTGACAGATTATTAGGAAAGTACCTCATTTTTTGTTACGCTTCTGAAGAGAGAGCATTTGGGGGAGCTGCCTCTTTTTGCAAAATTAAATGTGCTGACTTTTAAAAACACAAGCTAGGATAATTACAAAATTAACATCTGATAACTGTTGAACCTCTCTAAAATGTGTGGCCTTTTGTAATCATAACAAGAAATTGGGACATTCAGCAAATACTTGGACAGCTTTTACTTGTGTACCAGCAATGTATCGAGTGTTAAAAGAAGTAGAATTGTTTTGAGATGATCACAGAAAATAAGTTTGAGTGATATTTCATGTTTTGAACATCTTGTCTTTTCAAAGAATGTATCATTCTCTGTGTTTTTAATCTTTAAAAACTTGGACATAATAAAATGGCATTTCTTTTAAAAGCTGTTACTCGGGCGCACCTGGCTGGCTCAGTTGGTTAAGCTCTGACTTCGGCTCAGGTCATGATCTCACAGTTTGTGAGTTCAAGCCCCGCATTGGGCTCACTGCTGTCAGCTCAGAGTCCACTTTGGATCCTCTCTCTCTCTCTCTCTCTCTCTCTCTCTCTCTCCCCCTGCCCCTCCCCACTCACGCTCTCTCTCTGAAAAAATAAAAATAAAAAATAAAATAGGGGCGTCTGGGTGACTCAGTCAGTTAAGTGTACGACCGGCTCAGGTCACGATCTTACGGGTTGTTTGTTCAAGCCCATCTCAGCACAGAGACTGGAGCTTGCTTCAGTTTCTGTGTCTGCCTGTCTCTCTCTGTCCCCCTGCTTGTGCTGTCTCTCTCAAAAGTAAATAAACATTTAAAAAAAATTTTTTTTAATAATAATAAAATTAAATCTGTTACTCATTCTCACTGGTGTAAGGTGAGACTCTTCCCTCCATGATGTTTTCCCCCACCTCCTTGCCAAGGGGAGCTCACCACAATTTTACTTCATATAATTAAAAGCTCATGAGAGCTTTTGTTCTGATATGGCTAAATATTAAAGAATCTTCAATGTGTATACCATTTTCCCACTAGAGATACTTTCTTTTTCCATGTTCAGTGAATCCAAGTCTGTGCAGCGTATATCAAGAAATACACTATTTGTTTTCCATTAGTCAAGGGTTGCAATGTTTAGCCACACTCCTCCTTTAAGCCAATTTAGGCATATGAAACATTATAATAGTTGCTACTGGGTGATTTGAAGGTCATTGTGATGCTTTTTTCCGTAGACATCTTCATAACAATAAAATTAAAAACCTGGGTCAACACTGTTTCGATGGACTAGATAACCTGGAGACCTTGTAAGTTGATTCAGATTTCAGATGGTTATACTGTGATGTTGGTGATGCAATTTTGTATTTCATTGCAGGAGAAGGAAAAAATAATGGTCTTGAGTTCAGCTCACTATTAACTGACTTTAATACATGACTAAATTTTTGCCACCAAATAACATAGTTAGGAATACTAATCTCAGTTTATGATTAAAGATGGCACACAAGTTTGAATTTGATATTTCTTTCAAAAGTACACATAAAAAAAGTGGCTCAATCTGTCAGACTGTCTACTTTCTCAAAAATTTTGGGTCTGTTAAAATGTGCGACAGTTTTGGAACACCGAGCCTTATAAAATTAATTCTGAAAAATCAGCTTTTTTGGTTTGTTTTTTCCATGATCTCAGCTGCCTTACTAATTATTAACACTGGGTTTGAGTACTATCTCTGCTTTCTTAAATGCTAAATGAAATAAAGTTTTCCATTTTGCTTAGGATACTTTTGTTGTTCCTGCTAGTTAAAGTTTGGGAATTCTGGATGTTTCCACTGTACATTGCACCACTGTTTGAGCAAAAGACCTTGTGCAGCTATGCATAATCAAGAATAGGATTTTATTTTTGTTGTTTTAGTTTATTTTAGTTGTCTTTATTCAAAGATTTATAGTATTTGCTATTGTGGTGTAATAAATAATTCAGACAATGTCCCAATTAGGTTACTAACATTTGATTGGAATGCTCAGGGCTTGTGATATTTTGTTTAACTGAATATTCTGGTTAGCCTAATTAGAAGACTTAAAATCTCTTAGTTCTTTATGAATCTACTTTCCTGTCCAAACAATGAAAGGATAGTGAACATCAGTGGACATTGGAAGGTGGAAGCTCTTGAAGAAGATAGTTCCAAGCTCAGTTCTCCTTTACTAAGTATGTAAATACCAGTGTAGCAGAGGACTGGAAGGAACTGATCCTAGACCACATATACTCTTCCAATTACATTAAAATGAAACTTCTTCTTCCCAGCTAAATTCTTACTTGCCACTTTTCTTTCTGCGTAGAAAAAGAAAACAAAATAGGTCCCTAAAGAGCTGGACTTTTGATTTTGTGTTACTCTCATTCTAAACCATACTAATCCTATCCCATCATGCTCTTTAGGTTATAAAATAAATTAAAACTTAAACACTCAAATTAAGACTTTTTCTTACATGTCACTGTGGCTTTTCTTGCTCCTAATTAATGTAACATTTTCAACAATTTATAACCTGCTTCAGGATGCTAGTGGTGTGAACCCATCCTGGTCCTTGACCTTGTTTGTACTTATCTCAGGTCATCTGCCTGATAGTAGGGCCGAGGTCAGCTGCCCTCATGCCAGAGTTTCAGGAAGCCACTCTAAACCCCAAATGGAAACCGTGCTTTCAGGTTGTTGTCATTTATAAACGGATATTCCATAAATTCTGTTTTATGGTGAACTTCCTGAAGAATGCCATTCAAATGATTTGTTTATTTAGTGCACCAATAATAGGTGATTAAGAATTTCTTGATCTTTTAAAATTAACTTAAAACCATCATAGAAGAATTATGATTCTTTTTTCTATTCACTATTCTAAGAAAGGATATAAATTCAGTTGAGCTACGAGTTTTAAATGGCACTATGGTCAGTGGGGAAAGATTACCATCCAGAGGATGTGATTTTTGTTAAGAATACATTTGTACCAAAATGCCTTATAAATTGTGACCGTTCTTCAGTGTTCTTATATATTTCCCCCATTTTTTCTAGGGACTTGAATTACAATAACTTGGGGGAATTTCCTCAGGCTGTTAAAGCCCTTCCTAGCCTAAAAGAACTGTGAGTATTGCTTTGCTCTCTCTATGCGTGCCATAGGGTCCTTAGAACTCATCACTTCATGTTCCAAGAGTGCGATTTTAAAGCCTCTTTGCTCCACTGCACATACCATAATACCCAGACACACACAAACACATATATGATCATACAGACCAGATGGTGTCAGCGCAGACAGTGTGGAGCCTAGATTTCTGTACCGAGCTTGTTTTGTCTGTACTAAGGTGTCTTCCAGAAACCATAACATACAGTCCCTGCCAGTTAAGAGCTTGCAGTCTCCATGGCACTGGGGAAGCTAACCATGTGAGACTTGCAGATAGCAGTTGTCAGGTAGAAATAAGTGCTAAATGCAGAGGGTAAGTAAATCATTCCAGAAAAAGACCTCATTGAGAATCAGGGTCATTAGAAAAGACAGTGCTAAAGAGGAGGAATTTGGGGTTAAAAGGATGGAGATAATAAAATAAATGAAAAGATGAGGGGGCATTTTAGATGTTGGATTTGTCAAGGGCAGAGACAGGAGTGTACATAGCATCACAGAGACCTGAGAGATAGCAGCTTTAAAAAGAATTCGGGGGGTGCCTGGGTGGCTCAGTCGGTTAAGCGTCCGACTTCAACTCGGGTCACGATCTCGCAGTCCGTGGGTTCGAGCCCCGCGTCGGGCTCTGGGCTGATGGCTCGGAGCCTGGAGCCTGCTTCAGATTCTGTGTCTCCCTCTCTCTCTGACCCTCCCCCATTCATGCTGTCTCTCCCTGTCTCAAAAATAAATAAACATTAAAAAAAAAAAATTTTTTTTAAATAAATAAATAATTCGGTATGGTCCCGGAAAGGATGAGATAGAATAAAAAATTTGGTTTCCTCACATTTTTGAAATTTTCATGTAGTTGTTCTCAGCTGTGTTTCACATAACACTGAACAGGACTAGATACTCGAGTTTTAACTTATTTCACAAGGGGACATGTATTTCAAAAATATTTTTCTCCTACCTTTTTAGGTTATTTCATAGTAATTCTATTTCTGTTATCCCTGATGGAGCATTTGATGGTAACCCACTCTTAAGAACCATGTAAGTAGTTCTGAAGGCTTCTTTTAATATTTAATCATGTAAAGCATGTCTGTATGATGCCAGACATTTTGATGAAGAATGAGTGAAAATTCAGGATTTTAGATCTATGGACTTTGTGAACATAGGTTTAGTGTTGGAGGGCTTGTGAATATATGAAAACTTTACTTTTTTGTGGTATTTTTACAGACATTTGTATGATAATCCTCTGTCTTTTGTGGGAAACTCCGCATTTCACAATTTATCTGAACTGCATTCCTTGTAAGTATTACACAAATTCTAAAACAAGCCTGAATCTTTATGCAATTGCTTTAATGGAAAACTAGAATGTATTATTGTAGCTCCAGAAGACAAAACTCTCCCCCCCTTCACCCCACTCCTTTGGGTGAAAGTCCAAAGGGCAGTTCTGAAAATTGATGATGGTTCTTATTTATGTGAACTCTTGGCCAAATTATCACACTCTCAGCTACATTCAAGAATTGAAACTGATTTTATTTTTAGGTGTAATAGTGCTGTTATTTTATTTTATTTAATTAATTAATTAATTTATTTTAACGTTTATTTATTATTGAGAGAGAGAGAGAGAGAGACAGAGCATGAGCAGGAGAGGGTCAGAGACAGAGGGAGACAGAATCTGAAGCAGGCTCCAGGCTCTGAGCTGTCAGCACAGAGCCCAACACGGGGCTTGAACTCACAAACCGTGAGATCATGACCTGAGCCAAAGTCTGACTCTTAACTGACTGAGCCACCCAGGCTCCCCAATAGTGCTGTAATTTTAAACTGTTCAAAAAAAAATAAAATGAAAATATCGTGTATGAAAATTTCTCATTTTAAATTACTTTTTCTCTCCCAATTTCCTAGAGTCATTCGAGGCGCAAGCATGGTACAGCAGTTCCCCAATCTGACTGGAACTGTCCACCTGGAAAGTCTGTAAGTGCGGCTGTTTGAAGAAGGATAGGGTAGAAATGACATGCTGGCCTGCTCTCAGGGTGCCAGTGGTTTTTGGGGTTGGGGATGATGATGGTGTTGATTCCTACAGTATCTCTTTGGGCATATCATGCATGGATATGGATATATTGGGTTTGGGCTCAGTCACCTCAGGTAGAATAGAGCCTCATGTATGGAGATTAGATCCAAAAAGCTCACTGAAAATATGAGGCAGTAACTAAACGCCAAATTCCAAGCAGTGCTTTAGGAATTCAGAAGTGGAGCAGTTGATATAGACTATCAGGGAAAGCGTTAGGGAGAAGGTATAGTTTCAAAATCGAATACTGTCAGGTTTTCAGAGCTGGGTCTTTTAATTAGAAAGGCAGGATTTAGCAAAATGGGGAATACTGAAAATTTTCTCAGGGATGATGTAACAGACGTGCATATGTAGCTAGAATTGCATGTCTATAATGGAATGCGGTGTGATATGGAGAAATTTGGAAAATCGTTTGGGTCACAGTTTTAAAATGGCAACCCTTGAACATTGAACATTTGGTCATGGCACAGCTTCCCAGTAAGTGGTCTGTGAATGGGGTACATACACATCTAAGCCCTTTCTGACCTCAGCTCTCCAGACAGCCAAGAGGAGCCTGAGGCTGCTAAAGGCCTCCAGCCACAAGGAGCCTCACGTAAATGTTACGATTTTCCAGTGTGCCAAAATAAAAGAAAAAAGAGGTTGGGAAGCACTGGGCTCGGGGTTAAACTTGACTTGTTAAGGTAGTTTGGATATATCGAGTATGTTGTATCAGGTGATATGAGGAGGGTAAGAGAGACTAGAATTGGGAAGAACCGCAAGGAGGCCATGGGTATAATCCCCTTGCTAAATGAGTGCATTTAACACCGCTGGCATTCCTCCATGTGGACTGAGATTTCTCCACCTCCATCTGCTTCATTTCACATGTGATTCGGTAGTGCTAATAAAAATGAAGAGAGGGTCAAATGCTGGAGACACGAAAAAGGAAGGAAGCACAGGAATTGGGACTGACTGCAGATGGGAACATGGGAAGGGAGGGAGGAAGAGAACATTTTATTCATAACAGTGAGTCAGGTTGCCCGAAAACACAGAAACCAGGTTTGGGGGCAGGATGCCAAGGTAGCTTCTCATGTTTTGGGGGTGAGGTGGTGTTGCAGGTGATTGTAGTCAGGCGGGAACTATGGATAAGTGTTTTTCTGTTGGTCCACGTGAGAAATCAGGCTTGACGTCTGGACAATATAAACATCTCCTGTCACAAGCTTTTCTGCCTGACTATGAAAATGAGATCCGTAACAGAGGCTTAATCCATCTGAGGCCTAATCCATCTTCCCACATGCCTGACTTTAAGGAGTAAGTAGGCAGTGGGATACAGAGACTCTAGTTCATATGCAAATATGTGAAAAAAATGTTTCTTTTTCTACGCGAGAATAGCATTTTGTTTACCATCTGAACTTGAACGATTCCATTTCTTAGATGAACAATGTTTTCCACAGGACCTTGACAGGCACGAAGATAAGCAGCATATCCAGTAATTTGTGCCAAGAACAAAAGATGCTTAGGACTTTGTAAGTTGGGTCCCTCTTCCCTTCATATACTTTTTCTTTTATGTACTTCACGTATATTGAGTTTTATTTTGGGTCCACTATTTTCATTAGCTGATTTTAAGGTAGAATTATGTCTTATTTGTTCCCTTTATGGAAATGAGCAGGTGTTTTAGTGGCCCAAGGGTAGGTAATGTTTATTTCAATTTGGTTTTTAGGGTTATGTATATGTCATACATCTTGTGACTTTAAACAAAGTAAACCAGACTAGTCTCTTCCTTGTATTTTTATCTGGGCTTTCTTGCCCTTAATTCTAGATGCCCTGGGACTGTCAGCTCTCCACCTCTTTCTGTTTTATCCAGAACTTAAGCAGAGCCCAAATCTTTCTTGGATCAGGAACCAATTAAGCATGGAGCTTTCCAAAAAATTTCAACTACCCTGGAAAGTAAGGAAGTAAAAATGTCATAAGAGCAAACAATTAAGTTACTAAGTTGTTAATAAGTATTCAGGGGAGAGAGATAGTAACAAAATAAGTGACTGATTGATTAAACAAATCATTAAATCATGTCACAGAATATCAAGCACAGTGATCACTATGGAGGAAACACTGCAGTGGGATTAAGTGAGAGTTAACGAGTCCCTATATTTGGTTTAATATACATTTTTTTGAAAATGTGAGTTATGCATACCACTCCTTAAAGCTTTATAATTAACATAGAAATTATTTATGGTATAAACAAAATTATAAAAATATAAATTAAAAACCACATAAATCTACCACTTAGACATAATTTTGATATATTTTCCATATCTGTATATTTTATATGCTTAATGTTTTTGATAGTTTTATTTTAAAATTTTTAAACATTTTAAGTGTTTTTAATATATTTTATATTGTCTGTACTCAACATTATATACTTCAAGTTTGCAATCTTAAGCATGTTATATCACTCTAGAAACTTACAAGTCTTAGAAAAAAAAATAGATGATTTTCTTCAGGCATCTGTCTTTATTACAGATCTTAGTGCTGTTTTCAATACTGAGTACAGCTCTTTTAATTTAGTATTCTGATAATACAGAATTAATTTGTTAATTTTCATTGTTTTAAGGGACTTGTCTTACAACAATATAAAAGACCTTCCAAGCTTTAATGGTTGCCATGCTCTGGAAGAAATGTAAGTTGGTCTTGAACTTACTCTTTTTGCTGTGGTTTATGGTTGATTCATTGAACATTTCCTATTTTAAATAATGGCTTTACCATCAGGAAATTAGAAATATTAAAGAAATAAATGCATATAATCAGGAATCCCTGTGAATAAATGTCATATTGTACTAGTTGTGGCCATACAACCAGCATTTATTAGGTACTTACCAGGCATTCTATGAGACAGTACAGCAGGAGGGCTGTCTACACACACAAAAACAAACAAACAAACAAACAAAAACTGTTCCTGGTTGTTGAGGGAAATCAAACCCAGATACCCACTGTGTACCTATAAGTTTTGATGGAAGTTGGTTGGGAGATGGGGAGAGGAAGGCACTAATTCTCCCGTCACTGATCCCTTTCTTTACCTTTCCTGTAGCCTTCTCTCCATGGTACTTGGTATGGTTGTACTGTCTTGGGTCCTTTTTTACCATGTTGTCTTCCTGCTCTCCTGAATGGGGTTGGTAAGGAATTTAGCTAGTGTACATTAACTCCCAGCATAAATTGGGATGGAATACCAATTAGTCTAACCCTTTCATGTTATTGATGAGGAAATGGCAGTTCTCTTACTTTCAACAAAATCAAGGTTATTTATGAATGAGTATTTAAACTTAGACAAAGTTTAAGAAATGTTATCTTTCAAAATTGAAAATAATTTTTCTCTTTTTTCCTTCATTTTTTTTCCTTAGTTCTTTGCAACGTAATCAGATCCACCAAATAAAAGAAGGTACATTTCAAGGCCTGATATCTCTGAGGATTCTGTAAGTTTCTCTTTGATTATTAGAAACAACTAAAATTTTTGTCAAGTTATAAATTAATCTATCATTATAATTCCCATTATAGATATACTTAAAGATGTGATTTGTTATGTGTAAATGTTGTTCAAATTTTACCACGTGGTACTTTATAAATGATCTAACTTTCAGTATTTTTTGCCTTAGCTGATTTATGCTGTTGTATGTTGGTAAGTGAAATGGTGTAATGTATACAACCTGAGAGATGGAGCTTGTTGGTTTCCTAGTCACAGTGATGAGGTTTGCCAATCCATTAGAGCAGCGGGTAGGCAAACTATAGCCTGTGGGCCGGGTCCAGCCTGCCTTCTGTTTTTGTAAATTAAGTTTTATTGGAACACAGCCACGCTCTTTTAAATGTTGTCTAACACTGCTTTAACCATACGATGGCAGAGTTGAAGAGTTGGAGTAGAGAATATATGACCTAGAGGTGAAAATATTTACTACTTGGCCCTCTACAGGAAAAATTTGCAGACCCTCACACTGGGGTATATATCATAACAAATATAGCTAATGTGCAACAGACGCACTCATTTGAAAAGTATATTTGTAGTTGAGTGTATATTTGTGCCAAGTTTTCCATTAAGCAGTTGGTGATATAGAGGTGGCTAAGACAGGCCTTGTCCCTGTATTTATAGAACATTAGTGCAGAAAACACAATATGCTAAAATAGTGAATATTTTTAAAATACAGAACAAATTTGAAAAATTGAAGGCGAAGTGAAATTACATATATTGATTCCTGTCTTCCAATAGATCCCAGTAAGAAATAGAAAATAATTTCTACTACAAAGTATTTTATTAGAGATTGGGATCTTTTCTTGTGGCTGACAGTCTTACTGTGTGTGGGTCTGGGCAGTAGCGAGGAAGGGATCTGGCTCCTAGCTGCAGTCACTTGTAGAGCACCGATAAGTGACAACAGTGAAAAGCTGGCCTTTTTTTTGATTCGAAATCAAGTTTGCCGAATTGTCCTGTTATCCGGGAGATGTCTTTAAATTTCCCTTAATGCTCAGTTTAAGTGTGGTTGCAGATTATTTGTTTTATTAATTCTGCAATATCAGAATTTCTCAGGGTGTGTTTCTGAATACAGTACAGCTCTGGTGTTGATATGATTTTTATTTCCTGCTTGGGAAAGAATGATATCTGAAGCCCTTCTGGAATGCTCTTGTTGACATATTGATTATTTGTCTTCCCTCAGGGCCTTATCACTGACCTTTGAGAAAGCAAATAGTATGAAACCTGTTTTTATTTTCAGCTTTGTCAGGAGCTGAGTTTTTCCTCACCTACTTAATAGTACCAAAGGTTATATCATATCATTTATATTTTTGAACTGGTACCAGAAGGATAAGGTGGAGAAAATTCACAACTGTTTTGAAACAGGTGCCAACTAGAATTATTGCTCCGTGGAACCCATTCCAAGAAATAGATTTTTGTGAAGGAGAAGAATTCAACATAAACATGGAGTTGTTGGGCGAGATTAATAAGATTTATTATCTTATCAGGGGTACTGTGACTACCTCAAATACCAAAGTATAGTCAGAGTAACTGCAGTTTGAATTTATTTGAAAAGATTAACATGTTATTCTTATAATTGCAGAGATCTGAGTAGAAACCTGATCCATGAAATTCACAGCAGAGCTTTTGCCAAGCTTGGGTCAATAACTAACCTGTAAGTTGATGATTTTATGCAGTAATGTCCTGAAAGTAATAGTCTACAGAAACTTGTGTTTTGGCATTGTCCTATCAAAATATTTTTTTCTGTTTAGTTGCTCCCTTGTATAAATGCTAAAGCCGCAGTGATATAGTGACACCTTCTAGGAAGGCAAGATGAATGCCAGAACTATTGTTTCGGCACGCCTGAACTTCCTCTTAGAGCTTTAGTATTTATGATGTTTACACATGTACAGAGGTTTTTGTGTAATTTGCATCTTCCGAGTTAATTTAAAGTCTCATTCACATTTTAGAGATGTAAGTTTCAACGAATTAACTTCATTTCCTACGGAAGGCCTGCATGGGCTAAATCAGCTGAAACTTGTTGGCAACTTCAAGCTACAAGAAGCCCTAGCAGCAAAAGATTTTGTTAATCTCAGGTGCGTTTTTGCTTATTTTTCTTTTTTGTTGGGGTTATGGTGCACCCCTAAAATATAGAGTAGGCTAGTTTTGGGCTGTGGTTCCCAGATTTTCTGGGAGGCCATAAGTTAAGAGTATTTTCTACCTCAGTCCTCACAAATTTGGTAAAAAAAAAAAAAAAAAAAAAAAAAAAAAAAAAAAAAAAAAAAAAAAAAAAAACATGAGCATTATACCTTAGTTTTTGAGAACATGAATTTCCAGCCCTTGAGGCTGTCAGGAGATAATGTAGCCATTCATCAGACTGGTTTTTTATACAGTAGATTTGTCATGAACAATGTGGGGAGAACCACATAAGTGTGAACGTACAGAAAATTGATACAGAGTGTAATACTTCATAGAGATATTTGATATAGTAGAGACAAGGCTTGGGGATATTACTGTGGGAGAAGAAAATAAATATTTTTATTACACTTATGTGAACAAAGTAAATTCATTTAATGGTGTAAAGTCACAAATGATCTGGGACATTAATATGAAATGAAACTACCAGTATCCTATGATAAATTAAGCATGGTAAATTCACGTATAAAGGGAGTCTGATAAGATTTCACTTTAAATTGCGGTATTACTCCTAAATTGTAAATATGGTTTATTTTAAATTCAGCTTTTAAAAGCACATCTTATATGAAAAGAGAAATTCATGGTGTCACCTACCTGAGTTCTTTTCGCAGATGAGGAAACTGAGGCCCAGAGAGGCTAATGACCAGTTTTTAAAGCATGTGACAGTCAGGTCTGACTCCTAGGGCACTTAAACATTGAAATACTTTTTACAAAACAAAAGCATGTCTGTGAAGTTGTTCTTCAATGTAGATTTTGCAATTTTCTCCAGGTCTTTATCAGTACCATATGCTTATCAGTGCTGTGCATTTTGGGGCTGTGACTCTTATGCACATTCAAACACAGAAGATACCAGCCTCCAGGACCACAGTGTGGCAAAGGATAAAGGCGAGTGCATGTACTTTTTAAAGTAGAATGTGCTTTATGGCATTAATTCAAGTCTCTGTTATTGTAATCATTTTTGAAGAATAAATAGGAAATATGTGAGAAAACGGCATAGACTGTGTTACTTGCATCTTTAGTATGTTATTAAGCCTCATGGAAGCTGAACTCAACTCATGTACAAGAGAGAAGATTGCAGGAAAGTATGGTTCTTTTGAACTGCATAAAACTGGAATTAAGCAGTTTACGTTATCTATTCAGGTCCCACGGGTGCAGCGGGTGTCACAAGCAGTGCAGAGAATGAAGAACACAGTCAAATAATTATCCACTGTACGCCCTCCACAGGTATGCCCAACACATTTTGCTGTAGTGTCTTGCTCTAAATAAACATTAGGCACATAGAACTAAAACTTGGGGGCGGGCTGTGATTTTTTGTAACAGGAGTGGTGCTAGATGATCTCACAAGGCCTTCTGCCTCAAGCGGTGGTCTGCATACCAGGAGCTTAGGCGTCCCTTGCAGAATCTCTGTCCCAGACTTATTGACTCAGAGTCTTCGTGTTACCTAGTTCCCTGGAGGGTTATGCACATGCAAAATCGAGAAGCACTTTCTGAATGCTTCTTTAACTCTAGCGACCAGTTCTAGGACTTACTGATCTGCAAGGATTTTTAGTGTAACCTTTTTTTTTTTTTAATGCAACTTTGATTTTCCTTTTCTTTCTACTTTATTTCATTGAACTTCAGTGGGCTTGGGAAAGTTACTAAAATGAGACCACATATTTGGTTGTGACCATAATGTTGGACTCTGCCTCATCTATCAGGGAAGATAGATTTGGAATTTTACTGTAAAAGAAAAAAAATAAATAATTGGCTAACTGGTGTGCTATGAAGTAGAATTTTTTTTAAATATAATAACATGGGATGATCTGAATATTGAGTTTATAACTCAGAATCAAAAGTATTATGGACTTTCTAATGATGACTGCTGAATTGTGAGCTTTTTAAGGGGCTGTGTATGTATTCTTTTAATACTTAGCACAGTGCCTGTGTTGAGAATGAGCTTAAAGTGACCAGATGAGCAAATGGAATTGGCAAGAATCATTTCAGCATAGGCAGTGTATATTATCTAGGTTCTGAATTAATTGTTGGAAGTTAAGAGGGTGGATGCTCACTGGCCTGATTGGGGTTCTTGTATTAGAGAATGTGCATAAGGAACTGACAACCCAATGAGAAGGGAACAGCTTTGTTAAAGAGGAGACTAGACCTGAACAGGCAGGGATTAAATTTCCTCTACACTGAATTTAAACCTTAGTCAGGAAGAAAGTTGGTCTAAGATTCCTCCCCACTCCCCCCACTGCGGTAGAGTTACGCTGCGGGCTTGACTCCCCACTCAGCTGTAGTAACACACAGACCCCCATGTGCTCACGCAGAAGCAGGGAGTAGCAGAGAGTGGGATCCATCTGTTAGAACTGGAGGAGGCAGCCAGTTTTCAGACAGTGACTGGGTGGAGCCTGCTTCCCAGGGGAGAGTATCTCCACCTACCAGACACTTACTTCCAAAAGGAAGTCCTGTTCTCTCAGGTCAGATGAGCTACTCCTTCTTCCTTGAAGGAAGATGAGTTCAGATACAGAGATAAAGGTGGAAGCTTCCTCCTAACATTTCCTAAGGGGGTGGGGGGGGGGAGGATAAAAATTTTTTTAAGTTTCTTGTGATATTTGGAAGTCAGATAGATATAAATGTTGCTGAGCTGGCTTGTAAGGTCTGTGAATGTCTCAGCAATTTAAAATGTGGGATGTATCAAAGTTCATGACAGTTCAGAAAGATACATCAGAACATGTGTTTTAGGCAATTGTAATACATAGTTTTCTTGAGCTTTGTAAACAAAATTTAGTTTTCCTTTACTAATTTTAAAATAAAATAGTTGTCATTTGTGACATAACTAGCCAGTCAAAGTACATACAATTTAGTTACTAAATTAGTTCTTGCAATTCTAGTTTAAATTTCACAGGGTTTTATTGGATGTGGCTTTGTATGAATAGCTAACATCAGTGTGGTTTTGCCCTCACTCTATTTATTGTCTTATTGAATAACTTTTGTCAAGTCTATTGAACACTTTGACGTCTCAATTTCTCTGGATGGAAAGTGGGCATAATTATACCTATTTTAATCTGCTTCATCAGATTGCCCTTGAAAGCCACATATATACATGTACATACATACACATACATAATTTCTAAAAGCTGTATTGGGACTGGGAAGGAGGAAGAAAAGGACCTAGGGGCACCTGGGTGACTCAGTTGCTTAAGCGGCTGACTTAAGCTCAGGTCGTGATCTCACGGTTCGTGAGTTCTAGCCCCGCATTGGGCTCTGTGCTGACAGCTCAGAGCCTGGAGCCTGCTTCAGATTCTGTGTCTCCTTCTCTCTCTGCCCCTCTCCCGCTTGTGCTGTTTCTCTCTCTCTCTGAAATAAATAAATATTAAAAAAAAAAAAAAAGAAAGAAAAGAAAAGGACCTAGTATTTATAGAAGTCCACCTCTGTACCTAGTAACTTTCTTGCATATCTCATGGATGTAATTTTATTTAAGCTACACAATGCTATAAAATAGGCATTATTGTCCACAAGTGAGAAAATGAAATTTATAGAGGTTTAAGTTGCTTTCTTAAGGAGGAGTAGCAAGTTATGAACCCCATATTAAAGCCCTAGTTTATCTAATTCCAAGCCTTCAGTGTATCAAGTACTTATCATATATGAGGCACTGTCCTATATATATATATATATATATATATATATATATATATGCATATATATGCATTTGGTATGATTTTATCAAATATTTAATAAAAGAAATTAAAGTCAGTTATTTTTATTTAAAAATTTTAAAATATGCCTCAATGGTAGTAATTTTATTATTATTTTTTAGCTTTATTTATTTATTTTGAGAGAGAGAAGGAGAGAGAGAATTCCAAGCTGTGTCCACATTGCCAGCACAGAGCCCAATGCAGGGCTCAACCCCACGAACCGTGAGATCATGACCTGAGCCAAAACCAAGAGTCTGACGCTTAGCTGACTGAGCCACCCAGGCACCCCCAAATCAGTTATTTTTAAAATAGCCTAGTCCAGTGACTAAAATATCTAAGAAAGAGTCATCTTTTCAGTTTGGTTCAATTCAGTTGTAGCAGCAGATTTAATTATGCTAGATTAACCATCCTTATTTTTCTTGCAGTCCAGAGCATACGGGAATATGGTGTTTTCTAAATTGTCTTTTATTTCTCTCTCTTGTTTTAGGTGCCTTTAAGCCCTGCGAGTACTTACTGGGAAGTTGGATGATCCGTCTTACCGTGTGGTTCATTTTCCTGGTTGCAGTGTCTTTCAACCTGCTGGTCATTTTAACCACATTTGCATCTTGTACATCACTGCCTTCCTCCAAACTGTTCATAGGCCTCATTTCTGTATCCAACTTATTCATGGGAGCTTACACCGGCATCTTAACTTTTCTGGACGCCGTGTCCTGGGGCAGATTTGCTGAATTTGGCATTTGGTGGGAGATTGGCAATGGGTGCAGGATAGCCGGGTTTCTTGCAATTTTCTCCTCCGAAAGTGCCATATTTCTATTAATGCTGGCAGCTGTTGAAAGAAGCTTATCTGCAAAAGATGTCATGAAAAACGGGAAAAGCCGTCGTCTGAAGCA